>NC_035109.1:5145189-5761689 GCF_002204515.2 Aedes aegypti
TCAGTCGACTCTTGTAATTTGACTGTCTCAACGCTAATTTGCGGAGTGAAGATGACAGGAAGAAAATATTGTCGAATTGTTTAGACCATATGCTTGAAGAGAACTGAGCGTAAATTATTGTTTTACTGTTTGGTTCTCCCACCTCTTTTGCGGTGCTTGTTTTTCCGCTTCGAGTTAATGGATGAGGCATTTGAATCGCCGGATGGGCAACTGTGATCCGAGGTTGAGTGCATTCTTTTTGTAGGGTTTGAAACGTGAGACGTGTTGGAGATTCCAGTGGCTTTAGATGTGGCTGACATCATGCTATGATCAGATGCATTTCCATCGTTGGTTTCATCGCCTGTGAGAGATTTCTTGAGGTCCGGTGTTATATTTGAAATCCATTTGGACACCTGTACGTCCACTTTGGGGTTGAGACTGGGCGGTTTCATGACGGAAACTTCTGGCGAGGTTACTAGAGTAGCGGTTTGCGTTTGATCATCTGGTGTAGTAGAGCCAAAACTTGTCGCGGGTTTGTCATAGGACGGAGCTGTTTGCCTGCCTAGAAGCTCAACGATGGTGCGATTTTGATCCGAGATTTGTTTGTCCTTAACTGCTAGGGCATTTTGGAGGTTCTGAATCGTTTCAGTTAGGGTTGCCACTTGTTTAACTAGCTCTCCGATGGTTCCGTGTTCTTTAACCGGTTCGAGACGGTCGGTGACGGTGCGGCTCTGCAAAGTTCGTTCCATTTCAACCATCCTTCTTTCTTTAGCTTCAGCGTCCGTTCGGAGTTTTGCAACCATGGCCTTCAGACTATCGATTTCAGCGTCCTTACTGGCATTGACCACACCGGAGAAGTTAGCACTACTTCGACTTGCTATTTGTTGGGCTTCGTATTCACGTCGAGCCTGTGGATACGGAATGTCCAAGTCGACGCGAAGGTGTTGTATAGCCTGTTCCTTCAAGTACACCGGACACTTGCGACTTGAGACGGAATGGTCTCCAGTTTTGCACTGCTTGCAGAACAGCTCTGCAGTGCACTGGTACCGCGTTTTCGAAGCAATGTGGGCACTGGCGGCTCCTTCCTGGGTATTTGTAGAATCTTGTTCTTCCGGGTGAATCTTGCAGCAGCGTCCGCAAATGCGCTGGGGGCTTGTGCAACGCTTACCAGTATGCCCATACTCCCAGCAGCGAAAGCATAGCATGGGAGATGGGTAAAAAAGACGCGTCTTGCACCGTGACCAACCGAAAACGACATACTCCGGAATAACGGTGCCCTTGATGGTGAGTACGATGGTGGCGGTGTTTATCACTTTTCCATCCGGTCCGCGTCGCGTGATCCTTCGCAGGCTCTTGATTCCCTGGGAGGAGAGCTGTTGAAGCAGATAATCATCTGATAGTCCGGTTGTGTCATGGTTGGTTACCACACATTCCCTTTGATTTAGTCGGGGGTGTTCAGTGATCCGGATTGGGGTGTTATCTTGCAGTTGGCTCATGCGGAGGAGCTTATTTACCTGATCTTGACTCCGTACTTTCAACACATAGGACAGACCTTTATTTTCCTTGAAGGCCCCGAAGATGGGACCTCCAATGGCCTTTTCGACTGATAGCCGAAGAAGAAATGGATCCTGGGGTATGGTTCCAGCAGTCGCTTCCATTCTTAGATACTGCAGTTGTCCTGCAGTACCTTCACGGTCCATAAACTCCGGTAGCAATGCACCGGTGTAGTCGCCAAGAACTGTGTTGCCTACTTTGCCAAATCCTCCTCCGGGGCCCCCTGGGTCCCCTGGGTGGAGGGGATGGCTGTTCGCCAGCATGGCGCCGGCAGGCCGGAAGGAGGCACTCGTGGAAGACTCACCTGTTTTGGTTGGTCAGTCACACTACAGTTGAAAACCACTGAACCGCTTTTTAATTTGAAGATAATTTTATTTATACCACTCACAAGTTACTAACACATACACTCGCGCCCGAAATAATACTATACAGTACTCGAACCACGCTACCGAGTCTATTTAACCTCACTTCTCACCACACCACTGGGTGCTGCACTGATCCGGAATAAAACAATGCCCACTCGCCCCGCTGTGGAGCACCCCGTCAGACAACGATCGAGTTGGCTGATGCGCTGTTAAATGATATTAACAGTACGGAACAATGCAAAAGACGACTGTATGCGACGGCGGTCGGCTGTCAACTGGGTAAGTATTGGAAATTATCTGGTATGGAGTACCATTGTGAGGTATTCTGCCGCATTTTTCTTCTACCTGTATATTGAACACGCAAAAATGAAAAAAACACATATTTTAAGGTATGAAATAATTTTTACCTGAAGTGTCCATCCCTGGACATCACGTATGAATACCATTGAATTTCAATGCAAAACAATGTCATTTATGTTCAGACTCAAGTTTTATTCGATCGTACGCAACATAATCGTTAGAGAATGAATGGTTTTATGCAAAGACAAAAATATATAATATTGCTGACCGGCGTAGAGGTAAGACGTGTTACAAGATCCACCTGGGTGATTCCTTTTCGGCAGTATTCGGCTTTGCACAATGGCGATCCTTTGCCAGGTGCTGCTCATTCCGCAGCAATAATTTCGAACCTGAATAGATTTTCAAACAAATATCCCGAAATCACCTAGAAGTCATGACGAAAGTGAAATAGTTACACTCGGTGCAAGCGGACTGAAAAAGTCGCGCAATGAAACAGCGGGCAAAATCGCCGCGCTATAGAGAAGCGGACTGAAAAGTCGCGCAATTGAAAAGACAAGCATATTGCTGCGCTTGGAAGAAACGGACAGCAGTCGCGCACTAACGAAAAAGTGGATGTAACAAATATGTAAAATGTCTCTATCCCCTTATTAATAGAAAATCAAAACTTTGTCTTAAGAACAAGCTTTTGATATTCAAACAAATTTTCAGGCCAGCCATGTTGTATGCTGTACCAATATGGTCTAGATGTTGTAATACCAGGAAGAAAGCTCTGCAGAGAATTCAAAATAAAATTTTGAAAATGATTCTGAGGCTTCCTCCCTGGTATAGTACCAATGAGTTACATAGAATATCCCATGTTGAAACATTGGAACAAATGTCAAATAAAATAATTAATAATTTCAGACAAAAATCGTTACAATCTTCTATTGCCACGATTAATGCGTTATATGTTTAGGTTAAGTTAGGTTAAGTATATTAAAAATGTTTTTTTTCTCTTATAAGCAGGTGAAACTCACCTGTAAAAAATCTAACTGCTAAGGAAAATGAAATGTAATAAGTTGTTTACAAAATGTTAATAAAATCTTAGATTTGTGTTACCAAATTAGGATGATAGTGTTGTCTAATAACACAGAACACCTAGATATAAGAAATAATGAATGTAATGTTTGGAATGATACTAATAAAGAAATTAAAAAAACAAAAACGAAAAAGTGGATAAAAAGCCATGTTTAGGAAGGTTCCGGGTCATTTGGCCGAACGCCATTTGGCCGAACGCCATTTGGCCGAATGCCGTTTGGCCGAAATTGAAAACAAAGTGAACTACAGTTTTTTTTTTTATTATTATTATTATAAGGCACTCCGTGCTCGTGGCCACTACTGTGCCGGACTCAGTTGATCTGTAGCTGCTTTATCGATACAGATCTATTTTCAACTTATCTATATTTACATCTAGTTTCACTCTCTCCTACTCTTTTTACTCTCACACCGAGCAGGTAGGAGAGAGCTCTGCTACTAGTGAGGCTAGCTGCCTGCGAAGAGGGTCAGTTTGTCTCAGTCACCATCTGATACTGACGGAGGATGGATGTGCTCCGTGAGGCGTCTTCTGGTGGCTGGACGGGTTTTTTTTTTGTGGAGGGGCTGGGAATCGAACCCATGACCTTCCGCTTATGAAGCGGAAGCGTAACCTCAAGGCTACAGACCCCCCTAAGTGAACTACAGTTAGCATGGATTTAAATTAAATTTCAAAGAACTTATTCTGCTTATTCATAGAGAAGAATCATTTATATACAAAAAATTAGCTTTTCAGTTTTAGTTCAACAAACAGTCAGTGCTGAAAGAACATCCTAAATGGAAGCAATTATTCACTTCTCTGCTGGAGGTAGTAGACACCAGTCACGTTTGTAGTCAGCTTTGACAGTAACTAAACTACCGTGAATCGCAAGTCAGTCCCATCTGTAAAAAGAAGGCATTGAAATACGAATATTCAAAAAAAATCCAGAGGATTGCAACATGTTCCAAACTTAATGAAACATTCACAACTTGCTTTTCACTACGATATCTTTCCGAGAACTATATATAGATGATCAAAACAAGTTACATTTTTGTGTTCCACGGTGCGGAAGTCTGTATTGGGACTGGTATGCGGATACTTTTCGTTAGGTGAGAATTCAACTGGCTGTTTTTTCCTATTTTGTCCGAACAAATCATATAATTTCGTTAATGCAGCTGAAAGAGCATTGGAAAAGATGTTGAAAATTGAACTTAACTCAGTTTTAACGAAAATGCAGATGGGACTGACCTGCGATTCACGCATTGGCGTAGGAACAGGGGGGGCCAGGGGGGCCTGGCCCCCTCCATAGTCATCCAGGCCCCCCCCCCCCAGAATTTTTGATGATAATAAAAATAAAAAAATTAAAACAAACATACAATTTTACATAAAGCAAAATCTTCTGAATCAATGCACATACATGACTATTATTATTGACTAAAATTTCTTCAGTAGTAACATTATTTTATGTTGAACAACAACAGTAACGAGAAAACCTCGTTTGTCTTATACAGCATCAGCGTGACGGTTCTGACTTCGGTGAATCACGCGACAACCGAAAGTTTATCCGTCCGACTGTCGATCGATTGGTTACTGTTAGAACTAGCTTCTTGTTGTATTCGATAAGTGCAATTTTTCGAAATCTCCGTTGCCAAAAAAAAAACCGGTGTACAAAAAAAGCGGAAGTTTGATTCCAAAAATTCGTTTTTTTTCTGAATGATCCAAATAATGCTGTTTCAGCAAATTGCAGCATATTCACTTGCATTCTGATTTCTCATGTTTTTGGAGGATACCCTGTCCGAGGTGATGATGATGATTTCCCTTACAAAAATCACTAAAGAAATCCATACATTAACCCCTCTACCGGCTCAAATCGTACACTTCAGGTTAATTATCAGAACTCCAGATCTGAAAGACTTCCTGTAAGAGCTGGTGTTCCCCAAGGCAGCATTTTGGGACCAATATTATACAATATTTTCACATCTGACTTACCTGAGTTACCTCAGGGATGTCAAAAATCTTTGTTTGCGGATGACACAGGCCTCTCCGCCAAAGGACGAAGTCTGCGTGTCATCTGTAGTCGATTGCAAAAAAGTTTGGATATTTTTTCTTCATACTTGCAAAAATGGAAGATTTCTCCTAATGCTTCCAAAACTCAACTAATAATATTCCCACATAAACCAAAAGCTCTTTATTTGAAACCTTCAAGTAGACATGTTGTCACGATGAGAGGGGTTCCAATAAATTGGTCAGATGAAGTTAAGTATCTAGGGCTCATGCTAGATAAGAATTTAACTTTCAAAAATCACATTGAGGGCATTCAAGCCAAATGTAACAAATATGTAAAATGTCTCTATCCCCTTATTAATAGAAAATCAAAACTTTGTCTTAAGAACAAGCTTTTGATATTCAAACAAATTTTCAGGCCAGCCATGTTGTATGCTGTACCAATATGGACTAGCTGTTGTAATACCAGGAAGAAAGCTCTGCAGAGAATTCAAAATAAAATTTTGAAAATGATTCTGAGGCTTCCTCCCTGGTATAGTACCAATGAGTTACATAGAATATCCAATGTTGAAACATTGCAACAAATGTCAAATAAAATAATCAATAATTTCAGGCAAAAATCGTTACAATCTTCTATTGTCACGATTAATGCGTTATATGTTTAGGTTAAGTTAGGTTAAGTATATTCAAAGCGTTTTTTTTCTCTTATAAGCAGGTGAAATCAACTCACCTGTAAAAAATCTGAACTGCTACGGCAAATGAAATGTAATATGTTGTTAACAAAACGTTAATAAAATCTTAGATTTGTTTTACCAAATTAGGATGATAGTGTTGTCTAATAACACAGAACACCTAGATGTAAGAAATAATGAATGTAGTGTTTGGAATGATACTAATAAAGAAAAAAAAGAACCCCTCTACCGGCAGCTTCATTTTACCACTAAAAAATATTCAAATCACGATAACTTTTTTGTTTCTTGATATTATCTAAAAAAAACCTTCTAGTTTTAGAATCTGGATCCGGAGATATTCCCAAATTCCTTTAGGGACCGACGCGTAGCCACAGCCCACGTAAATATCTCAGACTACATAATGTTTATCGTATTCGGATATTCATTCCTCGGAATGATACATTAATGCGAGTATGTTGTGAAAAAATGAAGCAATTTGGTGCAGCCGTCTTTGAGTAATAAACATTTATGTTTCTGGTACCATAATGGACAAATAAAGATCTTTAAAACTCTAAAAAATCTCATATCGTAATTTTCAGGTATCTCCAAGAATACTGAACTGATTTGTATGATTTTTTCAGAGTAACTCCTTGTTACCTGCCATTGTATAGAACACATTTTATTTTTTTGATAAATTGACCAAAAACAAAATGGCCGCCATAGACATTAAACTTAAACTTAAACTAATGTGACCAGATGTGTCCCGGAAAAAATCCGGGACGCTTGTCAGATCTCATCCCCAATTAAACGCTGCCTATGTTTGATGTGCAATTTACATTCATGTTCAATCTAAGACATGTACTACATACTAAGTTAATTGCAATTTAAAGTATTGATACTGTACTGTTAAGTTAAAAATTGCTCTGTCCCGGATAATCCGGGATGTCAAGTCACTTTAACTTAAACGAGAAGAGTTTTTGAGATCTTGTGAAAAGATGGTGCAAAAATATCGCGAATTAAAAAAGTTATCACGATTTGAATATTTTTTAAGCTGTAAAAAATGAAGCTGCCAGTAGAGGGATTAACTTCAACTCGTATATTATGGCAAAAAGAATTGAAAAAAATTGACAAAGTTACTATAGTAGTTTCTCAGACAATACATAGTGGGATTTTTTTGTCGAAAAATAAGGCTTAACTTTCAAAGAATTTCGGCTTGGCCAAGTTTCTTTTAGATGAATTCTGAAAATTTAAAATTGATCTGAAAAAAAACAAAAAAAAAATGGTCTGAAAAATGTAATGTAGACATAGTATTGTATTTCAGCTTTCTTTTTTATAAATTTTGGCTCAGACCCTTGGATAATTCATGAATTAGAAAGAAAATTGTTTTTGAAATGTCTCTTGCCTTCGAAATTACTTAAAAACCCCTAGGAAAACTTTTGCTTCCGAAATAAGCATATCGGTAAAGGAATCTGTAGAGAAACATGTAGCAAAATAACTGGGAAGGAGACAATCTATTACGATATTCAAAAGAAATTTTTATTGATCTTGTTTGAAACACTTCTTTAGAAAAAATTGTACCAATTTTTGGCAGAATTCATATTCTTGGTTTGAATTTTTGTGCGATACGAGGGCGGAATTTCTAGAGTATTTCTGGTAGTTTTCTATAAAACCAGAAGTCAAGGAAGGATAGATTTTAAGAATAATTTCTAAAAAAAGATTCTGATGGACCATCTTGAGAAATTTGTTTTATTTGTTAATTCATTAGAGTGGTTTTAACTACCCTGTAATTTATCTCTAGAGAAAATATTATAAATTATTTTTCATTGAACTATTGCCCATGTATTATTACCTGCATCAACATTTAATTGTTTTTCTTTCCTTCGCATGACGCTTTGAGGAACTTCGTATAACAATCTTTCCATACTCCAAAAAGCAACATTTTGAAAAATCTATAAAAAAAAATATGGGAGTTTTATATAATTACACAATATTTATATGTATGGTTTCTGATTCCTGAAAGTCCATCAGGAATTCCTCAACAAATTTTCAAAGTAATGTTAAAGCTTACACTAAGATTTAAATTCATTTAAATTTTACATTTTCGCGTTAAACTTCTACAGTACTACAAAATAGTCTAAAACAGTGCTTCCCAAACTTTTTCAACTTTCGCCCCCTAGAGGCCAATATTAATTTGGAATCGCCCCCCTGATATGTGATTCAAATATTTTAATAAGGACAAACATGTCTTTGACGCGCTTGTCCAAAGAATCGTAATACAATAACTATTATGTACATTTAAAAATATTTTCTTAAATATCGGTAGCCTGGACTGTAAATTAAAATATCGATTTTAAAAATATCTTGCGTACATTACAGGCTACTGAATTAGTCTGCAAAAGTTTGGTCCAGTTTCAACTTAACAAATGTAATGTGGCGCCTTGGGACGTAGTTGGGGGCGAAGTTCTCCAAAACTGAACCAAAACCATTTATTTTTACATGAATATGTCATATTTGGGTGAACTGCAATGATTCTGTTCGCAGTTTCTCGTTTTTGAAAGATCTCACCCCGTGAATTGTGATTAATCTGCTATTTCTTAAATTACTGGAATAATTTTCAGAAATTGTGAGTAATAAATGCCTGACGTTTCTAACGCTTTTCTTTATCCAATCCAAAAACCCTGAAAATTATATGAAAATCCAGAATGTTTTTTAACTCAATTATCCGTTCAATTTATCAAAAGGGTTTTTTTCTAACACCAAGAAAAACTCGAATTTTTCGAACGTTCTGGAGGTATAAATCCAACGCATTTCTGAAATTTCTTCAAATCTATTTATAAATAGAGTTTTTTTTTGGCTTTAGCATCGCTGAAACGCGGTTTTTGTAGGCTGGATTTTTCAAAATTTGTTTATAAAATGATTAAAAACATCACAAATGGTACTGTAGATTTTTTTGGAAAAAGCTGAATGCCAGAAATTTTAACTTCCAAATCTTCCAAATATTAACTTTCAAATCTTATTCAAAAAACTCACTGAATAACTCAAATATGTTGTGTTTGACAATCATGTAATGTTGTCTAAAATAATTTTAAAATGACCATGATTAGAGATAAAACAATCTAAGGTTAAATAGTCCTAGAAATATTTGAGTTTGGAATTGATTAACCTTCAGATGTGTGTCCTCCAAAGGTTATGAGTAATTATTTTCAAATGCTCTCCTGTTAGCTTTTTCGCCCCCTTTCTGGATGTTTCGCCCCCCCAAATTCTGCTATACAAATTTTCGCCCCCTTGAGTCTGAAAATCGCCCCCAGGGGGGCGAATTCGCCCACTTTGGGAATCACTGGTCTAAAACATACCCTTCAAAAAAGCTTGTTTAGAATTTCTAGAGGTAGGAAAAAATGGTTCTACATCAATATGCCCAACATAGTTTTATGAAATTTCGTTCATACCATGACCCCACAGTTATGGATCAAATAGTGTGGAGTCCAACCTATAAAATTCAATAAAACGACATGGAAAACGTAAAATTGTAATTTAAAAGCACGAATCGAATCGTTTCAAATTGGAACTTCGGTTAGTAAACTGTTTTGGGTGTAATATTTACATAGGATTGCATAAAAATTAAAAATTGTGTCGGTTCCTGAAAACCATATTATGGATCAATTTTCATATTATGGATCAAATTGTGACATATTACGGATCAGTGCGCAAAATCAAGAGATTTTCAACTCAATGCATCTGTATTGCATGGTATGGCGCAAGTTAACAATGTTTCATATATAACTGCAAAAAATAGCAGTGTTAGAGCTGGAAACAAGGGTAAAATGCCCTTTTTATTGTGATACTGCATTGTAGTAACTGAGACATGAACTGTTTCCGCTCCACACCAAGTTTTCCACCCATTTTTGTCTGCTAAAATATGAAATTTACAGACCTTGATGTTTTATTAGTTTTATCGTTAGTGCTGTTGTCTAAAAATGTCGAATCCAATGCATAAAATAGCAGAAATCTACATTCTTTGGAAGTGATCCATAACCGTGGTAAACAATCATTTCCTGGTCCATATTGTGGATCACTAGTTAGAAGTGCTAATATTCGGTATTTTGAATAAAAATTCAAGTAAAATGTTTTTCAAAGATGAATTCATACTAAATCGAAGCGAACAAGCATAAAACATGCTATAACATTTGAATTTTACCACCTGTGGGAGCTTATGTATGCTGACGGCACTTCTTACAGAAAACGACCATATAATGATAGCTGTGTGGTACCAACTAAATATTTGTCAAAAACACCTTTATTTAGCGGTTGAATGTTGTGCTTAACATTACAAATGGTAGAAGACAAATAGTATAACATGGGAAAAATATGTTTTACGTCAACGTTTATGTTTTGAGCGAGTTATCCGTTGTTGAACGCCAAAGTGATCCGTCACTGTGGGTGATCCGTAACTGTGTGGGCATGGTACAAAATATTAAAAAGAACAAGAATTTTTGTAGTTAATCCTACAAGAACCACTTAGGCTTTTCTGTAAGGTATATTATCAACAAGTTTCAGAAATTCTGAGCTTAAATTCTTGAATTTTACGACAGGAATTTGATAAAAATTTTCCCAATTATATTTAAGCTGCAATTATTAAAAAAACTTACTAAGAAAGCTATTTCAAGCCTTTCTTTGTATGCGTTTTTTTAGAAATCTGAAACAATCCCTAAAAATATTGAGATATTCCTTGAGTAGTTTTTGACCAAAAAATGGAGGGTGGATAAATTTTAAAATGTTCCTAATGAAAGAATCTGAGATTTCTATACGTAAAACATGGAGTTATTTCTAGAACCTGAAGGAATACTTGATGGAGCTTTTGGAGATTTTTTTTGAGAAGTTCAAAAATAAATTGCAAAATCTTAGTGAAAATGACCAATGACCAATGATTTTTTTATAGAAATCTTTAAAAAAATCATTGGTGCGATTTAAAAAAAAATCTCTGGAAAATGCTTAGATGAATCCCTGGTCATTTTTTCGGAACAATCTCAGGGAAAAAATAATATAATTCTCTTAGAAATCTCTAAACAAATTCCTCGGGAAATCTTTGAATATTTTCGAGTTTTCGAAAGAACAATTGAACGTATTCCGCTAGAAAGTTTATATTAATGTTAGATTTTTTAATATTTCTTAGTTGGGCATTTTTGAGAAAAGAATATATTTTCGAGAGAGTTTTGAAGAAATGCGCGATGTTGCTCCTTGGTCTACAAAAAATTTAAAAAATAATTATCTGTGAAAAAATACAGATTCATTTACGAAGAACTTCTTCGATAAATCATGAATAACATTTTCCCAAGTGAATTATTTTTAATTGCTCATGATTTATTGTGAATATAACGAGAAATTTTCAAAGTAACACCTGAAAGAGTCAATTATTTTTTTGCAGGTAGTCTGCATAATTTTTGCCGCGATTTTTTCAAACATTCCTGTAGAGAAACTAAACAAAGAAGTTCATGAGCAAAACTGGAGAAACTGTTGGCGAACTCGCTGAAGATTTCCTGGAATGAATCCTTGCTTGGTGATTTTGAAGACATTTTTTATGAGATTTCTAGAAGTTTTTGTACTACATTTTGAAGATATCCTCAGAAATGCCTGAAAATCCTAAACAAATTAAATATTAACAAAGGAGGATACTCAAAACTAACAATTGTAATTTGTATTAAATGGGTACTTAGAAGACGTTCTAGGAGAAATGATTAAAACAACTTGTAATGCATTCTCAGGCTGAATTCTTTAAGATATTTTTCAAGCAATTCGAAAGAGATTCTTCGAGAAATTTTCTGGTGAGATCAGATAGTCTGAGATAATTTTCCGTGGGAATCCCAGGATGAACTCAGTGAAAACTGGTAAAGAAGTCCTAGGAGAAAGCACTGAAAAGTACGAACATAATTCATCAAGAAATTCTCGTAGGAATTCTCAGAGGAATTGAATACCCGAAAAGATCAAAGAAGAAACACAAGACATTCCTTGTGAGTTTTTTTGCTAGAATTCTTGAAAGATTACAAAAAGAATGAATCTTTTTCGTAACGATAATTGAAATTTACAAAAATCACTGATGTGCCGCGAAATGAGATAAAATAAGAAATCAATATAAATCTATAAAAACTACGAAATTTGTGAAAATCGTGATTATTGCGTCCGACATTACTTCGGTAAAACATATATTTGCTAGGCCCCCCCTAGGCCGCCTCCAGAGAAAAATCCTAGCTACGCCAATGGATTCACGGCAGTAAAACGGTCTAAGACTTATTCGTCCTTCTGCAGGATCGGGTTGCTTCGATCCCTCGAGTCGTACTAAGTAATATATGTCATAGTTCTAGCAACCACAAGTCTTGGCTTCTTCTTTTCACAACGGAGAAAGAGTGTGCTTCTTTGACGTAAGTGTTCACCGAGTCATTCGGTTTATAGGCGTCTGCACTGTTTGATTTTGTATGGTATTTTGACTTTTACTGGCCTTGTTGTTTACAAATTTCACGAAAGAGTGAAAGGGAGAGATACATTTTTGTGCAGAGCCGCATTGCTATAGGGGAAGTGGTAGTAAAATGAACAGGGGTGGTAAAATGAACACCGTTCCTTTTACCGAGAAAAAACAAATTTCGATGAATTTTCATCACGCACGGACCATTTAGAGCATAAATCTGAGTGTTCGAGTTGATATGGAGGTCAATTGAAGTGAAAATATCAACGAAAACAAATATTTTAGAAAATCACGTTTGAAAATTAGATCTGACGTAACTTTAAGCTCGGAAGACTTGAGGTTTTTCAGTGAGGTGAATATCGTTATGATATGATGTCAAATCTGATACCTTTAGAATTCTTTTTCAATGGGTTACTATCATTAATGGATGTTTTTTCGGTGGGGCATTGAAATTTTTCAGAAATATTTGTTTTGCACCACGCAAAAAGGTGTTCATTTTACCACCAACCGCTGTTCATTTTACTCACATAGTGTAGGTAAAATGAACATTTGCATCGCTTTTTGATAGCGATGAATATATGTGAAAATTTAGCTATTTTAGTCTGAATCCATGTCGCTGCTATGGAGTTCTTCCATATTTTTGATGTTGTGCGAAAGAACTATACAAATTTTTCGTTTTTCTATCAGAAACAAGATGATTTCCTTAAGGTGTTCATTTTGCCACCCCTTCCTCTACGCAAGCAACGGTGCAGAATTCAGTTCACATATTGCAATCTTAATTTTGGAGGAGAATGACATCTCACCTAAGTGAACCTGAGCAAAAAATATGTTTTGAATAAAACGTATTATTAGCCTTGATCCCAATAACTATGAAGAATACTTTTCTCTTGAAAGAACGGCCTATGATCAAAAGAAGAAAAAATCTCTTATGCACATTTAAGCAAGTGTAATGCATATAATCATTGTATCAGTACAACTACAAAGAACTGCCGATTATATTATTAATATCGTACTATATTATATTGTACAATAATTTATTACTCTTTATTCTTCATTATATTATATCATGTTGTATCATATTACATAATATTGTTTTAAATGAACCATATATTGGGAAGGGAGGGAGCATCAGGGCGTCATTGAAGTTACAACTGGACAATGAAGTGGAGTGCCAATCGGAGTCAGGAGGGAAAATGTTAATCGTTCGCGACTAATACTTCTCTACCCAAACAGTTGTAAAAGATTTGACGCGCCCTTCTTCTAACAAACCATCCAGTGGAAAGCTCGACAAGTACTTCAATATTCAATCTGTAGAATCATACTGTTGGAAGGAGATTCTCTTCTTCCCGCGGGTTTCGCGTAAGTGTCTCCGCCACCCCCCTTTTGGCCCTTTATACAATGGTATGTTGAATTCAGATCGGTAATGAAATTTCAGTGTACTGTTGAGTGGAGCCGCAAGCAGAGCAAGACTCAAGCAAGGATGGTGGCTGTTTACATACACATACATACATACAACTACAAAGAACTGCCGATGATTTAAAGAAGGTTAAATTCCCAATTAAAATAAAAGCAAAATTATTGCCGATACTTATGAAACCAGTATTACTCTAAAGAATAGCCTTTTTTGAAAAGAAGAACAAATTTCTGATGAAATAATTGAAAAAGTTTGAAACCTTATTACACCGTTGGTAATCCAGAGGCAAAACCATCACCTCAGAGTCTCGACGGGATGTGTGGAGTTCACAGCTTCGTCCTGAGTTGCAGCTCTTATATAGTTGCAAACATGACGTCCCATCACATCATAAAAATCAACAAAATAATAATTAATTAGCTTAACAGTTATTGGGCCACACTTATGAATCCTACACATCAGCGTTGTCGCAATTTGATTTTTTTGCTCGTGACTCGGCCAAACGGCATATGGCCAAATGACCCTTTCGGCCATATGGCATTCGGCCAAATGGCGATCGGCCAAACGGCATTCGGACAAATTGCCGGACGCCGTTTTGAAACAGCAGTCTGAAAAAAGACGCGCAGTAAAATTACCACTCTTGAAAGAAGCGGACTAGAAAAGTCGCGCATTAAAAAAAGCCAGTGAAATTGATATGCATATCAAGACCAACAATTGAAAAGGCCTCAAGTCCAAAATGTAAACAAATCGGTTTTCTGCTGATTTCAGTGTATAAGAGCCTATTCTTACTAAAACATACAATAGTCATTTAAAAATATGCATGAAAGTTGAAAAAATAACATTTTTCTAAAAGGCCCCATCTCATTTTCCGCTAACCAGGATATTCATCGCAAATGCGGCCTTTTCTCAAAAAGGCCTCATTTCTATATCTGACGGAAACCGAGTTGAGGCCTGTTAAACAAACATCAAAATTGCTATGTAGATTGCGAAAAACGTTCCAAATTCACTAAGTAGATGCAGGTTATACTACGGAGCGACTGTTCCTTGTATTATTTTATACAGTGGTTATCTAAACGGCGAACATTATCGGGTTCCTGTAGACTGATGTATTTTGTATCATACTACCTAATAGCACCTGTGTCAGCCTGTCTGTACTTCACAGATTATCAACAAAAACACGATTTGGTTTCAATTGCATGAAAAATAACGTTCAATTGCAATATTATTTCAATTGAACCAATATTTCCATACATTTTCTCGACGACAAACTCGCGTAGCACATACATAATGTTCATGGATGACGAAGGGTTCAATCAATCACATATTTAATCAACCGCACGAATCTTCTCTTGCTGTAGGGATCTCCATGTACTTCACTTCACCACTTAACACTCTTCTACACTTCAAATTTCTTATTTCATCATCAATTTTGAATGATTTTCAAAAGGCCACATCAGAAGATGATGAAAAAACAAGCCACAACTAGAAGGCCTCAACACATTTTAGAGTAAACAAAGGCGTCAACTCACAGGCCTCATCAGCGTCGGCCGGCGTCTATGGCCACAAATGAAAAGGGCTGCACAGCTTTTGGTGAAATAAATTTTCTTTGACTCGTTTTTTTAGCAGGATTTTTTGCTAAAATGATAGTAATGAATATTCATAGCTATAAATCAGTTTATCTATCGACTTTCTGGACGATAAAATAACATACAATGCTTAAATTCATAATTTAAATTTGATTTATTGTTTGGCAAAACAAGATTGCATTTTTCTCATTGTTTACTTTTTGGAGATGAGGCCTTTTGAATTGTTAGTCTTGATATCATATTATGATATAATTAAGTTTGGCTCCGTTATCCACAGAACATATTAAAACAAAAATATAACATAGTGTGTTTTACAGTTAACTCACCCTTACTCGATTTTCCGTATCTCGATATCGAGTTAGAGAACCATAGTAAAAGTTAGTTTTCATGGCTAACTCGATGGTCCCAGTTGCACTGGCTGTGTGTTCTGTAACTCGATACCTCCCTAACTCGATGGTCTCTTCAATATCGAGTAAGGGAGAGATGACTGTATTTCCCTTTAAGATATTTTTTGTTCATTTTTAACAACTTTATAACCAAATTAAATAGATACTTATGCATTTCAATAATCTATCTAAATAAAAATGGAATGGTGTTTGTATGTCACGAAATGGGTAGAGAACGGTCCAACGGATTGTCACAACTCTTTCACTGTTGCATTCGCCAAGGGTTCCGACGTGTTCGTGCGTAGAAAAAGTTTAGGTAAGTCTTCGGAATAGTCTTAGAAACGGGAGGAAACTAATATGCCATTTTGTTTGGGAGATTGTATGACATTTTTCAACAGCCTACTTGATGGCAACACGAAGTTTGCTGGGACCACTAGTATACAATATTATCGTATATCGAACAGTATTATAATTTTAATTATATAAACATTATAACTGTTTTTGATATAATTAAAACACATTTTGTTATGTTTATGTTACTATTCACACACTTTTTGTTATAATTTTAGTTATTTTAACAACATCCTGCATCAAGTATATAACAACCAAATTTAAGATTTAGCTAGCTTCTAGCATGTATTCAACGAATAGAGACGGGAAATGACTAAGGTACACCGGGACAAGTTGAAATTGGTGAAAAACACAGTGTTCTGTCCATATCTCTGTGATTACACGTCCAATTGAAACTCTATAAGCCGCATTCGAAAGGCAGAGAGTTATTCTTACTTCGTATGTATTTTTTCAAAAACATTCTTTGAACTTTGTATACTAAATTTGTACTTAAAGTTGTGACTTTTTTCAAAAAACACACTGACAAAACATAGCTAATTTCCTCAGCATTGGATCGACCCAAAATTTCAAAACAAGGTGTCATAAGAATCGTAATCTTATATTCTTTGAAAAGCACTCACAAAATTTCTGCGGAAAAATCTGAAAACTATTCAAAATCAATGAAACAGCCATTCAAGTCACCGTGCAAAAGTTTGGGTTCACCCCTCAGTATGATGCAAATCGTGTAAAAGATTGGGTTCACCTGAGCCGCACGCAAACCATTTTTGTCAATATCTCTGCCATTTTTTAACCGATTTTAATATTTTATAGCTTTTCCGAACGCAAATAATGGCACGAACATGATTGGTTTGCGATTTCACAGAATTTCCATGTTTTAAGTAAGTTCAGGTGAACCCAAACTTTTGCACGATGACTTTCGTTGATTCAAACTATTCAATTTTCCGATTCCTCCGAAAAAAAATCGAGAGTGCTCTTCAAAGAATATAAGGTTACGATTCTAAGGACATCTTGTTTTAAAATTGTTGCTTCACTCGTACTTGTTCCCACTTTGCTCTGAATAAATAATATGGCGAATTCGATACTATAACACTTATTACCAATTTGTATCCTTCGACAAATACGCATATTTCAACCACAATTGTATGGCAACCTTCAGTGTCGTATACTCGATTCGAATTTTTACTCATCGCTTATAAAATCATTGCGCATATTCTAATAGCCATGTGCATTTCATGTGGATACAAAATTATCAATTATGTCCAGCAAGTCTGCAAAGTCGATTGCATTGGCTGGTAATCAAACCAAACCACAGTGTTTTTGAAGCTCTATTATTCAGCCGATGGGAAACTTGTTCCAACGATATGGTTGTGTCGTAATTAACAAATTGAAGAGTATCACACCATAGTCGGTAGTTTTGAGTGCTACAATATTCTGTTTGCCGTGCGGTAGTGTTCTTTCATGAATAAAACAATCCCAACGCTCCCTACTAATCCTGACTCGTTACCTAGCTTTTGTAGATTTCAATTCAATGGCGTCAGTAGGCTAGTGGGAGCCTGGGAGGGAGAAACCGATACAAAATGTATGTACGTCATAGTGAGCCGAGATTCTGCTGTCACAAACTGTCACTGTGAGCCCAGATCTTAAAGAATGGACAAACACGAAAAAAGCGCGTAATTGATCAAAACATATTTTTGCATTTCAACAAAGTTGACAACAATCGGTTGAAAATCAATTCCTGCACACCCAAAAGCAATGCCACGATAGCACCTTTTAATTTGATCGAATATAAAGTACTGAACCACGCATCTTTTTACTCTTTTCCAATCCAAATTTAAATCAAATGCACAAAGGGCCATATTTTTCCAAGTTTGTCAGAAAGATCGCAGGTACACATCAAAAGAAAACAAGCGTTTTTTTTCCCAAGCCTGCCTTATTTCGTGTGTAGTATCTGTGGGGCTTCACGAATTTATGACGAAGTGTGACGAGGGCGATAGGGGGGGGGGGAAGGCAGTAGGCTGTGCGCGCGAGTGGATGTGTTTTGTTTTTGCTGTCACGTTTTATCTCGGCTCCTTATTTTTCTAATTTGACCGGTGAGAATATCAGCTTTTTCCTTCCTGTTTTACACGTGTTTGGATCACTTTTAAATAAAATATTGTGGAAAAGGTAAAAATGGCAAACATCGAGTTCGATCAGCTGAACGGACGACTGCGGAAGTGTTTGGATCCCACTTTGTGAATTGCTGCGGATTACATAGAAGCTTCGAAAGAGGAATTTGGTGAGTTTGTTCTAATCAGCAGCACATTCTCGCAATGCGTAAATATTACATTTGTCGGCCAGAACGTCTACCAAACGTGTCCCATGGCGCTACCCTTTCCATCAATATTCCACAACATCCCGTAACACCTATGAGAGGTCGTAGAGTTCTCTGCATCTTTCTTAAGTAGGTGTTCAATTAATCATCCTTTCCCATTCCCCAGCTTTCGCAAGGACGTGACCAGGACAGCTCTTAACTGTTGGAGGATGCGTCAATCTTGTCTAAGAGTTAGAGGTTAGTCCCAAATTTCTGACTTTGGTAACGGACGGATAAGAGGCAACCCTCATACAATGGTCTAGGACTATACCACCTACGAATTTGTGCGAAATGCTTAATGCTTAGTATCACGAGGGGGAGAGTTGTCCTAGCTAGTGGAGGTAGCATTTTGAATAAAATCTTTTGAATAAAGACTTAAGACGCCATCTTTCTAAGTGGTCAGGATCCTGAGCTATCCGCAAAACAAAAGTGTCATGCTCACTAGCGCCGCCTGGTGGCAAAATCTCGAATCACTTGGCTAGAATAATGATAGTCCATGAGCTACTGAACAACTTTGCCCAAGACGCCATCTTTCTATGTGGTCAGGATCCTGAGATATCCGCAAAACAAAAGTTGCATGCACACTTGGATTGCCTGGTGGCGCAATTTCACTTTAGCAGTGTTGCCAGCTACGACAAAAATTTGAACCCTTCATGAAAAACTGGATTACAGTTGAAGAGTATTGCTATGTTGCTAAGCATTCTATTATTCTGTTACGCTCATGTTTTATGGTTTTGATCGTTTGTTTATTCTTCTAGCCACATGAACATTTGTGATTCGGCCGACTGTATGGCACGCAACACTTCCTTCAACTTAGGTGAACATTCGGTATCGTTATCTTTAAAAAAAACTGTATCATATATATAAAATAATATATAAAATTGGCTCTTTTGATAACAATCGAGCAGTGTTGCCATCTATTACCAAAATATGAAAACTTGAACGACCATTTTGGAAATTTCTCAACCCATGCTTCAACTTTGCCGAATATCTCGAATCAGTATTTCCGCATCTAGACTTTGCATTTTTCAAAACATAATTATAACCTTGTTTTTTTTACGATCGATTTATTTTTTACGATAACGGTCGTAAAAAGAGGTTGGGGTGTATTTCCAATCAAGTATATATTATCCGGAACTATATCCAAATGAGCATAAAATTTCAAGATGATTCTTCCGATAATATATTTTGAACCTTTAGATGTACTGAGCACTCTATAGTAGCTTCCAGGTGCCCTGGGGGAAGTGGCCAATTAGGAACATATTCGGAGCCTTATCAATATGGGCATCAAACCTCAAGATTTTTAAAGGTGATTCTTCCGGAAGCATTAGCAAGGCTAATACGCGCAACGCTGGATGCGTTCCGTGATAGGGAAATTTTCAAACGAAAAAAAAAAGATCGCACTAAAGAGAACGTTGATTCTTCTTGTTGCTCTCTATGGACAGGATGCGTACGAATGTCGAAAGAAAAAATAAAGAACATATTGACAGCATTTATGTCTAATGCAGCCCACAGACGCTTAGACGGTTTGACCAACATTGACTCCGCCCCCAAGTTAGTCAAACCGACTTATGTTACCGACTGTCAAGGTTGGTTGCAGCAACACGATATTTCTTCGCATGTTTTTAGACTGTGGCTGCGAGGGATAATCTTTTCGCGATTAATCGAAGTAAGGAAGAGGATAATTTTCAACATTTAAGTACTGGAGGAAATGAATGTTTAAGAGAATTCCAGTTATAATGCGTACGATATATTCCGGCAAAACTCAGAAATCATGACGGGTCTCTTTCGGGAAATATTCTGAGCAGTCATTGATATGGGAATGGCCAAGGGATTTTTTTCTCAAACATTCTATCCAGAATCTTTTAGTCGTTTCCTCTAGTTATTCTGCTTTGAAGTTTTTCCAGGAATCCATAAGCTATACTAAGGATTCCACCATAAGCTCTTCCTGGGATTCTACAACGAATTTAATCAATAATTCCTTAAGAAATTTATCCACAGATTCAACCAGAAATATCTCCCCGGGAACATTCTTCAGGCATACCTTCAGGTAGAATTTTTCCAAGGATTCCTTAAGAGGTTCCTCTACAAATTATTGTGAATTTCAACCACTGATTACTTCGAAGATCTGCCCAAAAAATCCCAAGGAATTTCTTCAGGGCTAACTCCAAGGCTGCCTCCAAGAATTCCTCCAGATTGTTATAACATTTTTTTCAAAGATTTCTTCAGACATTTCTCTAGAAGTTAGTTCCAAGGATTATATAACGCGTTACCCAGGAGTCGCATCACGAATTCTTTCAGATACTTTGTCACCACTCCGCAGAGGGCGCATGAGACCTGGAGATAAAATTTGATGGAATCCCTATAAAAACTCTTGATAGAATCCCAGAAGGAATTCCAGGTGTCTAAAGAAAATGCTAATGAAACCCCTGAATTAACTCTTCTTGAAATCCCTAGAAGAACTCCTGATGTATTGCAATTTAAGAGATAACTTTCCGTTCTACGATTGAACAGAAAGCTACCGCAGCAGTCACATTACTAATTTTCACAAAGCATCATCGATCGGCTGGAATGATACCTTGGAGACCACGATGATAACTGATGTTTTCGGCGATTTTTCAAAGCTTTGAACTCAACTAGCATACTTCGAACAGATGTTTTCGTTCAATGATACAATGATTCCCATGCCTGCGGTAGAACTTTGACAGCTGCGGTAGAACTTGGCGGCTACCGCAGAACGGAAAATTTTCAAAAGAACCGTGATAATTCCCAGAAGAGATCCTGATGTTATCCCTAGAAAAAACTTCTAATGTAATCCCTCGAGGATCCAGGTGAAATCTCTGAAGAAACTTCGGATACAATCTCTAGAGGAACTCCTGATGGAATCTCTAAGGAAACTCCTGTTAAAATTTCTGAAGAATTTGATGATGATTCCTGAAGGAATTCCTGACGAAATCCGGAGAAATTCCTGATGGAGCCCTTGTACGAATTTCTAAAGATATTCTTGAAGGAACTCCAGATGAAATCCCTTGAAGAATTCCCTATGGAATCACTATAGGAACTCCTGATGAAATCCCTGGAGGAATTCCTGATAAAATTCCTGATGGAACTCCTGATAGAATGCCTAGAGAAATTCCTTATGATATCCCTAGAAGATCCTGATGGAATTCTTAGGTGACCTCCTGATATAAACTCTGGAGGAAGTTCTAATAGAATCTAGGAAGAAATTCTAGCTGGAATCTCTGAAGGAACTCTTGGTGGAATTTCTGGAGAAACTCCTGATGAAATCCTCAGAAGAACTCTAATGGTAGCCCTAAAGGCACTTCTAATAGAATCCCTATTGGGATTCCTGATAGAATCCCTGGAGGAACTCCTGATGGAATCCTTGGAGGAATATAAAGATATTGTTGGAGGATATATAGAGGAACTCCTGATATAATCTCTTGAGGAATTTCGGATGAAATCTCAGAAGAAACTCTTTATGGCATCCCTGGAGGAACTTCTTATGAAATCCTTGGAGGAAATCCTAAATATATTGCTGAAGGAGTTACTGATGGAATCAATGGAGGAATTTCTGATGAAATTCTTAAAATAACTAGTGATGGTATCTCTAGAGCAGGACTGCCCAACGTACGGCCTGTGGGCCGCATCTGGCCCGCGACCTAATTTTGTGCGGCCCGCGGAGGGTTCGAAGATTCTTCTCATATTTTGCCCGTTTAATATTCTACCAACTCGAAGATAAAACATACTAAGCATATTTAACCCAATATCAGTCGCATGCGTGTACTGAGTACACGCACCCTGAAAAAAGTTCGCTTTTCATACACAGAGCGAGCGATGTGGTGTCGGCAATGGTTGAAAGCGTGACCGCTCTTGAGTTAATTTTCAATTTACTTTCAACCTTATATTCAAGCTTAATAAATCTTTAATTGTTTTGTTTTTTAACCTCTTAGATATTTTATTTTATGAATTATTCAAATTCTAAATCTCAAATTCTGGGTGTTTCAACAATGTTTCTACCATGACTTCCTTGAAAGGATTATAAGAAAGGCAGGGTTTTTAGAAAATCTTGAATAGGATTTTTATAAATTCCGGACATGACTTTCAGAACAGAATTCTGGATACGAAATTCCTTAATAGCCAGGATTTTCAACGAATTCAATTCATAGTTTTTTTTTGAATCCTGATATTTCTAGAAAAAACATCTATGGGATTCCTCGAGGAACAGCTGATTTAATCTCTTGAAGAATTCCGGGTGAAATTTCAGAGGGAACTCTTGATGGAATCCCTGTAGGAGCTCCTGATAAAATCTTCAGAAACCCTAAAGGTACTCCCGATAGAATCCCTGCAGGAGCTTCTGATGAAATCCCAGGGGTATATCCTGAAGGGATCCTTGGAAAAATTTGTAAAGATATTCTTGAAGGAATTCTGGATGGAATCATTGGAGGAATTTCTGTTAAAATCCCGAGAAGAACTCCTGATGGAATCCCTCGAGCAACGACGGACAGAGTCCATGGAGGAATTCCAGGTGGAATCTCTAAAATATCTCCTGATAGAATCTCAGGAGAAACTTCTGATGAAATACCTAGTTGATTTCCAGGTGCAATCCCTGAAAGAACACTTGATCGAATCTCTGTAGAAGTTCCAGATGGAATCCTTGAAGAATTTCTGATGGAATCCCTAGACGAACATCTTATGAAACCCCCAGAAGAGTTCTTGATGGAATTCCTAGAGGAACTTCCGATGGAATCCCTAGAGCTACCCAGGTAACAATGAAAGCTGTATTTGCTGAACAATGGCTGATTAATGGTGTACAAGGTTGAACACCGTGACAGCTGAACAACAATTTGAAGAAAAGCTTATTAAACACTCTTATTCAGCAGTATGCTCAAAGCTGAATATCAAGTCGAACAAGCTTTTTTCCATCTACAATTTTAACCTTTGTTCAGCCAACCTGAATGATATTGATTAAAGGTTATTTAAAGCTTTAATCAAATCAACAGCCATTGTAGAAAGTGTCCAACTGTAAGTTGACAAAAATATACACACCAACGTATGGCTAAAACACTAAATTATTGATTTAAAAACTGTTTCATCGAACTCATCGAACAACAAATTTTCACATCCCGTAGCTGACATGCCGTAAACACACATGGGCCTAGCGTTTCTCGAAAAAGAAAAACACATGAATTCGGCATCCATGAGCTTGAGCAACAACAAGATAGAACAATACACTCGCTCCTGAAGATTTCTTCGTCACATTTGTAATTAATTGTACAGAATCGTAATAATAACCAACTTTCGCTGACAACAATTAAACAGCAGTAATTGAAGATTATCGAGAATTCAATTTCAAAACAAAATCACAACAAACAAAACACTCACTTTAGTGTTTTTGCATAGCCTCAATGCAACCTTTAACATAGCCCTTATTCAGACAAGTCAATAAGTTATTCCCTTGCTTTTAATTATGCTCACACAGTCTCATGTGGAGCAGATGTCAAGGTAAGTGGTTATAAATCAGCGGATCCCAGTTCAATTCTCAATTGTTAATATTTACTAATCTTCATCTTTAAATTCCAGCACACATCTTCCCTATGTGTTTGAAATGGTAAATTGCGTTTATAAAATCCAAAGCTGTGAACCTGTAAATATGTTAGAATTTTTTTTGGTTTATCGTTGAATAATGGATGAATAAGCGATTGTTAAGCTTTCGAAGGCTGCCATCTGTTCTAAAAATAGAATTATCGTTATTGAAAGGAGGTTGAATAAGCGCATGATAGACCTTTATTCAGCCTTCCATGAGGCTTCAATTAAGCTTAAGGCTGAATAAAATCGCCAGAATAAGATGTTTAACAGCTGTACAACAGTGTATGCAGGCTATGAACAGCTTTTGTTCAAACAAAGGCTGAATTGAATTAGTTATAGAAGCGCTTGAACAGCTTCAAATTGTTACCTGGGTAGTCCGAAAAAACCCTGAAAAATCTGCTGAATGAAACCTTCGTGAAATTTATGATTGAATCTTTAGAAGTTCTCCTGATGCCTGGATGAAATCGTATTTAATTCCCTATATAACTCCTGATTCTAGAGGCCTTCCTTAGCCGATTGATCAAAGTCCGCGATTACAAAGCAAAACCTTGCTGTATTTTTTTTTTCGTTTCTGCTTGGTGGGGGGGGGGAGTGGTTGTGCATTTTGCATTTTGTCGTCCTCCAGAACCGACGACGCACAGATTACCGCGTTTCGAAATAATGCTTGGCACTTTATTCAAACAATTTTCACGATCATTCATCATTTATTCTTGCAATTACTATCCACATAAAATGTACAAAATACTTACAAACTACTATCCATATAAAATGTAATTTCAAAGCTCACCTTTGCAATAATAGCCGCCATCTATACGCTTCAATTTGCTGTGTTCATAAGTTTTAAACATTGTTTGACTAACCAAGTTTACCAGCACCATAATTTTCACTAGCACTTCACATATCACAAACGAATCGAGTTAAATACACGTCTACCGACTGCGCCATGTCGTATTCCTTCTTTCAAATAAAACTATCGTATTATTTTTTCAAATACAAAATAACAATTTATTCACTGCGCACCCGAAACAAACCGTCCTCGTCAAAATTCGCTAATAGACTGAAGAACTCTCGCTGCGAACGCGATGCCGAATACTTTCCCTCTCTTTTGCTCCTTCGATTCGTCGTTACCGTCGTTCTATTTGCCGCCACCAGTTGTAGTTCAATCGATCTCTCTCTTTTCTGTATTCATTCAGTTCAGCCACTTGGCATCCGTTCTTGTTGGTATGCATCTTCATGTTCGTTTTCTCCTTTATTTGTGATTCAAGCGAACGCTAATCCGCTCTAGTGATGGTCATAATGACACTGATAGAAATGCACTAGTATATTTTGTACAATCTTCTACGATTAATTAAACTTGTAAATCTTTCTTATGAATATTTCAAATAATCATAACAAACGAATTATTAATTTCTCAAATTACTCTATATTACTACATCTGGTTTAAATTTCCGGTCGGTCCAGGATCTTTTCGTAATGGAAATTTCCTTGACTTCCCTGGGCATAGAGTATCATTGTACCTGCCACACGATATATGAATGCGAAAATGACAACAAGAAAGCTCTCAGTTAGAAACTGTGGAAATGCCCATTGAACTCTAAGCTGAGAAGCAGGCTCTGTCCCAGTGAAGCCGTAGCACCAAGAAGAAGAAGAACTCCTGATTCTCAGAGGAATCACTGATGGAATCCCTGTAGGAACTCCTGATAGAATCCCATGAGGAATTCCAGGTGAACTTTCGGAATGAATTTATAAAGGAATTCTTACATGAATTTCTTGTTAAATCACTGGACAAAATGTAGATTAAATTTCTGGAAGAACACCTGGTGGAATCATGAAGCAGTTTTGGAAGAATTCCTAAAGATATTACAAGAGGATTAGCTGGAGAAATTCCTGGTAAAATTCCTGATGGAATCCCTGTAGTACAAATCCAGGTATAGTCCATGGATGGATTTTTGAATCTCACGTGAAACTGCTGATGGATTCTCTGAAGATATTTCTGGAGAAATTGCTTGAGGAATAATCAAAGAATCCTGGGTGAATTTGCTAAAGAAAACGGTTAGAGATAGTTGGAAACGATAGTGAAATATACAGAAACAACTCAAGAGCGTGCATTTGATAGATCACTGTGGCACCGACGCTGCGTAAATTCACGCATTTTGACTTTCCACTAGGGTGCGGCTTATTTTTCAAAAGTTCTCAAAACCAAAAAATTCGTGTGCTCTACTGAATTCAAATCACATTAAAAGAGAAACCTCAAAATCTGAGCTAAAAATATTAACATTTAGAGGTGGCGCAAGCGTCTTGAAGTTGAATTTTCAGGTTATAAAAAATGACCTTCAGTAAAGTACACATAACTTTGTTATTTTTCAACCGATTTTAAAACTTTTAGCATCAATACCTTCAAAATAAAATTTGTCGAACACCAAATTTGTTTAAAGTCAAAACAAGTTTTAGTTAAAAGTAATTTATTCCAAATTTTTCCTCATTTTACTAAAAATTTCAATTTTGTTTGACCATAACTTCATGATTACTCAACCGATTCTAAATCTTTTTACATTCTTTTGAAGCTAATTTAATTGTTTTCAAACCTTTCAAATATCACATTTCTCTAAAAAAAATGTCTTGACCAAGTTATTCAGCAAGAACTGCACAAAAACATTGTTTTTCAACGAAAAATGCCAGTTTTGTCAAATCTGTGGCAGTTAAATATTGTCTCTTAACCTTCCTAATGCATTAAGAAAAAGTTACACATTATGCATTAAGGGTCAAAAATGATCCATGACTTTAAAACGCTCTCAAAAATTCATTTTTGAACCGATTTTGGTTCTTTTAGCTTCATATGAAAAATATGGAACTCAAGAATGGAACCCTGGAAAGTGTAGAACTAGCCCTCGTGCGTTAAAATACACTCAAATAAAGATTAAAAAAAAAAATGGAACCCTGGAAATTGTTTGTCAGTATGGCCATTCTGGGCACAAGGGCACAACGGAACCTGGAACCTGTTTCAGAAGGAACTGGCATATATCATATTCAGCAGTTCATACACATGTATATAACGACGGTTCGAATTTCATGGTTTTTCATTCCGATTTACAAGAGCACCAGGAGGACCAACATTTAGATTTGGCCGGTATTTCGGAGTGTTCCGGAACCGGTTCCGCTAGAATGTGATGTGGACGTTTTCAGACCATTATATAGTACCATCATGCGACGGCTCAAAATACATGATTTTTCATCCAGATGTAAATGGACACCATGCCATATACCTGACGTTACGCACCTAGTGAGACAGAGCCTGCTTCTCAGCTTTTATAAACGGGGAGGTTTGCCATCTGACTATTTTTGCCTATGTATATAGCCAAGGCATGATGATAATGTATATTAGGAAGTGTAAAAAATGCCCAACCCGAAAGGATACTCGACCTCTTATCTTACTGAAAAGCTGCGCGTTTACCGCTGAGGCTATATGGCTATATCTCTTGTACATAAAGTTATCATACTTGAATTTTATTACCGTTATTACCAAATTAGTAAAAAAAATGTAATATAAGGAATCGAAATCATTCGTCATAATTCTAACTTATAACTTTTGTCATAAATCGCAATTTTGAGACCTGCTCAAATAGGGCACCAGACATCCTTTTAGGAAAACCTTCAGATATTCTTTCAAGAATCACTCTCTAAATATCTCCAGAGGTTCTTCCAGAGAATTCTCCAGGAATTATTTCGAAAATTCCTTCACGAATAATCTCTACCGTAATTCTTACAGCAATTTCTTCACTAGGGCTTTTGCCAGAGATTGCTCCAGGGAGAAATATTGTTTTCCATGATAAATTTTAGACCAGTTTTGATAGGGCTCTTGATAGGCTGAATATCTTAGCAATTCCTCCTGTAGTTTCTCCAGGGATTCGATAAGCAATTCGTCCTAGGATTCCTGCAAACAATATTTACAGGCATTTAATTTGGTTACCGGCATATCGGTCTATTTTACTTGAAGTAAGAGGGAGCATGGAGAAGAAAGCAATGAATACTAGATGGATAGGTACCGTAAGGGAACGGCGAGAGAAATTGGATTAGATGTTGAAGAGGGCATGCCATATAGAACAGTATTACTTGATACGTCCATCTTTTTGGTTAACGTCCCCTATGGGAACGGCTTGGCGTGTTGTTCGAATAACACTACCAAGACAGCCAAGACATTTACAGGGATTCCTTTAGAGATTTCGCAAGGAGTTTCTGCAACAATGTCTCTAGTGATTACTAAAGTAAATATTTTACTGGGATTCTTCCAGGAGTTTCTCCCAGAAATCCTCCAAGATCTGTTCCAGGAAAGCTGCGGAATTTCTCCAGATAATTTTTAAGCGATTTTTTCTTGTACTCTTTCAGAGATTCCTCTAAAAAATCAAGGATTCTTGCAGAGAATCTTCAAGGCAACACTTTTTTTATGAAGGGATTGTTGGAGTATGTTAATGTTCATATCTTCAAGGTTTCCCCCAGGAATTTCTCTAAGAGACCATAGGACATTTTGTTTCAATGGTCACTCAAGATATTTATCTAGTGATTTCTTCAGAATTTTCTCTGATGATTCCTCCACGGAAACATACAAAGATATCTCCAAGTAGTCCTCTCAAGATACTTCCAGGAAATATTCCGAAAATTTCTTCTTGGATTTCTCCCGAAATTACTCCAGGGATTCTACCAGGAATTTTTCCAGGTGTTCCTCAACTTACAAATTCCTCAAGAATTTCTTGGAGGAATTCTCCCAGAGTTACCACAAGGTAAATCGCGCCATGAATTATTTTAATAATTTCTCCAGACTGACTGGGACTCGTTCTGAACCACCAACAGGGATTCCTCTAAGAGTTCTTCTTGAAATTCCTTCAGTGATTCTCCTATGAATTCCTGCAGGAATTAAGTCATACATTATGCTAAGAACTACTTCAGGGATTATTTTAAGAAAATCTCTACATATATTCCTCCAGTAAATGCTTTACATTGATTTTTTGTTAAATCTCTTCATGGAATCATAGATTTCTCTAGTAAAACCTCTACAGCGATTCCTGCAGGGATTTCTTCAGCTTTTTCATCACGAATATCACAAAAGAATGCTTTAAAAAAAATCTAGATGGTAGACAATCAACTGCACATTTTAATGAAATATGCTTTTCGTCTACGCAGTCTTTATTATAAAAAAAAGCCGGTAAAAAATAAACAGCGGAGCCAAAAAGCATATTTTATGTTCCAGGGACTTTTTCATGAATTCCTCTAGAGAATTTTTCTAAGATTCCCTCGATTGGCTCTTGCAAGAATTACTTCAGACATTTTTCCAGGAATTCAACCGGGGATTCTTCAAGGGATTACTCAATTTTTTTCTAGAATTACATCGCATTTATCCGCATCGACCAAGAAGTGTGGGTTCGATTCCCGCTTTAGTTAGGAAAACTTTTCGTCAGGAACGTGTTTCGATTGTGAAATTGGGCGTTGCATGCTAGTCCGTGGCCTGGTGTGGTGCTTCTTTCAAAGGACAAAAGGTCCACTGGAAGTATTTACGTGAAGGTGTTTTTTTAAGGTTTCTCGAGGGATTGCTCTAGGAATCTTTTCAGGACCTCATCTTTTTTCTTTCAAACATCTTCTTGAGAAAAGGAGTTCCTAGAGGAATCTTTAAAAAAAATCGCAGATGAAATTCAGGATGATTTTGATGAAATCTCTGGAGGAATTCATGGGTAAATCTATGTAGGAATTTATAGAGGATTCTCGAAGAATTGCCCGGAGGAGCTTTTGGAGGCCCAGAACGAGTCTCTAAAGAAATTTGAAGGGGAATTCCTGGAAGATTACCTGAAAAAATCCTTAGGAGAATTCATGTAGCGATTTCCTGGATGCATGCCTGAGGGAATTCCTAAAGTAAACTTTTGAGGAATCCCTAAAGGAATTCAAGAATTTATTTATTGTAGAATCCCTAGATGAATTTCTCCAGGAGAATTTCGGGAGCTATCCCGGAGGAAGTCTCAGGAATAATTCGTGAAGAATCTCGAGAAGACTACCTAAGAATATTCTGGAGAAATATCTGGAGTAACCCAAGTAGCACACCATGTCATTAATAAATCACAGCAATTTGTGTGTAACAAACTCAAAGAAAATGGCAAGGCCAATGCAACGAAATATTTAACAGCTATGTAACGAAAAAAGCGCAGGAGGTGGAGTCAATATGTAACAAGTGAAGCAAATTATTACTAGTCATATATGAATTACAGACGTTTTAATAGCTACAATTGTGCAACAGAAAAACACCGCAAGTTAATTGCAGAATCATGGACAAAATGTTACCAAACTACAATTCGTTAAATTTAATTTTAGCCGAACAAAATATTAACAAAAGAAAAACAAAATCAAAAAGGGAATTTTAAGCCGTTTAATTATTTTAAGCCTCTTCATATTTATTTTCATACTAACGTTACCGCAACTTTTAATGCGATTCAATATTTACCGTGATATTTTATATGATACTTTGGAAAAATACATGCGCCTCGAAAATATAAGCATTTTCTCCTGACATTTTTGAAATATTAATCGTCGGTGCATGCAATATGTTCACGGTACTGATCTCTTTTCGATACACCATCCACCATCCCACATGCACTACCTTCTAAAAGATTTAAGCATAGGTACGCATTCATCAATCCTGATTACATTGCTTATAATTAAAATAAGTTATAGTAGAATGTATCAAAAATATTTTTTTTTAAGTTTTCGAAAGTGTTTAACGTTAGAAGCTTGATATTCAAGAATAATGCAAATTAACCATATGAAATCTACAAATAATTGTAGATATACATAAATTTATGACCAGTACTGTATAGAAATAAAACAAATCACTGTCCAGTTTCATATAAGTCACTCGTGATTGAAGGTCATGTTTTGACTTATATTAAATTTATTTGCAACCATTCATAGAGTTTTTTTGTCATCAACTTTATACTGCTTCAGGTTACATATAAACGAGCAAGATGCGCTGTAACGACAAAGTAACTTTTTGTGCATTTTGGAAGAAGTACCAAAACGTGATGCACAGTGGGGATAATAATAAAAAAAACCTTTTCATAATAAATATTCAATATTGTTTTGTATGAGTATTTTTATTGTCTGAATGTTCAAACCATATTAAAACTCTCGTGATTAGAGACCTTAAAGAGAATTATATTTTATCCTTTTATTTTCCTTGAAAATTGTTTGCACAATATGTTCATATAAACTTCTAACGGGTACTTTGTAATAAAAAAAAGTATAACTATTAAAGGCATAATTACAACGATAAGTCCAACTATAGCATTTGTTTCGTAATTCTGGTTCATCATTAAAAGATAATATTCTGTCCAATAAGAAAGATAATTTAGCCCATTGTGCAATACAATAACATGATTGTTACATTATTGTTGCAGTTATGTCAAAAAAGTTAGCAGGCAACCTCGACAGTCTTCTAAGATATATGCTGCAACGCAGCTGTAACTTTCTGTGTTGACTGTTTATTAGGTGTTGTTTGTTTACTCTTGTTCTAAATTCATGGTAAAAAGTAATCTTCAAATTAACAAATGAAGAAAATTAAATTGGTTGTGAATTTTAATAGATGAACGCTTTAAATCTATGGAATAAATTAAAAAAGTGTGCTCTGTGTTGTCCGCAAGTGTCGTGTGTGTAATCGTCTGAAAACCAAGTGTAATGAGTGATCTTTGTCATCGGTATTGAAACCATTTCGACCCAGAAATTCAATGGCATGCCGTAAGTAAACAGATATCTTTATTTTAGAGAGATTTTAACGTTCTATACCATTCGTTTTATGATATGATTGTATATTGGTTTTAATATGTTTCCTACATCTAAAGCGACATACAATTTTTAAAATCATCATAAGGTTCAGTTGCGGTATAACTATTTTGCAATTGTTGATTTTCTTGTAACAGTGTCAATAACTGCACAGTAACATAGAACTTCATTGAATTTTTACAATGTTACTGAAGGACCACTTTGAAACTGCTTTATAATTCACATTTTTCTAAGGTTCTTCGTAACAGAATGACTACACTATTGTAACGAAGTAAAATTCTAAATGTTTCTCTGTATCATAAGTGTAATTCCTATGTAATTCTCTTTATTTTTCTTTTTCACTGGACAAGTTACAAGTGCTACTTGGGTAATGCTTCAAGAAATCGTTGTATTGTAACTTGTAGGAAGCCTTAAAGACATCACTGCATAAATCCTTGTAGAAATATTCCTGGAGGAATGCTAAGAAGAGTCCCCGACCAGATATAAGAAACAAGATTATAACAGTTTCGCTCTTATATGATTTTATCATAAGACCAGTTGTTATAAAACATATAACGTTAGTAGTAGTTATAACAAATTTAACACCAACTGAATATAGAATATAACAAATCCTATTAAAATTATCCCAATATGATTACAAAACGTGTTACCGACCTGTCACAACAAAACAACATTATTGCAAATTTTGTTATTGTTCATAACTTTAGATGTTATTTACAACCAACTTACACATGCAATGTAAGAAATATAACAAATGTCATGTAATTAATCTGATACAAAAAAATGTGACAAGTTGAGAACAAAACCATCTTGACAAAGTTATATGAATTTCTGTTAATTTAACAGATTTTGTTACAATATGTCATACTCTTGTTATGTGATTCTAGACGGATGTCTAAGAAGCCTGAGTGGCCCTGAAGTAATATCTGAAAAAGTTCCCTGAGAAATCGTTCGAGAAATTCCTGGAGAAATTCTTTTTAAAATTTTACTGGAGGAATCTATGGAGGAATCACTGGAGGAACTTCTGACAATATTCCTGATGGAATTGCTGGTATTTCTGGAGTTCTATCGGATACCGTCTGGTAGCGAACAAAATTTGTTTCTTGGAGAAATCTCAGGGTAACCGCTTGTGGAACCCATGGAAAAATCGATGTAAGGATTACAGTAGAGATTATCTTGGATCTTATGGCTCCTGCACATAAGGCTGCAGCACGTGCACAGAATGCAATCAGTGGATTACAACAAAATTGTATCACAATTGTATCAAGATTTGTTACAAATATCAAATTTTACTTCATTTTTGTTCCTGCACGTTGAGTTGTAACAATGTCCTTACATAATATTGTTATAGTTATATTTTTGTTTGATTTGAAAAATAATAAGTTACATTTTTGTTTAAATTATATTATATTTTGTTTCAATTTTGTTTAGTATAGAGGAAAATGTATTAAATTTTTGTTATTTTATCTACTACAGACCAGTGGATTACAACAATATTGTAGCACGATTATATCAAGATTTATTACAGATATCAAATTTTGTTTCATTTTTGCTAGAAGTACTTTGAATTCATGGAAGACATTTAAACATAATTGAAACAAAACCATATTAACAAAAGCTGCTTCAAATTTGTTACTAGTTAAGGCAGGTTTGCTACTGAAAAGAAAAGGAATCGCCTATCTCGATGCGTGGAAAATTTCTTCCCATAAATGGTCCAGAAAATCACATTTTTCTGATCGCAGTACGCGGTTGAGAAGAAATGTCATTTCAAATGGAGCTCTCTGTAGGAAATTTCTTGACCCATTCAGTCAAGGAATTTCTTTACTTTTCTTGAGCGGAACAGCATACTTAGCTTTCGAACATAATGATAACACATTTTTCATAAAATTTGTGAGAGCAATAGCTTATAACAAATTGTACAAATAAGTAATGGAAAATAACAAAATGAGTTACATTTAGGTTTGTTTCGAAACATAATGAGTTACACTTTTGTTTGAATTATAAAATGTTTTGTTTCAGTTTAGTTTAGTTTAGAGTAAATTGTGTTATAATTTTAATTATTTTAACTACTACTCATTAAAAATTATAACATACTTTTTTAGAAAAAACGAGATAACGGAATAGCAAAATCTGTTTCAACTTCGTTGTAATTCACTGGTCAGGTTACTCTAGCTTTTACTGTATACCTCCCTTGTTCTCTGGTCCGTTCAAAATCCAGTTATGCTGAGTTGACTGTATAATCATTTTTTTTCTAATTTGGCCGTAACGGAAATGATATTCTAATTTAATATTTTTATTTTTGGAAAGCCCAGCGGTAAACACGCAGCATCTCAGCTAGATCAAACTAAGGGGCATGGGTTCGAATCCCACCGGACGAGGATCCCGACTAAGGGTACATAACAAAATTATATCAGCATATGTTATTATGTTATAAGTTTTTTTCGAACATAGGTTGTTACAAACTTGATGCAGGATGTTGTTAAAATAACTAAAATTATAACAAAAAGTGTATGAATAGTAACATAAACATAACAAAATATGTTTTAATTCTATCAAAAACATATCAAACCAAGTTATAATGTTTGATACAAAGTATCAAAATTATAATACTGTTCGATATACGATAATATTGTATATTATTGAAATGCATAACTATCTATTTATTTTGTTATAAAGTTGTTAAAAATGAATAAAAAACATATCTTAAAGGAAAATAAAACACATTATGATATATTTCTGTTTTATCATGTTCTATGGAGAACGGAGCCTAACAAAATTATATCATAATATGATATGCATATCATATTCTGATGAAATTTTATTATATTTTTGTTACAAGCCTCTAGTCGGGATCTTTCCGGGTTGGACATTTTTTCGACTTCTCAGGCATACAATATCATCGTGCTTGCCAAACGATATACATAGGCAAAAATAGTCAGATGGCAAACCTCTCCGTTAATAAATGCTGAGAAGTAGGCTCTGTTCTACTAGGTGCGTAACGCCAGGTATATGGCATGGTGTCCATTTACATCTGGATGAAAAATCATGTATTTTGAGCCGTCACATGATGGTACTATATGATGGTCTGAAAATGTCCACATCACACCCTAGCGGAACCGGTTCCGGAACACTCCGAAATACCGGCCAAATCTAAATGTTGGTCCTCTTGGTGCTCTTGTAAATCGGAATGAAAAACCATGAAATTCGAACCGTCGTTATATACATGTGTATGAACTGCTGAATATGATATACGCCAGTTCCTTCTGAAACAGGTTCCAGGTTCCGTTGTGCCCTTGTGCCCAGAATGGCCATACTGACAAACAATTTCCAGGGTTCCATTCTTGAGTGTCATATCTTTCATATAAAGCTAAAAGAACGAAAATCGGTTAAGAAATGGGTTTTTGAGAGCGTTTTAAAGCCATGGGTCATTTTTGACCCTTAATGCATAATGTGTCACTTTTTTTGTAGCGCCGCTCCTAGAGGTCGCTGAAAGCTTCTTTTAGCACGAAAATGTTCGTTTTCAAAAGTTAGGAAAAGTCAGAAAATTTCAGATTTATATCTCTTTTCTCTACAAAGTTACAGCTTATTTACCGTGCCGATTGGCCAAAAATGACCCCAATGCACAAGGAAGGTTAAGCTGAAACTGATTTTTCCCATTTGTTATACCTTTGGGAAGGACTTTGCAACAATTTTTAAATAATTTTGAAACAAAATTATGTTTGCATATGTAAAAAATATATGCATTATTCAACTCGTAATTAAGGCAAGATGCTTTACATATTTAAGTTTTATAGAAAAAAATGCTATTTTCGGCAAAAAACTGAAATAATCCAAAAAATTTTGATTTTTTCATTGAAAAATCATGTTTTTGATTAGTTTTTGTTAAATACCTAAGTCAAAAATATTATTTAGAAAAAAATGTTGTATGTACAGTTTAAAAACAAATAAATTCGCTTCAAAAGTATGTAAAAAGATTTGGAATCGATTGAGTATTAATGAAGTTATGGTCAAACAGAAATGTTTTTTTTCTAGCAAAATGAGGAAAAATTTGGATAAAAGTATTTTTAACTAAGACAAGTTTTGATTTTAGACAAATTCGTTGTTCTACAAGTTTTTTATAAATTTTATTTGACAGAAAATGGTGCTAAAAGTTTTGAAATCGGTTGAAAAATAACAAAGTTATGTTTACTTCAATACAGGTCATTTTTTATAACTTGAAAATTCACCTTCAACACGCTTGCGCCTCCTCTAAATGTTAATATTTTTGGCTTAGATTTTGGGGTTTCTCTTTTAATGCGATTTGAATTAATTAGCGCACACGAATTTTTGGTTTTGAGAACTTTTGAAAAATAAGCCGCACCCTATTTCCACCCATCTGCATCGGCAATTCCTGGGACGTCGAAGCTTCAATTTGACATGATGACGTCGGTGTTCGTGCAACATCCCTACAGACGGTACGATCGGTTCGTCGAACATTTGGCTCCGCCCACCGGTGGTTTGAGCAGAATCAAACTCGTTTGATTTTGGCCGACCGATTCGTGAACCGTCAAATTGGTTTCACAAACTGTCAAATTGGTTTGTCAAGTAGCATCACACACGGTCAAACATAGCACCAACATGAGTATCAACGTGAGGGCGGAGTCAAAGTTGGTCAAACCGTCTGAGCGTCTGTGGGGTGCATAATGATTCATGTTGGTCGAACCCATGAAATTGTGGAAGATATGTTTTGCAATTCACTTCCTTTAAAGACGGATTTCACGCCAACTCGACACGCGATTGGCAGCACCCCTTCAGAATTCAATGAAACTTTCTGGATGTCAAAAGTATGTGAAACTATGATACTTTGCATATTTTGTATTTCAAAATCGATCTAGACTAACATTTGAAAAGGGTCAAAGTTTTTTTTACTTTTTTTAAAAACCCGTATAACTCGAAAACCGTAAGACTTACAAAAAAGTGTTGTATGGAGGACTGTCGTGAAATTTCCTGAAGTTTTAGAAAAAAATGTTGAAAAAATAAAAAAACATTTTCTACACTGAAAAAAACAATGATTCAAAACTTAAAAGTCGATTTAAAAAAACAGCCATTTCAAATTTTGATCATACTTAAGCAAAAAGTTTCGTGATTAAATTTACTAAAAGTCGTCCATACATTGCAAATTGGGCATATTTCAGGGAAAAAAGTTTTTCTAGCATTTTGATTTTTTTTATTATTTCGCTTTAAATAGTCTAGTATGCTCATATTTTGAAGTGATAAATGAGTTTTAATCACAAAATAGATCATATATGTTTTATTGGGAGTAGTTTAAAGAAATAAAACGGAATTATACAGAGTTTTTTTTTAATTAAATACAATTGATCTTGCACCAAACCGCTTATGACAAAATGAACTCCGTCTAACAATCCGATGGGTTTTTAATGGTTGGAAAGATATCACAATAATATTTTATTTCTTATTTGGCCAAAGTCAATCTTAACAGGTGTCTAGAAAGGGTCAATATTATGCTTATAAAAAAGTCGTGGTTTTTTTTTATCATGCATCATTATTTTTATTATTGCTATATATCCTAAAACGTAGTATCTGCACATGAATATTTACATTATCTTTGGGCTTTACTGAATAAATTGAATATTTTTGGTTCATCCTCTGAATTGGTATACCGTTTGGCTGCAATCTGTGTATCACTAATAGGCATAAAACAATGATATTTTTGGGTACCAGGGACAGTTTTAACCTTATCAAACAATTCCACCAATTCCTCTGACATTTAAGCATATTGTTCATTAGATATATAACAGAAATTTAATTTGGTGATACATGTATCAGTTTGTTTCACTGCCCAGTCGAATATTTTTCGCGGAGTTGCGATTGTGTTTCCATAGTCTTTTGCAAGACTTGCTCTTTTTGCCATTCGCTTGAAAGTGCCACCAATAGCGTCACAGGGGCCTTTGCCGTGGGATGTGGCAAAAAAGTGCCATTCTGCTTCCAATCCATATATTTTCTTGAAATTGCATAAGCTGGCAATTTTTTTTTATTTTTATAATGAGCTGCAGCTCCATCTGACATAAAAATAACTTTTGAGAAATTTATTTTATGTTTAACAAAATTTATCAATTTTGAAACAAATAGCTGAACTGCTACTGTATCATGGGTCAACACTTCTGATAATAAAACTAACGTTTTCCAACTTATTATCTTTTTTATGGTAAATCTCGAATGGGTGTATCGTTGCTTGGGAATTATTCCAGTGATATCCTTGAGCAGCGTTTTGTATGATAAAACTATAATTTTCAGAAAAGTCGCTAATTACCAGTATTTCACCTTGTTTTAAGGAGTTTTTTGTTTCGTAGAAAAGAAGACTGTTCTTTGCAAATAAAATCATGAGTTATTAGCTTATCAACTTTCTCCACGAAATACGTAACAAATTCTTCAACAGGCTTTATTATAGTTTCTAAATTACAGCGATCGGTGGTGAGCCATTGCTGAAAAACTACATCTTCTTTGTCGCTTTCCTCTAAAAGCGAGATTAGTTCTCCTGTAATATTTTCTTTGGAATTACACTTTTCACATTCTCGAAAAAAACAATCTGTCGTTCTTACTAAAACATCGCATAACAGTTTTTCACAAATTTCTGCCTGAGAGACAATTCCTAAACTGTTAAGCATTAATTTAACATTTTCGTGGTATGTGCACACACATGCATTGTGAATTCCTGTACTATCGAGAAGCCTACAATGTTTAGGCCTCAACATAGTAAACAAAGTAAAACCAATTTCTACATTTTGGCATCTTTCTTCAAAAATCATGTACGCCTTTTTAAGAGACATCATCAATGGACGCTTTTGAACTTGTTCTTTACTACCATTTCGGTACTCAGAAACGAAGTCATTGGCTCCTGGCATAGGCCTACTAATATCATCACTATCAAAGAAATCAATAACAACCTGTTTATCTGTTTCACTAATTCCATGCCCACTTCGAGCCCTTGTGGTACATAGAATGCCCTGTTCATTCACAAGTTGTTTCACTTGTCTTACCATGTAAATTGGTGCCTCGAACTCCTCGACAATTTTGTTGATCGACCACGACTTAGGAAGAACCGATAATATTTTCAACTGGTCATTTCTGTCAATACCAGGTGAGTTGAATTTTTCTTTCAACTGATTGATGATTTCCTCGAATGCCTCCACCTTGTCGACGTCCATTGCATCCATGCCTAGTATGTCATGACGTACAGCTTTGGTGATCTCCACTGACTTTTTAATTCGATAGTCCAAGCTCCTCATATTTCTCGACAAGATTTGGAATAAATTCAAAGTTTCAATAATACTGTTGAACTTTTCCACGTTATAGGGGCCTAGTAATTCATCCGCTGATGGGACGGATGGCAAAGATGAACAGGACGGGACTACTTCTGAAATATACAATAATGTCGAATTAATATATTGATATGGGTTCTATGTAAACAATCATTGTCGTTTAATGTGCTGCAAAGTAAATTTATCTTACCTAGCATTTCATTGGAGGTAAGATGACTATATCCCATAGCACGTATGTGTTCGATCATTGTTGGTGACACTTAGGATTGTTTATACCGGCGCAACATCTCGAAATTTTAATGCGCTTTAACTTCTTTTCACAAATGACTTAGATAAAATGAAAAGAGTTTTATTGACATCAAGCTTAAATAGTTATATGCATAGGTAGAACGACAATTATAAGTTAAATACCTATTTTTCTATACACTCACGCGGTGATTGTTGAGTAACTCAAGTCGTTAACGGACATTTTAGGTAGATAACAATACAAACATTATTTCTTATTCATCTGGCTTGTAACGCAGGTACGTTTAGTAGTATTTTCTAGAAGAAAATTTAATGGGGTATGGATCAGGTTGTTCCTTTTCAATGTTTGCAATCTTTCGAACCATAAAAATCCGTCGGATTGTTAGACGGAGTTGATTTTCTCATAGACAGAAGCGAAATCCATAGATTGCCTTCATTTAAAAAACATAATCACTGCATAATTCCGTTTTTTAACTATTCTCAATAAAAAATGCAATTGATTTCTGATTCAAACTCATTTATCACTTGAAAACACGATCATATTTGACGGATTAGAACAAAATCTTTGAAAAAAAAAATCAGTTTTGGACTTGAAAAATTCGTTGTTAGAAAAACTTTTTTCCCTTAGATATGCCCAATTTGCATTGTATGGACGACTTTCAGTAAATTTAATTACGAAACATTTTGCTTAAGGATGAGCAAAATCTGAAATGGTAATTTTTTTTTAAAACGACTTTAAAGTTTTGAATATTTTTTTTTTCGGTGTAGAAAATGTGTTTTTATTTTTTCAACATTTTTTTCTAAAACGTCAGGAAATTTTACGACAGCCCCTCATACAACACTTTTTTGTAGGTCTTACCGTTTTCGAGTTATACGGGTTTATAAAAAAAGTAAAAAAAAAACTTTGGGACTTCAAAAATTCGAGGTTAGAAAAACTATTTTCCCTAAAATATGCCCAATTTGCAATGTATGGACGACTTTTAGTAAATTTAATTACGAAATTTTTTGCTTAAGGATGATCAAAATCTGAAATGGCCGTTTTTTTTTTAAATCGACTTTAAAGTTTTGAATATTTTTTTTTTTCAGTGTAGAAAATGTGAAAAGGTAAGAATATCCCAACACCGCCTATGGACCGGTATTGTGATGAACTGTTTCACTAGCAACCAAAAACAGGAATAGAAGTGTCTCCTCTTGAACAGCAGAGCGAACCCCATTCGTATCCTTTTGCCATGTTGTTTGATTGCCGGAAGCGCACAACCGAAATTAGTCAGTAGTAGTTGCAAGTTAGGTGGATGTTCTTGTTTGGTCAACCAGCATAGAAAATTTGATTACTGAGCTTTCGGATGTGCACGGCATGGGATCGCCTCGGGCACCAAGGTAATAAAAGATTCAACCACACTCGGGAAACAAAACGGCAACAGGTTTTCCTGCCGGTGTATTCAAAAGCTGGCATAACAATGCAAATGAATTCTAGCAACTTGTAGCTTGGAGTTGATTGTTCTGGATTGTGTTTTCACGAAATCCAACGACAACAGCCGAACAATATTCTTGGAAGTGTTTCTAAAGCAAGGTTTCCGTCGTCAACGTTGTTCCAAATTCAATGATAATTTATTTTGACTCTGGTTCAACCTCTTCATTAATGTAGTTTTGTCGCTCACAAGACGTGCTTGAATTACCGAAACGAGCCACAATCGCCACATGACACAGGACTTGGAAACTAGGGCAAAGTCGAAAATTGGGTAAAATGGACCTGTTTACATTTTTATTAACATAAAACACAATATTTGAAAGTACATACCGGGATCACTCCATTAAAATCACTCCATTCGTAATACAATAGAACTACAATATATTGCTTTTTCACTTGAACGGAAAAGCATGATAGAAAATTGTAGCTTTTGATGAATTTATATCATGGCATTTCCAACCATCTTACCCTACATAGGTCATGATAGTCCAGAAGTCCGCTTGCATCCAACTTTCGCACGAGATTGTGTGACTCGAAGTTTTTCCCAGCTATGCGATGACTTTAATTAAAAGTTGGTCGTTCGATTCCCCGAAGCATTTCAGTCTATTTTGCATCGAGAAGCCGGAATGGAAAACATAGTTGAAACTAATTGCCCGCTCCAAATGCCGAGCTGTGTTAGCAAATAGTGCTTCTTCGTTGAAAATCGGAAGCCTGGGAATAAGCAATGCGAAAATGAACAACTTCTCCTGTTAAGCAGCCTCAACAGGATGTACAAATTTAGAACATGGTCTTGACTGGTTTCGCTACAAGTAAGTATCTCTCTTATTTAATTTGGTTGTCTGCTAACTAGAATAAGGGAGAAGGGTTCCCGAGCAGAATAGTAAAACAAACGAAGACAGTACCAAAGTATTAGAACTATATACCGTATGCTCTTCATGAGATGGTAATAAGAGGTAAAATACCGAATTTTTAATAAATAACAAACAACGTTGTTAAACAATTTTGAGAGTTCAATAAACTATAACTCATTAAGCAGGTATTGTATGACCAATTAACAACAAAAATTGTAATTGCGTTAGTATTCAATATCAAATCTAAATTTGTTAACTTTATTTTAAAAAATCCAATTTAAATCTCAAATATATTTATCTACAAAAATTCAAGGGAATAGCTTAGCAATAGCTAATTAAGTTAATCCTATGCTTAGCTTTTTTAAGCTCAGTTTGGCATGTGAATGTTACAGATTTGCTATTTGCTTCCAATGGGGTTACCGCTTTCACATCATCCATTCGCTCGGAGAAACCGCCAATGTCATACACAAAAGTATCACGTACGGCCACGATTGATGGGGGTTCACAGGAAGCAGCATTTGCAAGAACCACGCCGTTTTTGGTTCAGGCAAAGTCATCAAATCCAGGCCTTTCTCTGTGGCTGGTTTAACCGGTCAGGCATCTGTGTGTTGGCATAAATAATTGCCAATGTGACTGATGTGTGAAACGATTCATCGTGATCGTCCTTTCCTGCATACGGTATTACAACTTAACTAACGACTAACAATATTTCGTTACCAGCCTTTTTTTGGTAGTTACTGATAGCATTTGGAATTCATTCTAGTACGAGTGGTGAGCACGTAAGTACGGAGAATGGTTCTGCTGAGAGGCGAATCCAGAAACGATTGGATTGACGATAAGTGCCTTGGTGACGGATGAGTAGGACGTTACTAAAAGTCAGATGTTGATGTTGGCTATCTGGTAATACTGTGCTGAGCAATTTATACTCAAAAAAATGTTCAAAAAAGATGTTGCAATGTGTAGCATGGTCACTTTTTTGTAAATATTATTTTAAGATTTATTCAATATAATATAGATGTACATAAATTGTTATATAATTATATTGTTTTTTCATGTTCTTCAATGTTAATTTATTATTCGTGTTAATTTATTTTTCATTTAATCATATATTATTTCATTGTCAAAATTAACAAATTCAATAGTTCACGTAAATATATGCGATATTCAATATCACAGTTAAAAATGAAATGCACTTTTCCAAAACCGCATACAAAACTTGCATACAAGTCGCCTTCTACCAATACTATCTATCTATCTATATAAATAAAAATGGAGTGGTGTTTGTATGTCACGAAATGGCTTACGAACGGGTCAATAGATTTGAATGATTCTTTCTCCGCTTTGTTCGTCAAGGGTTGCGAAGTGTTTGTGTGAAAAAAAATCTCAGGATATTCAACAGCAAAATTGGACAAACGAGAGTGAACGGAACTGTCATTTTGTATGGGACGATCCATAGCGTTTTTCAACAGCCTACTTAATGGCAAGACGAAGTTTGCCGGGACCACTAGTATCAAATAAAAGTCCCTGTTGCCTTACACACTACACCACGAAACACGAATAAGCCTAAGGTTCAAAGTTCAAGCCCGAACGTTAACGATCGTTATAAATAGATCGGAGTCCAAAAATAGACGGAACGATACAGGTCATTCAGATGGAATGGTAGCGAAAGAGATAGCGCTTCAATCGGTTCTCATTCGTAGTTGATGAGGATCGTCGTTTGAAAAGGTCGTGACATTACTTCGGTAATTTTACGTACTTCCGTCCACGAAGATGTAAAATCACACCTTATCTGAGGACTTTCAGAATTTCTACTCGTCCATTTTGACCTGGACCGTGGAAGAGGCGAGAGTGCGTGTGTTTAAATTTGTAATAGTTTCAAAACGTGAGAAGTCTTTTAGATTAAAATTAATGTTACTTTTTGTTCCTTTCTGTAGTATAGTAAAGTTCGTTAGCCAAGTTCAAAGGTTACGTGCGGTCAAGCTAGTTTGTGTGTGTGTTTGTGAATAAGAAAAGGTAATTGTGATTTTTTTTTTGTTGTGTGGAGAAATTTTTTTCTAAATGCGTCGAACAGCCGTTCGACGGCTTTTTATTTAGGATCGAAATCTAGCGATCTACGGCCCAAGCTCGGCACACCGCATCTGCTCGCTAAACGCTGCTCTCGACCCCACGCTTCAGTGTTCAAAAGTCCCGGTTTGAGGGGAAAGCCGGAAGGGAACAATCCGTTCCGACAAAGCGGCCATCACCAATTTCTATTAGCGTGGACAGGCCACGTGTGAAGCCTCCGACGATCCCCACCGTCGTCAACTGCGTCATCCGTCACCGACGCATGTGATTTCCGGCGTGCGACACTTCATTATTTGGTAAACTCAAAAGTCGCAGTTCGTTGCCGTATTTGGAGTGGTAGCCGTAGTTTACGGTGCTACATTGGGCGCCAAAATGTAACACGTAAAACACTGCTAAAGGTTTTACGTCTCCTGTTTCGTTCTCTGGCTCAAGAAACAGACGGCTTTAGCGCCACCTCCGAAGAGGACCGTCTGTCGAGTTATGTTTGCCCGGCAAGAAACCCAACCTCAGGGCGGGTTTGTTTTATAAGAGTCCAATTAGCAATTTAGGAAACGATACAGAAACTCAAAAGGTATAGTGGATCGAGATTTCTTAGTTGTAGAGGTCGCCTTAAGCGATTCTCAAAAAATAGTTGATGCTGACCGTCGTTCTACCGACACAAAAAGACACCACTCACGAGTATCATCACTGGAAGAACTCACTTATTCAAATTTCCCTGTCCGCTTCAGACACGTGAGTGGAGAGACTGATTTCCCAGACAGTCTATCCTGGCGTACAAAAAACAGAAAAAGAAACAGGTAGAACGGCGCGAAACGTGAGAAATCTCGAAGGCCAAAAAAACTGTTACAGGGAAAGCACTAACATATTACAAAAGTACATAATTTGGTTGAGAACAGCAAAAACATTTAGAAATTTATTCAAATTTGATAACCTAGGTTTTTATTCATGACGCGTTCCTTTCTTCTACTTCTTTTTCCTACTTTCCCTAATGTGTGTGCGGATTTCCTAATCTACTTCTATCGATGTTGAACGATCATCTTCTTCTTGTCTTCGAGCTCGGTTATTTGTGTGGAGAATTAACGCATGCGCATGGTTAGTTTGGTTTGGCTTGTACTCACGGACCCTTTTAGAAGCTGCGATGAATGCCGCCGGCAAAGCAGAAGCGACGGCCGTTGAATGGGCCTGTGATATATTGGCTTTTCAGTCTTGACAAAATTAAAAACTGTTATTTTATTTTGTCGTTTGGGACCTTCCTCAGGGACTCAATTGTTACAGTTCTTTCGTCTAACAATTGAGTCCCTGAGGAAGGTCCCAAACGGACCGAAACGTTGGACAAAATAAACAGTTTTTAATTTTGTCAAGACTGAAAAGCCAATATATCACAAACAACGAACTACAGTCGATCTATCAACGTTGAATGGGCTGGCAAAGCAGAAGTGCCGGACGAAGAATGCGACCGCAAAGCAGGATTCCGAATTTAGCACATCGATGATGGTGGTATTGCGGCTACCACTCCAAATACGGCAACGAACTGCGACTTTTGAGTTTACCAAATAATGAAGTGTCGCACGCCGGAAATCACATGCATCGGTGACGGATGACGCAGTTGACGACGGTGGGGATCGTCGGAGGCTTCACACGTAGCCTGTCCACGCTAATAGAAATTGGTGATGGCCGCTCTGTCGGAACGGGTTGTTCCCTTTCCCCTCAAACCGGGACTTTTGAACGTTGAAGCGTGGGGTCGAGAGCAGCGTTTAGCGAGCAGATGCGGTGTGCCGAGCTTGGGCCGTAGATCGCTAGATTTCGATCCTAAATAAAAAGCCGTCGAACGGCTGTTCGACGCATTTAGAAAAAAAAATTCTCCACACAACAAAAAAAATCACAATTACCTTTTCTTATTCACAAACGCACACACAAACTAGCTTGACCGCACGTAACCTTTGAACTTGGCTAACGAACTTTACTATACTACAGAAAGGAACAAAAAGTAACATTAATTTTAATCTTAAAGACTTCTCACATTTTGAAACTATTACCAATTTAAACACACCGTGACACTTAACAATTATTCACGCACTCTCGCCTCTTCCACGGTCCAGGTCAAAATGGACGAGTAGAAATTCTGAAAGTCCTCAGATAAGGTGTGATTTTACATCTTCGTGGACGGAAGTACGTAAAATTACCAAAGTAATGTCACGACCTTTTCAAACGACGATCCTCATCAACTACGAATGAGAACCGATTGAAGCGCTATCTCTTTCGCTACCATTCCATCTGAATGACCTGTATCGTTCCGTCTATTTTTGGACTCCAATCTATTTATAACGATCGTTAACGTTCGGGCTTGAACTTTGAACCTTAGGCTTATTCGTGTTTCGTGGTGTAGTGTGTAAGGCGACAGGGACTTTTATTCGATATAGTATTGGTAGAAGGCGACTAGTATGCAAGTTTTGTATGCGGTTTTGAAAAAGTACATTTCATTTTGAACTGTGATATTGAATATCGCATATATTTACGTGAACTATTGAATTTGTTAATTTTGACAATGAAATAATATATGATTAAATGAAAAATTAATTAACACGAATAATAAATTAACATTGAAGAACATGAAAAAACAATAAAATTATATAACAATTTATGTACATCTATATTTATGTTGAATAAATCTTAAAATAATATTTACAAAAAAGTGACCATGCTACAGATGGTTAGATTATCATTCCTTATTTGAATCAGCGGAAGGCCTTTTGTTATGCAGATTACGACAACTCGTTCGAAATCATCAAACAGTAGACATATTTTCTATTACGGTCACCAAAAGATACTTCAATTGTGACAGCACATACATCTCTGGCAGTTAACTCAAATGTGGTAATTTTTATTTGTAGTTGCTGTTGTTGGAACCACGGTCATCGTTTAGAAATTAACCGTAATTTTGGATTCATCACGGGGAGTGCTGAAATAATCCCACTTGAAGAATCAGTAATCATTTTAATTTCGAGTCCATGGCTAGCGACAAATCAACCTCATGATTTAGCAAACCAAGTTTAAATAAAAATAGTTCGACCGCTTTTGGATGACTTGAACACATGCTAGGTTGTTCCGAATACCCTGGTAGAAGTGGCCATTATATTGGCGAATCTGAAACCTGGCTTGCGACACATCAATTTTCATGAAATTGCGAATCAAGTCTAAAGGTAGTTCAAATGTATTTGAATGACTTGACCACATGTCGGATTGTTCTGAATTCCTGGTTCCCTGAGGAAAATGGTCTCTAAACTGTCGGTTCTGAAAACTAGCTGCAACATCCAACTTCATAAATTCCCAAATCAAGGGTAAAGAAGGGTAATTTAAAGGTTTTGGATGACTTGATAACATGCCAGGTTGTTTTGGATACCCTGTTTCCCAGAGGAAGTGGCCATTATATTGGCGGTTCTGAGACCTATCTTGCAACATTTCAAACTTGATGAAGTCAAGGAGAAGTCAAAGTCAAGTCAAAAGAAGAATAGTTTAAGAGGTTTTGGATCACCTGGCCACATACTGGGGTTTTCCGAATAATTAGTTCTTTGGTGCAAGTGGCAAACATGTTGGTGGTCCTAAAACTTAATTTGCGATGTATCAAATATCATGATTTTGCAAATCAAGTCAAAATAAATGTCAAATCGTTGGAAGATTTGTGTCGTGAATTTTGAGTTAAATATTTTCTCCGCAGAATAACCTTGAATTAGCAGACGAGTTTCTGTCAAACCTGTAGCTGGAAGAGTCGATATAGGAATTTATCTAACTTATTCATCCACTCTTTCTTCTACTAACTGAGCGGTTCCACAGAAAATGACGACTTTTTTTCCCAAATTTCATTTTTATATTTTTTGATTTGGATGAAATTTTGCACATGTTTTCTTTATGCCCAAAAATGCCTTTTTGCATCATCGCACAGTGGGACGAAATCAAAAAAAGTGGGACATGTGTGTTTGCGCTGAAACTATTAGGTTTAGCGTTTCGACATGTTCTACAAAGTTTCATCATTTGTTGAATACTTAATTTAAACACTGAAAAAAAAATAACTTAAAGTGATATACACTGAGAAAAAAAATTAACTTTTTTGATTATTGTCAAAATTGAAAACTGTCTAAGGTAGTATTGTAGGCGACCTCATTTCATTTAAGTGTGCATATCTTGTAAAGTTGCAAGTAGTAGCTGCTAATTTTAGCATCATGCTGTTCCTCAACCTATACCCTTTTAATATATGTACGAATAATTGCGGGGTCAAGCGGGGCTCATTGCAGTTTGTTTAATTGAAAATTGTATTTCCTATAATTAAACATATATTTTTTGTAGTTTTTATTTATGTGGTATAGTTTTTAAGTATTGTTATCATTTTGCTATGGAATTTTTAATGTTTGCCCATTTTAAACGATGATAAAATGTTATGTTTTACAGTTTTTGTCAAAATTTGAACAGTTATATTTTTGAAAGTAATATTTATTTTTCCATGTGTCTGACAACATTTTTATAAGTATATCAAAGCGCTAAATACCGCTATAAGGTTAAAATCAACTGTTCAACTGATTCAAATGCATAATTTGATTGTATATACTACAATGTTAGTAATAAAAAATAATTGAATTTCACTCCTAAGAACATTAAAATATAGAAAGATACAAACTAGTTTTGATAGCTATCAATGACATCGCTTAGATATCTATTATAGCGCTGTATATCTGTATATGTATTGATTTCCTAGCTTTGCAAAATTACAAAAAGCGACAGACGGTATCTAGTATAGGGCCAAAATTGAGTATTTAAGGATTAATAAAACTGTGTTTAACTACAGTCATCTCTCCCTTACTCGATATTGAAGGGACCATCGAGTTAGGGAGGTATCGAGTTACAGAACACGAAAGCAGTGCAACTGCGTTCCAAGGGACCATCGAGTTAGCCATGAAAACCAACTTTTACTATGGTTCTCTAACTCGATATCGAGATACGGAATATCGAGTAAGGGAGAGTTAACTGTATTAATAAACCTGATACATTTGAAAAAAAAAATCCAGTAATTTTCACGGAAACAACAACTGTCAACCGTGTCAAATTGAAACTTGAACAGTAAACATTATAAATGTGCCGTTCGTAAAACGGGCCAAGAGTTAAATATCATAACAAAACAGAAAAAAATAACAGATAGAAAAAAACAATAATTAAAATTTAAAAAACATACATTTATTTATAGGAAATACAATTTTCAATTAAACAAACTGCAATGAGCCCCGCTTGACCCCGGAATTCTTCGTACATACATTAAAAGGGTATAGGTTGAGGAGCAGCATGATGCTAAAATTAGCTGCTGCTACTTGCAACTTTACAAGATATGAACACTTAAATTTGATGTGAAAAAATCAGAAAATCGTTCGTAAATCTTCAAACTGAAGAGCTAGCGCTTCAGTGTGTTTGGCAAAAATGTGTATTTTCACAGCACCTTAAACATTGTGGAACATTGTAAAAATGCAAAAATTCAAATTTAGAAGTTATGGAGAAAATATGAGTTTTAAGGGGGTACCCATCATTTTTACCCCCTAACTTTGTCAGTGTAGGAGATAGAACTTTTCCGTCTTCGACAATCTTTCATGAAATGTTGTTGCCTACAATACTTCCTTAGACAGTTTTCAGATTTGACAATAATTAAAAAAGTTAATTTTTTTTTCTCAGTGTATATCACTTTAAGTGAAATTGTTTTCAGTGTCTAATTTAAGTACTCAACAAATGATGAAACTTTGTAGAACATGTCGAAACGCTAAACTCAATAGTTTCAGCGCAAACACACATGTTCCACTTTTATTGATTTCGTCCCACTGTGCATCGGCTCGCCATTTTGACTCTAGCCTTACTTTTGAGAAGGGCCTAAGAAAAAAATCCTTAATAATTTTCAAAAAATTATAACTTAAAAACGGTATGTCCGATCAGTTTGGTGCCTTCCGCAAAGTTTTAGGTTATTGTTGGGACTATCTGGAAAAAATATACACTGTAAAAAAATGTTGTAATTTTTTATATATCGAAAATAAAGCTTAAAAATCAATTTTCTTAAAAATCGTATTTGTGATTTTTTTTTTATTTTTTTATATGATAAAGTGAACAAAAAATGAAGCCTTTTGCACAGTGGGTCAAGATGGAGAAATCATGGACAAAAAAGTTATAATTTTTTGACCATGATTTCTCCATCTTGACCCACTGTGCAAAAGACTTCATTTTTTGTCTACTTCAACATATAAAAAAATAAAAAAAAATCAAAAATACGATTTTTGAGAAAATTGATTTTAAGCTTTATTTTCGATATATAAAAAATTACTACATTTTTTTACAGTGTATATTTTTTTCCAGATATTCCCAACAATAACTTAAAACTTTGCGCCAGACACCAAACTGATCGGACAAACCGTTTCTAAGTTATATTATAATGACCGAAAATTGAAAATTATATCATAATTTTGTATTAAAATCGCTGTATCTTTAAAACGGTAAAAGTTAGCCTGATTTTTCCATGTACCTTTTTTGTTGTAAATTGTGCGTACTTTCATAAAATCGAGTTGAAAAATATTTAAAAAGTTTATTATGCCCATTTTCAAAAATTCACCTGTTTTCAAAAAATCATAATTTTTTTGTCCATGATTTCTCCATCTTATATAAAAAAAATAAAAAAAATAAAAAAAAATCAAGAAAACGACTTTTGTGAAAATGAATTTTTAAGCTTTATTTTCCAAATAAAAAAAATACAAATTATTTTTTACTGTGTAAATTTTTTCCAGACAATAACCTAAAACTTTGCAGAAGACGCCAAACCGATCAGACAAATAGTATCTGAGTTTTTATTTTATGAAAATTGTTAAGGCTTTTCTTCTTAGGCCCTTCTCAAGAGTAACGCTAGGGTAAAAATGGCGAACCGATGATGCAAATAGGCATTTTTGGGTATAAAGAAAGCATATGCCAAATTTCAGCCAAATCAAAAAATACAAAAGTAAACCGACATTCGAATTCAAATGGATCCGCTCAACTCATACATTTTCCCATTATCACACATACAGAAAGCTTTGCTTTCCATCCCAAACTATAAAATCGTATTTCTTCACTTCCCCACACGTGGCTTCGTTTGGAACATGCCACTTGAGCCGTCATTAGGTGCCTTAACATAGTCTTGAGTATATACGTCCTCTACATCCGGTACAATCTACACGTAAGAAAGGTCGTCTACAGCAGTATGCTTAGAACATAATTGGTCTCTACTATCAGTGGGATTTTTATGCGTAGAAATTCACCAAAAATCTTGTATTTCTAGGCATAACAGTCCCACTTTGAATTTCGTAGCCAAATTTACTTTATTCCCATAATACAAAACTCTCGACTCTAATGAACACGCTATTCTTTATACTATTGTAAAGATTTTAATTTAATTTACCACACACCTGGTCAATACGAGGCCTAAATGTGTTAAAATCTTTAAACGCGTTTTTCTGGATTGCATATTTTGGAACAAGGGACAATTATGCGTATAACGGCAGTATAGCTCTACTGAACAAGCTAGCGTTCCTCAAGGCAGCACTCTGGGAACAATATTGTTAAATATTTTTACATATGACTTATCTGAATTACATTAGGGGGCATCAGGCCATTTTGCCAAAATGCCATTTGGCCGAATTATGAACTTACAATTAATTAAGTTGTCATCAATGCTGGCGTGCAGGGTTTAGAAGTGCGACCCAAAAAATAGAAGGCAATCCCTTATTTCAACGTAGGGCAGCTATTTCGATTTACACACCGCTCATAATTATTAGTGTTAAAGCAAATAATATTTCAATTTGTGATTTTTTTTAAGTCACTATCAATTGTTTATGTAACTTTTGAAGAGTTTCTGTCAATATTAAGAGTCATGTAAAACGATTAAGAAATTTTAACTTCACTTTAGAATCATGTAATAGTTATTTATGCAACAAGTTGCAAAATAATGATTTTTTCAGCACGAGTTATACATTTATCCAACGAGGCTCGCCGAGTTGGATAAATACAACGAGTGCTGAAAAAATCGAGTTTTGCAACGAGTTGCATACAACATTTTTTGCTATTTCGAAAAATGCCGTTTCAACTCGATGAACTCAAAAAGCACAAACAAACATTACAAGAGAACCCTCATGGGTATACAGCCATGCGTAGTTTCAATTCAGTATTTTTCAATCACGTAGGCTGTGACACAGTAGTACCCATGGATGCCACAATTCTTCTCGTTCCCATCGGTATCATGCAGATCTATATTCCCTATTAGAGGAATGAACAGGTAAGAAAGCACAGTGACTACAAATGCTGGACGATCCGACCCCACATCAGTATCGCCAACCTGTGTCGGAGCCTGATCGCACAACGGATGTAGACTCTAGTGAAGTGACTCGCCGTGTAAACCACATGGAAAGTCACTTCGCTCGAGTCGAGAATTGTCACCTCGCTATAGGACACCGACAATTCTCATCTCACGCCAGACATAGTACAAACTCAAGAATCAGATGCAATTGTGCTTTTTCTGTGCGGCATGTAAGGCAAGATGAATCGGTGAGGTGTCGACTCGCTTCCATTAGATTAACATTAGTCGCCTCACGTCACCCGAGGTGAGAACGATTCGTCTCGATTCACACGCCGCGCACAATAAGCATGGCATGAAGAGACTAGGACACTGGGTTGTTCGGTTGACGCCTACCAAAACAGTGTTGAAAAGTGCTACTTTTCAGCACCGAAAAGAGTGCTGAAAAGTAGCGCTTTTCAACACTGTTTTATTTGGTAGGAAAAGTAGGCCGTTATGTTGATCAACTTCTCAATGAAAAGTCGATTGATTTGTAACGGAATTGCAAACATTCTTTTTTGATATTTAATATGTGTTTTTGGTTGCCTATTATGTCGATTATAACGACTTTTCACCTATCATGCTACGAAACGAGAAACAGCTGCGCGAAAAAACAAAACTGAAAAGCTATACAAGTTTGACAACTCATGACAGAGTGAGTTAATCGACGATGACAATGGATAATTATGACGGTCGGGCCATTATTACACGACGATGAAGTGGCATTCCTTTTTTGGTGCGTCCATAGTGATAGGATAGGACATACATATATGGCTTGACGTCTCGATCGTATGGATGGAAAAATGTTGAAGTGGTTTGCCGAGCATGGATGGATCATATTTCACACAATATGTACGTAAACGTGGGACGTATCGATAGAGCTCTTGGCAACCATTCATCTGTAATCGATAGCATATCTTTCTCGCAGTTTATTACGTTTTCGAAGTTATTGGATGTGAAGATATGATTCATCGTCAGCATCCATCTAATATCTGCGTGGGACAATATAGGAAAGGTGTCATTGTTTCATATTGCTTGTAAATACTACAATGTCATCGCATGTCATGGCAACATCATCCGTTTAGCTCCGGCAAACTATTTTTTTCTTCCAGTGTGACAAATATAAATTTCCATCTTTTAATGAATCACATTGAAGCTGTATGAGACAATGTTTCGCCCATCTGAAAATTTATAGCCGCTACATGTTGGGAAGCCATCCTTGTTCATGATGGCGCCAAAACCATAGCCTACATTATTTCCAAATGGTTCACTCCCCCCATATCGTTGCATTTTGCATAATAGCTACTGGATGCGTGCAACGAATGAAAACGGAATAAATGTGTGTCTATGGTAATGGACTAGTATCAGGCTATTTACGTTTTATACGGATGGCATGTGTGAAAAATATTTCGCATTTCAACCAACCTACAGACACCGACCGACGCAACATACTGGTCCAGAAACGAAACGAATGGAAGTCAAATGAACTGTGTGGCGTTACATAAACTGGATCGTGGAAATAATTTATTGCCCAATATTGTTCATGATCACACGAACAATGAAATATAGAATAAGAATACGAAATTTATCCATGTCAACCAAGCTCGGGAAACATAACTAAGCATTAAGTTTTATTCCTTCTTATCCCTGTCCAGAACAAAAGTATGATAATCGCATATTTCCGCGAATTGAAAAGTTCTTTAATAGCTTCCGAAAGTGGTCAGTAAAGCAGCAAGCAATGTCCGATTATTGCAAGCAAAAAAAAAACATCTTTCCAACCCACAAAGTAGGTGAAGAAGATGCGAATTCCAGGTCAACGAAGATGAGCTAATCGAGCTACTTTGTTTTAGTGCTACCGGAAGTTTCCCGCAAACTTTGGCGTTCCAGATATGAGCCAAAGAAAACCCGTCGAAAGCGGACGTAGATTCAATATGAAAGATTCTTCGCCCTCAGAAATCTTATAATTAAATTGAATTAATTCTTCATGCTTGCTTCCGGGCTGGTGTTGTGCATTGAAGCGAAAATCTCTGCACAAAAGTACAACTGTTTATCCATTCCGAGAGCCACAACGTGCCTCTGAAGCAACATCAGATTCGTTTTTGGGTGCCTATTATGTTTCCGAACAGAGCCTTGTCACGGGTAAGTAATGTCCGCCCCTTGGCTTGTAATCTGGAATGGAACTGTCTTGCCAACGATAAACGTGACATCCTGTCGTGTCGGTCGTTCGTCGCCCGTGTACATTGTACATAGGTCGTGCTTAAGGGCAGAACGAAATATCTTGCCACAGATACGCTATTATTCTAACGCCACGTTGTTGGCCGCAGAAACAGGAGAGCGATGGCTTGCAATAACAAACATCGTTGAGTTGGTCTTGGGCAATCAAAGTTGGCTGTTTGTGGAATTAGCTTTGTGGAGCTATGTTATACTTTTATTGTTGAATTTATGGGCAATATTCAAATATTAGGCTATTCTTTCGCTCACACAACACTGTTCAAAATGCTTAAACAATGTCAATTCTGGTAAATATCGTCTTCTCAAAAGTTTGCAAAGATTTGGAATTTGGTAGTGCAAACGCCATTCAAAGAGTGTTTTTTTTTGCAGCAGCACATATAAACCTATATATCTTTGATTCATAGTTTACTAAATTTTGAATAGCCTTCAGATTCGATTGTACAAATCAAATTTGTTGCTCTTAAGACTTGATGAATAGTCGAATGTCCATGTCAGAATCAGAACTGTTCATTGGCAAAAATAGAGTTTTCGTTGATGTCGACCATTATTCTGTTTAAAATGAGTTTTTCAAACAGTTTAATGTTGAAGGAAAGCAAGCTAATCGAACGATAACTTGAAGCTTCGGCAAAATTTTTGTCTGTTTTCAAAATTGGTAAAACTTCTACATTTTTCAGGAAAATAGCCAACCATTTTTTTTTTAAATATACCAATAAAGAATGACAAGTTATTCTTTGGAATTTTAGTCATGAGGATGTCTAAAATACCATCATCGCCAGGGGCGATCATATTTTTGACTTTTTTCACAAATTGTTCTGGTCAGTCGACAGCTATCGTTCGTAGCGTACGGTTGTGCTTTTCAAGTAGTTCAAGTTTCATAGTAGTGATATAGTAGAGCGGTGCCTGTAGGTAACAATTGTGACTCGGTGCTCCCAAACTACGGGGCCAATTCATTTCAACGTTGCGAAAAGTTTGTTGGGACTAGCGGGGCCCAAAGCGTAACTGCCTGCTGTGGAAGTGCAAGTCATCATATCATCACCAACGATCATCCGAAGTGTGCAAATAGGATACACCACATAAAAAGGTCATCCCGTTCGCTAGCATGGCGCTAGCGAACGGTTTCCCACCCCTTCTGGGGGATCCAGGGGGACCTGGAGGAGGAGGAGGTACAGGTCCATCAAACAAAATCAATGATGAGTACACTGGACGTTTACTACCAAGCTTTATGGACCATGCTGGAACGTCGGGAGAGTTACGGTTCTTGAAGATGGAGGCGGTTTCCGGCTCGCTCCCATAGGATCCGTTTCTTTTGCGTCTATCCGTGGAGAAATTATCAATGGACCAATCGACGGCGCGTACAAGGAGAACAAAGGAATAGCATATGTCCTCAAGGTCCGGAGCAAGGCGCAGGCTGACAGCTTGCGTCGCATGACGAAATTGGCCGACGGAACATCGATTCGAATCAACGAACACGATTCTTTGAACCAGCGAAAATGCGTGGTGTCTAACTACGACACCATTGGTCTTACGGAGGAGTACTTGCAAAGTCAATTATCTGCGCAAGGTGTTAAGGAAGTCCGCAGGATCAAACGCAAAAACGCAATTGGGGAGCTGGAAAACACACCAACGGTGATTCTCACAATATGTGGTACGGTAATCCCCCCGCACATTGACTTCGGTTGGAATCGATGTAAAACGCGCAATTTTTACCCTGCTCCCATGCTTTGTTTCCGTTGCTGGGAGTACGGGCATACGGGCAAGCGATGTCGAGAGCCTCATCGCATATGTGGGAAATGCAGCAAGGTGCATCTGGAGGACAGGATTGTAACCGCGCTATTCCGAGCCATGGAAACTAAGTCTGAATGCTCTAACGTCACCATTCCTGAAACACAGTCGTCAACGGAGACAGAGTCGATTATTCCAGGTACCGTCGAACAAGAAACAACCGAACAAGTTGCCGAATGGGTCAAATGTAACTCTAGAAAACAGCCAGAAAAAACTGCCAAAAATCCTCGAAAAATAAAGACAACAGCCTCGCTGTGAATTCGATGACGGACTTGCATGGAACGCGGAATTTGAATACACCACACGCCTTAAACCTCCCAAAGAGAAATCGCGAAGAAGAATCTAGTGGAGACTCATTATCCATCAAAGCCCCAGCCATCAAGCGAAGTATTAGAGCTCGCAAGATGAAGGGAAACCAAAAGTAATCCGATCCTTCGATACGCTCAGTCGCTCTATGAACAGTCCAACCTTAAACAACGAAGAAGACGAATGCTCAACAAGCAAAGAATTGACTGAGCAATACGAGACACAACCTGACAAAAACGTTGCGACTTTTGTAAAAGAAAGACACCACGACAGCAATACTAATACGAACAATCAGCTACTTCCCGACCAAATGAACCACAGCACTGGTGAAACAATGCCAAGACGATACCCACTGCGTACTCGTCGTAAGCCCCTGCGTCTCAGATACCCCATCCGTGAAACAAAAATTCCTAAATACTTTCCCCCCCTTGGTGAAGAAGTTTCCAATGCCCAGCGATATGATGTACTACATAAGACCCGCTATGGATCATCTGCGTCTATTATACCAGGTACGTCTAGACTTACTCACAAAAAAACCAATGCCCCATCGTTTTTGCCAGCTGCAGATCCCGGATGGAATTCTTTTCCTGACGAGACTGTATGCTATACCCAGATTACAGAACATGCTCCTTTGCAAGTATCAGACTGCTGTTCAAGGGATGCGTTGGAAGGACACAGTAGTAGAATCTCATCCGGCTCAAGCTCGCATAGTCGAACAGTCTTAGCAATACAATGGAATATTAACGGGGTTTTCAATAACTTGGCTGACTTAGAACTGCTAGTTAATAACATGAAGCCTGTTGTTCATTCGAGTAGTCGGGCTACTGTTATTATACAGCGCGCGCGGATTTCTCTATTTTGCAACCGTTTTTTGGGTGGAAATATCGGTTTAAAATCCTTCAAACTACATTCGTTTGGAAGGTATCGACGGAGTGACTGAAGTAAAGTTACAGTTGAGGAATAAAATCGTTTGTCTCGTACGAAAATTACGATACAAAGTTTGCCAATACAACGTGGTGGCTAAACAATACCCGCCAAAGACGTGTGTATCTGTGGTGTACATTAGTAATCTAACCCGAGTGGTGGGTTGAACCAAAGCGTGTTCATTTTTGGCATAGTGCGTACTTCGTGCATTAAATAACTGGCTGCAAATTAGTGCATAGTGTTGTCAAGCTCCGGTCATATGGCCGGCAGCTCATCGGGCCCTCCAGGGGGGCCTAAATATGAGCCACCGGGCAGACAACCTCATTGGATGAGAAACGCAGACGACATGGGATCTATGGTGCTTTTATTGCGACGCAAAGCAAACCAAGATGCAGAGGAGAATAGAGGCAATCGAAATGAAATGCAACCTCTCTCAAATCCATTTATTGTTGGAACGTCGATCGAATTGGCAGTCGGATCTAAGGTAGAAGCTACGCGCGAAGGGCGTGGCTCGCGATACCTCCTCCGCAAAAGAGCACGCTGTCATTTCGCGAGACTGCCCAAAATACAAATCCGAGGAAAGAATTATCCGCCTTAAAGTCGATCGGGGGATTTCTTTCCCGGAAGCGAGACGGATATACGGCGAAGAAACGAAAAAAGATTCATTTGCGAACGTTGTCCAAGATCGTCTGAATCACGAATTAGCCATCAAAGATCAAATGATTGCAGCACTACAAAAGCAGGTAGCCACTCTAGCGAAAGAACTCAACGAACTGAAAAGCGTAATCAAATCTAAATCTCATGGTCAATCCTCTGTTGGCACAAGTACTAAGCCCTCAAATCCACGAAACTCTACAGCCCAGCCGTCACTTCCTTCGAACGCTTCCTCAACAGCCGGCCAATAGTGCCTCCATTGATATCGACGAATAATGGACCAAGAACGTAACCCTAGCATCACCTGAAAACCTGACCTGAAAACGAACGAACAAATGTTATCACCATTTAGCTCTCCCCCAACGGATTATGATATCGAACACCAATTGGAACCCACGCCAAAGAATGATTCGCGGTTTGAAAGTGGGGAATGTGAAGTACCCCTTTCACTTCCGATTCAGGAAGCGATGCTGATAAGGGAGGTGGTCCGGAACGTCATCACCCAACCCGTTGATCTCCAAACTTACAGCTCGGCCGCTACCGAATGGACTCATCCGCTACTCAACTACGATAAACTTTACTCTGCTTCGAAACCTGTTGATTCGCCAAGCGCGAGGACTTCCATGTTGACCCTGACCAGAGATGTTCTGGAACTATCCGATGAGCCTCTGGCGGCAGTCAACATGGACCCTTGCCATTGTCAGGCAAGTATACACCTACGAATAATGTTTTTCCGTGCAACCTACTGCTTCCCCGTATTACGCTTTTCAGAGATACATCGATCACTCAAAGAAATGCGGAACGCAAAACTTATAATAATCGATGGCATCAAGGGTAACAATCTGCTAGTTAAACCTGTCACCAGCATTCCCGTCAAACTTTTCAAATAATGGAACAAACAAGCAATATCAACTTTGTCTCGAACATCGTCAACTCCGACCCTGCCTTACACGCTGAACAACTATCATCGGTTGACACCCACCAAAACATGCTACCAATTAAATTTCGTCTCAAGCATACCCTACCAGACCTCGCCAAATCGAACTCTGCGGCCTACGACCTTCTTCGGAATATAACGACACAACCATCAACCAGCAGAGCATTGCAGCCAGCATCACTTGATTCGCCAAGCGCGAGGCATTCCATGTCGACCCTGACCAGAGATGTTCCGGATTTTTCCGATGAGCCTTTGGCGGCAGTCGACATGGACCCCAACCAATCTCGGGCAAGTATTCTTCCTCCTCCATTAACTAGCAGTTTTGCAAACCTTACTTCCGAGGCACACTTTTTAGACAGTCAACGGACCGCAGAAATAAGAGATGTTTCACCAGTCAGTACCACCTCAATCGAAGAAAACAGCAGCAACACCAGCCCTGGGAAGAAGGTTCTACTCCTGCACTGGAATATTCGTGGTTTGCAGTCTAACCAAACCGAATTGTCGCTACTTGTGGATCGCGAGCTACCTCTTGCTATTGGTCTGCAGGAAATGATGACTAGAAACATGACCAACAAATTCAGAAATCAATACGAATGGATACTTGCTGATCGACACTACAACCAAGGAGCTGGCGCAGCGGGCCTTGGAATCCTCAAAGAAATCCCCCATCAGCTAATACAAATCCACTCAGCAATCCCCGTATGTGCTGCTAGACTGCTTGCCCCATATAACATGACAATCGGTTCAATATATATCCCACCAAACGCCACGGATGCAGATATAATCGATACGTTGGACCACTTCGTAGTCAATCTACAACCACCATTCATTATTGGAGGCGATTTCAACGCTGCGCACGAAGCATGGGGAAGCGAAAAATCATCAAAACGTGGGTGGTTACTTCTCGAATGGTTTGTAGATCACCAGCTTCTTGTTCTCAATAATGGAGAGCCAACATTTATTAGTTCTGCTCACGGAAGTACCTCAGCTATTGATCTTACCGTGGTATCGCAATGTCTGGCTAGTAAGCTCTATTGGTCAATTAAGGATGATACCTATGGTAGCGACCATTTTCCCATCGAAGTACGTTTGCAAACTGCTTCTCCACAGCTCCGATGCCGAAAGCGCTGGTTATATAAAAATGCAGACTGGCCCACATTTGAGCAAAATATACTAGAAGCCCTTCCAAGCGGAGGAACTATAGTATCAACAGAAAACCTCGGAAAGATAATTTTAGACGCCGCTAATGCCTCTATCCCAAAAACCTCGGGTAATGTTAGAGGAAAATCCCAAATATGGTGGACAAACGAAGTTCAAACCAAAGTCAAAACGCGCCGAAAAATGCTTAGAAAACTAAAACGACTTCCACCTGATGACCCACAAAAGGAAAGTGCACGAAAAGCCTTTCAAGAAGGTAGATCCTCAGCAAGACAAGCAATTTCGAAAGCCAAAAATGATTCGTGGAACAACTTCTGTCAATCTTTCAATCCCAACACCCCGGTAGACATACTGTGGAATAACTTTCACCGGTTAAACGGGCAAAGAAAAACTATGCAACGAGGGCTCACAATCGATGGGAGCCATGTGCAAGATCCGTTTAAAATAGCCGAACTTTTTCCACCAAATATCTGCATCAAGTGTACAGCAAAATCTCGAATCAGAAGCAGAACAAGTCCAAGTATGTGAGGAACCTTCGTACATGAACAAAGATTTCTCTATTCAGGAGCTTCTCCGGGCTATTGACGCAGCAAAAGGACATTCCACCGGAAACGACAATAATAGGATACCCTATGATCAGGCATCTACCGCTGGCAGGAAAACTAGCGATGCTTCAAACCTACAACTCAGTGTGGTCAGCCGGAAAATTCCCTGAATGCTGGAGCAAGGACTGGTTGTACCTATTCCAAAACCGGGAGGAAAACAGCAAAATGTTGACGGATATCGTACCATTACACTACTCAGCTGTATTGGAAAGATTTATGAGCGCTTGATCAATCATCGTTTAATTACCTTTCTTGAGGAAAATAAGGTGTTAAATGAGAATCAACATGCTTTTAGGGCTGGCCGAGGCACATCCTCTTATTTCTCTGACCTCAAAGAAATCCTAAACGAGGGTGAACGATCCGGCTCCCATATCGAGTTCGCCATACTCGATATTAAAAAAGCGTACGACCAAACCTGGCGACCCAATATCCTGAAGCAGATTGAAAACCTTAACGTTGGACACCGTATGCGGAACTGCATAACCAGCTTTCTGAAGGATCGACGTTTCCGTGTGAGTTACGGCGGAGCAACATCAGTTGAGCGTACCCAAGAAAGTGGGGTACCTCAGGGCTCTGTCTTGGCAGTTACGCTTTTTCTACTGGCAATAAATCCAGTCTTCGATGAAATACCAAGTTCGCATACTGGTATATGCCGACGACATCATACTTATAGCCTCATCGAAACACCTACCTAGAGTCCGCAGTGCCCTGAAAAAAGCTGTCGAAGCCGTCTACGCATGGGCCAAAAGCGTAAAATTTTCACTCTCTGCCTCCAAATCATGCATCCTGCATGTTTGCAAGAAACGCAAGCATAGATGGCGCAATCGTCGTTTAAACATTGAAATCGATAACGAATGCATCCCAGAAGTGAATATTGCCCGATTTCTTGGAGTATGGATTAATCGCCGCGGCGACTTTTCCGCTCACGGTGCAAAAACTAAAGAAGCCTTGCTAAACCGTATACAATACCTCAAAGCTATTGCACCTAGGGCAAACCGAGTAATTCTTTGGCGAATAGCCGATGCAATCTGCATGCAAAAACTGTTCTATGGAATCGAGCTATTCGGCCTCGAACTCTGTAAAGCATTTCAAACCACTTTCAACAAAATCGTCAGAATTACTTCCGGAGCGACCCAATCATCTCCTGTCATTAGTCTGGTGGTCGAAGCACTGCATCTTCGCATGTCCGAAACGCTAATTAAAAGATATTGCCGAATAGAAGAAAAATCAGGATCTGATCACCAATACCTTCACGAAGCTGCTAATGCCGCGTTATATGACCAAACAGGCCACGAAATCCCTAATATTGCGAAACTTCACCGTAAGGCTAATAGACCGTGGTATCAATCCATTAAAGTGGATCGGTCTATACAGCACAGTCCTGTCGTCGTAAAATTTGAGCTCCTTAGTCATCCCCCTATGAGGAGGGCGTTGCTATAGCCCAGAGGGCGGTTGTACTGCCAAGAGTCTTGCAAGAAAATTGTATCAAAATATTAATTTGATATTCCAAACACATGAGATTTAATATGCATTTGCACATGTTTAGTTTGTGTCCAATGCTCATTTCAATTGAAATGTGAAACGAAGAAACACCTATATATTTAAAAAAATATATGGATTATGTCAAGCCCTCTAGATACATCAGAATATCATCAAAACCAGGGACAAATAATCAAAATTCACACAGTTTCTCAAAATGGAGAGTATTTGCTTCAACTCAGTTTTTATTTCATTTCAACATGATAAGTATTATCATACTAAATAACTCATACTTTTGCTTAAAATCAGGATGGCGTCATAATAAGAGTGGATAAAGCTATTTCTACATTTGGTCGATGTTAAGTCAGAATGGTTCAAGTTCAAAACTTGGGAAACCGGATTATTCTGTCATTAGATCCAAAATTACTTTAGCTCCGTTTCACTTTTATCATATTTGATAAATGTTGTAAACCGCGAGAGACATGTAGCAAATTTACTCTGTATGATTAATAAAAATTGAGAAAAGTATGGCTAAATGTTTTAACCATGATAGCGAAAACTGCTCAGGAATGCGAGAAAAGGCAAAACATTCCAAGTAATTTGTCATATTTTTCGGTATTGAATTATTTTTCTTCTTATTCATTAAAAGAACTTGATCAATTTTACATTATTTAATGAATTATATTTTGATTTCTGTCTAATTATCATATTTGGGTAGTTAGTCAGAAATTGCAACGATTTATATACAGACAGAGCGGACCATGTGTCAGAAAGCAACGAACTGATTGATTATTTTGGTCGATTTCAGAATCCAATGAAAGTTGTTGGTAGTTATATGGTGTCTGTTTGGAATATCCTATAACCCGCTCATTGGACTAGTATTTTCTGGCCGGTACTCAAGATTTTTACTTGGTTCTCTCTGACTTAATGCATATTTGAATAAATTATAGTGTTTAACGTTCTGACCTAACGAAACTTTAGTTTTCAAGCTATCATAGTGTTTGAATTATTTTAACGTTTTGTGAATATTTATATGATTTGATACGTTCTGCAAATAAAAGAGGGGCAGGGAGTCTACTGAAATATTTTCTTCTCGTTCCCGAGAGGGAGTAACGGCGCTTAAGCCTTGGCTTCCGAGCCAGGACATATGGGAGAAATACCTGTGTCCCATACCTGAAAGAAGAGCACCCCCTTTCTGAGCAACGCCACTCCCAACGATTTAACCTTCCCCCCTGAAATGACGTTTGGTACGGTTGTCCCCGTTCAAGTGTATCACAATATTCGTAAGTGAATAATCTGATCGCCTTGAACTTTTGAGTTATCTTCAAGACCAAGTCGGCACAGTGGGCCTGGCCATTTGAATATTTGTGTATTATATTAATGCTGACAAGAAAATACTAGAATAAATACTAGTATTTCCAGGATCTGGACGGGGTTGGTAGTCTAATGGCTACCGCTTCTGCTTCATAAGCAGAAGGTCATGGGTTCAATCCCAGGCCCGTCCCTTTCCTTGTACTTTGTAGTTGTATCTTTCGCTTGCTTCTATCTACCACTCTTAATGCGAAGTAGGCCGTCATTGAAATTTGTACGCGTCGTTGATGATTGTTGCTAACTCATCTCACGATTTCGAATCAAAGAAAATCAATTGGTTTTGCACTGACACACCGGCACAAGTATCAGCATACTTTATGTATGTTAGCGGGTGCAGTGATACTTTTTCAAGTCAATATAAACAATCAGGGCTGAGTTTTATCACTTTGAAATCTAAGCTGAAAAGTCATCATTGTTGCCAAAATGAATGACGGGCTACTTAGCCTTAATATATCACAGGTGATGTATCTATCACAGTTCATAGCATTTGCTAGAACCCGAGACGGACAGAAATAAACCATTTCCCTACGCTTCCATTCGTTATATCATTATAGCATGCCTTCCTTTACGCCTGATACATAGGCAGTCTGCTAACCAAACCAGCAAGCCTCTCTGCCATAAAAAATTACCCTTCCTTTCATCCTTCCCGCATAAACTGGCGTTGACGCAGTAGTATATACGGTTGAATGTTGAATGCATCATCAATTCCTTCCCATTCCCCTCATTGGTCTGCATTCTGACGTGGCAGGCACCATTGTTGCCTAAAAATAGAAGATCACCAGCACTTATACTCTGAGGGTGCCTGTTAATCCCAAGCAGTCATCTGGTTGGTTCCTTGTGAAAGTGCAGCTGATCTGGCGATACTGGAGTAGCAACCACGGGCGGCCAATCAAGCTCAAGTCATATTAATGCTGACAAGAAAATACTAGAAGAAGTACCAGTATTTCCAGGATGCTCTTCAATATTGGCTGTGCAAGCGCTTAGAATAGAATAGAATAGAAATCAAGATGGCGTCATAATACAATATGGCCACCAGATTTTTTTACCCAAAATTTAATCCCATTGTACAGATTACTCGAGGAAAGAATTAGCGATTAAATACTTATTACTTTGTTGTACGAAATATGTTGTTTTCATAAATTTAGATAATCGTTCATTTCAAACGGCTAATACCATTGCTCACCTAGTTTTACAGCTGTTCTAAATCAGTTTTTTCTTAGGGAAGTTTCAAATATGACGTCCATAATTTTTCGGAATTTCTAGACTCCCCACCCCCTCTGTCATGCTTTTTCCAATACCTAATACATGCACTGTCACATTTTCGTAGACCACCCCCCTCCCTCAAATGATGGATGTCATTTTTGGGTGACCCTTAGTTAGCTTTTTGATGTTGACCACAAAATTTAAAACGAATGATGCACTAATGGTGAAAATTATTTTTTTCTGGTAAAGAAAGATACGTGAAGAAATATCTGAAATGCATCAATAAATGAGCTTCTCTTCAAACTGCTAGCTAGCGTAAAAGGGATCCATTAATATGCCTGCTTCCCCCTGACGAAATTTCCGAACAAATAGTTTTGCCAGATGTGATTGATTGAAAGAAATACGCCTCAAAATGCGGCTTATGTGGAATTGCCGAACAGATTTGCGTACAGTTCTTATTGGAAAGGCTGCCGACAATAGTCATAATTACATAAGATATTTGAAGCATTGTAAAAACGTTTCTAAAAAGTTTTCAACAACCCTGCCTGTGTGATCCAAGACAGGATTGAGCAGCGCATAAATATAACAAACATTTAGTTTGTCTGCGTATGTCCGAGAAAATTAGAAATAAATCGTGGCATCGGCTTAGACTGCTGAAAATACGTAAATTCCCTTACATTATTTTATATAAAAAAATATAATCGAAATTTTAAATTCACGAACAAATGCTCAAGATTTCTTAAAGCAGGACATCTAGAAAGTCTGAACCTTATTTTTGGATTAAACAAGAGGTTCGAACTTAAAAAAAAAACTTGTCGCTCTTGAAGTGATATCAAAATTAGACAATTGCCCTGCTTTTCAAAATATTACGCTATTGTTTATTGTAGTAGTTTGGCGTTGGATCTATTGATGGATTTTAGAATTGTCAATTATTCATTACAGCAGGTAGTAAATACCGTTTTTGATGCGTACTTGATAATGACTTTTGTCACTATCACATGAAAACTATTGGCCCAAAATGAACAAAAATACGAACTGATGGTCTTTAGAACATATGAAATTTTTTTTTGCTTCAAAATTTCGTGTATCTCATCTAATTTCAAAAGTTACTTGAGATGATTCGATCGATATATTTCATGCTGAAGTTATGTCGCAATTTCAACATAAGTTTTCTTTTCACACGAAAAAGGAATATCAGAATTCAGTGGTGACAAGGGGTGTAGAGCACGGTAATTTCAATTGATTTTCTACAGTGCGTTAATTTGCTCCTGATTACTCCAGGGTGTTCATACAGCTTGACAATTTTTATTGGTGTCCTACAGAGCGTAAAGATGTACCTGATCTATGTGGATTAAGGTTAAATTTCTACAGGGCGATGATTTTGTTCTACAGAGAATTAAGATGAGCTATCTGAGACAATTTTAAATTACTCCAGTGCGTTAATACAGTTCCGGTTAATTTCGATTGATGTCATAGAGGGCGTTATGATGTAGCTGATCTAAAATTTACTCCAAGGCATTTATACAGCTTGATAATTTTGATTAATACCATATAGAGCATTGATATGCATATGATCTACGTGGAATTAGGTCAATATACTTCAGAGCATTGATAAAGTTTGATTTTTTTTATTGATGCCCTACAGGACGATGAGATGCAGCCAATCTGCATATAATAAAGTCAAGTTACTCCAGAACGTTGATACTGCTTGGAATTTGCAGCTTATGTCCTACAGGTCTGACCTAAATGAGACATGGTCAATCTCCATGACGTTAATGAAGCTTAACAATTTTGAGTGATGCCATAAAGGGCGTTAATATGCAGCTGATCTATGTAGTATAAGGTCACATTACTCCAGGTCCTCGATACAGCTTGAAATTTTCGAATGATACAGGGTATTAAGATGCAAATGATCTACATAAGACAATGTCAGATTACTCTAATGTGTCTTAGGAGCTTGTATTTTACAACTGATATCCTTCAGGGCGTTAAGATGCACCTAATATTCTTGAAATAAAGTCAAATTACTCCAGGGCGTTGATATAGCTTACCAATTTAAATTGATCCAGGACCAATTTTAATTTGATACAGGACGTTCAAATACACCTGATCTATTTAGAATACTGTTAAATTTCTCATGGGTGTTGATACATATTGTAATTTACAATTGACGTTCTACAGAGCGTTAAGATGTATCTATTCGACAAAGGATAAGGACAAATTACTCCAGGGCGTTGATATAGTAATGAATTTATTAAATGATATGAGGCAAAATCAAATTACTCCAGAGCGTTGCTACAGCTTGACAATCTCGATTGATGTTATACAGGGCTATATGGTGCGCATGATCTACATAGGATAAAGTCAAATAATTGTAAGGGTTTGATACAGCAAGAAATATTCAATTGATTTGCTATAGGGCATAATGATGCTTCAGATCCCGCCATGATCTTTGTGGACTCTTACTCCAGGGCGTTGATTCAGCTTGAATTTATCAAATTAAGTCATAAAGGGCGGACCTGGTGTAGTGGTTAGAACACACGCCTCTCACGCCGAGGACCTGGGATCGAATCCCATCCCCGAGATAGTCACTAAAAAATTCAGTGACGACTTCCTTCGGAAGGGAAGTAAAGCCGTTGGTCCCGAGATGAACTAGCCCAGGGCTAAAAATCTCGTTAATAAAGATAGAAAAAAAATAAATAAAGGGCGGTCACATGCACCTGATCTACATGAAAAAAGGTCAAATTAATCCAGGGCGTTGATCCAGCTTAGAGTTTACAATTAATGTCCTATAGGGCGTTGATTCAATTCAGATGCTCTAGATCTCACAAAGATCTATGGGGAATTAAGCCATTTTTTCCAGGGCGTTGATAAAGCTAGGAATTTTCAATTGATGTCCTACAGAGCGTCAAGATGCACCTGATCTGCATGGAATAAGGTCAAATTACTCCAGGATGTTAATACAGCATGAAAATTTCGATTGATTTTCTCCAGGGCGTTGAGATGTTCCAGATCTCGCAAAGATCTATGTGAAATAAAGTCAAGGTACTCCATGGCTTCGACACAGATGCATCGATTTATGTCATACAAGGATTTAAGATGCATCTGATCTACGTGAAACAATGCTGCTCCAGATCTCGCAAAGATATATGTGGAATATGGTCAAATTAGTCTAGGGCGTTGAAACAATTTGAAAATTTCGATTAATGTCCTACAGAGCGTCAAGATGTGCGCGATATACATAATAAGGTCAAATAATTACAGGGCGTTGATACAGATAAGACATTTAGATTAATTTTCTACAGGATATAAAGATACTCCCGATCTTGTAAAGATCTGTGTAGAATAACGTCAAACTATTCCAGGGCGTTGATACAGCTTGATCGATTGTTGTCGTACAGGGCGTTGAGTTGCACCTGATCTGCATAGAGCAAAGTCAAAATACTCCAGGGCGTTGATACAACTAGGAATTGATGTCTTCAGACCGTTAAGATGCACCTGATCCACATAGAATAAAGTCAAACTAGTTCAGGGAGTTAATATAGCTTGTAATTATTAAATGATATCCTATAGGGCGTTAAATGCAACTGATCTAATTGCGACAAAGTCAAATTACTCCAGGGCGTTGATACAGCTTGACAATTTCGATAAATGTTACATAGGGCGTTTAGTTGCACCTGATCAACAAAGTTAAATTAATTCAGGTCGATGATACAGCTTAAATTTTAAACTGATGCCCCAAAGGGCGTTAAGAAAAAAAATCTGAGAAAAGCTTCTTAGTCGTCGACTAAGCGCGACTAAGCAGGACGACAGGGCTGATACAGCAAAGGTTCAAAAAAGGTCAAAACTCTAATACTGCAATCTCTCTCGTTCATGATCTTCTGCACACAAAATACAGTGAGCATGATAAATTATATACCGACGGGTCGAAATGCGATAATCACGTTGGCATTGGTGTTGTAGGAAATAACACCACAATCGAGTCAAGCTTACCAGTCCAACGCAGCGTATTTTCAGCCGAAGCAGCCGCGTTGCACACCGCTGTTTGCACAGCTACCAACACTCCAACCATTATTCTATCGGACTCTGCAAGTTGCATAGCTGCCCTGGACAAAGGAAAATCCAAACACCCTTTATACAGGCAACCGAGCAAGACACTTTCCAGAAAGACATTACTTTTTGCTGGATTCCCGGACATTCCGGAATTCGAGGGAACGAAAAGGCCGATCGAGCTGCTGATCAAGGAAGAACTCACCTACCAATGCAGTGCCCTATTCCAGCCTCCGACATCATCAACTGGGTTCACCAACTCTTCCAAGAAAGTTTTCAAACTATTTGGGAATCTCACCGCCCAACATTCTTGAAGCGTTGTAAAAGTGCTATCAACAAATGGACCGACAGAGAAAATCGACGTGAGCAGCAAATACTAACCAGATGTAGAATTGGCCACACTAGGTTAACTAAAGAGCACTTATATGATAAAAATATTTCCAAAAATTGTGATACTTGCCATACTGAACTCACTGTTGAACATATTCTGCTTAACTGTATCAAATATGATAATATTCGTGAAGAATTACGAATCAATAGTGATGTAAAAATAGCTCTAGGGAATGATAAACACGAAGAAGCTAAAGTTTTGAAGTACCTTAAAAAATGTAATCTATATGATAAAATTTGAATCCGTTAATTTCTAAGAGGCGAATGAACATGACTGTTTAAAGCCTCTATAATAAAAAAAAAAATGAAGCATGTTGTCCTAGCCCTACAAGAAATACATAAAGCGTCTGTATCTTCAATGAATAATAAGCTAAGGAAGGGATACAACTGGATAGCAAAATCCGGTAACAATATATACCATTCGGTCGCGCTGGGTATTTCGTCCGAACTCAAATTTACTGAAATCCCCTTAGACACCGATCTTCCTATTGTTGCAGCAAGACTAGTTTGGCCCTTTTCGGCATCGGTAGTATCCTTTTACCTACCGAATGGAAATATTCCAAATCTAGAAAATCAACTAAGAAATGTAATACAATCAATCCCTACACCGATCATTATGCTAGGTGATTGCAATGGGCATCATCAAGCATGGGGAAGTCATGATTCCAATGCTCGTGGTTCACTTGTAGCTGAACTAGCCAGTTCATGCGAACTTTCGATTCTAAATGACGGTTCACCCACCTTTATCAGAGGTCTAGCTGAGACTGCTATAGATATCTCTCTTATTTCGACTGGAATACTAAACCGAATTCATTGGACGGCAGGCACTGATCCGTTGGGAAGCGACCATGTAGGGGAATTCGGGGTAAAACCGACACCCTAAGCTTATTGATAAAATTTATGTACTTTAGCTTGTTAAACGAACCCAAAATTGTTGTAGAATCACATATTGGTTATAAATCTATCAATCCTTGCAATCGCTGGATGATATATTAAGGTTATATAATGATTTAAATCCAATTGATATTGCATCATTTTTAGGTGAGACAATTGAGAGTGCGGGTAAGATCGACACCCTGTTGGGGTAAAACCGACACATGCACTTTGAGTAAAATTTATAAGTTGTAAACATAACCGTCACATTTCATATTCGAAAGAAAGCTTTAAACATGACTTTCGACCCCTTCCTCTGAAGGATCATACACATATTACGTAAATTATTGAGAAGAGGCCAAAGATCCACTAAATAAATGTGAAAATTTTAAATGTTCCATGCTACGATTATAAAGTTGGGGTGAATACACATGGATATTATTAATTTGTGTTCATGTAATGTTTACGTAGATAAAATTGTAGCGAATAATTGGTTGTGAAAATAAATACTGTTTTATTTTTACAAAACAGAAAAGTGTAATTATTTTTAGATAATAATAACTGTCGAACCCCATGGTTTGTAAATAAATAATACGATTATTTTAAGTGAAAATATTTCAAATTCTGTTAATTCTTCAATTTTAAATGAGAAATTTTTCTTCAAGCTTCATCAAATAAGTTGAAACGTGATAACATAAAAATATTTTTTTAATACTTAATGATAGCTTGTAACAAGTTACGTAGTGTCATATTTTACATGTTAACAAGTTTGCCGTCCATGAACTTCACTGGAATTCAAAAATAAAGACTCACATAAACTACAGAGATAGTCCCCCGATTAGAAAGATTCCCTGAAATTAGATTATGAAGCAAAGAAAGGTGTCGATTTTACCCCAAATGAAAGTGTCGATCTTACCCCGAGTGGACATTTATTTTTCAATAGCGTTTTCAGCTGTCGTAGAACCAAAAAATAATTTCTCCTTCATGTTGTATCAACGTAATAATAGTAAATGATGATGTAGACGCAGAACAAATAATGACATTTGAAAAATTTCACATACGAATTAGTTAAAGAATAACAGCCAAACATTGCAACTGCTGTTGCTTCTATGCTATCCAATATGATTTTGTTGTTTATTTTGGCAGTTTATTGGTAGCGTAAGTTGTAATGTCATTCGGAACACAACATTTCACAAGTTAAGATAGAGCGTGGCGATCTTACCCACAGTGTCGGTTTTACCCTGATTTCCCCTACCCATAACCTTGTATCTGGACACAGCAACTCCAGAAACGTCTCGTCGACCTAGATGGTTATATGAAAAGGCCAATTGGGCTGAATTTTAATCTTCGTTTGAAGCTGCAATTGAAAATTCCAAGCCAAATTCGATAAATGAGCTTACTGATTTGATTATTGAAGTCGCTACAGCTACAATTCCTAAGACGAGTAGTACACCTGGTCGCCGAGCCCTTCCTTGGTGGTCGGACGAAGTGAAGGCGGTGGTGAAAGCTCGTAGAAAAGCTCTTCGAGCTTTTAAGAGGCTGCCTTCTAGTAACCCTGAAAAAGAAGCAGCAAGCCTGCGATACCGTGAAACCAGAAATCAATGTCGACAAACAATTAGGGAATCAAAGGAAAAATCGTGGTCCGAGTTCTTGAACGGTAGAGTAAAGTGGGGCAAAACTTCGAGTGGGGTAAGAGTTTCTTTTTAAGATTTCTAGCTCAATTCAAAACATATCTTATAAATGTCATGGTGGTTCGAATGCTATTCAAGTAAGAGACTTTCAATCCAAATATCATAAAAACCGATTGAGATTTGGAAAAGTTATGGCTATTTGTTGTTTTTCGACGTGAATATTGTAATTTTTGGTCAAACTTTCGTTGCATGGAACCAATTGAAGATAAAATCTTTTTCAATATTTTATGTAAGGGCGTTTCTAGGCCTATTATAAGGTTGCTTTGAGGTGTATTAGTTTTTGCATAAATGCTTGAAAACAATTTTTGGCCCATAGTGGGGCAAAAGTTCGAATCAGCGGGGCAAAAGTTCGACCCATGTATAAAATCACGGAAAATTTGCAAATTGCCTAAAATCCACATATTATCTTCAAATTTAGTTATATTTGTCTGATCGTGTGAAAACTGTCACTAAAATTTTACATTTCCACTTAGTTTTGCGAAAAACTGCTATTTTTGGGTATTTTACAATTAACCCAGTTTTGGGCAATTTTTTGATGAAAATTTAGTGTGTATTTTTCGTTAAACTTAAGTTAACGGCTGGTGTAAAGTATGCCTGTCATAAAAGGATCGATATTTTGTGTTTTAGCCAGCGAACTTTTGCCCCACACTAGATTCGAACTCTTGCCCCACCGGTGGGGCAAAAGTTCGAATAAGACAATCAATTTTGAAACTGTTATAACTAAAAATGGGTAAATATTTTGACAAAAGTTTGTTCAGCAAAATTATAGCCAATATGTTGAAGATTCACTGTATGGTATTTGTTTTGTTTTACCTGCTATTGTTTTCCTGGAAACTTTGATTATACTACTAAGGTCGAACTTTTGCCCCACCTTACTCTATTAACGAACATCAATCCACCACAGAACTGTGGAGTCGCGTAAATAGAATCCATGGAAAAAGACGGGTGAAGGGCATGGCTCTAAAAACAAATGGGCCAGGGATCCGGCATTGATTGAAGACGCGCTTGCTGACCATTTTTACGAACTTTCTTCCATTAAAAGATATCCTGAAACATTTCTGAAAAAAAATCCTTCACCTGATAAGGCGATAAAGAATTTTGTGGTTCCACCTGGAATGGGTCAATGTTTTAACCTTCCTTTCACAATGACGGAATTGGATTTTGCCCTCCAAAAGGCATCAGGGAAGTCGGCGGGTCCCGATGAAATAGGCTACCCGATGCTTAAACATCTTCCAACAGAAGGAAGGATAGTGTTATTGAATGCAATAAATAAAGAGTGGATAGACGGTACCCTTCCCGATGGCTGGAGGCATGGTTTTGTGGTGCCTTTACCCAAAACCTGTGGTCCAGCAAATGACGTCAAAAGCTACCAACCAATTGTGCTCACGAGTTGCACTGCAAAACTTATGGAACGAATGGTTAACAGGCGACTCGTTGAATATTTAGAAACCAATCGTAAGCTTGACCGAAAACAACATGCATTCAGACCAGGCCAAGGTACAGGAACATACCTGGCTACGCTTTGACAAGTCCTCAACGATGCTCTATCACGGAACGAACATATAGAAATCACATCATTAGATTTATCAAAGGCTTACAATCGAGCCTGGACTCCAGGCATACTACGACAGCTAGCTCAGTGGGGTATCACGGGAATCATGCTGACATTCATAAAAAATTTCCTGAATGAACGTACCTTCCAGGTAATGGTGGGCAATAGTAAATCAAAATTGGTAGCAGAGGAAACCGGTGTACCACAAGGCTCTGTTTTGGCGGTAACCCTGTTTCTTGTGGCAATAAATGGGGTTTTCAAAGTTCTCCCCAAAGGTATTTATATATTCGTCTATGCGGACGATATTCTTTTGGTAGTTTGTGGAAAATACCCAAAAGCTACTAGGAGAAAACTTCAATCCGCAACAAACGCAATCGGTAAATGGGCTGACCTCTCTGGTTTTGATATTGCATCTGAAAAATGCGCCAGACTTCATATTTGCTCCAGCAACCACATCCCTCCCCGAAAACCAATCACAATCCACGGGAAACCAATCCCCACGAAGAAAACATTGAAAATCCATGGAGTAACACTAGATCGTAACTTCTGCTTCAAAGAACATTTCGAAACAACCAAGAAAAAATGCAAAAATCGACTAAATCTCCTAAAGGTTATTACCAACAGATGTACCAAAAACGACAGAATGACCCGAATAAGAGTTGCGGACGCGATTATATGCAGTCGGCTCACCTTCTTCTTCTTCTTTCTGGCGTTACGTCCCAACTGGGACAGAGCCTGCTTCTCAGATTAGTGTTCTTATGAGCACTTCCACAGTTATTAACTGAGAGCTTTCTTTGCCGATTGACCATTTTTGCATGTGTATATCGTGGGGCAGGTACGATGATACTCTATGCCCTGGGAATCGAGGAAATTTCCATTACGAAAAGATCCTCGAGCAGTGGGATTCGAACCCACGACCCTCAGCATGGTCATGCTGAATAGCTGCGCGTTTTACCGCTACGGCTATCTGGGCCCCACCTACGGGGCTTTAGGACATTTCGTCGAATGACATTTGGTCGAATGACGTTTGGTCGAATGACATTTGGTCGAAAGTACGTTTGGTCGAAAGGACATTTGGTCGAATGGACATTTGGTCGAATGGCTTTAAAACATTTATTTTTGTCGAATGATGTTTAGTTGAACGGAAATTTGGTTAAAAGATTATTTTGAATTGGTTTATTGGAAGATCATTTGGTAAAATTGATTATTGTTTTCTAAGTTTTGAAAAGTTGATAAGATGACGTATTCTTTTGAATAATCTGAATCATTAACTGTTGTTAAAAAAAAGAGAACATTTTATGTAGTCTTATTTCAAAATTTAATACACCTTTTATTTGCAATTTGAAGTTATACCAAAATCTAAGATTTCAATGATTTTTCAAACAAACTTTTTAGGAGTTTTTTGTACACAAACTAAAATACTTAACTCTAGAGTGAATTTATTATTCTTTTAAAATATCATCATTCATTGAAAAACTGCTCGACAAGTTATTTTGTAACTCAACGTGAACATAATGTTTTTAATGTAATTAACATCAGCTCATCTAATGGAAGCATTCGGAGAAATTGCACGGGATCTTCCTTTGAATCCCGGGTCTTGCAGCTAACGGACGTGGGTAAGATTTTTAAATACCTTTGCTGACAATGTTGATGACCTCGGGTGAATAGCTGATTTTGCAGTAGAAGAACAGGATTATTAAAAAATAAATTTGTGCAAATTCTATGTTTCGGGTAAGGGAAGACGACTTGACAGAGGTGACAAAAGTTGGCTAGTTTCCATTTAGGATCAGCTTATCCCGAATCGCAGGACATGCCATACAGCATGAATCGTCGAAAACGTAAGAGGTTGATCAATATGTTGGAAGAGCGTCCATCAAGGGGCCTTTCTTAGCCGAGTGGTTAGAGTCCGCGGCTACAAAGCAAAGCCATGCTGAAGATGTCTGGGTTCGATTCCCGGTCGGTCCAAGATCTTTTCGTAAAGAAAATTTCCTTGACTTCCATGGGCATAGGGTATCGTCTTGCCTGCCACACGATATACGAATGCGGAAATGGCAACTTTGGCAAAGAAAGCTCTCAGTTAATAACTGTGGAAGTGCTCAAAAAACACTAAGCTAAGACGCCGGCTTTGTCCCAGTGAGCACGTAATGCCAAGAAGAAGAAGCGTCCATAAAATTGAATAACAAAATTTTGCTATATATTGGTGGTGAAATGGCTGACACTTTTTCAATTATTCAATCACTCTTGTATTAGCGACAAAATGCTAATATCCACGGTAGTCAGTCGAAACGTAAACATTTTATTTCATACCATTTAGATTCGAGCACTATCCTTTCCAAATAACATATGCTTTCTGTTGCAACTAAACCGTTTCGACCAAATGTCCATTCGACGAAATGTCCGTTCGACCAAATGTACTTTCGACCAAACGTCATTCGACTAAATGTCATTCGAACAAATGTCTTTCGACCAAATGTCATAGATTCACCTACGGCATAGAAATAACCTGCCGGGCTTCGGACCGTCTCATCCAACAACTAGCGCCAGTATATAACAATGCCATAAGAACGATAGCGGGGTTGCTGCCATCAACGCCGGCCGATGCGGCCGTTGTGGAATCCGGTGTCCTTCCCTTCAGATACAAAATAACCATTGCCATCTGCAATAGGGCAGTTAGTTTTCTGGAACACACCAAAGATGACGGATCGGTGGCTTTCATTGCCAGTGAAGCCAACCGAATCCTGGATTCTGTGGCCGGTGTCACACTCCCCCCGGTGGTAGGACTCCACCGCAATGGACCAAGGAGTTGGCAGGCCAATCTTCCTAAAATTGACAAAAGATTGAAGAATCATTTCCACAAGGGTAATAACCCAATCGAGGCACGAGCGCTGTTTTTTTGAACAACTGAGAAGCCGATACTCAAATACTGAAATCAGATATTCTGATGGCTCTAAGGCTGTGGGTAAATTAGGAATTGGTGTGTGTGGCACAGGACTGCGCGAACACCGCAGTCTGGCCGATCAATGTTCCGTATTTTCAGCTGAAGCTGCAGCTTTGTTTGTAGCAGCGTCCAAACCGAGTGATAGACCGGTTCTGATTGCCACTGACTCGGCTAGTACTCTGCTTGCACTGGAATCTCCTAGAACCAAACACCCATGGATTCAGGCAACCCAAGTACTTATCGATGACGAAACTAAGAATATAACTTTTACTTGGGTTCCGAGTCACATCGGCATACCCGGTAACGAAGATGCGGACAAACTAGCAAGTATGGGGAGATCGAGCCGTCGTCTCACACGCAAAGTTCCTGGATCAGACGCAAAGCTTTGGGTAAAAAACACCGTCCAGGACGCATGGGAAAGAGAGTGGAGAACGAACCGCCTTCTTTTCATCCGAAAAGTTAAGGGAACAACCAGAATCTGGGACGACAGACCGGACAGAAGGGAACAGGTTGTGCTATCTCGACTCCGCACAGGGCATACGAGGTTATACCACGACTACACTGGAGGCCTTCCTTTTCGGCGAACCTGCGAGACATGCGCGGTTCATAACACGGTGGAACATATAATCTGCGAATGTCCCACCCTGGAACAACTCAGAACGCGCTACCAACTAGGTAGCATCCGAAATGCCCTCAACAACGATAAGGCAGGTGAGACCAGCTTAATATGTTTTTTAAAAGATGCAGGCTTATTTTCACAAATTTAATCCCAAAACAAACAGCAACACACCTCACCGGATGTGGGTTCCATTTGGAACCTACATCTGGCAGCCACGAAACGAACCAACAACCAGCAAAAACAGACCTATGGCATGAAAATGGACAGCGATAAGAAACCAAAGATACCCACGACACAGATGAGGATTTATTTTAGTTTGACGCCAGATAAATCAAGTAATGACTGTCTCTTTCTATGCGAAGGTCCTTCTGATCTTCTTATCTCTATTTGTACCATTATATAATATGTTTATTTGATTCAAACAAACTCTGTACATACACATTATTCGCGAGGTTGAATCCTTCAGGTTCCTTTTTTATATTTTTGTCGAGGTGAACCAGCCACGGGCTGAAAGCCTCGTTAATAAAGACAATAATAATAATAACAAATTGTTCTTACTTCTTTTGTATCAATCTCTCAGGAATTTTTGAAATCGTTCTCTTAATTGAGAATGCTTTCGAAATCCTGAGTAACTTGATTTTCATTTGGACTAGTGAGTCCTAAATGAACATTGTGCGCGCTTTCAAACTGCATAGCTGTATTGCATATACAGTTAACTCTCCCTTACTCGATATTGAAGGGACCATCGAGTTAGGGGGGTATCGAGTTACAGAACACAAAACCAATGCAACTGCAATCCAAGGGACCATCGAGTTAGCCATGAAAACCAACTTTTACTATGGTTCTCTTACTCAATTTCGAGATACGGAATATCGAGTAAAAGAGAGTTATCTATAGCAGTTATTATTGAATTTTGTTTGAAACCTGGATCCTTACTTACACCAACTTGAACTGCTTCAGCCATAATGATGGTTTTGAACATTGTAATTGAAATTGAAAAAGGCTCACAGACATTGTTCACATCGTTCGTAATAGTTGCCGTGACACTTTTAGAGATTAAAATGATAAAAACATAAGCATTTCAAAATTCCCGAATTCGGCAACATCCCCGTTTTGGCAACATAAAAATCACCTTGTTGCCAAAATCGGTAAAGCACTGTATTTCTTTCATTCCTATGTTATATTTCATTTATCCCTTGTTGTTCTTGAGTTCTTTCGTAGTAAAGTAATCATACATATAGTAGCTCTGCACCCTATTCCAAAAATATTAGAACACTTTGTTTTATCATTATAATAACCATCATCATTTCTCATTCCTCACTCCTAATTTCTCATTCAGCATTCCTCGTTCCATGCTCCTCACTCCTCAATCCTAATTTTTCCTTCCTTACTTCTTCTTCCTCATTTCTTACTTCTCATTTCTCATTCTTCGTTCCTCACTGCTCGCTCATCATTCCTCATCACTCTCATTTCTCATTCCTTTTTTCTTACTGCTCATTCCTCATTCTTCACTCCTCATTCCTCACTTCTCACTCCACATTACTCATTCCTCACTCATCATTTCTCATTCCTCATTCCTTATACAGTGGGATTCCGTTTTTGGCATGCTCCATTTTTGGCACCCCCCGATTTTGGCAACAAAATGGATCCGTTTTTGGCAACATTTTTGAATACCATTAAAATTTGTAATTTTTTGTAAATATTTTCGTGTCTGTTGGTTTAGTCATTTGAATAACAGGTCATCTTCACACCGATAACATTCCAGAGCTTCTTTTTTGTCGATATTCTCCCAAATCTCACCAACTACTAAGGGCTCCCGTACGCGCTTATTTACTTCGGGATAGTCTTTGGTCATGCATTTCATAAGGACAATAATCTCCACTAGTATCGCAACAGTAGACCAATATTTTTTCTTAGGCATTAATACTGAGCGACCAACCCACTTGGGTCTGCCAGTAGGCGATACTCTAAAATACACTTTTCTTCATATTTGGAACAGCTTGTTTGAGCACAAGCCCCGACATAAGAGAAACAAAAATTCTATGACTCACACAGAGTAACAATCATAAATTGTGTCTCAATGTTTTTATTATTATGGATTTACATATATTTCGTATGTAAAAACATGCCGTGCTAATAAATATAAATAGAGAAAAATGTCGTATATGATAATCCTTAAGAAAATTCATCAAATAAATTGCGTTATTCTAGAGAATTGAAGAAGTATCAATACATAATCCATGAAAAGAATGCATATTTTACTACATTCTTTATTATTTTTTCAAGAATTCCACCGGCGCCATGACAAATACGAACACAGTTCATACTTTATTCTCAATAATATCATTGAAGCGTGCGACAAAAACGATTGACAGTGTTCAACTTTTTGTCTGTGGTATTGGTAGGTATATTGATCTCTCTCCGTCAAGTATTTATAGCTGCGTTCCTTCTTTGTTAGAGATTCTGTAAGACGCTAGATTTGTTAAGAGACGATTTAGAATATTATACAAGATTTTTAATCAAGGATACGGATTTGAATATAATCCAAATGTTCCTTACGAGCTGAGTTTATGAGAATCCTTTGGGGATTCTCGGTTCTTAATGGACTTATTAGAAATTTTAACGAATTTTTGAGGATATCTCTAGATTTATAGTGGACACTGAGAGTTTCTGGCGGGATCCTGAGAATGTACAATTGGTAATTGGGGATTGTGTCCAGAATCTGAAGATGTCTAATAAACTCTTAAGGTTGCTAGGGCGTCCTCTAATTTTCTAGCGGGATAATGTGGATTACTAGTAATATTTTGAGTAATTCTGGTAAAATCTTGATGATTTTAAAAAGGTTTCTAGAGGAATTTGAGGAGTGCTAGTGGTAGCCCAATAATAATAAACTTTTGAAAATTTTCATCGGAGACTTGAGAATTTTCAGCAACACCGCAGCGGCATTCAAAAATCTTACGAATCCTACGAATTCCTAGCAAGATGCTTCAGAATCCTAGCGTTTTCCTGTAGATTCCTTCCGTGCACCTGAAGATTTCTATCAGGCTATTGAAAGTTCATAGCGGGGTCCTGTAAATTTTTGTTGATCTCATAAGGTAAATGTTAAACATATATCAAGCTCAATTATAACTCATATCAAGTAAAAATTATATTCTAGAAAATTACAAGTCACATTTATGGATCACCTCATGTTTAATTTTTTTTATGTTTGCCCTTTTGACGACAGTCAATCATTCATTATGAAATGCTTTACTTTATCGAAAAACAAAGATTAAAGGACCAATTCTAAACTTATTGACTTTTGTAAAATTTTATGCTGAAGTCTAATAGTTACACTGATTTTCAATGTTCATAAAATTTAAAAAAAATATATGCCGTTTTGCAATACTCAGCGCTTTTGTTTTGTAAATACGTCTTTGTAAGAGCGCAGTAATACATTTAATTTTGTTTCGTATTCTTACACAGTTTTAAGAAAATTTCTAGTTTTTGAATACAGGTCACTTATGCGATTATTGATTTTGAGGCCCACTTATACTAATAGTGTACAAAAAGCTTCCAAAAAACTATTGATGATTTTTAGGCGAAAAAAGTATGTAAAACGATTGTAACAATTAACATAGCGGAGCTATAGATTCATAGCATAGTACAACCCTACGGAAAACTGATTTGAAGTAAACCGTTCCGAAGTCTCGATGCCATATGATTCCATAAGGATCATGAAATAACATTATAATGGTGTTTTCAAAACCAGCAGTTGAAAAATAAAATCTAAAATATGGGTTCCGATTTTGGCAACTGAAAATTTCGACTTTGTTGCCAAAAACGGAATCCCACTGTACCTTATTCCTTACTGATCATTCTACATTCCTCACTTCTCATTCCTCACTCCTCATTTCTCATTCATAATTCCTCACTTCTCACTTCTAACTCCTTATTCTACGTTCTGCATTCTTCATTCCTCATTCTTCACTCCTCATTCCCCATTCCTTATTCCTTATTCCTCTCTCCTCATTCTACCGACTGCGCCATTATAGTGTCCGGAGGGAGAAACCAGTACATTCAAAGCTAATGGTTCAATCAGCTGAATTGCAACAAGAGCAATTCCAGCGCAACTTCATCACTCGAAACACTTTACAAGACTGACGTGTCTCCCGTTTATTTCGTTTCTCATTGTTACTGGAACGATATGCCCTTCTGCTTATTTTATATCTTCTCCAGTACCTACCCGTCTCAATCCCTACAATGGTGTCCTTGAAGAACCAAGAAAATCCATACAAATCAATGCATTACTCTGTTCAGTTCTATGATGCGTTAGAAGTCTATTCCTTTATTAAAAAAAAACCGAAAATATCCAATTGCTTATACTTTTAAATCTCTAGGCCTGTATTCCATTGAGTCCTTAGAGGACCAAAAACATCGGTACTTATACATACATTGTCCTGTTAATTAACGTCAACGGTATGGGGTTTGTGATATAATAAAAACCACCATTGCACCAGTACATTGAAGGTGTTTCTTCCAGGAGGCTTTTGAATAAACTACAACACCTGTTGTACACACTTAGTTACCAAAACTAGAATCTTTAAGATACAGGGGATCGCAGCAAGCCGTGCGCGCGGGTGGCTGCGTTTTGAATTTTTTTTGTCATGTTTACTTCGGCTCCTCGTTTTTGTTATTCTGACGGTGAAAAATAGATTCAGCTGATGGTGCTATGCCACCATAAAAATTTGTCGTGCTCCCGTTGTTCGCGATTACGCCGATATTAGCAGGTGCAACATCATCCGGATTGTAGTGCTTTGTATAACGCTAGTAAACTGCATTAGACATAGCTGTTGGTGCAGTGTTTTAAGTGTTGTTTTTCATTTGCGAAGATTTTGAAGATGTCTCGTGGTGTGCTATATTTCTACATGATTCCGTTGGTGCTATGCCACCCGGATAGTTTTTTTGTTTGGGATATGTGTGACTCCGATAAATTAAGATAAAAAAGCATACGGTTGTGAGATTTGCATAATTTTTAATTTTATGCTATCTGATAATAAATATTGAAAACCTGTGTTAAATGTGAAAGCCGCATTCGATGACGATTATTGTGCTACGCAGAATTAGTTCAAACCAAATTCAGATATGAAACCATTCATTCCCAACATAATACTATTGAAGTTTTCTGAGAAATCGTGTTTTTACTCTATGTTTTGATAGAGTGAGTTGGTTCCGAGTTTGTTCCGATTTTACTGCTTTTGGTAATTCTGGGAAAACTTTTTAGCTAGGGCACAAGGTGGAAATACTTGTGTCTCATCCCTGGAAGACGAACACGCATGGAGTGATATTAACTTTCCTAGCAACGTCACCCCCTACGATGGTTAAAACACTACATTCACACTTGTTACGTCAGTTTCATCACCGCTTTTGTGATTTTGTAGATGTTTTCATCGGATTTTTTCGGTGAAATTAACGTTAAAACTTGGCATTTACCGAACGTTTCGACCTACTTATGGATTCGGTCATCCTCAGTGGTTCATGCTACAGAGCAAGTCCTACACCACCATCTACCTGTTTACATTCTCACTTACACCCAATTACAAAACGTATACTAAACTACGATTTTACCCAAGGGGTGGTTCACTCCTGATGCATCGAAATATTTGCATGCATTCAAATGCATTTAAATGCACACTCGATAGATTTACAATTCATGGCTTGCTCAAACGTTTGATTGTTGTTTTTGTCTCAGTTTTTGCATAAACTTTCGAAGAGTTGCGCTACCTCACCTAAAAACGGTCAACCCGGTACCAAAAGGGACTGGAAACATTCTTCATTTAGTAGTGAGTAGCTTCGTGGGATCTTAGTGAGTACACCGAACATACCTTAGATTGATAATTTATAGTAGAGACCCTATAACCACTCAGAAAACACATTGAAGTCACACTCAGTCAGAGATACTGTTTTTGCAATTTAGATCGCTGATATTTGCAGCTGTGTACACCAAGTGATGCTCGCGTTGTGTTTTGGTCATATATATTACATTCCTTTTGATTTTTGTATTTAATATTGCATGTGTTGTGTATACACATTCCACTTTGTTTTTGTTTATTTTTGTCTTTTTAAGTACCGTAATTCGGGGTGTAGTTGATCAGCGGGGAGAAGTTGATCATTCCTGTACCCACATGTATAGACTGTTATAAGAGCTATGACCCGATTTCAATTATCACAATTTCTGAGTTGTGGCATTACCCGATAGCTACTCTTGATTTTCATAAATTCGGTTTGGCATTCAGGGTAATTATTTCATGGAAAAACAGATTTTTTAAGAAATGTTTGATGAACTGTTGAAGGGTTCTCCTCCAAACAATCGACTTTTTCCACGACTATACAAAGCTACAATTTTAATAAACTGTTTCATATATTCCAGATATGTTCTGTGTACCCAGTTTTGAATTTGTATTGAGGATACAAATTCTTTTTTAGAGAAAAAATGATCTTTTTGCAAGAGGGTTGCTAATTTCAAAGAAAATTGCCTACCTTTAGGCGTTTAATGTGGTGTAATCTGTAATCCATAACTTTCAATTAAAAAATTAACCGATTTATCAATAAGTTGTAAGATTTTTGAATCTTGATTCAGATTCAGAGACCCCAAATTTAGTTAATAGCATATTTCTTTACTTTAGGAAACCTATCGCAGTAATTGATCAACTTCACCCCGGAATCAAAAACACCACTTTTTGATATCTGAAAAATGTTTTCGTTATTTTGATAATAATTCGTCAAAATTTCGTTTGTATAATTCGCTAAACATTCAACCAGTACAGGTTTTAAAAATATTTAGATGATAATACATGCATCCCTCCAGGAATTATAGCACAGATTCGTTCAAAAGTGATCAACTTCCCCCCAGTTTACGGTATCTGTTTTTGAAGATGAACTCAGAAAATCTTTGCAACAATTGTCACAAAATCGAGCCAGATGACAATAAATTGATTGCGTGCAAATATTGCTTCACAAAAATACACATTAAATGTCCCAAAAATTTAGGCAGATCTATCAAGCAAAATGAGAGCAAATTGCATTTTTGTTCTAGCAAATGCTCAAGCATGTACGAACGCATTATCAATTCGCGGATGCAAAATAGTAAGGATATGTCCAAGCTATTAGAAGAACTTAAAAGTGCTGTGCGTGCCAATATGCAGACTGTTGTAGAACAAGTAAAAGCTGTTACTTGTGCAATCGAATCGTCTCAGGAATTCCTTTCTTCAAAATTCGAAGCTATCTTGACTGATTTCGATGTTCTTAAGAAAGAAAACATTCGATTAAGACAGGAAATTGAAGAGATGAGATCGTCACAAAGCTCCTTGACGGCTCTGGTTTACAAAACGGAGGTGGAAATGGATAAGCAAAACAAAATATCCGTAATGAATAATGCAGTTATTTTGGGTGTCCCTTTTAAAAAAACTGAAGACCTACCCGGCATCTGTAAGAAAATATTTGAAACAATAGGAGTTGAATCATACAACCACTCGATAGTTTCTGTAGCCAGAATTCAGGCAAATGATAAAAATGCAATGTCACCAATCAGGATAGTTTTTGAAGATAAAAAATCGAAAGATGTAGTCCTCGAAAAGAAAAAACAGTTTGGTCAACTGGTTTCAACTATGGTTGATCCCAAGCTAATGTGTGAAAACAAAACTACTACAGTTACAATTCGCGATGAGCTCACTCCATTATCAACTTACTTACTAAATGAATTGCGACAGGCTCAAGGAAAACTTAATCTAAAGTATGTCTGGCAAGGTAGAGGTGGCGTCATTTTGGCAAAAACAGATGAAACATGAAATTCGCAATAGAGTTGACTTGAACAAGTTGCTCAAATAATTTCATCAAATTTCGATGTGCCTATGTTGTTATCAGTTATCATATTCATGTCAATTACAATGGCTAATTCATTACAAAACTATTTCCATTACTCAATAGATGATTTCAATAAACTTTATTCTAATAAAACAGAAAAATCCTTAAGGTTTTTTCAGTGGAATATAAGAGGGATGAATAATTTAGACAAATATGATTCTATTCTTGAATTTTTGGACCAATGTGATGTCCCTTTGGATGTACTTGTCAGTAGCGAAACTTGGCTTAAAGCGGAAAATACGTGTTTATATGGTATACCAGGATATCAGTCTATTTTCTCTTGTAGAAACTCTTCGAGTGGTGGTTTGGCAATGTATATTTCAAATCAAATAAACTACAGATTGATAGCATCAGAAACTTTGGATGGCTTACACCATATACATATTGAGCTGAAAGTTCATGAACATCAATATGAAATACATGGAGTCTATCGACCTATGATGTAAACTGTTTTTTGGACAAAATCGAAGAGTGGATCAACAATACTAATCACAATCATGTATTTTTCATGCTAGGTGATTTCAACATTCCGATTAACCTCACGCATAATAATATTGTCGTGAAATATAGAAGTTTAATAGAATCGTACGGCTTGGTTTGTTCAAACACTTTCACAACAAGACCGTCTAGTAACAATCTGCTGGATCACGTACTTTGTCGGTTGGAAGACGTAGAACGCATTCGAAATGATACGATATTTTCAGATAAAAGTGATCACACGCAAATTATTTCATCTATAAAAACATCTGTGGATAGAAAATCAACAACAGTTACAAAAACCATAGTAAACCATCGGCAAGTAGAGTTTGAATTTGAAACATTCCTAAATACAATTGATGCTATTGATAATGTATCGGCTACACTGAGTAGAATACAAAATGTCTACAACGACATTTTACATCGTTGCACAAAAACTGTGTCGCGATAAATTAAAATAAAAAACCATTGTCCCTGGATGTCCTTTGATCTCTCGGTGTTGATAAAGATTAAAAATAGTTACCTAAAAAAGGCGAAACGCAACCCGAACGACGCTAATCTTAAAGCAATGTTGAATCATATAAGTAAAAAGGTGCAGTATACCAAAATTGCCTGTAAAAAACAATACTTTGAAAAGTTATTGAACACAACATGCCATTCGAAATTGTGGAGCAATATCAATCAAATTTTTGGAAGAACAAAAGAAAAACAGAAAATTTGTATCAATAATGCACAAAATGTTCCATCAAGCTCTGTAGAGGAATCTTGTGAAATTCTCAATAATTACTTCACGACAGTAGGAGAGGAGTTGGCTAGGAAAATCCCTAGACTCCCAGGAACAAGTCCATTTAATCATCTTACACCTATAAATAGCTCCATTTTCCTGCGTCCCACTAATCCCAACGAAGTGATTTCCCTTATTAACGATCTAGATTCTAACAAATGTCCCGGTGCAGACAATATTCCGCCATCAATACTTAAGATGAACTATGCCAAATTTTCAACAATTTTATCCAACATGTTCAACGAAATTATTGCATCAGGAGAATATCCAGATTGTCTAAAAATAGCCAAGGTTACTCCGATATTTAAGTCCGGGGATCCTAACTTAGCCTGCAACTATCGTCCAATTTCCACACTTTCAGTATTTAACAAAATTTTCGAAAAGCTTATCGTGAACAGGATAATACAATTCTTCAAGCTGCATAATGTTCTATATCCACTCCAGTACGGATTTTGGCAAGGTTGCAGTACCACTTCTGCAGTGGTAGAGTTAGTCGACTATGTAATAAAACAAATAGAGGCGAAGAAAATAGTTGGAGGACTTTTCATTGACTTGAAAAAGGCCTTCGATACTCTGAACCATAACATTTTATTGAAAAAATTGGAATACTGTGGTGTTCGAGGTCTTCCCAATCGTCTCATTGGTAGTTATTTAACCAATAGGAAGCAATTTGTAGCAGTTGAGGGTAAAACTAGCAAAACTTTAGGAATAAATACAGGAGTGCCACAAGGGAGCAACATCGGTCCACTTCTGTTTCTTGTATACATCAACGACATTGGGAAGCTCGATCTAAAAGGAATACCAAGACTTTTTGCCGACGACTCTGCTTTGTTTTACCCCGGAGCATCCACAGATGAAATTGTTTCGCACGTTGAACATGATCTTTGCATACTCAATGATTATTTTTGTTTGAACCTTCTCTCGCTCAATTTAGCAAAAACCAAATAAATGTTATTCCACTCACCAAGGAAGAAACCCGTACCAAGAAATCATTCAAAATTAAAAGACATAGTTATTGAGCTGGTCTCGGAATTTAAATATTTGGGAATTGTTTTGGATCCAATTTTCTCATGGGATAAACACATCAAGAGCATTGAGAAGAAAGTTGCAATTCTCTGTGGTTCTATCAGAAGAGTTAAATCATTTGTATCTCAGGCTGCCTTGTTAAAATATTATTATGCTTGCATTCATTCCTTATTACAGTATTTGAATATAGTGTGGAGATACGCTTGCAAATCTAAACTCAAAAGACTGCAAACTTTGCAAAATCGTTGCCTAAAACATATATTCAATTTCCCTCCTTTGTATTCCACAGTCAATCTTTATACAAATAGAAATCATTGCATTCTTCCTATTCGTGGTTTATGTGAGCTTCAAACTTGCCTATTTGTCTATGATGCAGTATATAATGATAATACGCATAATAATCTACCAATCATGTTAAATAATCAGCTGCAAAACACTCGGCAAGCACATCACTTATTGCGAACTCAGGCAAAAACCACTCTTGGACAAAAAAGGATTACTTTCATTGGTCCACAAAAATACAATGTACTGCCTAATTATTTAAAATCAGTAAATAACAGAAACATCTTCAAAAGCAGATTGAAAATGCATTGAAAAGAAAAGATTCATGAATTTGTTTAGTGTGATCTAATTACCATAATCATAACTGTATTCCTATATATCTCCGGAGTTCCTTCAAAGGATTTTTATCCACTGGAACTTCAACTCACTTTACTACTCCTATTTCAATGTTACTCTGTCTTGTTTTTATCGTTATTAATTTCTAATAAATGGTGTCCGCTACCAGGGGGCTCTGTAGAGCTTTTTGGTGCGGGGGTAGTTGGTGGGCCATATAAAATAAAAAAAAAAAAACGGCTTAACAAAAAAGCGTTAAATCTATACGTCGTTAAACTGATGGCAAGATTGATATGGAGATGGAGATGGATGGATATGCTACGGAAAAGCGTGAAATTAGTGACATTGTCAAGATTTTGAAATTGGCATATTCAAAGAATAAAATCTATCCGATATGATTAATGATTGTTTTGTCTGTCATTGCTGCTATTTCACTGACATCAGGTCTAGGAAGGAGTATATCTGGAAGTAGATATGCGTTTAATGACCTAAAGATTCTATAAAGTTGTCTCTCACGGATCTGATGATAGGCTGTCCAATTGCTGTCATTTATGAACAGTTTCAGCAACATATTAAATAACCACGTATGAATAAGCCAAAGGAATATTTGTGGTATGTCCAAGACAAAACATCCGGAAGCAATTTGGAAATAAGAAAGACCAAACGTCGATATATTTATCAAGTCTAGAGTTAATTGTATTGTACCTGTCCGTAAGGGACATTGAACGAAATAAATAAGTTATTAAGACCAATAATTTTCAAGGGTTTTGTTGTTCCTCCCTCCTAGATTTGTATTTAAGAATGGGAAGCGCCTGTAAGTTACATAATGTGGGTTTCCCGGGGAGAAGGTTCCTACTACTCCTGATTACAAACATCACTGAATCTGCAGGCACATGAGACGATGGATTTTTGTTAAGAAATCAAACCTAGATGATTTTTGCCTCATGGATCCATAAGAGGCATTTCAAATGAAATTTAATATATTTCCGCTCTAATGCAACAGCTTGGTAATCTGAAACGTATAAAATATGTTGTTAATTTTAGAATATCAGTCAATATAAACTACGAAAAGTTTAGTTGAACTCTCAGCGTTGCGCCTTTCACAATAAACAATGACACGTTGCTATAGCACGGCACGATAGTACGGGCCAGTGCTAAGCTGATGTAAATGTAGAAAAAAATGCATTTGATGCAAATCGATGTACATTCGATGCACATTGAAGAAGTGTTCCACCCCTTGATTTTACCCCATTACCCCGAATGCCATTTCCCAGAATGCCACCACCCCGAATTCCATTACCCCCAATGTACCATTACCCCGAATTCCATCACCCCGAATGCTTTTTCCCCGAATTTACAATTATCTTCACATGATGATATTGATGACATTTCCCCATGATATTGGAATTCGGGGTAATGTCATTCGGTGTGATGGATCATTCGGGGTTTTGGAATTCGGGGTAATGGCGTTCGGGTTAATGGCATTCGGGGTAATGGGATTCGGGGTAATGGGGTAGAATCATCATCCAACTCCTTGACATCTATGAGGGCGCCGGTGAGTCACTGGCCTCTCTACAAGTAGGTGTCATATCATCATTTTCCTTTCCTTTCCTCGTAACGGAGAAGATGGGCGTGGTCGGCAATGGAAATTATCATGTCTTTGCCTCTTTGACTTCCGATTGGATAACTATTTCATCCAAAATAGTTTTCCATGAGTAATTGGAATAATGTTGTAAAGTAACTAACATGACAGTCTTAAGGCGAAGTTGGCCGTCATTGAAATTTGTATACGTCGTTGATGATTGTTGCTAATTCATCTCACGATTTCGAATCAAAGAAAATCAATTGGTTTTGCACTGACACAGCTGAAAAAGTATCAGCATAGTTTATGCATGTAAGCGCGTACAAAGATACTTTTTCAAGTCAATATAAGCTATGAAGACTGAGTTTTATCACTTTGAAATGCAAGCTGAAAAGTCATCATTGTTGCCAAAACGAATGACGGGCTACTTAGCTTTATGTACGCAATCTACGAAATATTCCGTTACTACGCAACGCAACGCAACGCAAACTAGAATCTTGACGATACAAACGTTTCTTAAAATTAAAACAATCTTATACGGCCCACTTTTGAGTTATTCTCCTTCTAAGAAATGATAAATTGATCTCCATTTACTCATGTCGAATGTCCAAACTCCAAAAAAATGCTTGGAAGAACTTAAATTGTACGCATTTTAGTCTGATTAAGAATCAAATAAACTAAAAATATGCTTATGATAATGAAATAGCATAACTTTTCGAAAAAACAAAAATTATTAAGGTTACAGTGTATCAAATAATCAAATGGCTTTACACAGCTATTTTTCGATCAATGCTGGCGTATGGAAAAATGGTATTTATTAGTTTATCGGTCGACATTTCCTCAGCCGTTATTCAGAACAGGAATGAGGATAAATACCTAATGGAATCGAATAATGGAAGTTCGAAACAAAAGCGAACATTTTTTCCCACATTGGTCCCATTCATTAAAAAATAAAAGTTTTCTTTCAAGCGACGTAATTAGCTGAATGGCTTTTTATAGCAATTACTCGCTAAACGATTGCTTGCCCTACGGTTTTGCGTCAACAGGAAACATTCATTAAGCGACCCAAGGTGTAGGCGACGGACACGCAAGGAAACGCTATTACACCTCCGTACCCCGCCTACTCATTGCCCGCCCGCCTGCTCGGATCAAAGCACCATTCAGGAACCATTCAATGAATGTGAGGGATATAAAACGGTTCGTTTCAGCTGCCCCCGACACGCAAAGTAGGCAGCGAGCAGTTTACGATTTGACACTGCTCTTTTAATCCCGTGGACGGACAATGAAAAGCGTTGTCGTGATTTTCCGGTACCGTTAAACGGGGTAACGTTGGTCGGGATGACCCTTCTCATAAAAAGTTCGAAAAATCAATATTTTTCGTTGAAACATTTCCTTGGGAAATGCTTCCCAGGATTAGAAATCCTAATTCGATAAACATTACATCGAAATAGGTTTAAAGAATATTCGGATGGTCATGCATCCTAGCAGAACATATGATACAGAATCGTTTATCAACTTCACACAATTTCACGGTATGCTCCACCAGTTCCAACGCACCGCCTCCGAAGATAGGCCGGCTGCAGTTATGACGAGGGTCAAAGATCGGATGGACCAAATTTCCTCTGCTAAACATTTCTCATCTATTTTTATGTGGTGCGTTTTCCGGGTCCTTGGGGCAGTTCGGTAATGGGCAGTGTGCCAGAGTGTTAGCTCTGTCTTTGATATCGTCGCTTAGGGACACGCCACTGGCAATGGAATATGCTTATGAATTACATATTTTTTCGTTTATGGAAATGATTTTATGGAAAGCTGAAGATTCACTTCAGGAAAAAAGTTCAACCAAGATTAAGATTTTCGTATGTTTTGCAAATATGTAGATTATCATTAAGGATTCAATTATGACAACAACAATATATGCCATCAAATTTGAGTTTGTTTGTTGGTTTCTCACGAGTTGAAAACAGTTTTGAACCACTCTATGGTCAAACAAGTGTAGGTAGGCACTGTTGTGGGATTGATCTTGTTTTTTCTTTTACTTTCATAGTTCATTTTTCTGTATAAATATAACAAAAGAGCTTAAATTTAATAAACATTTCTTCGCTATTGTCATTTTATGTTTGACAAAAATTTCTCAAAATGAGAGCAACTTCGATGTCAGAAACCATTGACATGTTAATTGTTAATCCTCTTCCAAATGTTACTCTAGATTTGTTTTATGCAAATGCCACATGTGGGAATAAATAACGCAAGTTAGGACGGTACCACAGTAGTGGCATCTGCCACTAATAATATTGCAGTGTAGGCAAAATTATGGGCAAGACTCTCATCTAAAGAAGGGAAAAAACAGTTTTTTGGGTTAGTCGAAAAGATGGAAGAAGGACTGAACCTAATCTTTGATCACTGCATTTTTATTTATGACTACGCAGAAATGCTATAAAGTAACTTTACGTCATATACGTTGTCGCATGTGTCTGGAAATAGTTTTTTTTTTTACCAGAAAGGCCTTAATGTGGAAGCCTGAGCTTGAAATGTAGATTCCTATAGCTAAGAACGTGAATTTGGAAGATAAAACAAGGAAGACAACGACGAAAACCCAGATCTAAAATAAAGAAGATAACGAAAAGCTAATAGAGAATAGAAGGTCAGAAGAACAGAAGGACCGAACGACAGAAGGACAGAACAGAAGGACAGAAGGACAGAAAAGCATAAGGACAGAAAGACAGAAGGACATGAGAACAGAATGATCGAAGGACATGAGGACAGAACGACAGAACGACAGAAGGACGAATGACTGAAGGACAGAAGGACAAAAGGACAAAGAAACAGAAGGTAAGAAGGGACCGACCGACAGAAGGACAGAACGACAGAAGGATAAAACGACAGAAGGACAGAAGAATCGAAGGAAAAAAGTTAATAACAATTTTGAAAAAGAATAAATGTAATCAAAACCGATTCATGCTTACATTTATAAAGTTATAATTGAGACTTTATAAACTGTTCGCCGTAGTGTAGCTCAACTCTAAAAGCCGGGAGGTAGCTGAACAGTGTTGCCACCGATACCATCACAAGGGCCTTTTCCATGTGAGGTTGGGAAAAAGTGCCATTCTGCTTTAATTTTAAAATCATTTTCATGGTTGCATACATTTTTGAAATTTGACATTAAGCGAATGGCTAGAGATGCTAGTATTAGAAAGTCAGCAGAAATTGATAACGCCAAACAACTTTTCGACTGGGTTGTGTCGCAAAAGGTGAAAGACCAATTTAAATAGATTGGGAATTTCTCTATGCAACTGAAAATGACTATTCAGAGGCTGAAAAAAATTTTCAGGAAAGATTTTTTAACCTTGTTCCAATTCCTGGAACAAAAAAAATATCATTCATTCATACCAAAAGACGAACGAAGCAGTCTTGCTAGTGAATTCTCAGATGCACATGAAAACCAAGAAAATACAGCATGCTATGTTCTTAATAATACAAAGAAACGAACATCTTCTGGTGTCAGCAACCAAAGACAATCTTCCCGGTTGAAAAAATAGATAGTACAGTCGCCTCTCCACATCTCGATATCGAAGGGACCATCGAGATAGGGAGAGATCGAGACATAGAACAAATTTTTAACGAATACTAGATTGAAAATCACTCCGTTGCCAGGAAAATCAATAACAAACAGATGTCATTTCGTCTTCGCAAATTGTTTTGAATCTCTAAAATCTAGTCTAGTTACCTTTGCTAATGGGCATATCGACATACGGAGAGAAAATTGGGAACGAAAATCACATCGAGATAGGGAGGTATCGAGATAAGGAGGATATCGAGATATGGAGAGTGAAAATGTATGCAGAATGAAGGGACCGGAAAAATCATCGACATAGGGAGAGATATCGAAATGTAGAACATCGAGATGTGGAGAGTCGACTGTATTAAGATGAAAATGTATGTTATATACTGAATAATTGAATAAATAAAATTAAAAAAAAAATAATAATAATCTTATTTGTTCCACAGAAATGAAAGAATCCCTTTTCAGTGTAATGAAAAAATGAGGCAGAAACAATTTTTTCAGTTTTTCTAAGCGCTGTAATTTTTCATGAAAAATATCATCCATTCCGACTTATACTTCATTAACCTTCCTAATGCATTAAGAAAAAGTTACACATTATGCATTAAGGGTCAAAAATGACCCATGACTTTAAAACGCTCTCAAAAATCCATTAAAAAAAAAAAAGACACTACACGTTAATGCTTCCAGTGGGCTATTTGCCCTTTGAAGGAAGCACCACACTAGACAACGGACTAGCATGCAACGCCCAGTGGCACAGTCAGAAAACATTCCTCTCGAAAAGTTTTCGGCCTGAGGCGGGAATCGAACCCACGCTCCTTAGCACGATGCGGCTAAATGCCTCGGTGACACTAACCGCACGGCTACGAAGCCACACAATTTTTGAACCGATTTTGGTTCTTTTAGCTTTATATGAAAGATATGGAACTCAAGAATAGAACCCTGGAAATTGTTTGTCAGTATGGCCATTTTGGGCACAAGGGCACAAGGGAACCTGGAACCTGTTTCAGAAAGAATTGGCGTATATCATATTCAGCAGTTCATACACATGTATATAACGACGGTTCGAATTTCATGATTCTTCATTCCGATTTACAAGAGCACCAAGAGGACCAACATTTAGATTTGGCCGGTATTTCGGAGTGTTCCGGAACCGGTTCCGCTAGGGTGTGATGTGGACATTTTCAGACCATCATACAGTACCATCATGCGACGGCTCAAAATATATGATTTTTCATCCAGATGTAAATGGACACCATGCCATATACCTGCCGTTACGCACCTAGTGGAACAGAGCCTGCTTCTCAGCATTTATAAACGGAGAGGTCTGCCATCTGACTATTTTTGCCTATGTTTATATGCCAAGGGATGATGATATTATATATCTGGGAAGTCGAAAAAATTTCCAACCCGAAAGGATCCTCGACCGGTGGGAATCGAACCCATGCCCATTAGTTTTATCTTACTGAAAAGCTGCGCGTTTACCGCTGAGGCTATATGGGTCTCTTAAACATAAAGTTATCATACTTGAATTTTATTTCCGTTATTACCAAATTAGTAAAAAAAAAATGTAATACAAGGAATCGAAATCATTCGACATAATTCTAACTTATAACTATAATAACTTTTGACATCAATCGCAATTTTGAGACCTGCTCAAATAGGGCACCATACATCCTTTTAGGAAAACCTTCAAATATTCCTTAAAGAATCACTCTCTAAATATCTCCAGAGGTTCTTCCAGAGAATTCTCCAGGATTTTTTTCTTAAATTTCTTCACGAATAATCTCTACCGTAATTCTTACAGCAATTTCTTCACTAGAGCTTATGCCAGAGATTGCTCCAGGAAGAAATATTGTTTTCCATGATACATTTTAGACCAGTTTTGATAGGGCTCTTGATAGGCTGAATATCTTAGCAATTCCTCCTGGAGTTTCTCCAGGGATTCGATAAGCAATTCGTCCTAGGATTCCTGCAAACAATATTTACAGGCATTTAATTTGGTTACCGGCATATCGGTCTATTTTACTTGAAGTAAGAGGGAGCATGGAGAAGAAAGCAATCTAGTATTCATTGGATAGGTACCGTAAGGGAACGGCGAGAGAAATTGGATTAGATGTTGAAGAGGGCATACCATATAGAACAGTATTACTTGAAACGTCCTTCTTTTTGGCTAACGTCCTCTATGGGAGCGGCGTGGCGTGTTGTTCGAATTACACTACCAAGACAGCCAAGACATTTACAGGGATTCCTTTAGAGATTTCGCAAGGAGTTTCTGCAAGAATGTTTCTAGTGATTACTAAAGTAATTTTTTACTGGGATTCTTCCAGGAGTTTCTCCCAGAAATCCTCCAAGATCTGTTCCAGGATTTTTTTTTCAGGAAAGCTGCGGAATTTATCCGGATAATTTTTAAGCGATTTTTTCTGGTATTCTTTCAGAGATTCCTCTAGAAAATCAAGGATTCTTGCAGGGAATCTTCAAGGCAACACTTTTTTTATGAGGGGATTGTTAGAGTATGTTTATGTTCATATTTATTTTACGAATAAATTTTACATATTATTCTACGAAAATCTCTACAAATATTCCTCCAGTAAATGCTTTACATTGATTTTTTTGTTAAATCTCTTCATGGAATCATGGATTTCTCTAGTAAAACCTCTACAATGATTTCTGCAGGAATTTCTTCAGCTTTTTCATCAGGAGTATCACAAAGGATTGCTTAAAAAAATTCTAATGATTTCTTCTAGAAATTGTCCAAGGATGGGCTGGTAGACAATCAACTGCACATTTTAATGAAATATGCTTTTTGTCTACGCAGTCTTTATTATAAAAAAAGCCGGTAAAAAAATAAACAGCGGAGCCAAAAAGCATATTTTATGTTCTAGGGATTTTTTCATGAATTCCTCTAGAGAATTCTTCTAAGAATCCCTCGAATGCAAGAATTACTTCAGACATTTTTCCAGGAATTCAGCCGGGGATTCTTCAAGGGATTACCAAGGAGTGTGGGTTCGATTCTCGCTTCAGTTAGGAAAACTTTTCGTCAGGAACGTGTTTCGATTGTGAAACTGGGCGTTGCATGCTTCTCCAGGAATTGCTCTAGGAATCTTTTCAGGACCTCATCTATTTTCTTTCAAACATCTTCTTGAGAAAAGGAGTTCCTAGAGGAATCTTCAAAAAAATCGCAGATGAATTGCCCGGAGGAGCTTTTGGGGGCCCAGAACGAGTCTCTAAAGAAATTTGAAGGGTAATTCCTGGAAGATTACCTAAAAAAATCCTTAGAAGAATTCATGTAGCGATTTCCTGGATGCATGCCTGATGGAATTCCTAAAGTAAACTTTTGAGGAGTCCCTAAAGGAATTCAAGAAGTTATTTATTGTAGAATCCCTAGATGAATTTCTCCAGGAGAATTTTGAGAGCGATCCCGGAGGAAGTCTCAGGAATAATTCGTAGAAGAATCACGAGAAGACTACCCAAGAATATTCTAGAGAAACAAATGGAGAAATATCTGGAGTAATGCTTCAAGAAATCGTTGTATTGTAACTTGGAGGAAGCCTTAAAGACATCACTGCATAAATCCTTGTAGAAATATTCCTGGAGGAATGCTAAGAAAAGTCCCCGACCAGATAGAAGAAACAAGATTATAACAAGTAGATGAAAAAGCCGAATTTAGTACTATACCATTTAATTCTACTAAACAGCTCGAAGATTTATTATTAAGATTATAACAGTTTTGCTCCTATTAAAAATCCTATTAAAATTATACCAATATGATTACAAAACGTGTTACCGACCTGTCAAAACAAACAACATTATTGCAAATTTTGTTATTGTTCATAACTTTAGATGTTATTTACAACCAACTTACACATGCAATATAAAAAATATAACAAATGTCATGTAATTAATCTGATACAAAAAAAATGTGACAAGTTGAGAACAAAGCCATCTTGACAAAGTTATATGAACTACTGTTAATTTAACAGCTTTTGTTTTTTTTTCTGTTCGGAACATAAACCACTGCGACCAATATTTGATCTATTGTAGTATATCCCGTGTCCTTTGTTTAGTGCATGTCGTGTTACATTATCACTATTGAGAAGTGATAAAGTATTCGGTTTTCTTACAGTTATAATTCCTAACATGATCGCAGGAAAGGATTCTAATTGAAAGGTTCCGCTATTTATACCCTTTGAAGAATGTGGTGGGTACACTCTCCACAGGCGCGCCCCTTTATCCTTCAAAATCGGATCCCTTGATAAAGTCAAGAAATTACACCGATATTGTCCATGCATCAGAATTCTAGTCCTTACTTCTTCAAACTAAAGAACTAAATAAATAAAATATTACAGTGAAACCTCCATGAGTCGATATTGAAGGGACCATCGACTCATGGAAATATCGAGTCATGGAACAGCAATCCTTTGGAAAGCTGTTTGAAGGGACCATCATAGTAACCATGAAATTTTGTTCCCAGTATGGTTCCATGAGTCGATATCGAGTCATGGAACATTGACTCATGGAGGGATCACTGTAGAAAACAAATTGTTGTATTCAACTCATTTGTTTTCCTTGTCTCAAGATCATTCTTGGCAACCGGGAAAACCGACACTTGCCACTTTTAACAAGGTTTAAAAATGTAACAAGGACTAAAAAATGTTCCTTTGATTACTATAATATCCTGTTCTCTTCGTTTGAAGCAGTCAGGACTAGGGTTCACTGGTAGATCTTTACCCCATAACGCACCACGAAAAGGTGATCTACCCGCGTTATGGGTTAACAGCTTTTGTTACAATATGTCATAATTTTGTTATGTGATTCTAGACGGGTGTCTAAGAAGCCTGAGTGGCCCAGAAGTAATATCTGAAAAAGTTCCCTGAGGAATCGTTCGAGAAATTCCTGGAGAAATTCTAGTTAAAATTTTACTGGAGGAATCTATGGAGGAATCACTGGAGGAACTTCTGGCAATTTTCCTGATGGAATTGCTGGTATTTCTGAAGTTCTATCGGAAACGGTCTGGTAGCGAACAAAATTTGTTTCTTGGAGAAATCTCAGGGTAACCGCTTGTGGAACCCATGGAAAAATCGATGTAAGGATTACAGTAGAAGTTATCTTGGTTCTTATGGCTCCTGCACATAAGGCTGCAGCACGTGCACAGAATGCAATCAGTGGATTACAACAAAATTGTATCACAATTATATCAAGATTTGTTACAAATATCAAATTTTATTTCATTTCTGTTCATGCACGTTGAGTTGTAACAATGTCCTTATATAATTAAAACAAAATAAGTTACAATAACAAAGGCTATTTGAAATTTGTTTTAATTTATAACATAATTATAAAACAAATCGTGTTAAAAAAATCGGAGGAAAGTTACTTATACATGTGCGCTTTTATTCATGTAAAAAACATAACAAATTTTGTTATAATTAAGTTATGAATAATGACAAACTGAGTTATATTTTTGTTTGATTTGAAACATAATAAGTTACATTTATGTTTAGATTATATTACATTTAGTTTCAATTTTGTTTAGTATAGAGGAAAATGTATTGATTTTTTTTTTGTTATTTTATCTACTATCGACCAGTGGATTACAACAATATTGTAGCTCGATTATATCAAGATTTATTACAAATTTCAAATTGTGTTTCATTTTTGCTAGAAGTACTTTGAATTCATGGAAGAAATTTAAACATAATAGAAACAAAACCATATTAACAAAAGCTGCTTCAAATTTGTTACTAGTTAGAACATAATTATAACACATTTTTCATAAAATTTGTGAGAGCAATCGCTTATAACAAGTTGTACAAATAAGTAATGAAAAATAACAAAATGAGTTATATTTGGGTTTGATTCGAAACATAATGAGTTACAATTTTGTTTGAATTATAACATATTTTTTTTCAGTTTAGTTTAGTTAAGAGCAAATTGTGTTAGGGGAAAAGCACTAATTTTCAACCCACAAGAATGCTGTGCCAATTTTCGGATTTTCATACAAAGTAGGCCAAAATCGTATGAATCGGTCGAAAATTAGTGCTTCTCCCCTATAATATTTAGCTTAGCTTAGCTTAGCTTAGACTGAATACACATTAGAGTGATGCAAATTTTGAAATTTTAGCTCCCCTATGCTTAAACGATTTTTATTATGGTAAATAGCATCCTTCCAAAGTTTGAAGTGATTCGGACGAAATTTGACTGTGCACACGCCATTTGAAGTTTATATGGAGATTACTATGGAAAACGCCAATCTTTAGTGTTCAGCCCTCTATCTCTTCGTCATAACATTTTATGGAAAAGTGAATACACTCACCTTATTTGAAAACTTCCCAGCTACAACTTTGCCGAAGACCACTTTTTGATTGGACGTCAGGATAAATTGTTATTCATCATCATAAACTTGGTTTGCATGTAGCATGCTTCACCAACTGTTCGGCAGGCAACAGTGGTACTCCTGGCGGGAAGAATAGATCAAAGTAATCCAGGCTACTATGTTCTACAGCCAAAAAGCAGTGTTGCTCTGAAAGTAATTGAATGATCATCTCAGCATGATATAGACTTTGTTATCAATAATAACAAATTATCCTTACGTCCCATCAAAATGTGATCTTCGGCAAAGTTGTAGCCGGGAAGTTTTCACATGAGGTGAGTGTGTTCACTTTTCCATAGATTATTATGACGAGAAGTTAGAGGACTGAACACAAAATGTTTGCTTTTTCCATAGTAATTTCCATATAAACTTCAAATAGCGTGTGCACAACCAAATTTCTTCCGAATCACTTCAAAATTTGGGAGGATCATTTTCATCATAATTGACATCGTTTAAGCATAGGGGAGCAAAAACTTCAAAATTTGCATCAGTCTAGTGAACATGGTAGATTATATAACTTCACCCAGTTTAGTAAGAAATACTACTGGAATAAATGTAGACATGAAATTCAGATTTCCAGGGTTATTTGGAGGGCCTGGAATACCTCAAACGTTTCTTGAAGTAGCCTTTTGATCCGTGACAAGGTTCAGTAAACATTGTAGATTATATAATTTCACTCAGTTTAGCGAGAATAACTACTGGAACAAGTGTAGACCTAAAGTTCTGAACTCCAGGGTAATTTGGAGGGCCTGGAATATCCCAAACGTTCCTTGAAATAGCTCTTGAGATTCTCAGAGGTTGGTAGATTCTATTTGAATTTGTAATGTTATTGTTTTTAACCCAAACAATTACTGTTACGGCTGTAGATTTCAAAGAGTGTGCTTCAGGACAGTTTGGACGTCCTTGACCATCCCAGGACATAGCAAAGCAAGTGAAATATTGTTTTCGTTAAAAGAGTAATTCTGTATTATCTAGCCTGAACATCATTTATGTTCACAAACAGCATTTCACGCTTCGTATGTACTTATAGTTCAAATTTCCAAACTTCAGGATGTTCAGGATGTTCTAGGTTGTCAATTAGGTCACAAAGGCATATACTTCATATTTTTCTCTGATAAAAAAGTATATTTGGGACAACTTTGCCCAGGACAGTAAATACATTTGTTCATTGGTTCTTTTTTTACAGCCTTTATTGTACTGCGGTCATATATGACCGCGCCGGCCCCAAAGGGTTAAACATAATAGAAACAAAACCATATTAACAAAAGCTGCTTCAAATTTGTTACTAGTTAGAACATAATTATAACACATTTTTCATAAAATTTGTGAGAGCAATCGCTTATAACAAGTTGTACAAATAAGTAATGAAAAATAACAAAATGAGTTATATTTGGGTTTGATTCGAAACATAATGAGTTACACTTTTGTTTGAATTATAACATATTTTTTTTCAGTTTAGTTTAGTTTAGAGCAAATTGTGTTAGGGGAAAAGCACTAATTTTCGACCCACAAGAATGCTGTGCCAATTTTCGGATTTTCATACAAAGTAGGCCAAAATCGTATGAATCGGTCGAAAATTAGTGCTGGGTCGAAAATTGGTGCTTCTCCCCTATAATATTTAGCTTAGCTTAGCCAAGCTTAGACTGAATACACATATCAATGGTTGCTATTCCGTGATTGACCAGTCAGTTAAGATGCACAAAGAATCAACTAGAAGTTCGGCTGGGATTGGCCATAATCTTCTTCAGTGTGCATAATTCAGTGCCTCTATTTATACATGGTCAATAACGGCGCTGGCCCTGTCCTTGCAGTCAGGTGGGATTGAGGGAAGGAATGTTAGTGTGTAAACTTTGCTATTTGGAGACCGTGTTTTCCTCTGCATCTCCAAAAAGGTTACTGGGAGGCATGGTTGTTAATAGGGAGGATCGTTGGGTTACAGGATTCACTTTGATAAGCGATTAGACCATGATAAACTATTATTTGTTAACATGCTTAGGAATATAATATATTCAATTGACATGGAACATTTCCAAATAGGAGTAAATAATGTCGTTACTTGAAGTGACGAACCATTCAAAGTTTGTTGAACAAATAGCTAAAAGCAACACTCCTACAGTTGTTAGGACGAAAGCATGTGCAACAATATTTTACTCAAATTGAAAAAAAATAATCGATTGGCTGGACCATCACATAATATTCTTATGCCGACACTTACAATGGCGAACCATTCAAAGTGTTTTGAATAAAATTAACGTTTCGCAAGTTTATACTTCTAGCACAGACAAACAGACCGAACCATTCAAAGCTTTTTTTTTTATAAAAATAAAGGTAAAAGGCAAGGGATTTTATATAAAAAAATGAATTAGAGTTTACACCGACACTTACAGTGACGAACCATTCATAGTTTGTTGAATAATCATATTTATGTTCCACCGTTGTAACGATCAAATTTGCGGTCATACACATTTTATAGATTTAAAAAAAAAAACATGGAACGAGCTCACCAATGGATCCTTCATCCCTGATTGAGCAGCCACAATTTTCAGCTTTATTTGAAGCATATATACTAACTGAGAAACGCGAATCTTTTTTCGCACTCGCGCCACGCGGGCCGAAAACAATTGGTCTTGATACCGTCGCTCGCCCTGCAGGAGCATGCCATGGAATCGGAAGACCACACACTACTCAGTAAATTGTGTTATAATTTTTATTATTTTAACTACTAATCATTAAAAATTATAACTTCTTTTTTTAGAAAAAAACGCGATAACGGAATAGCAAAATCTGTTTCAACTCTGTCAGGTCAGGTCAGGTCAGGTTACTCTAGCTTTTACTGTATACCTCCCTTGTTCTCTGGTCCGTTCAAAATCCAGTTATGCGTTCAAAATCCAGTTGGCCGTAACGGAAATGATATTCTAATATAATATTAGCGGTAAACACGCAGCATCTCAGCTAGACCAAACTAAGGGGCATGGGTTCGAATCCCACCAGACGAGGATCTTTCCGGGTTGGAATTTTTTTCGACTTCCCAGGCATACAATATCATCGTGCTTGCCAAGCGATATACATAGGCAATAATAGTAAGATGGCAAACCTCTCCGTTTACAAATGCTGAGAAGCAGGCTCTGTTCCACTAGGTGCGTAACGCCAGGTATATGGCATGGTGTCCATTTACATCTGGATGAAAAATCATATATTTTGAGCCGTCGCATGTGGGTACTATATGATGGTCTGAAAATGTCCACATCACACCCTAGCGGAACCGGTTCCGGAACACTCCGAAATACCGGCCAAATCTAAATTTTGGTCCTCTTGGTGCTCTTGTAAATCGGAATGAAGAACCATGAAATTCGAACCGTCGTTATATACATGTGTATGAACTGCTGAATATGATATACGCCAGTTCTTTCTGAAACAGGTTCCAGGTTCCCTTGTGCCCTTGTGCCCAGAATGGCCATACTGACAAACAATTTCCAGGGTTCTATTCTTGAGTTCCATATCTTTCATATAAAGCTAAAAGAACGAAAATCTGTTAAGAAATGGATTTTTGAGAGCGTTTTAAAGCCATGGGTCATTTTTGACCCTTAATGCATAATGTGTCACTTTTTTTGTTGCGCCGCTCCTAGAGGTCGCTGAAAGCTTCTTTTAGCACGAAAATGTTCGTTTTTAAAAGTTAGGAAAAGTCAGAAAATTTTAGATTTATATCTCTTTTCTCTACAAAGTTACAGCTTATTTACCGTGCCGATTGGCCAAAAATGACCCCAATGCACAAGGAAGGTTAAAACCAATCCCATATCTTTTTTTTTCAGATGTTTTAGAAAATTTGCAATTGCTTTGATAAAAAATCTTTGTTTTTCTGATGCTTCGATTGAAATATGGGTTTTCAAAGAAAAGGCTTATATGATCATTTTCCACAAAATTGGTCATAACTCAAAAACGAAAAAAAAGTACATTTCAAAAATTTCATCGATTAAAGCTTATGAAATTACCTTTTTGAAAATATATTTTTTGAAAGTTTTCCACTAATTGGAACATAGTTTTTCCGGCTTTTCTTTACGAATTTTCTCAACGGTGGAAAATTTTGTGGAAAACTATTTCCAGTTAATATTTTTTTTATTCCTAAGAAAATTTGCTTTCATTTTCATATAAAAACTTTGTTTGTACGATGCTTCGTTCTTAAGTTATGATTTTTCAAAGTAAGTAGTGTCAGAGGAAAACAAAAAAGTTCCAACTGAGTTTTCCGGGAAAATAAGCGACCCTGAATTTTTCTCATTTTTTTTTTATTCATTTATTGATGAGCCCTACCTGTGGAAAAAGTTTCATTAAAATCTGAGACCCTGTGGCCCACTTTGTACGGAAATAAAAAAAATCCCCTGCTCAAAAATAATATGGAAGCAAAATTCTTAAAACGCTTTCAATTTATAACCCAACATCGCAACCAAAGCGCCAAGTTCCGCGTCTTTATTAAATTTTCCCAAAATCTACCCTTACTCCGATACATATTGCAACCCAGAATGCAACGGTTGCGCTTTCCCGTGCAAAACGTTTATTATCTCCTCGGGCAATAAAGTGTTCGTTGATTTTGTATTCCGTGCTCGGTGCTTTCAGCAAGTTCAGCTACGTGCCTCTCGACGTAGATTGCACCCCGAGGATAGGTGCGAATGTGGATGAAACAGATGGGTTTAATAAAGCGGTGCACTATATGAACTTGTCATGCTTGTGGCGTGCATTCCAAGCTTCTCCAAGAAAATCCTATGAAACTGATATGATTCTGTGAGACAACGAAGCTAATACCTTTTGAGGCGCGGTTTTCGTATATGTAGGTACCAGGAACGCTTATTGCACGTTTTCAGCGAACATAACAGTCTATAAGCTGATCAACATGATTTATTTGGCCTGGATCCATTATTGCAATACAATGTATCGTATCGACAATTTAGTGTTCATGCACGCTAACAGGTGTCATGAACCATCGATATTCGATGAGTATTATTTTTCGTAGTACAACAAAGTTAAACACTACCTTCAGTCCCGTTATAGTCATTGCAACTCGCTATGACTTGAGAAATTTATGTTATAAGACTCAATGCCTGAACCGGACACATCATGACGTAAAAACTAAATGACGTCATTAACTACTACGTCACCAAATAAAATTTGTTTCCACCTGTACGAGGTTTGACAAGGGACTCGGTTATACACGGTAGTTTGCGAATACCCTTTGATGGGTAAAAAATTACCCATTTCCGCTAGAAGTGCCACTCCACATTTAATGAGTAAACACAGTTTACTCTTTAACGGGTAAAAGCGGTTTCGGTTAATGGATGGGTATTTTTACCCGTTTTGTAAATCTCGCTCGAGGCATAAAACAGGTGAAAATTTACCCATATTGCAGATGGTGAGTCCAAACAATTATAACCTTCAGTTAAAAAGACCATTGAAATAAAATTGTCTAAAACGCTAAAATTGGTCATTTTGAACACCCACCCACCCCCTTATAACGAATTTAGATTATCACCAGCAACGAGAAGTTGGCTTCCTACTTTTCTACTAAATATTAAAATTAGATTGTTCAATTTGAATCTAGAATTTGAACGAGATTGAATCCTAAATCCTTTCATTTTTTTTGTGCTTATCTATTAATTTACTAGTAGCGAAAGGTTTTACCATTTGACAAAACGTCCCGCATTGGAAAACACAGTTTGCCTAATGATCAGAACAATTAAACAAAACTATCTGTTATTGTAAATGTATCACAAACTGTTGCTTTTTTTTTTTCGAACAATACGAGACCTTTAGCTTTAGACTACAGACCACGGTTTGAGTAAACTATCCCGAACAGTGCAAACATACCACAGTGTCCAAATATAGTTGAATGATAAGATGATAAAAAATCTTGAAAATGGTATAAATATAACCTTACCATTTGTCAAACGAATTTTCTTCCAATTTTCACTACACACTCATCCATGTGCATTTTACTGTATACAACGTTCATTTAACAATTAGACAAAAAGTAAGTCTTCATGAGCCTATGCATGCTATAAAACGTTTGACTTTTACTGTGCGCCCTGTGTTCAGGTTGGTCGTGAGAGAGAGCGAGACAGCACCAACACATGGCGCACAGTAAAAGTCATGAGAACTGTGGTACTCCTGACCAAGGTTCAGGCTTGTTCTGTTGAACACTCCGATTCCGGAATTCCCAGACACTTAATTGTCGTCGTTCACTCACCACACGGATCCGTCACACACTCTCCACAATACTTTATCTATACACTGATCAATAATCCACCGATACCGCAGAATAATGATAGATTTTAAATAAAACCAAATTTATTATACTATTCGCTAGTAATATATACGGTGTTCTTGTTTCTACTTTCTATACAGCAAATTTGTTATCTTTAACCGTATTTGCCACATATATCTACAAACAATGCAAGTCGTAGTTATTCTTTCCTTTTTTCATTCAATACATTCCCACATCGTGTTGGTACTTCACGTTTTGGTTCCAACTTCCTGGTCGGTTTACCATAACATGCAAGTTTCTGACTCACAGCTCAATAAATTTTCAGTTTCATCAGTGTACTCAAACTTAAGTTTTTGCTTCTGCCTAATTTTGATAATAATGATTAGAACGAGACATAGAAAATAGGTAAAAATACATGACCCCCAGTGTAACTTTCATTTGTGGTACCGTAATCCGGGGTAACATTGATCAGTTTTTGGGATATTTCTTAAACTGTTCATTTGAAAATGCAAATGTGGCAAGTTTTATATTTTTTAAACAAGTACTGGCACCCACCGCTCGTGACTGTATACTGTATTTCAGTTTTGAAAATATTTATGTAAGTTTAAATAAATGTTTTAAGTGATTTTTTGATTTAGCTGATATGGGGTAACATTGATCACCCATGTAAACAACATTCGGTAATGTTAAAAATGTCGTTGCTTACTTAAATCATGGCCCCTGAAGCCGAATATGAAGACCAAATTCTAACAAGTCATATGCTTTTTGAGTTATTTCAAAAATAAAATCACTTTGAACCGCGTAATATGCCTAAAGGTAGGCAATTTCCTAAGGAAATTCTGCATTCTTAATAGTAGTTCGTTAATGTTACTAAATTGAATAAACTTATTAAAGATTTGACAACGGAATCGTTTTCGGCGATGTCATTTTTAGCAACAACCGCATTTTCTATGCTCATACCATTTGCAGAACTCATGTGAGACATGAATCTTCGGTAGTGTCATCCATAGTGATAAAATTAATTGATTCAAAAAGTTGACAAATTTACGCATAAAAGAAACGCGATTTTCGCAAAAACCTCAATTAATATTAGCTTATGAATGTAAGAAGGTGAGACACCATTCATGCTTTGAAAATATTCTATAAATAAATGATGATTCGAAGTTTTTACGAGAAGGGTCATACTGATCAATGTTTCCCCGCTGATCAATGTTACCCCGGATTACGGTAATTGATTTATGCAATTTCATTGTTCCCCCTCCAGAGTCATCCAGGCCCCCCCAGAATTTTTGATAATGATAAAAATAAAAATTGGAAAAAAAATAACATAGCGCAAAATTTTCTGAATCAATGTACATGACTCTTGTTGTTATTCACAAAAATCTCTTCACTAGTTACGTTATTTTATGTTTTACTATAGTGGGAAAACTTCGATTGTCTTACAAAGCATCAGCGTGGCGGTTCTGACTTCGGTGACAATCGAAAGCTTAATCGTCCGGCCATCGATCGATTAGTTAATGTTAGAACTAGCTTGCTGGAATAAAGCAGCATATTCACTGCATTTTGATTTCTCATGTTTTTGGAGGAAAACCTGCTCGAGGTGTATGGTGATGATGATTTCCCTTATGAGAATTAACCAAAGAAATCCATATACTAACTTCACCTCGTATAATGTTCAAATGAAATAAAACAAAATATAGATTGAATTACTAATTACTATTTTTTCAGACAATCCATAGCGAGAATTTGTGTTGAAATATAAGGATTGACATTCAAGGAATTTCAGCACGGCCAAGTTTTCTTCAGATGAATGTTAGTAATTTAACCTGGTTTGAAAAAAATGTAGAAAAATCCACTAAAGTGTTTTATTCCAGCATTAAATTCTCTCTTTGATTTTGATTCATTTTTTTAAAGTATTTTTGCATGAATAAATTTATGTCGTAAATTATTTGATTAATTTCCAATAGATTTGTAGCAAAACTTTTCAAAAAACTTTTCGATATTCTTTATAGAATTTTAGTAGAATGAATTGTGGCTTCAGAACTTTAAAAAATCTCTTGTAAATTAGTTAAAAAATATTGTGGGACTTGTTCATACTTTCAAAAGCGAATTCCTCATGGTGGACATCCATCCCTTCAATGTCTATTTTTTGTTAGCAAATTGATTCTGGAAAATGTTCCCGGATTCACCTAAAAATGTTAAAATATTAATCAAAAGATCAGTTTTCCCTTGCATTTTTTTCAAAAAAATGTTTATTCTGTCGAATCTAATACTGAGATATTTTACTGAATGTTCTATTGGAAATTCTTCTGTGAATTTCTTTAGATAATTTTCCCAAAAATTATATTACAAATTCTTCCGCGAAGTTCATCAAAAGTCATTGAGAAATATTAACCAAAACACTTCACGAATTACGTCGAAAATTCTTCTATTTTTTCCTAGAAATTTTGCTTCAAATCACCGGTTAATTCAAGAATTGAAAAGAAAACTGTTTTTGAAATGTGTCTTGCTTTCGAATCTTCAGAGGAAATATGTTGAAAACCCCCAGGAAAACTATTACTTCAGAAATTAGCATAGCGTTAAAGAAATCCCATTATTGGCAGAATCCATATTCTTGGTTTGAATGTTTGTGCAGTAAGAGGGCGGAATTTCTAAAGGCTTTCTCACAGAATTATATAAAACCAAACGTCAATGAAAGATAAATTTCAAGGATAATTTCTAAAGAAGATTCTGATGAACCTTCTTGAGAAATTTGTTTTATTTATAAATTCATTAGAGAGGTTTTAATTATCCTGTAATTTACCTAGAAAAAAGATTATAAATTATAGGAGTTTTGATTGCAGAATTCTTATACGTATGGTTCTTGATTCCTGAAAGTCCATCAGGAATTCCTCATCAAATTTGCAAAGTAATGCAAAAGTTTCTCGTAAGATTTAAATTCATTAAAATCTTACGTTACAAATTTCATTACAATACATCTTTGATAAAGTTTTTTTTTAATGCGGGCAATATTTTCGTGTTAAACATCTTCAGAATTACAAAATAATTGATAATAGACCCTTCAAAAAAGTTTGGAATTTTCTAAGGTAGGAATCAGTATGTTCACCATAGTATCATGAACCTTCAGAGTAAATGCAAAATATTATCTAAGATTTTAGTTACAAATAGTTTCAGTTAAAATTCCATCCGTTTCAACACCAATCGTTTTCGATTATAAAAGACGAAGGAAAAAAGCAAAAAAACTTTTTTCAATAAATCCTACAGGGACCATTTATGCTTTTCTGCGAGGTATAATGTTAACCAGTTTCAGATATTCTACGGTTCAATTCTTAAATTTTACGACAGGAATTTAGTATATTTTTCCGCATTATATTTGAGCTGCGAAAAAAACAATACCAAATAAGTTCTTTCAAACCTTCTTTTGTATGTGTTTTTTTTAGAAATCTAATAGGGTGCCGGTACCAATGGTTGTAATGTACCAGTAGATTGGACGATAGAATAAAACGAACATTTTTCAACAAAAACGACATGTGCAATTTTTGGTGGATAGTTCGCCTCTAGTTTAGTCGATTTGCCAAATTTCAGCTTTTTATTTGATCAAAAAGTCATATAAATAATTAAGTTTATGCAACAAAATTGCTCCCTTGCACCATGGTAGTTGCCGTCGTGTTCCAGTAGTGGATCAACGGATGGAAGCAGTTTTTAAAATGGATGTATAAAAATGAAGAAAAGCCCTACATATGATCTTTATGCTTCATTCGAACAATATTAATTGCTGTGCCGATGGAAAAATATTAAATTTATGTAAGAAATTACCATTTTGTTTAAAATTCCTTGTATCATTCCCGAACGTCTACTACTGGAGCACTATCGCAACTATTAGAACACGTGTACCAATAGTGGCTCAAGCGATTATATGTTAAAAAATAGATATATCTCTCTTTTTATATTTTTCCTATATAGTAGAGGTTGAAATCTTTCTGTTGACGCCAAAAGATTTTTGTTAACCTTAGTTAGATACTGGGGTCATAATGACCCAAAATAGAATTTCAACCTGTAATATCTCTGTTTTTATCAAACGGATCTTTCTGAAATTCCCTGACTTTTAATATTTTGTGGAAACGAAGCGCAAGACCAAAAAAAATTTTTCTTAAGGTGATTCTAAGATGGCGCCACAAAAAAACAACTTAATAAGATACTGGGGTCATTATGACCCAGAAATGTATACCCCTATAAATCAGCGAAATATCAACCGAATAATGAAATTTATGCCGCATTCGAAAGATATACTCCTCAAGATTCTGATCACTACCTGGAATACCGGTTCCGGATCCAGTGGCCACCGGGAATCGGCTACGAAGGGGACCATGTTGGCCACGTGGAATTTCAGTACAGTCAGTCCAGAAATCTGCAGTCATCACCAAATTGTATAAGATGCAGGCCATATAGGAATGTACTGTCTTCAGCAAACTTGCTTCGGGGACCAAGAACTTCCACATGGGATACAATTTAGTTCAGAACTTGACCACCGCGTGGCGCTAGCGTCGATACGAACTTCCGGTAGAGGCTAATTATGCGATAACTCGAGAATGCGAACACATAGAAGGATGCTGTCTTCAGCAAAGTTGCTCAGGAGGATAAGCACTTCCTCATGAGATACAATTTAGTTCAGAACTCGACCAACGCGTGGCGCTAGCGTCGATATGAACTTCCGGTAGAGGCTAATTATGCGATAACTCGAGATTGCGAGCACATAGAAAGATGCAGTCTTCGGCAAAGTTGTTCAGGAGGATAAGGACTTCCACATAAGACACAATTTAGTTCAGAACTCGACCGCTGGGTGGCGTTGGCGTTGCTATGAACTTCTGGTAGGGGCTAATTATGCGATAACTCGAGATTGCGAGCACATAGAAGGATACTGTCTTCGGGAAAGTTGCTCAGGAGGATAAGGACTTCCTCATGAGATACAATTTAGTTCAGAACCTGACCAACGCGTGGCGCTAACGTTGATGTGGCCTTCCGGTAGGGGCTAATTGTGCGATAATACAAGAATGCGAACACATAGAAAGATGCAGTCTTTGGCAAAGTTGTTCAGGAAGATAAGGAGTTCCACATGAGATACAATTTAGTTCAGAACTCGACCGCCGCGTGGCGTTGGTGTTGCTATGAACTTCCGGTAGGGGCTAATTATGCGATAACTCGAGATTGCGAGCACATAGAAGGATGCTGTCGTCGGCAAAGTTGCTCAGGAGGATAAGGACTTCCGCATAAGACACAATTTAGTTTAGAACTCGACCACCACGTGGCTAATTTTTAATGAAAACAAAGAAATAAATTGCTGAAAGATATTCGTGAGAAACTCCAAAAAGACCTTACCAGTAATTTAAGGAGTAATTTTTAAAATCATTGGATAAATAAATAAATTGATAAACTTACGCCTTGAGGAGTACTTGGGGTGTCTCTCCTAGGAAATAATTTATAAGGATGTCCCCGAAAAAAATTCTGTGGAGTATCCCTAGAAGAAATAAGAGATAGAATTCCGAAAGAAACTCTTGAGCACATGTCATAAGAAACTTCCTACATTTTCTTACCCCTACTTAAAAAAGTGCACGTCATAAACTTTAATTTGAACGTTATCTTCTGCTTGAGTTGTGATTATCTAATCACCTACACTATTCTTCGCAAGTTAGAGTAAGTAGATTTGCGAGCATGACTTGAAGTATAAAGATGAGAATGTGTTTGAATAGTGATAATTATCAATATTATTATTGAGATAATCAAAAGTTTATAGTACAGTGAAAACTCCATGAGTTGATATTGAAGGGACCATCGACTCATGGAAATATCAAGTCATGGAACAGCATTCCTTTGGATAGCTGCTTCTAGGGAACATCATAGTAACCATGAAAGTTTGTTTTTACTATGGTCCCATGAGTCGATATCGAGCCATGGAACATCGACTCATGGAGGTATCACTGTAAAATCAATAGAGTGTGTGAATTTGATTTAACGTAAAATTTAGTGCTGAAGTAGTTGATTTGATTCAGAATCAATTATTTTTGCGTAAGTAAAAATAATTAACAGGATAGTAACGCCAACATAAAACATTCTTCTCCGTTAACTTCTGGACATTTCTTTAGAATCAGCTTGTGCAGAAATTTTAACAAGAATTTGCATAAAGGTTTTGTATGATAACGATATTGGCAGGAAAAACTCAGAAAAGCTTCGTCAGATTATCTTGAAAAAAGATTTGTAAAAAAAATTAAGCAATTTCGCAAACACCAATGAAAAAATCCCAAAAATCCAAATTTCTCGTAGAATTCTATAATAAAGAATTAGAAGAATAAAATAAGACTCATGTAGAACTTCGAGGAGACCTTCAGTAGATTCCTGGAACAATTGAATAAATGACCGTGGAGGAATTCATACATTAACTCGAACGAATGTTGGAAATATCTTATGGACTAATACTAGAAAGAACAGCTGGAATAATTCCAAAAATAGCTTCATTGGGACGCATTATTAGAAAATCCTCTTGAGAAAATTCAAAATGATCCTTTAGAAAAAAATCAGACTATTATTCCGTTAAATCCAAAAATAATAACTTGAGAAATACCGAAAACTATTTTAAAATCAGATCGTAGAAGAATTCAATAAAAAAAGACCTGTGAGGGAATTGCAAAAACTCTGAAGAATTCACTCCAGATAGATTTCTCCGGGAATTAATCCATCCTCAGGGAACTTTTCCAGGAATTATTGCATAGATTACTTCAAGCATTTCTCCAGCGATTCTTCCAAAGATTCTTCAAGCGATTTCTCCTGACATTCCTCTAATAAAAAATAAGAGATTCCCCTAAGGATTCCTCCAAGAAGATCTCTACAGAGATTTTTGCAGAATGTCAGAGGTTTCTCTAAGTAACATTTCTTCAAGGATTACTTAAAATATTTCCACAGTGAATTCTCCTGACATTCCGCTGGTAGTCCTCTCAAGATTCCTCTAGGATTTACTTCTAAGATTTCCTACAGGGATCGCTCCAGCAATTCTATAACGAATTATTCCAAAGATTCTACCATTCACCATTCACCATTCTACCATTCTGGGGATTTTACAAGAAATTATTTTATGAGTTCTTATAGGGATTGCTGGAGAAATTCTTGCAAGAGCCCAAGAAGGGATTCTAGTGGAAAGCTCTGGAGGAATTCCTTACAAAAATCCCCGGAACATCATATACAGTGAAACCTCCATGAGTCGATATTGAAGGGACCATCGACTCATGGAAATATCGAGTCATGGAACAGAAATCCTTTGAAAAGCTGTTTCAAGGAACCATCATAGTAACCATGAAATTTGGTTTCTAGTATAGTTCCATGAGTCGATATCGAGTCATGGATCATCGACTCATGGAGGTATTAGTGTATGCTTTTCAGTTACGCAGTCTTTATTTTTTTCAACGTTCTATTTATAATGAACACTGCGTAGACGAAACTCATATTTCATTTATATATACAGTCAAATCTCTGCCAGTTCATTCCTGAAACGATATCTACAGGAAACCATGTAGAGATTTTTCTAAAGCGATCTTTGGAGAAATTCCTGAAGAAAAAGCTGGAGAAATCTCTGCAGGAATTCCTGTAGAGATTTGCATAGAGAAATCTCTGCAGGAGTTTTTGGATAGACTCCTGTACTGCCCATAACTGCATATTTGTAACATTCGACAAAAGTAGGCATTGAGTAAATGGAATACCAAGAGTACATTTCATGGCAGTATGGGAGGAAACTAAAATTTCTAAAAATTACCAGGAACTCAAAAGTGCTTATTTGAGGCTGATATTTTGTACAACTCATATCGCATACTAGGTGAATAGTCAGAAAATAATTCTGGTAGATATTTCATTGCTGTTACATTTTGAAGCTCATTTATAATCTCAATGTTACTGTTATGCGGTTATAATTACCAATGTGACAAAACAACTTGGTATTTTTTTCGAATTTTCTAGAACAATCTCACATATTTCAGTAAGTTGATCGAAAGTATTTATCATTTGATGACTCTCCATGGTATTAACTTCAATTTGTCAAAAATGTCGAATGTGACAAATATGCAGAGTAGGCATCCATGAAGGACTCTTGGAGACATCTTTGGAGGAATCACTGATGAATGGAGGTATCCCAGGAAGAATCGATGTAGAAATCTTGCTGGTGGAATCGCTAGAGAAATCCCTGGAAAAAAACCCCTGTAGATTTTTTGCTGGAAAAACCCTTGTAGATTTTTGTTGGATAAATCCCTGAAAGAATCCTTATAGGAATATTTAAAAAGAAAAATTTCTCGAAAAATCTAAGGAGAAATATCTAAAGAAATCCATGAATTGAATTTCAAAAAAAAATTATAAAGATTTTACTGTAGGATATGTAGAGATTTTTTTAATGAAATCCATGGAGAAATTTTTAGCATAAGTTCTGATAATATTCTAGCAGGAATTAATGGGAGAATCTCTGAAGAAATTTCAAGAAGAACGCTTGGGGGAATCCATGGAGTATTATTGAAGACCCAGTACGAATCCCTGGAGAAATTCTTGGGGAATCCCTCGAAGATTATCTTGAGAAATTCTTGAGGCGTTTCAGGTAATTTCCTTGAGGAATTCGTGAGTTTTAGATCACCTGCAGAACTTCCTTGTGGAATCCTTGTAGAATTTCCTCGTAGAATCATCCCTGGAGGAATCCCGGAATAATTTCTGAACAAATCTCGAGAGAACTGCTTGGGGATATTTTTGTATGTATCCGTGGAGGAATCCTCGGAAAAAATTCTGAAGTTATCACTAGAGAAACATCTTAAGTAATCCTTGAAGAAATTGTTTTAAGTGTTACTCCTGGAGGAATTCCTGGAGAAAGCCTTGAAGATATCTGTGCAAGAATCCTTGAAGACACTTTCCTGGAGAAATCCTTGCAAAAGTCTGTGGAAAATTATATAGAGGAATACCAGAAGAAATAACTTAAAAATCCCTGGAGAAATCTCCGGAGAAATTTCGAAGTATTCCTGAAACGAATCCTGGAGGAATCCTTGGAAAAAATCCTGAATGAATCCCAATGAAGATTTTTCTGGAGGAATCTACGAAGGAATCACTTAAGACATTTCTGCTGGAAACCTTTGCGAAATCTCTAAAGAAATCCTCATACATGTTTTTTCTTGTAGGAATCCTTGTAAAAATTCCATGTCACCTTCCTGGAGGAAGCTATTCCATGCATGGCGAACAAAAGTTCTTCCTGAAAGAATCTCTGGCAAAAGTCCTAGGGAACCCCAGAAGAAATCATTGTAGAGATCAAGGTACAGAATAGCTTGGATTATTTTCTGGTAAAATCTTTGGAGGAATCTTCGAAAGATTTCCTGGAAAAATCTTTGGGGGAGTCTCTGGAGATATTTCGAGAGGATGAGGACAGAAGGGCATGGGTTTGTATTCCATCGGATGAGCTCTCGATAAATAACTGTAGAATCCATCATACAAATCATTAACTGAACTATATCCTTTGAAAAACTCCGTAGTGAACTACGTCTTGATATCCAGATAACTTTTTGGAGGAATTCCAGAAGGAAATACTGGTATAAAGTCATAAAATTCCTCCGGATCCAATTAAAAACTAAAGTGCACAGTTACTGCAACAACTTCTAAAGAAAACTAGAAGCAATTTTTTTTTGCAACGTCATGACGTTATCTGTATCTGAACTCTTGTTGGAATTTTAGAAGTGACTACAATATAGTTCATATCATTTCATAGAGCTCATTTTATATTATATACAATCGACTCTCCACAACTCGATATTCTATAACCCGATATACTCTATAACTAGATGGATTTTCCGGTTCCTTCAAATTTCCATACATTGTGCTCTCCATAAGTCGATATTTCTGTAACTCGATATCTCCACAAGTTGATGTTACGTGAGATGTGAATTTCTCTCCATAACTCGATATCTATTTTATTTTTTTATTTTTTGGGGAAACGTGATCTAATTTTTGTTTGAAGGTGAATAAATACTTACAAGTTGTAATGACATGAAAATGATAAAAACTATTGTCAATAAAAATAACGTGATTTTTCGAGCACTTCGAAAAATGTTTTCAAATAATAGTTTGTAAAATACTATCAACAAAATAATATTGCTTTCTTACAAAAATGATAATAAAAATATTGGAAATACAGAAATTTGTTCCTTCGATTTTGTGTCGGTATATTCTATTATACCATAAATCTATAAGTCGATGGTCCCTTGAATATCGAGTTATGGAGAGTCGACTGTAGATTATATCCTAACATATATTTCATGTCGGATCGTGTAGAATTAAAAAAAAAAACTGAACAACTTTGCCGAAGATAAAATCTTCAAAAAAGAGTTCCTTCTGGAATTACATATAGACGCCAGCACCACATGCTGGTTAAATTTTGAACGTTTGTTCATGACTAATTCCTTATTCTCTCGAACAATTTTACCACTCACAGCATCCTTCTATAAGTCGGGTCTTGGGTTTTCAAACCCGAGGCTAATTATGCGATAACTCGAGATTGCGAGCACATAGAAGGATGCAGTCTTCAGCAAAGTTGCTCAGAAGGATAAGAACTTCCACATGAGATACAATTTAGTTCAGAACTCGACTACTGCGTGGCGCTAGCGTCAATATGAACTTCCGGTAGAGGCTAATTATGCGATAACTCGAGATTGCGAGCACATAGAAGGATGCTGTCTTCGGCAAAGTTGCTCAGGAGGATAAGGACTTAATTAGCCCCTACCAGAAGTTCATATCGACGCTAGCGCCACGCAGTGGTCGAGTTCTGAACTAAATTGTATCTCATGTGGAAGTCCTTATCCTCCTGAGCTACTTTGCCGAAGACAGCATCCTTCTATGTGCTCGCAATCTCGAGTTATCGCATAATTAGCCCCTACCGGAAGTTCATATCGACGCTAGCGCCACGCAGCAGTCGAGTTCTGAACTAAATTGTATCTCATAAGGAAGTTCTTATCTTCCTGAGCTACTTTGCCGAAGACAGCATCCTTCTATGTGCTCGCAATCTCGAGTTATCGCATAATTAGCCTCTACCGGAAGTTCATATCGACGCTAGCGCCACGCAGCGGTCGAGTTCTGAACTAAATTGTATCTCATGTGGAAGTCCTTATCCTCCTGAGCTACTTTGCCGAAGACAGCATCCTTCTATGTGCTCGCAATCTCGAGTTATCGCATAATTAGCCTCTACCGGAAGTTCATATCGACGCTAGCGCCACGCAGCGGTCGAGTTCTGAACTAAATTGTATCCCATGTGGAAGTCCTTATCCTCCTGAGCTACTTTGCCGAAGACAGCATCCTTCTATGTGCTCGCAATCTCGAGTTATCGCATAATTAGCCCCTACCGGAAGTTCATATCGACGCTAGCGCCACGCAGCAGTCGAGTTCTGAACTAAATTGTATCTCATAAGGAAGTTCTTATCCTCCTGAGCTACTTTGCCGAAGACAGCATCCTTCTATGTGCTCGCAATCTCGAGTTATCGCATAATTAGCCCCTACCGGAAGTTCATATCGACGCTAGCGCCACGCAGCAGTCGAGTTCTGAACTAAATTGTATCTCATAAGGAAGTTCTTATCTTCCTGAGCTACTTTGCCGAAGACAGCATCCTTCTATGTGCTCGCAATCTCGAGTTATCGCATAATTAGCCTCTACCGGAAGTTCATATCGACGCTAGCGCCACGCAGCGGTCGAGTTCTGAACTAAATTGTATCTCATGTGGAAGTCCTTATCCTCCTGAGCTACTTTGCCGAAGACAGCATCCTTCTATGTGCTCGCAATCTCGAGTTATCGCATAATTAGCCTCTACCGGAAGTTCATATCGACGCTAGCGCCACGCAGCGGTCGAGTTCTGAACTAAATTGTATCTCATGTGGAAGTCCTTATCCTCCTGAGCTACTTTGCCGAAGACAGCATCCTTCTATGTGCTCGCAATCTCGAGTTATCGCATAATTAGCCTCTACCGGAAGTTCATATCGACGCTAGCGCCACGCAGCGGTCGAGTTCTGAACTAAATTGTATCTCATGTGGAAGTCCTTATCCTCCTGAGCTACTTTGCCGAAGACAGCATCCTTCTATGTGCTCGCAATCTCGAGTTATCGCATAATTAGCCTCTACCGGAAGTTCATATCGACGCTAGCGCCACGCAGCGGTCGAGTTCTGAACTAAATTGTATCCCATGTGGAAGTCCTTATCCTCCTGAGCTACTTTGCCGAAGACAGCATCCTTCTATGTGCTCGCAATCTCGAGTTACCGCATAATTAGCCCCTACCGGAAGTTCATATCGACGCTAGCGCCACGCAGCAGTCGAGTTCTGAACTAAATTGTATCTCATAAGGAAGTTCTTATCCTCCTGAGCTACTTTGCCGAAGACAGCATCCTTCTATGTGCTCGCAATCTCGAGTTATCGCATAATTAGCCCCTACCGGAAGTTCATATCGACGCTAGCGCCACGCAGCAGTCGAGTTCTGAACTAAATTGTATTTCATGTGAAAGTCCCTATCCTCCTGAGCAACTTTGCCGAAGACAGCATCCTTCTATGTGCTTGCAATCTCGAGTTATCGCATAATTAGCCCCTACCGGAAGTTCATATCGACGCTAGCGCCACGCAGCAGTCGAGTTCTGAACTAAATTGTATTTCATGTGAAAGTCCCTATCCTCCTGAGCAACTTTGCCGAAGACAGCATCCTTCTATGTGCTCGCAATCTCGAGTTATCGCATAATTAGCCTCTACCGGAAGTTCATATCGACGCTAGCGCCACGCAGCGGTCGAGTTCTGAACTAAATTGTATCTCATGTGGAAGTCCTTATCCTCCTGAGCTACTTTGCCGAAGACAGCATCCTTCTATGTGCTCGCAATCTCGAGTTATCGCATAATTAGCCCCTACCGGAAGTTCATATCGACGCTAGCGCCACGCAGCAGTCGAGTTCTGAACTAAATTGTATTTCATGTGAAAGTCCCTATCCTCCTGAGCAACTTTGCCGAAGACAGCATCCTTCTATGTGCTTGCAATCTCGAGTTATCGCATAATTAGCCTCTACCGGAAGTTCATATCGACGCTAGCGCCACGCAGCGGTCGAGTTCTGAACTAAATTGTATCTCATGTGGAAGTCCTTATCCTCCTGAGCTACTTTGCCGAAGACAGCATCCTTCTATGTGCTCGCAATCTCGAGTTATCGCATAATTAGCCTCTACCGGAAGTTCATATCGACGCTAGCGCCACGCAGCGGTCGAGTTCTGAACTAAATTGTATCTCATGTGGAAGTCCTTATCCTCCTGAGCTACTTTGCCGAAGACAGCATCCTTCTATGTGCTCGCAATCTCGAGTTATCGCATAATTAGCCTCTACCGGAAGTTCATATCGACGCTAGCGCCACGCAGCGGTCGAGTTCTGAACTAAATTGTATCTCATGTGGAAGTCCTTATCCTCCTGAGCTACTTTGCCGAAGACAGCATCCTTCTATGTGCTCGCAATCTCGAGTTATCGCATAATTAGCCCCTACCGGAAGTTCATATCGACGCTAGCGCCACGCAGCGGTCGAGTTCTGAACTAAATTGTATCCCATGTGGAAGTCCTTGTCCTCCTGAGCTACTTTGCCGAAGACAGCATCCTTCTATGTGCTCGCAATCTCGAGTTATCGCATAATTAGCCTCTACCGGAAGTTCATATCGACGCTAGCGCCACGCAGCAGTCGTGTTCTGAACTAAATTGTATCTCATAAGGAAGTTCTTATCCTCCTGAGCTACTTTGCCGAAGACAGCATCCTTCTATGTGCTCGCAATCTCGAGTTACCGCATAATTAGCCCCTACCGGAAGTTCATATCGACGCTAGCGCCACGCAGCAGTCGAGTTCTGAACTAAATTGTATTTCATGTTGAAGTCCCTATCCTCCTAAGCAACTTTGCCGAAGACAGCATCCTTCTATGTGTTCGCATTCTCGAGTTACCGCATAATTAGCCTCTACCGGAAGTTTGTATCGACGCTAGCGCCACGCGATGGTCAAGTTCTGAACTAAATTGTATCCCATGTGGAAGTTCTTGGTCCCCGAAGCAAGTTTGCTGAAGACAGTAGAGTAAAGTGGGGCAAAAGTTCGAGTGGGGTAAGAGTTTCTTTTTAAGACATCTAGCTCAATTTAAAACAAATCTTATAAATGTCATGGTGGTTCAAAAGCTATTCAAGTAAGAGACTTTCAATCCAAATATCATAAAAATCGATTGAGATTTGGAAAAGTTATGGCAATTTGTTGTTTTCCGACGTAAATATTGTAATATTTGGTCAAACTTTCGTTGCATTGAACCAATTGAAGATAAAATCTTTTTCAATATATTATGTAAGGGCGTTTCTAGGCCTATAATAAGGTTGCTTTGAAGTGTATTAGTTTTTGCATAAATGCTTGAAAACAATTTTTGGCCCATAGTGGGGCAAAAGTTCGAATCAGCGGGGCAAAAGTTCGACCCATGTATAAGCTCACGGAAAAATTTGCAAATTGCCTAAAATCCACATATTATCTTCAAATTTAGTTAAATTTGTCTGATCGTGTGAAAATTGTCACCAAAATTTTACATTTCCACTTAGTTTTGCGAAAAACTGCTATTTTTGAGTATATTACAGTTAACCCGGTTTTGGGCAATTTTTTGATGAAAATTTAGTGTGTATATTTCGTCAAACTTAAGTTTACGGCTGGTGTAAAGTATGCCTGTCATAAAAGGATCGATATTTTGTGTTTTAGTCAGCAAACTTTTGCCCCACACTAGATTCGAACTCTTGCCCCACCGGTGGGGCAAAAGTTCGAATAAGACAATTAATTTTGAAACTGTTATAACTAAAAATGGGTAAATATTTTGACACAAGTTTGTTCAGCAAAATTATAGCCAATATGTTGAAGGTTCACTGTACGGTATTTGTTTTTTTTTAACTGCTATTGTTTTCCTGGAAACTTTGATTATACCACTAAGGTCGAACTTTTGCCCCACCTTACTCTACATTCCTATATGTCCTGCATCTTATACAATTTGGTGATGACTGCAGATTTCTGGACTGACTGTACTGAAATTCCACGTGGCCAACATGGTCCCCTTCGTAGCCGATTCCCGGTGGCCACTGGATCCGGAACCGGTATTCCAGGTAGTGATCAGAATCTTGAGGAGTATATCTTTCGAATGCGGCATAAATTTCATTATTCGGTTGATATTTCGCTGATTTATAGGGGTATACATTTCTGGGTCATAATGACCCCAGTATCTTATTAAGTTGTTTTTCTTAACATCCGCGGAAGGTTAAGGCTTTTCGTTATTTTGTTATGATTTTTTATAGCTTAAGTAGTTCACTAATGACACCGGCACCCTATAGAGTGATTAGTAGAGGAATTTGTAAAGCAATTTCCGAAAAATATTGAAAATATTCCTGAAGTGGTTTTTGAAACAAATAATAGAGTAGATAAATTTTTAAAAGTAATTTGTAGAAGAATCCTAAGTTTACCATTACCATTACCATACGCAAAAAAAATGGAGTTATTTCTAAAACCTAAAAAAATACTTGATGGAACTTCTGGAGAAATTTTTTGAGAAGTTCAAGAATAAATTGCAAGATCTTAGTAAATCTGGTGAAAATTTCTTTAATAAAATTACCAAAAGAATCGTTAGTGCGGCCTAAAGAATAAAATCTCTGGTAGATTTTTCGCAAAAATATTAGGGAATTTTTATTTTTTATTTTATTTTATCTTTATTAAAGAGATTTTCAGCCAGAGGCTGGTTCATCTCTAATATTAGGGAAACAATAAGAAATCTCTGAACAAATTACTCAAGAACTCTTTGAGTATTTTTGCGGAAGAGTTTTTGAAAGAAAAGATGAAATAATCTGCGTTAAAATTAATTAAACATTTATTTGTTAGGCATTTTTGAACAAAAAAATACATATTCGAGAGAGATATGAAGGAAGGCGATATGTTTCTCCATGATTTTGAAGAAATCTAATAATAAATATCTATGAAAACTTCTCTGAGAAATCATGAGTAACATTTTCCCAATTGAATTATTTTTAATGACTCATGAAATTCTTGTGGAATATTATGAGGAATCCTTACGGTTACAGCTGGAAGAGTCAATATTTGTTTTGCAGGAAGTTTATATAATTTTTTTCTGCGATTTTTTTAAACATTCCTGTAGAGAAACTTTAGGAAGAACTTCAAAAGCAATATTGAAAAAAACTGCAGGCAAACTTCCCGAAGAATTCGTGGAATGAATCCTTGCTAGGCTGTGAACCGTTTCACCAGATCGTTTAATTATTAGTTAAAATATGACATTTCAATAGTTATTTTCCCCTCAAATGGTTAAATTGAACATCGGGATCGACCCATTTGAGCTTTGACAGTCGAGTAGTTATTTCAGAACAAAGTTGACAGATGGTTGGTTATTCTCAAATTCACGGGAGCAGAAAATAACTTTCGAGCTGTCAAGTTTAACCATGCTCCAGAGCAGGGTTATTTCAAACCGGAGGGGAAATAAGTATCGAGTTGTCAAATTTTAACCAAAAGTTAAATGAACTGGGGAAACGGTTCACAGCCTTAGTGATCTTGAATACATTTTCGGTGAGACTCCTAAAACTTTTTGGAGAAAAGTAATTTCTGAAAATCCTAAACAAATTATCAATGAACACAAGAGAATACTTTAAATTAACAATTGGGATTTATATATAATACGTACGTAAATAATTCATGAAGATATTCCCGTATGAATTCTTTCTTCAAAACACATGGTTGAATACCTGAAAAGTTCATGGAAGAATCACAAAGGAAATTTCTTGTGAGGTTTTTTTGCTAGAACTTTTGAAGGATTTTTGACTGGAATACGAAAAGAATGAAATATTTGGTACCGTAAATTGAAATTTACAAATATTGCTGATCAGTATCATATCATATCAATATGCCGCGAAATGAGACAAAACAACAAATAAATAAAATCAATACAAATTCGTTAAAACTAAGAAATTTGTAACTCGTGATTATTGCGACAGACTTTACTTGTGTAAAACAAGTATTTGATGGGCCCCCTTCGGCCCCCTCCAGAAAAAAATCCTAGCTACGCCAATGATGTTGGCTCACTTAATAGATTCACCATTTTAAGGACCGATGTAACTGAAAGTAATGTAAGAAATGTTATTAACAACTTTTTCTCCATAATTTCGACTGCACTTCCTTTGACTCAACGTCAACGAAGTGTATCCGAATAATTCCAGCAGACATATAACAAACTGAATTTTCTCATGTATCTGCACTGTGCCTTTGACTTAAACACGCTTCTTTCTCATTATAGCATTTTTTCTGTGTGTGTACCAACATATTTGCATTGCTTCCATAATGATCAAGGCAGTACAATGTTTTAACTTCATCATCTTAAGCTCACGAAGATCAATGTTGTGATATTCACCAGCTTCTTTTATCGTACGCTTTTGAAAAGCAGCAAAGTGTTGTCACCAGTCTTATTGTTTTTGCTTTCGAAAAACAATACTGTGCAATCCATCTGTTTCTTTTTCCTTTGTACTCTTTCAAAGAGCAATGGTGTGCAATGCAATAGTATTTTTGAAGTGCGCTCTCGAAGAGCAACGCTGTACAATGCACCAGCCTCGTTTTAAATACGCTCTCGAAGAGCAACGCTGTGCAACGCACCAGCCACTTTTTATTTCGCTCTCCGGGAGCCATGCTGTGCATTGCACCAGCCTCGTTTTAAATACGCTCTCGAAGAGCAAGGGGCTGTCCATTAATTACGTAAGGGTTTATAGGAGGAGGGGGAGTCTAAGATTTCTTACGCGCCATACAATTTATTTATAATTTTCATACACAAAATCTTACCATGGGGGGAGGGGGCGTTGAAAAACTCCGAAAATTGTCTTACGTAATAAATGGACCGCCCCCAACGCTGTGCAATGCACCAGCCTTTTTTGTACGCTCTCCGGGAGCTATGCTGTGCAGTGCACCAGCCTCGTTTTAAATACGCTCTCGATGAGCAACGCTGTGCCATGCACCAGCCACTTTTTATTTCGCTCTCCGGGAGCCATACTGTGCATTGCACCAGTTTCTTTTTTTATCCGCCCTCTAAGAGCAACACTGTGCCATGCACCAGATACTTCACATGACGATCACTAGTTGCCTCCAACCTCTCTGAAAGCTTTGCTGTACAGTGCCACTGCCAAACAATCCATCCTCTCTTGAAAAAAAACCTCCTTCATCGGAACACAAGCTTTAGTTTCCGGTCGTGTACCTGAAACTAAAAATTTTCCCAATCAGCTCTCAAATTTCATTGCTCGGCACATCTCTCACCGTTTAACGCATCACTTTTAATTTAATTACAGCCGACTATTATTTTTCGTAATTTCAAACCCCTGTTATTGGCACATTCAAAGTATTCAATTCAAACAAACTGCCATTTCCATACACATGAATCATATCGGCTTATCTCCTCCGACTTCCGATCTTAAAAACCGATCCAGCCGGTACACAACGTACGTAAACAGATGAATTCCAATTGACTCACTGTTCACCTTCTTACCAATTCAAGATCCCGTCCTTGTCGCCACTGTGGTACTCCTGACCATGGTCCAGGCTTGTTCTGTTGAACACTCCGATTCCGGAATTCTCAGACTCTTAATTGTCGTCGTTCACTCACCACACGGATCCGTCACACACTCTCCACAATACTACACTCTTAAAAATTATGATTTTTACGTGTGACGTAAACCTTGTAATACCTTATTCTTTGTAGACTCAATCAGAAATATGATTGAGTTTTATGTCTCTTGTGATCTATAATAAATTATACTTATTCGCTAATCTATTTTTACAATTACATTTGAAATAAACTTATCGAATTCAAATTTAGATGTCCAAAGCTATACAATTTCAATATTTGGTTCAATTTCATGGTTATTAAGACATAAATTTACATGATTGTTGATTCTGATGACAGCGCCGTGCAAACAATCAAGTCTGTTTTCAAACGCGGTCCGGGCAAGTCGTCGCGTGTAAAGTTTGTTCGAAAAACTTGGCAAAATGTTGTGAGAAATGAAATACAATATGTGAATTGTCATAAATTTGACTGTTCCCTTCATCGACACGTTACAGGACAAGTCGTAGGTTGCACTGAACCAGTATTTTCCAATGATTGGTCTCGATTCTGACGACCAGTAAATTGTAGGAAGTGCGCAATGGCGTTGCAACCTAACCGGGAGGATTATGAACGAAGGCGAGAAGATGCTCAAGATGTTATTCTGACTTATGCAATAGTGGAATCATGTGAATAGTTTCTTTTTTTATACACATATAGCAAGCAACGGTGTGTTTGAAACCAAAATATGATGGTGGAAGTAAATGAAAGTGAATGAGCTGATTGCATTTAAAATTTGGGCCCCAAAAATCAAATTACGCCAGTGAGAGTGAAATTATTATTTTCCGAAATCTCCTGCTTTTGAAAATTAATTTTGAGTGTAAATAAGGTTTCATTCAGCTTCAGAACACACACAACGAGAGAAAGAGCAGTTTTACTACTAGAAGGTAAGTTTTTCCATTCGTTGAGAGTTTCAATTTGTCTAGCAATGTATAATTTATCACCCCGGTCATCGTGATCAACAAAGCCGTCATCGGAGCTGATGGATGCAGAGTTAATACACGGTATGGCGTGGAAGTAAGTGTTCATAACTTACTTTTACGTCATGTAGTGTATTTTTTTTGGTTTGTGATAATAATGTAATTTTAAGAATGGATGTAAATTTGAGTCAAAATATTCGCTTCTTTTATGTGCATCTTAAAAGACTGAAATTTGCACGAAATTTTCGAAGAGTGTATATCTATACACTGATCAATAATTAATCATTTTAGTGTTAACGATCAACGCTCCGTCATCGTAATCATCGTCATCATCAAAACTTCAAAAGCAGTTTTTCTGTTCAAAACTAAAAATCATTCGATGAAAATGTGTTCACTGTGTGTCGGTTGGAGAATAGAATACAATGACGGATCCTGCCCCCTTAATACAAACCTCCGTGTCAAGGTATTTATATGTCAATGACAAGGTTTACACATGTTTGTCTAGCGTAACATATCAATTAAGTTATCTTAATAATGCAGGGTACCACAAGAACAAAAGAAATTATGGCACGTACAGAGGCTCATTAATTCAAACCACTTTCGAAAAAATATATTCTGCATGTAGGATGTTTCGCAAACCGACGTTTTATTTTTCACATAACACTATCTAAGGTGGATTAAATTTAATGTAATAAATATTTTTTCAATATTCTATATCTTTTCGGTAAACATGTGTAAAAACTAAGTTAAAATTTTATGGGATTTTATTGCGTGAAAATTACTGCAATAACTGAGTTACATTTTTTGAATGAGCATTTTTGCATTCTTTTTTTTTTCAAAACCACGAGTGCTAACAAAAAAAAGGTTTGAGAAACAGAAGTTCCAGAAGTCCAGGAAGAATACCGGAGAAAGCTACTGGTAAATATTTTTAAGTGAATGTCGAAGCGAATGGCAATCAGCGGCTTACAAAAGTACACCATCCGTACCATCCAATGCTGGGAGAAGATCCGTCAGCCTTACGAAATCAACGGTAGCTTCTGCTTTTAACATGCCATTGGAATTGGAATTAGAAATGCCAGCACTAACGTCCTATCGATTTTTTTTTTCAGGATGATTGACATGATGACGAAACTTCCGCAGCCTCATCAAATGCAAACAAGTGGCACAAATGTACAGCCTTTGCGGTGAGGAATCTAACTAAATCAAAAGGAAGCTGCCAGAACGTATCACCCCGAAAAATATATATATATATATATATATATATATATATATATATATATATATACATACAGCTATTCCATGAAAAACCGATCTAGTGGGTCTCCGAATTCCGAATTCTCCGAAAATTTTGACTTTTCGGAAAAAATATAAAATTTGACAAAAATGTTGTTTTTACATGAAAAAACTCAATAGTTTCCGTTTTTTCGTGTTTAGAAGGCCTCGGGACCAAAGGGGCTATTGCTGCTCTCATTTTTTCTTAAAAGTTTGGAAAATTTTACGTAAAATGTGGCAAAATTTCGAAACTTTCGGCTCAAATAATGTTAGCCCTTGTGATACTGAACAACTTTGCCTAAGACGCCATCTTTATAAGTGGTCAAGCTGAGTAGCTTGACTCACTAGCGCCGCCTAGTGGCAAAATTTCGAAACTTTAGGCTCAAATAATGTTAGCCCTTGTAATACTGAGCAACTTTTCCAAAGATGCCATCTTTCTAAGTGATCAGGCTACTGAGCTATCCGCGAAACAAAAATTCTTTGCTCACTAGCGCCGCCTAGTGGCAAAATTTCAAAAATTTCGGCTCAAATAATGTTAGTCCTTGTGATACTGAGCAGCTTTGACGAAGACGCCATCTTTCCAAGTGGTCAGGCTACTCAGCTATGCGCAAAACATAAATTCTTTGCTCACTTCGAAACTTCGGAAAAAATTCGAAACTTTCGGCTCAAATAATGTTTACCCTCTTGTATCCAAATTTTTATTTTCGATCTAAATATCATTTTTAGTTATCTAAAATCGTTCTAAACACGTTTTGGGCAATGATATATTTTTATTCGCAAATCTATGAATTTTATTTTTTTTATTTTTGAACATCCCTACCCTTTTTTATTTTTTCTTGAAGCCTCTTCTAGTTACTGTTCAATTTTTTACAAAACTTTTAAAAATATTAAATTTTTAATATTTTTCAGGAAATATATTTATTTTCCGTGCAATTAACGGAAAAACAGATTTGAAATTTTTTTTTAATACTACCAAGCTCTTCTTTTGTGATAAATTGATCGTAGAAAAATATAAAAGGTACGATTTTTTATATTACACGTTTAATGAACCCCGGGCATTTGTAGGTTATATAGGAATACATTTTTTCAAACAATTTTCAAAAATTCATAAAAGTTTCAAAAGTCATAAAAACTTTTCTTATATGCGTGTTATGAGTCAAGGTTTAAGCCAAAAATAAAATCGTTTTGATTTCCGAGCTACGAAAAAATACACGTAATTCCAAAGTGTACCCCGTCTAAAGGCGGGGTTGGGTATTAGAGGGTTAATCCTTGTGATACTGAGCAACTTTGCCGAAGACGCCATCTTCTAAGTGGTCAGGCTACTGAGCTATGCGCTAAACAAAAATTCCATATCCACTAGCGCCGCCTGGTGGCGTAATTCCGTATCAGAATGACCACCGCATGTCACCCCTTGAGCTACTGAACAACTCTTTCGAAGACACCAATCTTCCAAAACATCAGGATCTAGAGAAATCATATGTTACAAAATTTTGCATTCTTATCCCTCATGGTTCATATAGTGCAAATCAGAAAAAGCGCCCCTACCGGCCAAATTCTCAACTAAAAGGATGATCCTCAACTCCTAAAGGTAGATCGTACTTAGCACTGAAACTTTGCCGAAGACAGTACTGTGCTATTTCTTTTGGCATACGAGATATTCAACGACACCCCCAAATCCCATAAGCCCTGGGTCTCCTATAACGCAGATTCCTATTACGCCCCCCAACCATGTGTCTAATAGGAGACCTGACTGTACAAGGACGATTGATTCCGACAATGGGGTTATTACGGGAAACGGACACGATCCTGATTTCGTTGCTCGCTCCAGGAATATGCTACAAATTCAACGGAATTTAAAATCTCCCTAATAAAGCTAATAATAATAATTCAACGGATCAAACACTACTCACATTTTGGCAAAGCGATCTGTGAAGAAACATATAGCAAAAAAAACTCTTTACAGAATTTAAAAAAGATAATTTTAGGAATTTCAGACTGAAAAACTGTTATACGTATTGATAATAAAAATCCATCAGGAATTCCTCAACCCATTTTGAAACTAATGCAAAAAAATTCTCAATACTTTTATTTAGTGAAATCTTACATCATGCATGTTATCATGAGACATTTTTGACAATATTCTTCAGAAAAACCGACAATAGTTCTACCACAATAATTAAAAATTTTCTCTCCAAAAAATAATGCTTGGAACTTCTGGAAGTAGCTAATAAATGGTTTCTAAAGCAATCTGTTCGCCATAGTATCATGAAATTTCGTAGCTCATGCAAGATGCCTAAGATGTTAGAAACAAATACCTTTTGTAAAATATTATCCGTATTACCGCTAATCTTACAAAACCGACAAAAAAGGACAATATTTTTTTGTAGTAAGTCCAACAAAAACCACTTGAACTTTTCTGGGATGCAAACAGTCATGAATTTTATTAGAAAGATTCAAGAATTTAGTATTTTTTGTCCGAGTTCAGTTGAAGCTTAAATTACACTGCGGAACACGTTTTTGTCTCCAGCATCAGAATGCCTCTATTTACTTAATTAAGGGTTGCTGAATCCATTGCCGTTTACAGAATTATCAGAGCACGTCTAGTTTTTGAGATATTGGCTGTCGAAAATGCGAAAATTGACTATTTCAGCCAACTTGCATGCAAGTTTGCCAGCTTGTAAGGCAATTTATTTGCTTAACGTATGCGTACCCAACGTCTGTTTTTGAGGATTTTCAAATCTTCAATCAGCTGCCAAAAAGTCATTATCCAACCGATTTTCTTGAAACCAATGGCAAGCAATCCAAATTTGTCTAAATTTGCAAGGGCCGCAAAACGGAACCGGTTCACCTAATGGTTCCGGAGTTATTCCGGATTCCGTTGGGGTCAGAATCTGTCGAAATACGAATTTTCAAACAATTTAACTTCTTTATTCGTGCAATTCGATATTTTTATACATAAAACACTATCAATATATACAACCATATACAATTAAGTGTTAATGACCTCTTTGGACACGACAATCCGTTTACTTGTGCCAGATATGTTCCGGAAGTCCTGGGGGAGGTGGTCATTCCCACAATGTTATCAGAACCATTCATGCGACACCTCAATCTTCATGATTTGTCAAATAAAGAGTGGCAATGGTCATTAGGAAGTTCAACGACCATTCGGGATTGACCTGGTCACACCGGACATGTTCCGAACACCCTGGCGGAAGTGGCCAATTCCACAATGCTGTATAAACCGTTCTTGCGACATATCAAACTTCATGATTTGTGGAAACAAGAACGAAAATAAATGTTCTGGATATCCATGACCTTTCTGGATCGGGGTACACCGGACATATTCCGGATACCTCGAGGGAAATGGCCATTTTCTAAGTTTTTCAAAAAAAAAATTGTACAACACCTCAAAAACAACAATTCATCAAATAATAAGTGGAAATGATCATCAAAAACTTAAACGACCATTTAGGTTTGAACTAATTACATCTGACAAGTTTCGAACGCTCTGGCGAAAATAGCCAATTCACAAATTTATAAACCTGTACAAACCGTTCAAGCAACATATCACTCATCATGGCTGGCGAAAACGATAGTGTTAAGTGATATATTTGCAATTATAACGTAAATTTCATGTTTCTTATCAGATAATTTTAAAAATATTATTATCTTGACAATGGTGGTATACACTTTTATTTAACTGATTTTATTTTTGAAGTCAATAACACTCCTTTTCGGTGGTCACTTCAAGCTGCAATGTTACCCAACATTCACAACAGAAGCTGTGTGCGACCCATGTTTATTTCAGATTTTCTTAAGACACATACTGCAAAGGGTTTTCACTTTTATATTCTAAGATCTGCAACTGAAATAACATCTTTCTCTCTCGAAACTGATCTTGTATTCTAGATGTAGTGTTATTTCTTGTGAATTTTTGCAAACCTGACACAATATCAAGTTTACGGTTCTCGTATGGGTGTCACAAGCAATATTGTCAAACCTGTAACATTGTGACATATTTGAGCTACCCGTACTCTTGAAACAAGCTTTCGTCAACAAGATGTATCGTCCGTACATTTGTTCATAATAATTGACGTACTTTGTGATTTTATCTTGAACGGTTTTAGATAATCCCAACGTATCTAATCGAAGCTTCGCAAGTTCAATAGCCAACTATTTTGCCAGCCAATAAAAGAATTTACGTTTTCTTCTCTTATAATTGAGACGATAATTAGGATTCGCAGCCGTGAAAAGAAAATAGGCATTATGGCTGCAAATTGTTTAATCCACTACGGAGACTTTGAAAGCTAACGCTGGGTAGATTTTTTTTTTGCACTGAGTTGTTATGTTCGCTGGTGTCAAATGAAAACTACCTAATGATAGCTATGTCAATTAACCCAAATTTGGGTTATCCCACGGAAGAGCCGAATTGCGTTGGAAGAAGTTAAGGTGAAGATGAATCGAAGCCAAACCTCAAATTTTCAAGAGCACAAATCTGGAGAACCGAACACCGGTTTATGTTGTTAACTTAATCGATTGGTCACCACCAGCTTGTGACCAATCGATTAAGTTTTCAGCTTAAATTGATGTTTTGTTATCCAGATTTGTGCTCTTGAAAATTCGAGCTTTGGCTTCGATTCATTTTCATCTTAAAGTTGGGTTGATTTGTGGCTCCGAGTACAGTCAATGAAGAGATCAACATAGGGATGTTCCCGATTCGATACGATTATTGAATCAAAGTATAGACACCACCGATATATTAATTTGAATTATTGATATATCGAAATATCATATGATATAAGTAAAGTGCGAAGTTCATTTTTAAGTTTCCTCGCAATAAAATCGTGTGCGATATTTCGATCGAAAATATCAATATCACCCGTATATTGAGTAGAAAATATCGATATAAAAATATTGAAAACAAAATATGGATGTTTTATAAAAATCGAAACAGAAATGAAGAAGATTCTTCATTCAATTGCCCATTGCACGGTGATGTCACCAGAAAATCGCTCTCTTTCTCTGCTTTGAGAAATCTAAAAACAACGGTGGCAGTACCTGTCAACTTTGTCAGGTTCTGGCACCGTTGTTTTCAAGTTTTGTTAAAAAGCAAAAGAGAGATAATTTCACCGAAAAATGAGCAATAGGTCACTTCACAGTGATATTCTTTCTCTTTCATTCTTCTAGAAAATTCATTCGACAGGAGCTGTTTCTTATTTTTTAGTTTCCCATAGGAGAGAAAGAGAACAAAGTTTGCCCAGAGCTAACTCGTTTATTCATGCAAATCACATCAAACTCGCAAAACACGGTGGATAAAATCGTCAGATTGATGAGTTTCCTCGCATTAAACGCTTTTTTTCTGAGTTCGTTTGTACATTTTGTTTCGTCCCGTACACTCGTACAAAGAAAATCGAATCAATCCGTAACAGCTGTCAAATCAACATTTGTTATCATAAGTTAAGTCACATAAGACCACAGGTTAGTTCGGTAGAAAATTTATACACTCGCACTGTATGCTATCAGTCATCACATAATAAATGCACGTAAATCACCTCGACTTTTGTACGTAGAAGGCCTTTTCGCGACATCTTATAAGTGAAATGTTGCACATACAAAGCCTCCAGATGATTTCGTTATACGTACATTTTGGTTGTCTGGGTGACTACTGCAAGCGATCATTCTATCCATGTTTCAATGAAACATTGTGCACTACTCGGGTTATCCGAATTTTGTCCGATATGGCCACAAACCATTTGAAATGTTTAGAATTTCATCTAAACGAAGAATAAACTCTGAGGTACACACGAATAGTTTTGGACAAACTGAGCTAATGACCACTTCTCTTGAAGCAACCAGATTGTATACAAAGTAACCCGTCCTGATTGGTCCTGAAACCGATGTAAAATGTCGCAAAAAAATGAAATTTGATATGTCGCATAAACAGTATTGTGGAATTGGCCACTTCCGCCAGGCCGTACGGAACATATCTGGTGTGGCCAGGTCAATCCTGAATGGTCGTTGAACTATCAAAGGACCATTTCCACTCATTATTTGACAAATCTTGAAGTTTGAGGTGTTGCACGAATTGTTTAGGAAATACTTAGAAAATGGCCATTTCCCTCAATGTATCCGGAATATGTCCGATGTACCCCGGTCCAGAATGGTCATGGATATCCAGAACATTTATTTTCGTTATTGTTTCCACAAATCATGAAGTTTGATATGTCGCAAGAACGGTTTATATAGCATTGTGGAATTGGCCACTTCCGCCAGGGTGTTCGGAACATGTCCGGTGTGACCAGGTCAATCCCGAATGGTCGTTGAACTTCCTAATGACCATTGCCACTCTTTATTTGACAAATCATGAAGATTGAGGTGTCGCACGAATGGTTCTGATAACATTGTGGGAATGACCACCTCCCCCAGGACTTCCGGAACATATCTGGCACAAGTAAACGGATTGTCGTGTCCAAAGAGGTCATTTACACTTAATTGTACATGGTTGTATATATTGATAGTGTTTTATGTATAAAAACATCGGATAGCACGAGTAAAGAAGTTAAATTGTTTGAAAATTCGTATTTCGACAGGTTCTGACCCCAACGGAATCCGGAATAACTCCGGAACCATTAGGTGAACCGGTTCCGTTTTGCGGCCCTTGCAAATTTAGACAAATCTGGATTGCTTGCCATTGGTTTCAAAAAAATCGGTTTGATAATGACTTTTTGACAGCTGATTAAAGATTTGAAAACCCTCAAAAACAGACGTTGGGTACGCATAGGTTAATTTGCCACAGAATTCAAACTTAATGTGCATAACAATACTTATCATCAAAATTTGTAATACTTTTGACGCGGAAAAGTTATTTTTTGCTGGTTTAGAAAAGTATTGTATTTTGCCATATAAGAGAAAGAATTTTGTATGGAGACTGCAAGCATGTTGAAAAAATCGGTTTAATCTAAATTTAATCGTGCAATTTCAATCAAAATACATCATATCAGTTTAAGTCCTCTTTTGCATGCTAGGTGGATAAGGTCACAAAAAAGTTTGATAAAATATACCTCAAATTTAAGGTAAACATCAATAAAACCAATGTTTTATACAACTTTGGCGACCTGTAGCTAAAAATGGTGACGTGCTGGAAAATTTCTGACAACGGCATCCAATTCAGCAACCCCAAATCTACTAGAGACACATAATTGGATCCTTGAGACACGCAAAAATATCAATTTTGTTGCGCTGTGTTATGCAACAAATTTCTTAAGAAGTTCCTCCAAAACCTTTTTTGTTACTCAAGAAATCTGATATAAATTGGATATGGAGTGATTCGCAGAGTCATTTGTCAAGAAATCCTTGAAAAATGTTAAGATATTCCTGGAGTAGTTTTTGAAATCATCAAGAACATAAAAATATCCCTGATTAAATTTTTGGAGATTTTTTTTAGAAGTTCAAGAATGAGCTTGTAAATCTTTTCCAATGTTTTATTAAATCTTCATAATAATCGTTAGTGCTGCTTTAAGATGATACTTGGATGAAATTCTGGTGAATTTTTTGAAAGAATCCTAGAACGGAATGTCAGATATAATATAATATACGGAAAACAATATAATATAATATATTATGTGAAGAAATCCTTCTTGGAAGAGTTTTCAAAAGAACAGTTGAATGTATTCTGTTAAAATCTTTACAGGAATGTTTGCGCTTTTAAATTCTTGATAGGTAGCCATTTATTTAAGAATATTTAAAATATTCCTTTCGAGAGAATTTTGAAAGAATTCAAGGAGCAACATTGAATTGATTTTTAGAGAGATCCAAAGTAACACTTAGAGAAACAAAAATACAGATCTACGGAGAACTTTTCTGAGAAATCCCATCGAAGTTCTGCATGATTTTTGCTGCGATCGTTTCAAGCGACCTTTGAAAAATTTTCTCAATGTTTTATTGAATGATTCAGATGTGAAACTTTATGTAACGCAAAGTCGTAAAAAAACTGTTGATGAAATCTCTGCAGAATATGTAGAAAGAATCCTTGCTTGGTGACCCTTAAGACAATTTCGATTTCTTTCTTCAAAATTTCTTGTACCATTTCTTAGAGATATTCACTCATTCATTTATTGGTTCGCAGCTGCCGCGCTCCATCCTCGGCTACGGCCCACACTCGCGAGATCTTGCAGCACCTGGTTAGCCCACCGTGCCTGCTGTGCTCTTCGCCTTCTTGTACCTGCCGGATCCTAAGCAAACACCATTTTTGCAGCGTTGTTGTCCGGCACTCTTACAACATGCCCCGTCCAACGGATTCTTCCCACGGTGTCTTTTTCATGTAACTTTATAACAAAAACATCGGCATGTCTCAAATTTGGACCGATGAAAGGCAAGACCTTCCTCTTTAATTTGCTGCTAAAATCAAAATATTTCATCGGGGAAGTTTTGTTGTTTGTAATATCATTTTAAATGCACCGTAAATTAATAAATTTTGGTGAGGTGAATCGTTGTAACGGATTTAGATGAAAATGGTGCAAAAATCCAGTATCAATATCTTGTAGATTATATTCTAGACAGCTTTCACCTAAACATTTACAGGCATGGGTCCGAGTTGCCTCTTCTTTGCTTCATTCATTGTTGAAATTTGCATTGCTTTTACAACTAAGTATGTCAAACAACCTTCTTCAATTTTAATTTGTAACTCAAGAGCAATATTCATCTTTCTGACTTGGTCTAGGAACAAACAATCGAAAGACAAAAGGTCGAAAGGACAAAAAGTCGAAAAACAAAAGGTTGGAAGACAAGGTCAAAAACGCAAAAGGTCAAAAGGACAACAGGTTGAAAGTGATTTGCATAATGGAATATTGAATCATCTTTGAAGATGAATGAAGATCTTCGACCTTTTATCTCCTCTTTATTCCTCTTTGATCTTTTTCCCTTTCGACCTTATGTCATAGATTCCAGAATATTGACAAGTTCACATTTGTGCCAATGACAGACGTAATATAACATTTAATCATTCCAATATTTCAACCCAAATGCAATAGCAGTACAATGTTGACACTATTGTCCATGTGCTGGTTATGATGATTTACAGAACATTTCTTTTGTTTGTGATGGAAAAACAAACAGGATTGCTGACAAATATTTTAAGATTAGCCAGTCTAGAGCTGAAAATCTATGAAATAAAGATAAGAATATTAATAATAATGCTGGCAAATATACACTTCCTTGTTGAATTGATGGTAGAAAACATCGATAGGTTTAATTCATAACAAATCTACCTGTGAAAAATTGATGGTGTGATCGTGGCATTTTGCTAAGAGATCTCAATAAGATGCTAAAATGTTCAGTTTTAGCATAGTTTTATTAGAGTTGTACGGAATTCTATAGTAATACATAAAACAAATGAATTCAATCAGCTTTGAAAATGTTACTTAGTAACTTTACGATTTTGCTAGCTTAATAACGAAATCATACGAAGCTTTAACAAAAATCTCAGGCAAATCATAAGAGTACCTACCCGATTACTCCAAAAACGAGCCAAAAACGGTGATCTTTAGTGCATACAAACTTGTTTGCCATTTATATCCAGCAGATCTCAAGTACTAGGTTCATATATATGTTGCACTTATGAAAGCGCCAAGTCGAACGACTTTTGATGCTAATGTTCCATCAAAAGACGTTCGAGTTGGTGTTATAATTGAATTAGAAGAGTCACAGAATTCAAAATTATGAAGTTTGAGCCGTCGCATGCAGTTTTGGTGCTTAAACTTAGTGGCCCCATATTACGGAGTTTCCGGTGGTCATTCCAGTGCTCCAAAAGAAGCAAAATGAATAACCATCCATTCATTCTTTTGGAAAAATACATCCAAACATAATAAATCGTTATGAGTTGGACACAATTCATTTGGTTCTGGTGCATAAATTCGAGTAATTTCATCGAATTGTCCAGATTTACTACCTTCCGGGACTCCAGGAACCGGTTCCGCATGAACCTGACTGGACCGAAATTTTCAAGGGATGTGCGCCGGTAATTAATTCCTTATTGCAGAGTAATTTTATGCCAAAATGTCCATCAACCGAATAGTATCGATATGAATTACATATACAAAACTGAGATGGAACCTTACTTTTCGGATGTTCCGGGTTTCCAGAACCTGGTATGAATAAGTAAATGATTTGAGAATATGTAATCATTGTTCACGTGAATACCTATTCAACAATATGGGGACGGTTCAGATTACTTCTTTAGTTACGAAACTACAGGTCGTCAAAGTAAGGGTCTCTTAAGGGACTTTTTTCAGATGTATCAGGTTTCCGGTGGCCGAAGCGACCCAATTCCGGATCTCCGGAAGGGTTTCTGAAATTAGACATGTGTACCTTTCATATAAGCTCAACAGAACTAAATTCGGTCAACATACTGATTTTTTCAAGCTGTTTAAACTACCGTGTCGAAAACGACCCTAAGTCACAGTTTGTACTTTTTTTTATAGAAGCTCCCCTAGGGGTCATTCAAAACTGTTGTTTCCGCAAAAATAAAATCCCACTAAAAATAATAAGTTGTTTCAATAAAAAGTTACAATGATTTGAATTTTTAAATGGGTCGAAAGATACCCTAGGTGCTTACTAAGGTAAAGTTATGACCCAAACTCCGTAAAAAATATTGAAAAAAATAAATTGCTCCGATTATTTTCGTTTTAGTTACAAATGAAAGAGAACAATCATGGCTTTCTTGTGTCAAAATTTCAGACATGCCGATTTTTTTGTTTTGAAATTGCTCTACGAAACACACCGTGTTCCAGCTTTTGCTACCTTCTGGATGCTAGGTTTGCCGTAGAGTGCAGCGAGCTGGTGGTTCATCCTTCGCCGCCACACACCGTTCTCCTGCACACCGCCAAAGGTCGTCCTAAGCACCCAACGTTCGAAGACTCCGAGTGCCTGCAGGCACAGAACAGATAGGAAAGATGACAACAAAAACAGCTGCCAAAATTAACGTGAACACTAGCGCACCTGGTGGTGGCGAGCAAGCTTTTTACACTCTGAATTTTTCGAAAAATGTGCTGAATTATACAAGAATACTCGTCTAAATCTTTCTTAAGATCTCTACCCCTAGGTTGTTGCAAAACAAAGGTAATCTCAAGAAAGAGTGGAACATTTTCATTTTTTTTTTTTTTTGAGGGTAACGATAGATGATTTTGAATTTTAGTATAAGAAAGATCGTACATAAACTATTATGTTATTGAATTTAAACATGAATGAGATAAATGTCGGTAAAAATCTTTTTTCTAGTTTTTCATGGAATATTATTGCAATTTTAGAGATAACTTTCCGTTCTACGGTTGAACAGAGAGCTACCGCAGTAGTTACATTACTGATTTTCACAAAACATCATCGATCGGTTGCGATGATACATTGAAAACCAGACTGATGATTGTTGTTTTCGGCTGTTTTTCAAAGCTTTGGACTCTACTAGCATACTTCGATTAGATGGTTTGGTTTAATGATAAAATGATTGTCAAGGCTGCGGTAGAACTTTGACAGCTGCGGTAGAACTTGGCGGCTACCGCAGAATGGAAAATTTTCAAAAGAACCGTAATATTACTTTAATTTTACTTAAACTGCATGAGAAGGGATGATAAGGAGTAAGAGTGAACCCACGCGTATTGTGGGCACAATTTTTCGAAATCAACTTATCTATGTTTCTAGTATTTTTCCGGAAATTTCATTTACAGTACTGGGCACAAAATGGTCAAGTTTGGAAGCCGTGACCTCTAGAAGCTGTGGTGTTGACAGCCTTACCCTTCATACACAGTGTTCATAGACATACATGTATCAGCGTGGTGGCGCGACAGCCAGCATACACGATGCACCGCGGTAGCACAATCGTCAGTCTCTCGTGCACACTCGATCTCGCCACACGTGCCTACCACAAGTGGCGACGAGGATAAAAAAAAAGTATTTGAGAGTGGGAAGGACAAGATGAACTGATTTGAATGTTTAAGTTTGCAATTTAGTTAGTTTTTTGGTATTCAGTTAAATTCGATAATAATAATGATAAGTGAAACTATTAAACGCTGGAAAAAGCAGCTTGAAAGAATAAACAAATAAATCGCGAACAAAACTAAAATCTCATAACGAAAATAAAAAATACAAGTGGAATTGTAAAGAAAATAATTATGTCTGTTGAAACTAGACCTGTGCGCCGAAATATTTTCAATCGGCGGCGGCGTCAGGGCATTTTTGCACCGGCGGCGGCGGCGTCATCGGCGTCACGCCGTTGACCATTTTCGGCGGCGGCGGCGGCGGCGGCGTACATCGGCGTGGGGGGAAATTGTACATAAAAATTTTCATATACATAGGTCAAACAACAAAAATCTTGGAAAACCCCATTCCCATATCTTTATGAAATAGAGTTTTTTGTTGTGTTCGGAAATTCTGGTAAGAAATCAAAAGTAGCACTCAAGGTTTCTTTATAATAAATCTTCGGCTAGGTATTTTATATTTAAATTATTATTATTATGAATTTATTTGAGAAAGATACATTACCAAACCTTAATACTCAAGGTTGTATTTATTTTGTGCAAATTATGTTAAGGGTTTTTAATTTGGTAGATTTTATCATGTGTTTTTATATATATTTTTATATATTAAAATCGCCATAAGGACTGTTCATTTAAGAAAGTGGACACGTATTTTTTAAAGCAAACTGTTTATTTTCGAACAAATTCATGAGTTGTTTTGAAATATATGGAAATCAAAGTAATCTCGACCAAATTCACATAAGTTTGAACATTTATTGAGCATTCCTGGATAATGATCTGACTTTTCTCTTGATGCCTCCCATCGAATTCTGCACAACTTTATTCGTAACTTTTCTTTGTGTTGCCTACCACATTTTCTTGAAAAAATCCATGGAACTTGCTTATCTTCCATCTTTCTTAAGATGTTGTTTGATTATTGCCCAATATTTCCAAATGGGGCATAGTTATGGGCAATTCGGTAGAATCTGCCATGTTTTAACAAATTCGACTTTTTCCTTCTTGAACATCTCCAAAGTAGCTGAAGCATAGTGAGCCGATGCCAGCCCTGGCCAAAACGATGGAGGCTTGTTATACTTTCGGTAGATGGGCAGAAGACGTTTTTAAATGCATTCAGTTCTGTTATTTTCGCCGTTGATTGAACCCGTTGTGAAAAATGTAGTACTTTTCATACCGCAGGAGCATTTGCCATAAAAAAACTTTTTTCACAATTTTTTCTGTTCGGATGTATTGCACGTCGTCATAAGCATCTGTTTTCGATACAGTGTTGAAAAATTGGAATTTGGACACTTCGCGATTTAAGCCAAACCTCGGAACGACAGCTTTTCTGAACACCATTTGTGCAGAATAAATCTGCGTGTCGCCATGTTAAACCGACCTATCGCTTGGAATTTACAACTGTTCGATATCAACTTTCTTCTGCTGTCAAAATAAACACTTGAGTACACACTGAAACAAAATTTGAATTTTTTCCTTGGAATTTTCACACCAAAATGTTAACAAACAGGTGTCCACTTTCTTTAACCCTTCAGTCGTCGCGCGGTTTTCCACCGTTCGAACCACCACGCTGAAGCTGTGTACGATAAACGAGGTTTTTTCACTACTGTTGTACAAAATACAACAGCGCGACGACTGAAGTGTTAATGCACAGACCTTATTCTTGATTCATTCATAGTGCCAGTTATGAATCACTATTTCGAGAGACCAGGATGTCTTCTCCTACGTTGTATTGACTTTACTAGGCCGGATAACGAGAACAAGAAACGAATGTTTTTTGGTACAACTAATAATTTATTACAACCTAGGAACAGCGTGCTCACTCGGTAGCGAACTGTAAAAGCTATACATACAAAATTACAATTTTGAAATATTATTTTCTTCAATGGGAAAAATGTATCAAATTCTATTATAACTGATAGCAAAGCTGTATGGATTTTAAACTATCATATGCTAAATGTTTTTAACGTCATTTAAGAAACATAAATGAGTAAATATGTATGTATATTGCCCAGTCCTCAAAATAAATGATGAATATTTATGTATTCCATCAAACATTGATCCATATTTGTGGGCTATTTTTAACTGTGGGGCGTGTGTTCTTCAAATAATAGAGCAATAAAAATTGTTGCTCTACATTTGTTTATCTGTAACAATCGCTGATATTTCCTATTAAAATTTCAAAACCACCCTGAAAGAATACTCGAAGAAGTTGTTGATAAAACTCCTGTCAGATTTTGTTTAATTCTGGGAGGATGCCTGAAGATTAGTAGCAATTCTTACATGAATCTTTGAAGAAAATCTGGGATAAAGTTTAGAAATAGTTTCTGAAGAAATACATGAAGGAACCTGGAGAAATTATAGCTGGAACATATGAATGAATCTTCTAAGAAACCCATGAATTATTTATTAGAGAGATTTCATAGGGAATAATTGGCAATTTGGATTTTTTGCAGAAATCCTCAAAGGTACAAGAACACGAATGTTCAAAAATAAAATCCACCGTAAAACTCTAGCCGGTATATCTGGAGAAATCATCCAAAGACATCCAAGAAAGAACTTATGCAGAAGTCATCTGAGGAATCCTTGAATAAATTCCTGAGAAATAAAGAAATGACCACGTGACTATTGAGCTGAAATCGAATTCAGGTTAACTTCTGCGTTCATGAGTTCTCTCATAGCGTAGGGGTAACGCGCCCTAACTAGAGATCAGGGAGTCATGAGTTCGATACTCACTGAGAAGACGTATAACTTTTTCGCAAAACTTCACATCAATTTGTCCATTTAATCCAATTGCAAAAAATATGTAATGTTTAGCTTTTCGGTAGTTGTTAAACTTCCACTCGGCTGGTTAGCTGTAAACCACGATTAATAATTAAAAACAAGTATCCTAATCGATTGGTCACCACCAGCTAGTGACCAATCGATTGAGTTTTCAGCTTGAACGGATGTTCGGATCTCCAGATCCGTGCTCTTGAAAATTTGAACTTTGGCTTCGATTCATCTTCACCTTAACATAGACAAAGGGTAATACATGGTAAGGGCATCGAAATCGCTGAAGAAATATTTGTTAGAATCCTTGAAAAACTCAATGAAGATTTTTTGTAATTTTCTGAAGATTCCAAGAGGTGTATTATTTCCGCATAAATTCTTTGTAGAAATCAAAGCATTCTTTATTCAAGTCATACTTGGAAGAATCTCTTGAGGAACAAAATGGAAAAAAATTTGGCAGAATCCCTGAAGAGATCCTTTCGAGTATTCCTTCTCCTGATCCTGAATGTATCTTGGAGTTAAATGCATGTATTTTGGTTAGTTGCGTGCATCAATTTATAAAAATTTTCTCAACAAATCTTTGGAAAGTTTTTGAAAGAATTCTTAGATATTTTTTGTGAAATGCATGGACAACTTCCAGGAATAATTTTTGGAACGTTCAAAATCATTCATGAAGAAATATCAAAAATAATCTTTGAAGATCCGAATAAAAAATTCAAGTATTCCAGAAAAATATGAAGCAATCCTACGATGAGTTCCTTAAAGAATTCACAGTGGAATCCATTAAAATCCACGAATTCCTTTTAGAACCTGGAGGACATATTTTGAAGCAATTTATGAAGTAGTCACTGGAATCAATAAAAAATGAATATGTTTCATGAGTTAAGTTCCTGAATATAGACTCGGAGGTGACTAGTGTAACTTATACCGAAGTTTATGGACAAATACTTTAACTATACATTTGGAAACAAATCTAAAGAAAAAAAAATACTGGAAAAAATTCTGAACAAATTCACATTTATTGAGGAAATTCTGAAGAAACTCCAAAAGATATTATCACAAGAATTTCTGATTCTCGGTGCAATCCGTATTACAATTCCTGGAGAATACAATGGATTATTCTCTAAAGAACTCCTTGAAGAAATCCCTTGACGCATTATATGAACGATGTCGTGTAAAAATTCTTAAAGTGAGGCCTAAATATTTCCTAGGCCATTTTTCAAAATTATATTTTTCGAGCTGAAATTTTATTCGGCGTGAAAATACAAAATCGGCGGCGGGACGCTGACCGGCGTATGGCGCGCCGCCGATACGTCAATCGGCGTCGGCGTGACGAAAATGAATCAGCGGCGGCGGCGTGGCGCGGCGGCGCACAGGTCTAGTTGAAACAACATATGTGACGTGATTCAAGTAATATAATTCAGTGAGCTCAGTGAAAATGTTGATAGCAAAGTTGAACGAAGCTTTGCATTAAAGCAGCATTGCAGTGGTTCTGTGTGCAGAAGATGACCTTGGTTTTTTTCCTCTCGCGCGGCAGAACAAAGCGTAGGTAAAAACAATTGTGTCGTGTGGCTGAGTGATATTGAAGCGCGTATGGCTTGTGTGGTTTCGTGTTCTCAAAAGCTGATTGTCGGTCACATTGAGTGGGATTGAAGTTTCATCTCGCTGAGGTAATAGATGTTGAAGGGGACAATGCTCACCTCTCCGTAAGCACACCTTGTTCCTTTTGCACAACCCTATCACACACACACATGTGCATGTACGGGGCACGCACCTCGAGCCATGTGTTGCGCGCCAACAGAGAGGTCATTCTGTGTTCGTTTGCTACCGAGTATGCAACTGTACTTTTCCATTCTTATTTTTCGCTCATTAAAAACCACGTTATTTAGTTAGTAACTTCGCGTGTGATTTCTCCACCAAATATCCGACACTCCTTTAGGGTATTCCACTGCCGCAAGTTGGAATCTGCCAACAGGTTTTGGCCCCAGCAAGCGACCCAGAAAGGAAGAAAATTTGTGTGGAAAGATTCGGCCGGGAAGAGCCGAATTGGTCGTCGTGCGTTATTTTTTCCGCTGCTGCGTCAGCTCGGAAGGTGCCGCGTCGTGGAGTGAAAAGTATAGCAACGAGTTGCGGACAGGTGTTCCACTCCAGGTGAGGGTGAAGAAAATTGTTTTCTGAGCTAGTGCTCGAAGAAAGTGACGAAGAGTGTTTGCTTCTCCGGGTAGAGAGAAAAGCGATTTCCGTGCAAGGGACGCTCGATAAAAGTGTGTAAAAGTGATTACTTTTCCAGGGGGAGAAAGGGAAGGTGTTCCGAATCACAGTCATTCGAAGAATAGTGATTGCTTCTCCAGGTGGAGAAAGAGACAGTGTGTCAAGCATCATCGCTTGAAGAAGAAGAAGAAGCAAAGTGTGTTCCCCAGTGCATCTAGCCGCCGCCGCTCGAGGAAGGGAAGAGAAAGAAGAAGTGCCGAGTGGAGCTGGAGCAGGTGAACAACAACAAAGTGGTTGCCAACCGGTTCGGTTAGTGTGTTGACTGATCACCCGAGTAAAAAAAAAAAAAAAGTTTTTGCCGGTCAGAATGAGTGACGCAAAATTCTCGATTCCGAAATTAAATGGTTCCAACTGGCATTGTTGCAGTTGCATTCACCGTCGGTGGAGGAAATTCGAGTTCCTGGGTGATCGACAGTGGCGCATGTGCGCATATGTGTAGCGACAAGTCATTTTTCACGACCTTGGAGAAATATGCTGGTGATCACGTCGTTTTGGCGGATGGGAAGAATATTCCGATCAAAGGTGAAGGAAGTGGTGTACTGTATGGCATAGACGGTTCAGGCGAAGCCATGAAGATCGAAATGAACAAAGTGAAATACGTGCCAGAACTTTCAGCAAATCTTATTTCCGTCGAACAGTTGGCACAGAAGAAGTTCAGAGTACTATTCACCGGTGATGGATGTGACATAGTGAGCGCTGATGGAGCAGTTGTTGCTACAGGACACCAACATGGCGGGTTGTACTATCTCAACACGATAACTCCTCCGACCGCCTTGGATGGTCGGCATCAGCAGCGAAAGCAGTTAAATTCCCGTTATTGGATTGAAACTCAACGTGTGCCGAAGGAAGAATCAACCGTGGACAACGGTTCTCCGTCGGTGAATGTGTCATTTCAGGACGAAGTCGTGTGGTACGACGCAATCGATGAACCGGAGGACGACCGGATTCTAACCGGAGGAGGAGATGATTCGGTCAACAGCAAGCAAAGTCTAACAGAGCGTTCCCCGACAAGCTTGACACCGACGGGCATCATGGACAGGAAGCTATGTCTCATGAAGTTCGAGGGATTGCGTAAGCTGTTCAGACTTGATAAGAACAAACCAGGTAATGCGTCTTCGCATTGAGGGGGAGTGTTGAAGGGGACAATGCTCACCTCTCCGTAAGCACACCTTGTTCCTTTTGCACAACCCTATCACACACACACATGTGCATGTGCGGGGCACGCACCTCGAGCCATGTGTTGCGCGCCAACAGAGAGGTCATTCTGTGTTCGTTTGCTACCGAGTATGCAACTGTACTTTTCCATTCTTATTTTTCGCTCATTAAAAACCACGTTATTTAGTTAGTAACTTCGCGTGTGATTTCTCCACCAAATATCCGACACTCCTTTAGGGTATTCCACTGCCGCAAGTTGGAATCTGCCAACAGGTTTTGGCCCCAGCAAGCGACCCAGAAAGGAAGAAAATTTGTGTGGAAAGATTCGGCCGGGAAGAGCCGAATTGGTCGTCGTGCGTTATTTTTTCCGCTGCTGCGTCAGCTCGGAAGGTGCCGCGTCGTGGAGTGAAAAGTATAGCAACGAGTTGCGGACAGGTGTTCCACTCCAGGTGAGGGTGAAGAAAATTGTTTTCTGAGCTAGTGCTCGAAGAAAGTGACGAAGAGTGTTTGCTTCTCCGGGTAGAGAGAAAAGCGATTTCCGTGCAAGGGACGCTCGATAAAAGTGTGTAAAAGTGATTACTTTTCCAGGGGGAGAAAGGGAAGGTGTTCCGAATCACAGTCATTCGAAGAATAGTGATTGCTTCTCCAGGTGGAGAAAGAGACAGTGTGTCAAGCATCATCGCTTGAAGAAGAAGAAGAAGCAAAGTGTGTTCCCCAGTGCATCTAGCCGCCGCCGCTCGAGGAAGGGAAGAGAAAGAAGAAGTGCCGAGTGGAGCTGGAGCAGGTGAACAACAACAAAGTGGTTGCCAACCGGTTCGGTTAGTGTGTTGACTGATCACCCGAGTAAAAAAAAAAAAAAAAGTTTTTGCCGGTCAGAATGAGTGACGCAAAATTCTCGATTCCGAAATTAAATGGTTCCAACTGGCATTGTTGCAGTTGCATTCACCGTCGGTGGAGGAAATTCGAGTTCCTGGGTGATCGACAGTGGCGCATGTGCGCATATGTGTAGCGACAAGTCATTTTTCACGACCTTGGAGAAATATGCTGGTGATCACGTCGTTTTGGCGGATGGGAAGAATATTCCGATCAAAGGTGAAGGAAGTGGTGTACTGTATGGCATAGACGGTTCAGGCGAAGCCATGAAGATCGAAATGAACAAAGTGAAATACGTGCCAGAACTTTCAGCAAATCTTATTTCCGTCGAACAGTTGGCACAGAAGAAGTTCAGAGTACTATTCACCGGTGATGGATGTGACATAGTGAGCGCTGATGGAGCAGTTGTTGCTACAGGACACCAACATGGCGGGTTGTACTATCTCAACACGATAACTCCTCCGACCGCCTTGGATGGTCGGCATCAGCAGCGAAAGCAGTTAAATTCCCGTTATTGGATTGAAACTCAACGTGTGCCGAAGGAAGAATCAACCGTGGACAACGGTTCTCCGTCGGTGAATGTGTCATTTCAGGACGAAGTCGTGTGGTACGACGCAATCGATGAACCGGAGGACGACCGGATTCTAACCGGAGGAGGAGATGATTCGGTCAACAGCAAGCAAAGTCTAACAGAGCGTTCCCCGACAAGCTTGACACCGACGGGCATCATGGACAGGAAGCTATGTCTCATGAAGTTCGAGGGATTGCGTAAGCTGTTCAGACTTGATAAGAACAAACCAGGTAATGCGTCTTCGCATTGAGGGGGAGTGTTGAAGGGGACAATGCTCACCTCTCCGTAAGCACACCTTGTTCCTTTTGCACAACCCTATCACACACACACATGTGCATGTGCGGGGCACGCACCTCGAGCCATGTGTTGCGCGCCAACAGAGAGGTCATTCTGTGTTCGTTTGCTACCGAGTATGCAACTGTACTTTTCCATTCTTATTTTTCGCTCATTAAAAACCACGTTATTTAGTTAGTAACTTCGCGTGTGATTTCTCCACCAAATATCCGACACTCCTTTAGGGTATTCCACTGCCGCAAGTTGGAATCTGCCAACAATAGATGGATGTTCTGAATTATTAAAAATATACATCGTTGAAAAGGTACGTATTCATAGCTAAAGCTACGCACTGTCGAATGTTTCAATGTTATTTGTGCGAATTTCTTTTAGTGTATTTGACAGCTTTTTGGTGTATCGAACGGAGCTAAGCAAAACTGCTGTTTATGATTTACTGAGTGATATCCAAAATCCGAGAGGCAGTGCTCGGAGGGGATACACTTCGTTAACAACAAATCATAGCTTCTCTTTCTTTGAGGAATTAGCAAGAAAAAAAAAAACTCAATTTGAATTGATTCGCATGTTGAGACAAGCGCAAAGTCAAAACAGACAAGTGGTATGCATGAAAGTTTGGTCTAAAGATTCTAAAGATGAAGTGAACAATTATTAAACTTTGGTCTTTACGTTACTCTGCTTAAGATACGATGTGCATTTGGAGCATGATAACGCCAACTGTAATGCGACCATGTTTATCAATGTTTGATGAAGAAAAATAATTTTGAAAGTTTATCTAAATCAGTAGTTTTTATTGCTTAATAGAAAACTTCGACATCTATCTTTTGACTTTTATTCAGTAAATTTCGCGCGGATGGATGATATTGAGAAAAGTTAAAGACATATCATTGGTGAGGTAATGTGATTCAATTCACTATAAGTGCAGAAAACACGGCGATTGAATTCATTACTAATGTTACGATAAGGTGATGTCGATTCACTGTGGAGCGTTTCTTCTTTCATTAAAACCAGGTACAGTTTAATAAGGCATATGCGATATATATATATATTTTTTTTTCTATCTTTATTAACGAGATTTTTAGCCCTGGGCTAGTTCATCTCGGGACCAACGGCTTTACTTCCCTTCCGAAGGAAGTCGTCACTGAAATTTTTAGTGACTATGTCGGGGATGGGATTCGATCCCAGGTCCTCGGCATATGCGATATATGTTGGCATATACAGTTATTTTAAATGAATTAAAATGGAACTTTATATTGACCCAGTCCAAGCAACTTTTCAGATCTGATATTTTTATCACGTCTATCATTTGTTATATTTTAAATCTACTAGACATGACGGTGATTTTAAAGCAGGAAAAAGCGTATGTGTTGAATGGAGCAATCGGACAGTTTATGTGAAAGTGATTCAATTCACTATGCAGAAAACAAGATATGTGATTTGCTTAGGCCGATTTTTGGCGCGTAAAAAAAGGGTACAAAACACTCGATCTCCGGGTTGATGAAATATTCATGGAAAAACAAAAATCTCGTTAGATTAACAATTCGGTTTGCGACTGCATCAGCATTATTACTGACTGAGCTTTACACTTATCGAACCTTTGAACAACCAAACCGTCAAGTTCGTTTGTATCGATAGCTCTGAAATTAAACGGTCTTTGAAGGAATGTAGTGCAGTAATCTCATAACATGTCGTGCCCAACGTGAATACAGGATTCGCCATAATCGAGCTTAATATCTAGCATTCCCATCTTCAGACCAACTTGTTTTTTCTTAGGCTAGCACTGTCTAGTGTTTTTTAGAAACACTTGCAGTTTGGTGCTTCCAGTGATTATGTTTGCCATTTGAAGGAAGTACCACATTAGACAATGAACAACGGACACTGCTTCAAAGGTTCGGTCGATAATGTTAATATCTAATAAAGGTAGCGTAGCACACAAATGGCTTGAAAGCGATATTCAGGAAAAAAAAACACGAAATTTAAACGAGATGCATTGTTTGCCTGGAGCTTCTTGCAGTTTGTTGTTAAAATATTATGCGATGACTAGAGATGGATAAAAACGTGGTTCAATAAGATTTCTGGTATTTTATACGGTATACCGATTGTTTTGTCGAAGTAGAATGATGTGCATTGTAATGAAATAAGCAGACGCCATATTAATGTAGCTAAGAATGAGCTGTGATTAAATTCACTGAAGCGCATGGACACAACAGATGCTCATCTTACTGAAACTAACAAAAATAAATAAATCAGATCCATTGATAACGCAATATGGCAATCAAACGCGATGAAAGAAGAGAGAAGAATAATGTGGTTAAATTCACTAAGCATGTATAAAAACTTCATGATTGAAGAGAACAAGAAAAGTTGTGATTGAATTCACTGATTGCGGAACGAAATAGGAGACATAATTAAACTTGCTGAACATGGAGAAAAATAGCTGTGATTGAATTCACTAATACCCCAACATGGCAAACAAGCGTGCAGCGAGATAAGAGAAAAAAATGTGATTAAATTCACTGAGAATGCTTGAAAACATCATGCTTGAAGAGAATAAGAAAAGTTGTGATTCAATTCACTGACTGCGGAATGAAAATGGACACATCAGCAAACTTGTTAAAAATGGTGAGAAAGAAAGAATAGTGATTTAAAGAATCACTGATTGGAATTGTGATTCGATTCACTTTTGAAGCTGAATGGAAACTGTGATTAAATACACCAATTGCGTATAACAAAAGGAGAACATTAAGAGCACTACACAAACAGATCCGTGAGTTAATTTTATCAACACTTTGGCAGCGAAGAAATTATCTAGTTAATCTTACCTTGTTTTGACTAATTTTTGTTTTTAACAAATTACAGCAAACCTACGATATTTCAAGGGATAATTGACCTATGAGTAATGGAACAGAAAAGCTTTGGAAAGCTGTTTGAGGAGACCATCATAGTAACCATGAAATTTTGTGTTTGGTGTGGTTTCATGAATCGATATCGAGCCATGGAACATTGACTCATGTTCACTGTAACCCAATATTTTAATCAAGCTAACAAACAACTGTTATTGGGTTGTTTCAACTATGCAAATGTTTTGTCAGTTCTTAAAATGTAATCATGCATATGATTGCATGTAATATAAAACAACTTTATGAATTACCGTTTGAAGAACAAAACAAAAACAAAAGTTGAGCACTTCTCATAAAACCACCAATCAGATAAAAAAAACGGTCTGAATGTAACTGTTGCAACACATCCTTATTTGCCTCTTAAATACTTTTCAAAGCTGAATTGAAATTTCAGATTTGAAGCTATGTGAACATTACTCAAATGAAGGTGACAAATGAAAAAAAATAGGTTGTCTCAGCTCGTGATTCAGAAAAGATTTTATTTATTTAGAAAATTTGTCGTATAACAACCTGGCGTACTTGGCTTAAAATGATTGTATAAAAATGTTATGAATAATCTTTCAAGAATTTCCTCTGAAACGCATCAGAAGCTGTGATTGAATTCACTAAAAGTGCACTCACATCGTGAATGGAACACTGTAATAACACGCATGATACACTGGTAAAAAAAAGAATTGGATCATAAATGCTACGGATGGTCAAAGTAGAAAAGTGCTTCAATCAGAATCAGGATGCGACATGGTGTATGACTGGAATAAAATAAAACGTGTTGATAAAAATTTGAATGGTGAAAGTATTATAACAATCCTTAATGCTGTCCTATCCATTTGATGAAGCAAATCTCAAGTTCCATTATGCATATCATTTTGAAAATAAATCATTATAATTCTATATATGTACTGCACAGCTTAATACATTTCTAACTTCATCGGTCCACTAAAATTATAGATTATGCAGATGCATAATCTGATGATAACTGGTAAAATAAGACTAAATATAGTGGAAATCACATCAACAAAAAATCAACAAAAATTATCAACATGAAAAATGAAGTTCTCTGTATATGTAGCAATTCTACATTAAACGAAATACGATGAAATCATATGCTGCAAGAGCTAAGTAATACTCAGAAAAAAAATATAGACGAAAGGATTAGATGCAAAGAAAATTAACCAGCATAAACCCTCAGATTAATTATTGCTGTTTGCATTTGAGATGCAAATTTTGACTAAACGTCCTCCAAATGCGGTAAAACAAAACAATCAAAGGACACTTAGCAACGTTTTCCAAAATCACCGCCGACCTAGCAAGAAAAATCTATCTTTGACATCGCATTTCTTGTAGAAAATCTTACCGCATTTGGTGTTCCCGCATTTGATATTTGCGTTTCAAATGCACACAGCAATATTAAAGTAAAATATTAATGGTAATGGTATACTGTTTTCAGCACTCGAAATAAATGTGAATGTAGTATAGCATACCATTTCATATAGTTGCACAGCATATCGAAGCATTTCATATACTGCATCTGATGAATATATGAAAGTAATTAAAAAAAAAGAAGGACGAAAACGGATCTTACTGTCATTCATGTGATCAAATAATTTGATGAATTTTGGTCAGAGATATAACACAACACAAGAGAACGTTTCAAGTAATACATGTTTTTACAGGCACAAAGACTCAGTGAATAGAAATTTTGGCGCACGGATTTTAACATCAGGTGTATTTTTACTACGGTTTAAGTTATTCGTGTAATAAGTATGACATGACATGAGCATACAGAAACATTTGAATAATACTTAGAGGTTAGTTTTAGAACATCCATCAACTGAAGAACTTCTACACGAAAAAAAAAATCTGAAGTTAAATTGCTAAATCAGAGAAGAGGTAATGCAAGCTCTTTAACAGGAATGGCAAACAGCTATAATACTTTTGTGTATTGAAAAGTTAAAAAAATAAATAAACGAAAAGTGGATGATGAAGTGCTATCTGATAGTGACGACAATGTGTACCTATTAAATAAGTGTAAAACATTTATCTGTCTACAAGGAAACCAAACAACAGCATCTCGTACAAAAAAGGGTTTGTATAACTGTTCTTATAAAACTATTACTAAACTAGTTTTAAAAGGAATTTTGATAGCAAGAAATGTGTGGAAATCTATATTATATTATGTGATCGATAAGTTTATTGAAAATTATCTATCATGTAAACCAAAGGACATTTTCATATTAAAGAAAGGGGGATGTGGTGTTGACAGCCTTACCCTTCATACACAGTGTTCATAGACATACATGTATCAGCGTGGTGGCGCGACAGCCAGCATACACGATGCACCGCGGTAGCACAATCGTCAGTCTCTCGTGCACACTCGATCTCGCCACACGTGCCTACCACAGAAGCCAACCTGAAATTTTAATTGTAGCTCATGAGTTTTACTTGGAATAAAATTCACAATATTTCACCCAATTTTTTTTAAGTTATCGCGGTATAAAAAAAAAACAATTTTGAAAACAAGCAGTTTTACTGAGAATTTTTGTTACAAACTTGTTAGTATGAACAAATGTGTCATATTTGCAAAGGAGTATATTGCTCTTCGTCTGTTCATTTAAAAATTAATGCTCGTTCAGAACGAAATATTGGAGGCTACTCCAAACTTGACAATTGTCCCATACTTTATTAAGAAAATAATAACATACAAATTTTGCACCATATTCCTGATTTGGAATGTTTTTCCTTAGACAACAATGAGTGTAGTAAGTGATCATACAATTTGAACGTGATTTTAGATAATATTCCTTCTACTTTGGATCTTTCTTATCTTTGATAAGCAGACTGAGAAGAGAGTAAAGGATGATTTTTTTTTAAATTACATTTTTTTTAATTCAATAATTTGAACATATAGAGCTATTATACGTCTGATATAGGGCTACTTGGGATGTCGGGGCAGCAAGTGTACCTAAATTCACCAAAAACTATATCAAAAACCTTTTGTTATATTGTCTCTTGGCTCTAAACATTTTGACGTTCGACATTTCGGTCTGCTGGTTTACTGAACTAGGTTCATGTTCATCCATGTTAATTTCAGTTAGTTAAGCTGATGTTTTTTAAACTTTTAACGTCATACAAACAATAATTATTCTTTACATAATGAAAACAACATAATAAAGAGGAGTTGGTCCTAGAGTTGGCGACTGTTATGATACAACAACAAATAATCTTAGAAGTATGGGATTAAGTCGGATTAGCTTGGTATCTACACCACGCGGATTGCTCATATCACGCTCAACATTGCGGTTAGGATGCCTAATCGATTTGGTGTTATTCCGCATTTTGAACCGCACTTTTTAAAAAATTCGCAGTTTTAAGAAATGACCAACGATAAGTATAAATTCTATTAAATAATCTGACCGAAACAAAAACTAAGGAATTCACAAAGTTTTTTTTTATTTCGTAGATCGCGACTCTGGTAGAATATACTGCTTCGCGAACTTCGCCGCGTCGCGAGTCACTTCGCTATAGTGCGCATCTATGCCCTCCGCCGTGTGCATCATGCGCATTATTGAGAATCGAGTTTCGTCGCGTTGAAGTTGGTCAAAAATCGAACTTCGCACCTTGGTTAACCCACTTTCTAACGCGAAGCAGTATATCAGAGCTCAGTAAACATTTCCCTTCCCTGGCTATGAATCAAACGTCAGCCATCCATTGTCCTCTGGATAGCGAATCTGATGCTTTGTATAATGTGTCATGTCAACGCAAAATCTGAGGATTTGGAGAAAAATCTTGTTCATGCATTTCAAACTAATGGTGCCAGTGTAAAGTAGAATTGTATTAATTTATTTAAACAAAATAAAATAACATAACACCGCGACAAATTAATCAACCTCGCACTCGTCTAAAAACTTGCACAACGGACTGACAGCTATTTTTTCTGCTTCACTTACATCATAGCAATCCTTTGGTGGAAACCTGAGAGAGACTCGCGAAGAGGAAAAATATCAACGTCATATGCAGCCCAGATTTCGCTGTCACGAAACGTCAAATGCAGCCCGTCGCGAAAAAGTGAAAAGTATTGTATTCAACATAAATTATTATTAAAAAATTCAATCAGTGGAGCAGTTTTTCCAAAGATGCTGATAAATCTAAACACAAGACTAGTTATTTATAATGTCTGCTACGCTTGCTGGCATGAAATTTCACTCAAAATGCCGTTTATGCTTCGGTGTGATTCAAACGCAATAGTTTTTTTTGCTGCCATGGTCATGTGAGAGCTTGAACGACTTGCTCAAGATTGATGTAAATAATGAGGGGAACAAGAAAAAAACTCAGCAATCGCAGAAAAAGAAGACCGTCTCCGCGAGTCTCGTCTCAGGTGGAAACCAATAAGGAAAACTCGACACATTGGAATTGCCTATGGACCGATGCACGAGTTCACTATTTGACGTTTGAGCGGTGCCGTGTTATTTACGTGACCATGGCAACGAGTGAATTCGGCACCGCTGAAACGTCAAATTAGTGAACTCGTGCATTGATCCATAGGATGATGTCAACGATATCCTTCAGAAAAGTGTTAATGCGATCGTGTTGGAAGAGCCGTTGCGTGCACCCGTTTGTGTTCGCAAAATTCAAACATGTTTTAAGCTAAAACTGTGTGCCTCAACAGCATGTAGAAAAACTGATTGTTCAGCATCTATTTCTCTAACAGAAAAATAACCATCATCTATTTATAAACATTCAAAACCAGTTTTTTTTTTTCTTCAAGTCGAAGTAATGCTATAGAAAATCTATCATTGCACTACACATGCAATTTGAAATGCGTTGGTAGATTTCCATGGCAATTGCTTCAAATTCGAACGAAAAAAAAAGGTTTGTAATAAAAAAAAATATTCACCGTACAACAAGGGGCCGGAGAAGATTGGTGGTTGTTGGTTCAGGTCAAAAACTCCGGTCGCGCATAAAGCATGTAATCAGTTTTAACACCAAGCATGTAATCAGTTTTTTCTACACATTCCGAAAGACAATTGAAACCCAAATGGATATCAAAAGCCAATAATCACCGGAAAATCACTCATGTTTGTAGTTCTGAGCGTTTCGGGCCTTTGCTGACAAATGTTACGATTTTACTGCAAGGCTTACTATGCTGGCGAATCAAAAAAGTTTACACAACGTCAAACAAATTAGACGAGAGAGGGAAATCATTTTAGACGAAATTAACGTCAATATCCTGCACTGTAAATTCCAATGGGGCAAACAATGTTTTATTCGCCTACTCTTCTACATATTCTCTCGTACTCTAGCCGAAAATTGCTTTTTGTTCTAGGATGGCTATCTGTTCTGTGCTGCAGGTCATCCTTGAGTCACATTCACCACCAATCCAACTTCAGGTGGGTGTACAGATCTGTAACCTGTTCAAATGTTCGGCCGAAAATGCCCATATCATCCGCGTAGCAAACAAATTGACTGGATCTCGTAAAAATCGTTCCCCGGCTGTTGAACCCGGCTTTCCGCATAACACCTTCTAGCGCAATATTGAACAACTGGCAAAAGAGTCCATCACCTTCTCGTAGTCGCCGACGGGATCCAAACGAACCGGAGTGTTCGCCTGAAACCTTCACACAAATTTTGCACACTATCCATCGTCACTCTTATCAGTCTCGTGAGCTGTTCTCATGATGATGATTTTCCATAGCTCTACGTGGCACAGTGCTTCGAACGTATGGCACTTGGGGACAAAAGTCATAACGAGATGTTTTATGCGGTTTTGCCCTACGATGTTGAGGAGAATCTCGTTATACACAAAAAAAACTCATTATTGGCATAAATGACACATATTACATCAGTAATGGCATGAGTGGCTTATACGTCAAATTTTACATTTGACACCATAGAACAGTGCTCACTTGGAAGAAATGTTCAAAATAAAAATGCATGAAAAAGTACTTGAGTCGTTTGCATGAACGATGTATGTGACATGCGTAACCATAAAAGTGTCTCAATAACCAAGTTTTTATAGAATATTGAAGTACGGATTATACCAATGAAGAAAATGGAATCCAATAAAAAAGGTTGAATAAAGTTTCTTTTTATAAGCAACACAATATATTTACGAGCTGGTAATCATACGAGAACTGAATTATTGCTACAAAAGAAAATTGAAATGTCGTTTGACCAGAGGGTTTTATTTTCTTTTATTTCGATCATTTTCAACAGAACGTCGCAATGGTTCCGGTCAGCAAACTTTCATCCGATTTTCCTGCTTCCGAAAATGCTTGTTTGTACATGCTGTGTCCTGAACTTCCATCGAAGCCCCACTTGCAAACCAGTTTTACAGCAATAGAAGCTTCCAACGAGATATCCTTCATGATACTGGATGCAGTACAATTCATGAGCTGTTGTAGATCGACTGTAGCAGCTGTTTCTGATGCTGAAATTGGTTTCGGAATTATTTTTTGTTTCTCTTGCTTCAGCGCAAAAAGGCTAGGAAGCAAGTTCGGATGTAATTCGTTCAAAGTGGTTCGAAGCAAATTGTACTTTCGTACTAAATCAATTTTCAAAGCTAATGCTTGTGCTGCAGTCATGACCTGTACTTGATCCCCACTTGAAGAATTTGATAAATTGTCAGCGAATGCGAACTCTTCGTCGATAAGATCTGCAACACGTCCCTTTTTCTTGAAAATTCATTGAACGGTTAGTGAGGCCCCATGCCAGCCTTTGCAGCCGAGCTGGAAATATTTGTATCGTCAGTTTCCTGATTGCGCGGGAGCTGAACTGGTTATGCTAACCAGTCGAAAATTTTGTATAATCTTTCACATTTAGCCCACTTTTGGTTGATTTTGCAACAATAAAATTTGCGAAACGTCTTTAGCTCGTTCTCAAATATCTTGGAGAAAGAATCAGTGCCATAAAAACTGTACATGAAATTCAGAACATGATTTTTCCGGTTGGGTGGAGCGGCAGAAAACTAATGCTCGAAACAATATTTATTGATGGTTGTGGCAGCATATCCTAAAAATCATAAGATGACATACAATTGGCAAACATATGCAGCTGGAACCACTTCCAGAATTAAAAAAATACTTCAAATTTTATGTTTAAGTGGATTTCAGAAAGGTACTTTAAGGTACTTTTTTGTTATGGGCAAAAAGAAGATAAGTGTTTTAATTTTCTTCTGTATTAAAAAGCATGTAGCTCAGAAGCATCTTTTTCAACAATTGTTAAAATATATCACAGAAAATTGAATGGAATGACTCCTACTTACTTGTTTCAATACGGTCTATAACGATTTTCATTTTGAAAATATAATAAGGATGGAAATGAAGCGAATTGTAGAGGGACTGGATTGACACGAAAACAATGAATAATATAGAACGATGAAACAACTTGTCAACACGTGGTGTTTTGGTTTGTTTTGAAAACTGCATGAACTTTCTAATATCTGTACTACACGCTCAAAACATATGTTAACATCATGGCCTACTTGATTCGGTCGAATATGAAAGTTGATTTTTTGACTTTTGTCCAAGGAACGAAGCACTGTGCGTGGTCGATACGACCATCTGCCGCCTTGAAATCGATGAAAAGGAGATCACATTTACAACGATGTATCCATCTTCTCAAAGCGTCTTCTCTTTAAAAACCACTCCAAACGTTTATTTGCTGTAGCACAACAAAACGTCACTAGAGTAATCAGTGAAAAAAGTTTCCCATCATCATGCTTTGCCTGGAATTATCCGGCCAAGCAGCATGAGTATCAAGTGAGACGACCAACTTTTAATTAAAGTCATCCAACATTGCTGTTTGAGGAGGAAAAAAAAAACCTCGATGCCAAACCGCATGCAGTTGTCCGCAGAACACATGCTTTTAGCCATGCTTAGCTTGTTGTCGTTGGTCAAATTCTAAATTAAGAAAAAATTGCAACAATGCTTGCGTAGTATGAGGATACTGTTGAGTTAGACAGTATGTGACACAATATGTACAATACCCACAAACTATGACTAATTGCTGTGGTAAATTTCTGCCTACCTTGCTCCCTAGTTGCACTTTTGAAAGTACAGATATCGACCTGCAAAGCTATTTGAAATACTTTACAGTGTAAATTCCCCATTTTGTAGGAGCATTTGCCATCTCACAAGAGTTACTTTCAAACAACATCATCCTAAAAACATTCAACTAGAGAAATGTTCAGCAAGTAATTATAGGACCACCTACTGATGATGATGTTGTTATTATCGCCTACTTTGTTTTCGTTCTCTGCTCGAAGTTTACTTTAAGTCCAATCATAATGACCTTACACTCCGTCTACGAACCAGCAGCAGTTTGCTTTGCATGAAAGTTTGTGGCGATGCTCTGGGAAAGTTATGCTTCACCTTATTATGTATTCTCGCTGAAACTTTGCTTCTAATTCTGGACGGAGTGGAACAAAGTGATTGAGTTTGACTTTTTACGTTTTAAATTGCAGCATACTTCTAGCAACGTATCTACCTTTTAAAACATATCAAACATTGCGGACAAAGTAGGCCAGATCCATTTGGCTTATTCATGGTCGTATAATAAGCTCATGACTCAATCTGCCAGCGATAAACTTTCAAGCTCACGTAGCATAAAGGGCTGTTGTCATCCGGAATAAATTTATTATTCATGAACCATCTTTGTGCAGCAGCTTTAAACACGCGCTTCAAATGCTCCGTCTCTGCGTCTCGGCTTCCGACTAGGCGATGTTTATCCTCAATGTGGTGTATAATCGTTGGCTGTTGGGTTTCCTTCTTCAACGTTTCGCAAAGAAACGACACAAAATAAACTTTCCACTTCGTTTGAAGTGACAGGCAAACTGGCGGCACATTAACAGTGGGTGGTTAGCGAAAAAAGTGTCCTCCCGAGTTTTACTTTGAGCTTCTGAAGGCAAAGCTTGGGAAAGTTGCGGAAATTGGGTTGCATGTTTGTGTATGGGATACAATGTGAAGCCTGCATCATTATGAGCTCGGTTTAAACATAAGAGTTGCTTCTTAAAGAAACGTGCGAGTTGAGCTGATAGTGCAATTACACGCGACATGCAGCTTCAAGAGCCATCACCAACATAGCCAGTAAGAAGTGTGGAGGAAATACGGCACTGCTACTTCACATGGGCGTAGCCTCAGGGGAGGAATGGTGGCTGACCGACAAGAAATTCAATATTAACTGGCACTGAACAGTGTTTTTACAATGCTTAGTGGATTATCTGAAAATAAATGAAAAATCGAAATTTAATTCCAACTCCAATGTTTTGTGGCGAACTCGCCACTTAATAAAGCAAATAATAATAATATTTCGAATTTGTATCCTGTGTAAATCGTGTAGAAGCTGTAGTGTCGGATGCAAACGAAACGAATTTTCAATAGAAATCCTGAATTGATATGGAACAATGCCAAATTCGATTGATGAGGACATGGTTTCCATAGTCGTGGACGCTAATAATTTCGCGTTACAATTACCTGAAATAAAAGAAATATTTAACTTTTTTCTAGCATTGCGATACTTAGCATTTTGTTTCCAATGTTCAACTTTTAACATTCATCGAACTTCTTCCTTTTCAATTTGAAATCGTCTCGTCGCACAGTGGGACGAAATCAAAAAAAGTGGACACGTGTGTTTGTGCTAAAACTATTGATTTTAGCGTTTCGACATGTTCTACAAAGTTTCATCATTTATTGAGTACTTAATTTAGACACTGAAAAAAATTTCACTTAAAGTGATATACACTGAGAAAAAAAATTAACTTTTTTATTTATTGTCAAAATTGAAAACTGTCTAAGGAAGTATTGTAGGCGACATCATTTCATAAAAGTTTGTCGAAGGCGGAAAAGCTCTATCTCCTACAATGACGAAGTTAGGGGGTCAAATTTTCTCCATAACTTCTAAATTTGAATTTCTACATTTTTACAATGTTCTACAATGTTTAAGGTGCTGTAAAAATACACATTTTTGCCAAAGACACTTAAGCGCTAGCTCTTTACGTTGAAGATTTACGAACGATTTTATGATTTTTTCACATCAAATTTAAGTGTGCATATCTTGCAAAGTTGCGATTAGTAGCAGCTAATTCAAGCATCATGCTGTTCCTCAACATATTCCCTTTTTATATATGTACGAATAATTGCGGGATCAAGCGGGGCTCATCGCACTTTGTTTAATTGAAAATTGTATTTCCTATAATTATATATATATTTTGTTGTAGTTTTTAATTATGTGGTACAGTTTTCAAGTTTTGTTTTCATTTTGCTATGGAATTTTTAATGTTTGCCCATTTTAAACGATGATAAAATGTTATGTTTTACAGTTTTTGTCAAAATTTGAACGGTTAAATTTTTTAAGGTGATATTTATTTTTCCGTGTAGCTGACAGCATTTTAATAAGTGTATCAAAGTGCTAAATACCGCTATAAGATTATAATCAACTGTTTAACTGATTCAACTGTACAATTTGATTGTATATAATTGAATTGCACTCCTGATTGATGATGATGATTGATGATAGGGATCGATACACTTGAAAAAATCCAGTAATTTTCATGGAAACAACAACTTTTCCTCTACAGCCATGTCAAATCGAAACTTAAACAGTAAACATTATAAATTTGCCGTTCGTAAAATGGGTCCAGAGTTAAATATCATAACAAAACATAAAACAATTAACAGATAGAAAAAACAATAATTAAAATTTAGAAAACATAGATTTATTTATAGGAAATACAATTTTCAATTAAACAAACTGCGATGAGCCCAGCTTGACCCCGCAATCATTCGTACATATATTAAAAGGGTATATGTTGAGGAACAGCATGATGATAAAATTAGCTGCTACTACTTGCAACTTTACAAGATATGCACACTTAAATTTGATGTGAAAAAATCTTAAAATCGTTCGTAGATCTTCAAAATGAAGAGCTAGCGCTTAAGTGTCTTTGGCAAAAATGTATATTTTTACAGCACCTTAAACATTGTAGAACATTGTAAAAATGTAGAAATTCAAATTTAGAAGTTATGGAGAAAATATAAGTTTTAAGGGGGTACCCATCATTTTGACCCCCTAACTTCGTCAGTGTAGGAGATAGAGCTTTTCCGTCTTCGACAAACTTTCATGAAATGATGTCGCCTACAATACTTCCTTAGACAGTTTTCAATTTTGACAATAAATAAAAAAGTTAATTTATTTTCTTAGTGTATATCACTTTAAGTGAAATTTTTTTCAGTGTCTAAATTAAGTACTCAATAAATGATGAAACTTTGTAGAACATGTCGAAACGCTAAAATCAATAGTTTTAGCACAAACACACGTGTCTCACCTATTTTGGTTTCGTCCCACTGTGCGTCGTTAAGAACTTTTTCATTCTTCCACATGACTGACTTGCTCAAACCTGCTCTTGTTTTCAGTATAATGTTTTCACTATTTCCAATGTATTTTGTTTATTGTTTCTATGTATTAACAAAATCTGCTTTGAACTCTTCTATATGTCTCTTCTAATTTTCTACCTTTTTTATTGTTCTAACTGACTCTTGTTCTTGTCCTAGTTAAATATTATCCCTGTTGGTTTAACTACTTCCTATCTTATAGCATTGTTAAAACTAAGATGCATTATATCCAGTAATATAGACCAACTTTGACTCTTTCATAAATGTAATTTGCAATACCGAAACATACCTAAAAATATTATTTTAGGTGCAATTGAATATGGCATTAAATCTTCTTCTTTTTCCGCAATCTAACAAGAATTACAAATGTTTTTTTTTTTTTTCATTATTTTGATGAACTAACCTGGTAAACATTAATTTATGGAATCAAAACGTGTGATTTCCAGCATAATTCTACAATACTATTTGAGTTGAATGAAACCCACAACAAAGCCGTGGGATTTAAACAAGCATTCTTGAAAGATTTCTGATAATTGGAAAATTACTATTCTACTTTGGCTCAGGCTTAGGAACCTTGACTCTTTAATGAATGTTCGAATCCTCTGAGCAGAATCTCAAATAGAGAAACTTAAAAGTAGATGGAGTACCGCGTACCTTTTAATTCCGCTCCTAAATGCTTATCTTTGACATATACGCGTATTTCGACTACCACTTGCAGTCTTCTTCAGTGTCAGTTACTCGTATCCACTTAGGGACCTTATTTTAATTTACCATTTAATACATTCTTACAAAGACGTTAAGTGCGCATTTTTCATTCTTATATCCATCGAATCTTGGATAATCTTCATTTTGTTCACTCAACCATTTATAAGGCATATTCACATGAAAGTTTATAACATTTCCAAACGAGAAACTGGTATACGAAAACTTGAGTAATTTGTTTCCCATTTATTTATTTAGAAACTTAAATGTATCCAAATCAAGATCGCGTTTAAATTTGATTGGGTTTTGTTTAAATGTCATTGCATTGTTGTTTATGCAAATACTTAGTTTGCACACACTTTCTTTATTTCTTTAACTGAGCACACTATAGTCTTTTTTATGAAATGTTCACTCGTGCTTCCAATAGATAGACGACCTTGTCTTTACTCAATCAGTTGTTCTTCCTCAAACGTAAATTAAAATTTATTTTAATGAGCATTAATTTAGACTAGTTTTGCCGACACAAGTTAACATAATATATTCAAAACTATTGTGCAAAGCACTTTTCAAACAACTTTTTAATGTTTTTCTATTATTTTACTTTTTCGCTTGCTTTGTTCTTTTCTTTCAAACTCCTTACATTGATATGAAAAGATGAACGAAAAATGTTACCTTATCTTCAACTTGTTATTTGTGTGAATTATGACATATGAGAACTCATTTATATTTATAGCCAAAGAATGCCCAGACAACCAGAAATCGCATGAAAGTTCACAGTTCGTTTATTCACACTAATTACATCAAACCCGCAAAACACCGTGGATAAACTCGTCAGTTTGATGAATTTCCTCGCATAAAACACTTCTTTTCTGAGTTCATTTAAACATTTTGTTTCGTCTCGTACACTCGTACAAAGTAAGTCGCATCAACCCGTAGCAGCTGTCAAATCAACATTTGTTATCATAAGTTAAGTCGCATAAGATCACAGGTTGGTTCGGTAGAATATTTATACATTCGCATTGTATGTTATTATTCATCACATAATTTATGCACGCATATCGCCTCCACTTTTGTACGTAGAAGGCCTTTTCGCGACATCTTATAAGTGAAATTTTGCACATATAAAGCCTCCAGGTGATTTCGTCATACGTACATTTTGGTTGTCTGGGTGTTGTTTGATTTTACATATAATTGATGCATATTTTATGCTTTTGTAATCAAAATTCATCAATCGAATTTATAGAAAATAATTTGATAATGTTAGTAAACATATGTTATGCATGATTCTTCTGACCACATTACCTCCATGACACAAAATTGTCGCACTTAGTTGGTCCCAGCATATACCATGACAAATTCCTTCACTTAATCACAACGTAGTCCTTTATTCAGCCCTTCAATTGTGCTTCTTGATATACGGTGATAATTCATCACGGTTTTGATATCGATGGAAAATCATGATCAGTGTTTATAATACAACACACGACTATTTTAATGGCATGCAGTTGTTGATGATAATAATAGTATGGCACACAGTTTCTGTACATATAAATAGTACATATAATTCGCTCTATGAATAGTGTTTAGTTTTCTCCTAGTAGCACACATATATCAACCACCGTAAGTACACAATAGGGTCCTAAAGCCCTGTCCCAATTTTAGTGCCAAACGCTTCAGTTTAGGCCAAAAACACATGTTTACTCAATTTTCTAATGTTTTCCGTTGGTTTAAGCCCAAAAAACATTTTTTTAGATTTTGTCACATCCTTTGGCCTAAACTCAAATTTTGGGTGTATTTTGTTTTCCGTGTCCCTTACGAAATGTCAGATAGGAACAACCCCAGTGGTCGAACTAAAACCCCTGTGGTGTTTTTGTCGACTAAGCGAACGTCAAACATGATCAAAAGTGTCAAGGTTCATTTATGGACCAAATTTTTAAATTAAAGTTTAAACATGATATAGCCATTATTTGAGCGGGGAAAATTGCTAAAGTAGTAACAGTAACATGCTTTTTCGTGTTATTAAAGAAAAACAAGATTTCATTAAAAATTTTAGGACCCAATTCCTGTTGATTATTCAAAATAGCTAATCACGAGTAGCACACAGTTGCTACACAGTACACAGTATAATAAATAAATAAATTCCACAGAATAATGAATAAATTCAAATACAGTACACAAAATAATAAATAAATTCCAATCAACACACAGTTGCTTTTCACATTCCATATTTACCGATCCAAAATGATACACAGTTGCTCTTCAAGCACACAGTCACCGCTCAGTAAATAGCACACAGTTTCTCTTTATGGCTTATGATTACCGACTAAAAGTAGCACACAGTTGCTCTCCATGGCACACGATTGCCGATCTTCACATATAGCACACAGTTGCTCTCCACGTATTAGAATTGTCAAACAAAAATAGGACACAGTTGCTCTCCATAGCATATAATTGCCTACCAGCATATAGCACACAGTTGCTCTCCAAGTTATAGAATTGCCAGTCAAAAATAGCACACGGTTTCTCTTCATGGCACACAGTTGCCTATCAATATATAGCGCTCAGTTGCTCTCCATATTTTAGACTTGTGGATAAAAAATTGCACACATTTGCTCTCATTGACATACAGTTGTCGTTTAAAAAATAACACGCAGTTTTTCTTGATAGATTTCAATTTCTTTTCCAAAATATCATACAGATGCTCTGCATTATCTACAAATGCCGATCAAAATCAGCAAACAGTTGTTTTCCATGACATATAGTTGTCGATCAAATATATTCACACAATTGCTCACTTAACTGTACATAAATATATATATATATATGTTAATACAAGAGTTGCTCTCCCTGGTCCACAATCAATGATAAATCATTTGTAATTGATTATTGGGATTCTCCATAATTTATAAATAACGCACTCTGTCAAGTTATTCCGACAGGCACATAGATGCCAAGTTTCAACAACTTCCGCCTTTTTTCCAAAATTCTCTTTACCGTTTTATTTCCAAACAAACTTCTGCTTGACATAACACAGCAACCATTTCCATCTCTTAGGATTTATCGTAATTAACATCCTTTCTCAATAAACTGTTCAACTTGTAGACTTAAGCAATTTATATACTATTGTGTTGGTTGCAAGCCTTTTTCACATTTTTTTTACAATACTCTTCATGACAGAATAGCTAAACCGATAGATTACTTGAACATTTCAATAATGTACAATTTCAACAACTTCTTTTATTTACTTATTGCAGAAACTTATATAACATTGCATTCTTGTTACTGAAACAGCATATCACATACAACATTATATCGGCAATCCAGTATTACACATATTTAAAAATGACTTGATTCATTTATTAGTTAATTGTATTGAATAAATCAATTAACACTAGTGAGTAGCACACTTGAGCTATATCTCCTTTAAAGCCATCTCTCATACATACAGCATCTCCATATATCCCATGGCTTAATTTAATTTTATTTATTTTGTTTTAAATATTTCAAGCCATGAACATATACAATACATAAAACCATGAACATGTAAGCAATAACCATATCGATGAAATATATCAAATAATAACAACAATAGTAATATCAGCAACCCTCCTTTTTCAAATGTTTTACACAATTTTAACAAAGGTTCAATTGTTTTCTGAAGCATGGTTCAATATAGAACAACACGATACACTTCCGTTACCCAAAATTTGTATCATGACGAAAAGTTTTCGAAAACTATACCATATCCCATTCGCTTTTGAACGCAAAGCTGAACGGCAAAGATGGTACTCTAACATTGTATGAAAATTATGCATATTTTATTTTGTTTGTTTTTCATCGTGCATATCCTTTTCAAAATCCCTCAAAACTATTATCCACACCCCACGCAAACTTGCCATTTTCAATTACACTAATTAACCAATTACACCAAACATCATAGCAACCTTTGTTTGTTTGAAAATATGACACGCGTGCTCAACGTTTTCATTCGCTACTGCTCAACTTTATCCAAAATAATTGAATAACACTGCGGAACACGTTTTGTCTCCAGCACCAGAATACCGCTATTCACTTAATTCAGGGTGCTGAATCCATTGCCGTTTTCATAAATTTCATAGCACGTCTAGTTTTTGAGATATTCACTGTTGAAAATGCAAAAAATGACTATTTCAGCCAACTTGCATGCAAGTTTGCCAGCTTGTAAGATAATATATTGGCTTAATTTGCCACAGAATTCAAACTTTATGTGTATAACAATACTTATCATCAAAGTTTGTATTGCTTTCGATACGGAAAAGTTATTTTTTGATGGTTTAGAGAATTGCTGTATTTTGCCATATAGAAGAAACGAAGAATTTTGTATGGAGACTGCAAGCATGTTGAAAAAATCGGTTTAATCGAAATTTAATCGCGCAATTTCAATCAAATTATGTCTGAAATGAAAGTTCAAGTTCTATTTTGCTTGTTTGGTGGATTAGATTACAAAAAAGTATGATAAATCGTACTTTAAATTTTATGTAAACATTAATAAAACCAGTGTTTTATGCAACTTTGGCAACCTGTAGCTAAAAATTGTGACGTGCTGGAACATTTCTGAGAATGGCACCAGGTTCAGCGACCCCAAATCTACTAGAGACACATAATTTGATCCTTGAGACACACCAAAATGTTATTTTTGTTACGCTGTGTAATGGAAGCAATCTTAGTAAGAAAAATGATTTTGCTAAAGCCTGTTTTAAACTTATTATAGCTCAGCATCCACAAAATTCTATCACACCGGAGACGCTTTTACGGCCACCTACCGTTCCGTTATGGATGTTTATAGTATTGAGTCGGTTTTGTCTTCTGTACTAGCACCTACCTTCTTCCATGCGTCGTTTGTCATTGAGTCCTGCACCAATATAACACAACCGCCATACGCCAACTACACTTACCAACCTTCCACTACCAATAACACCACATAAAAATTATCAAACTATATTAGAAGTTCACAATATCTTTCGTACTTAAAATATGCTAAACCCATTTCCTTATTTGAACCTCGTCGCCAAAATGTAGTGTCAGATGCACATAAAGAAAAGACGTCTGTTCGTCAGAATCGCGACCAAAACAAGAGACCGTTTATTCCATGTCTACTACGATCTACAAATCTTTACTTATTCAAATTGATCTCAAACACATCAACTTTCAATATCGTACAGAAGCATTGATACCTTGATGGCTACAGCGTAAGGAGTGTATCGAAAATAAGCTATCCACATACATTTGCGTTGTATGCATGTATTTGTGATGATTTTTTATGTTGTCATTACTGCGTGCTGTTTGTTTGCCTGTCAGCTTCCGTTTGTTTACTTATTGTTTGTTTATTGGTTTCCAAAATGTCGCGTATTGAAAAGGAAGTGAAAAAAAAAGGTTCTGGACACATGGCTAAGTGAGAAGGGTATTACTATGCGAAAATTGGCGAAGCTCTTTAGAATTCATCATGCAAGTGTTTAAACCATCATTAACAAGTTTGGGGAGCACTATACTTTGGATGAGCTACCAGAAAGAGGCAGAAAACCCGAAACTGGACCGGAAAGTGGAATCTCTGATCATGAAGAACAAATCGATGTCAATACGTGATTTGGCCAAAAAAGCAGGAACAAGTGTCGGAATGATCCAGCGAATCAAGCAGCGGAACCATCTGAAGACCTACAAGAAGCAGAAAATCTCGAAATAAAATGCAGAACAGAAGAAGCGAGCAGCAACAAGGGCCCGGAAGTTGTACTCGCGTCTTTTGCAGCGTCCGAATGCATGCGTTTCGATGGACGATGAGACCTATGTAAAGGAGGAATCAAAAACCCTTCCGGGTCCACAATACTTTACTGCCGTCGTAGAGGAGGATGTAAGCGATGCGGACAGGTCGATTCAAGTGGAGAAATTTGGTCGAAAAGTGCTGGTATGGCAAGCAATATGTACCTGTGGTTTGAAGTCGACAATTTTTTACACTACCGGAACTATAAATGCGGAAATCTATCGATTTGAGTGTCTTCAGAAGAGATCGCTGCCTTTATATAAGAAGCATAGTACCCCTCCACTGTTTTGGCCGGATTTAGCGTCGGCTCACTATGCCAAAACTACTCTCAATTGACTTGCGGAAAACGGTATAGATTTTGTTGAGAAAAACATCAATCCACCATATTGTCCTCAGCTTCGACCCATCGAACGTTACTGGGCAATCGTGAAGAGGGTCTTCAAGAAAACTGTTAAAACTGCTGGAAACATGCAGGAATTCAAAAAAAAATTGGGCTCAAGCGTCCAAAAAATGTGATGCAACTCTTGTCCGGAACTTGATGAAGAGTGTTCGATCAAAAGTTCGAAAGTTCGTAAAAGAATAGTTTTAATTTCATCCGGTCTTCTTTAGGTTCAAGTTAAACCTTGTACAATACAGGATCAGTTTTTTGTTTGAATAAAATATCAATTTTTTTTTTTTTTTTAATATTATTTGTTATGGCTATATCGGTCATGTGACTCAAAGGAAAAGGGAGTCTATAGAAGATTTTTTACAAATGATGAAATGCATAGGTGGATAGGCGTCGCAAGGGAGCGACAAGATTGAAATTAATTAGGTGGTGAAAATTGAGCAAGCCATAGGGGAACCAGTAAAGCATCGAAGCGTCCTGTATTTTGCCTAGCTTCTCTACTGGAAAAGGGTTGGCTCAAAGCTTTGAGCTTTGCTACCAACACAGGCAAAATACAGGAGGCTTCAATGTGCTCATATACTGTCGGCTATCACCGAACGGTTCTATCGATCGATGACTGATATTGGGAAATCGCATCGCAGTCAGAGATTGTTTGTCTCTATCATGTGTGCTCTTCCCGCCAGTCACCACATGATCCAGTTAGAACTGCTTTTTTCTTATAAGCCAAATTTTACATATGTAGAGAAGGTATCGACCGTGATTGTTTTTTTTTTTTTAATATTATTTGTTATGGCTATATCGGTCATGTGACTCAAAGGAAAAGGGAGTCTATAGAAGATTTTTTACAAATGATGAAATGCATAGGTGGATAGGCGTCGCAAGGGAGCGACAAGATTGAAATTAATTAGGTGGTGAAAATTGAGCAAGCCATAGGGGAACCAGTAAAGCATCGAAGCGTCCTGTATTTTGCCTAGCTTCTCTACTGGAAAAGGGTTGGCTCAAAGCTTTGAGCTTTGCTACCAACACAGGCAAAATACAGGAGGCTTCAATGTGCTCATATACTGTCGGCTATCACCGAACGGTTCTATCGATCGATGACTGATATTGGGAAATCGCATCGCAGTCAGAGATTGTTTGTCTCTATCATGTGTGCTCTTCCCGCCAGTCACCACATGATCCAGTTAGAACTGCTTTTTTCTTATAAGCCAAATTTTACATATGTAGAGAAGGTATCGACCGTGATTGTTTTTTTTTTTTTTAATATTATTTGTTATGGCTATATCGGTCATGTGACTCAAAGGAAAAGGGAGTCTATAGAAGATTTTTTACAAATGATGAAATGCATAGGTGGATAGGCGTCGCAAGGGAGCGACAAGATTGAAATTAATTAGGTGGTGAAAATTGAGCAAGCCATAGGGGAACCAGTAAAGCATCGAAGCGTCCTGTATTTTGCCTAGCTTCTCTACTGGAAAAGGGTTGGCTCAAAGCTTTGAGCTTTGCTACCAACACAGGCAAAATACAGGAGGCTTCAATGTGCTCATATACTGTCGGCTATCACCGAACGGTTCTATCGATCGATGACTGATATTGGGAAATCGCATCGCAGTCAGAGATTGTTTGTCTCTATCATGTGTGCTCTTCCCGCCAGTCACCACATGATCCAGTTAGAACTGCTTTTTTCTTATAAGCCAAATTTTACATATGTAGAGAAGGTATCGACCGTGATTGTTTTTTTTTAATATTATTTGTTATGGCTATATCGGTCATGTGACTCAAAGGAAAAGGGAGTCTATAGAAGATACTATATAGTCTATATAGATACTCCTTAGCGTTACGCCATTGCCGGGTGGATTGTAGAGTTCCATCTTCGTCGAACTTGGGCGATACTTCTCCAGTTACCACGAACGTTCAGGGTCACCAGGTCCTCTTCCACTGCATACAGCCAGCGAATTCGTGGTCGCCCACGAAGTTGCCCAGCTCTATCTGGTTTTCTGCTGAATATTATTTTCGCAATTCTTTCTTCCGACATTCGCACTTAATGACAAGTCAGCAGTATTTCACACGTTTGATAATATTCGCATACTTATACACTTGATACAACTCGTGATTTGGTCTGCGCCACTCACCATTTTCTTGTTTCCCAACGAGAATTGTCCACAGCTTTCCTGTCTGCTTCTTTCAACTTCCACGCTTCATGCCCGTAGAGAACCACAGGGCGAATTTAGTTTCCCTTTGTGAGTAACGGGACATAAGCTGGTTACGTAGTCCGTAATAAGCGCTATTTAGTGTTGCAAAGCGTATTTTCACTTCGCGGGAAACGTCGTTGTTAAACGTCAAAAGCGTTCCAAGGCAAACCAACTCTTCAACAACTTCAAACACATCTACATTAAACACTACATCAGCACCAACACCGCTACCCGATCAGAAGAAAATAACTACTGAATACTAAATTGAGGTATTCCATACCAGATAATTTCCAATACTTACAACCTAAATGAGGTATGAATGAGCCCTGCATAAGAGGTAAAATACCTCAAATAATACCTTCTGCATATGCTACAAATACCAAGCTGATAAATAGATCAGGTATTGTAATTCCTAAATAATACATGATAGATTTTCATATAAAAGTGAAATTTTTCAATAGTAGTTCAATACCTCCAGCAGTCCTCAATAGCTAACGAATGCAAAAATGTAGTATTTTGAATTGTTTAAACATTTATTCCAATACCATTATAATACCAAAATGAGGTATTGACAGCTGAACAATACCTAATTATGGTATGATACCAACATATAGTATGCATAAGTTATTGCGAGTTATTCATTTCTCCTCGGGTAGTTCTACCTCTATCTCTACCAGCGACCATGTATTTTGTTTTGGTAGAATTAATGGTCAGCCCTATCCTGGCTCACATTATGTATGAACCAGACGATTATAAAAATCAAATGTACATCGGATTTTATCTTGCTAGAGTTTAGTATTTGGGTTATATTTTCATATTCGGAAAGTTTTAAAACATTTCATCGGTGAAATTTTGATTTTTTCCGTTTTTTAGCCATTTTTCATACTAAATCCCATGAAAATCAAGTTTTCGACGCAATTCCACCCATAAAAAATGTATGGAAAGAAATTCCGATTATGAAAATATAGACCAAATACTGATCTCTAGCGAGACAAAATCGGATGTTATAATCGTCCGGTTCAGACATAGCGTGGGCTGTCTCCTTCTTCAGAGGCACGAAGGCATTGACCTGCGATCGATTCCAACATCGTCCGCAAATCCAAGGAACAAATAGAAAGCGTTGTGTTTGGATGGGCATCGAATTCTTCCGAAAGAGGTGCACTTTGCGAAAAAGGACCACGTGATTATTGAGCTGAAATCGAATTCAAGTTAACTTCTGCGTCCATGAGTGCTCTCGTAACGCGCCCTAACTAAAGAGTTCGATTCTCACCGAGAAGACGTGTAACTTAAGGGGGGTCCGTAGCCTTGAGGTTACGCTTTCGCTTCATAAGCGGAAGGTCATGGATTCAATTCCCAGCCCCTCCAAAAAATAAACCGTCCAGCCACCAGAAGACGCCGCACGGAGGACCGTGCATAGGGGAGCACATCCATCCTCCGTCAGTATCAGATGGTGACTGAGACAAATTGACCCACTTCGCAGGCAGCTAGCCTCAAAGGACTCCGAAAAAACGGCAAAACGAACCACCGCAAAAGAGCAACGGACTATGGCTTATGGAAATCGATTGGACCAACAGCAGAGCACTCTCCTACCTGCTCGGTGTGAGAGCAAAAAGAGCAGAAGAGAGTGAAAGCAAATGTAAATATAGATTAGTTAAAAATAGAACTGTATCGGTAAAGAAGATACAGATAAAACTGATTCCGGCACAGTAGTGGCCACGAGCACGGAGTGCCTTAATAAAAAAAAAAAAAAAAAAAACGTGTAACTTTTTCACAAAACTTCACAGCTATTTTTCCATTTAATTCAATTGTAAAGTATATGTAATGTTTAGCTTTTCGGTGGTACTTAAAAATAACTTATGGTAGCTCTTTTTGGATTCCGCCTTAAACAACTCCATGAATTCCATATGACATTACTCCAAAGATTATTTTCTTGAAAAAAATTCTAATGCATTATGATGATACATAACTTGCTACTCAACCATAAACTAAGGGAAAAGCAACAAAAATAAAGTCAATAATAATCTTAGAGTAGCTGCGACACAAACCATTTTAGAAAAATAGGTTTAAGAAATGTTTTGAAAATTCTTTGACAAATTACTAAGAATATATTTGAATCTGTAAATTGTATAAAATTTCTTCTAGAATTCATTTTGGAATGCTTTTTGAAAAAAAAGGTGTAAAGAATTACTAAAGATTGTATATTGAATATTTTTCCAGTCGTACATTTTCGGATTCTTTCAGAGATTGATAGAGGCATTAAATCTAAGAATATCAACTGCGGGGACCTCTCTATCGCAAAAAGGGTCGATTTGACGAGATACGACCACGTCGAAAGCCGGACCCATACTAACCATCTCATTGATCCAACGTTAGCTTATGAGTAGTGTTGTACAAACAAGGCAACAGTGAGACGCTAAAAATAAAATCTCTCACTGTTGTTCATAGACACGCCTAGGAGAGTCGAATGGGGCATCTCAGGGAGCCGAAGGAAGTGTAGGGTTGTGAAGGAGAATATGGGGTCGTGACGGACTTTGGTTTCATGCAGGTACCTGAAATGCTAGAGTTATAACTTGATACAAAACTGAAGAAATTTTACCTGAAGAATAATATGGGTTGATTTCCGGTCTATTTTGTCACCAATTTTACAGATCCATTATTTTGTAACCATCGGTGTAATACGCCAGGACATAAGGCTTGATTCATATTACGGACAGCTTCAAATTCCGAACACTCTCCTTTGTATGGGAAACATTTCACACGAAATGTTTCAATTTTCACCGTCCAAAAGTTCTCACTTTCGAGGCTCGTTTTATTAAGCTTTTTCCATAAATATCTCTGCAAATTTATAATGCCCAACTACCTTAGACGTCTCTTTAGTGGTTTGACGATTTCAATTGATGATTTGACTGTTCCATTAATGATTATCATGAGCTGTCCGGAATTCGAATCAAAGTGTCCGGAATATGAGGAAAAAGTGAGGAAGCGTCCGGAATAAGAATCATGAAAAGGCCACACATTTTGATTTATTTAAAATTATTCAAGTTGCGGAAGCGTATTCTTCACCCACCATCCAAAAGTTAAGGGCTTCAGACGCTCGATAACGTTAAAAAATCATACAGAATGATTTATTTTGTATTCTCTGTGCTGGTTTAAACTTCACTGAGTCCTTAAGTGTCCGTAATATGAATCAAAACGGTATCCACCATCCAATGTCGCTTCGCGGATAAAGTCGGTGATAGCGAGGTGGCCAGTACAACGTTGGTCGGCTTCGGAGGCAAAAAAGTGAACGTTGACAGGGTGGTGAGATCGTGTGTAAAGCTTGATGAAGTGGAAATATCATTGAAGCTCAACGTGGTTCCCAACTGGGTTCAGAGCACTGCGATTATTTTGGGACATGATATGCTCAACCAGGAGGGCATAGTGATGGTGCATCGCAACGAAAGAGTAGAATTTCGTCGTGATAGTGATGCTGGGCAAGCTAGAATGGTAGAGGTACAGCCTCGAAAGTATGAGTCGATGTACACGACAGTAGTGTGCAGTGTACTGAATCAAGTGAAGAAATTCTGAAGGTAGTAAACCAGTACCGATCCTGCTTCGCGAAAAATATGAATGAGTTGGGGGTCGCGAAGGGTACCGAAATGAAGATTGTGCTGAGTGACCAGGAGCCAGTGTATGTGAAGCAGCATCGGATGGAATATGCGAGAGAAGCTGCGCTGAGTGGTATAGTGGAAGAGCTGATAGATGTTGGTATTGTAGAAGAGTCAAATTCTCCGTATAATAGCCGTGTTGTAATGGTACCAAAAAAGGATGGTTCGTTCAAAATGGCGGTGGATTATCGCCTATTAAACAAGAAGACTGTGAAGGATCGTTATCCCATGCCGGATATCGAATGGTGCTTAAATAAACTGAGCGGAGCAGAAGTGTTCATTACGGTTGATCTCTATTAAGGATACTATCAAATACCCGTTGCAGAAGACAGCCAAGAGTGTACTGCGTTTTCAACTCGTGATGGGCACTATCATTTCCTTCGGATGCCATTCGGGTTGGCAAATGGATGTTCAGTGTTCCAGAGAGCTATGAATCAGCTGACCGGAACACTTTGGAAAGAAGAAATAGTGGCATATATCGATGATCTGGTGATTGGTGGGAAATGCGTGAAAGAAGTGTTGGCCAAATTTGAAAAACTTTTGGAAGTACTTCAGGAAAATGGGTTCACTATAAATCTCAAGAAGTCACACTTCTTCAAAACATCCGTGAAGTTTTTGGGTTTCGAGGTGTTGAAGAATGGAATACGGCCAGGAGCGATGAAGACTCGTGCTGTTGAAGAATTCCCAACGCCGGAGAGTGTGCTACAAGTACAGCAGTTTTTGGGATTGGCGGGATTCCGTAGATTCATCCTACGATTCAGTATTGTAGCAGTATATAGCTCCACACGGATGCGTCAAAAGATGGCTTAGCCGGAATTTTGTTAATGCGCACAGAAGAGGATTGGCGCCCAATCAGCTATTACAGCAAAAGAACATCGGAAGCGGAGCGAAAGTACCATAGTTACGAGTTGGAGGTGTTAGCGGTCGTGGCAAGTGTGGAAAGATTCCGACATTACCTAATCGGGACATTTTTTGTGGTGCGAACCATGGGGCAGGACACTAGATCTAGTATTAAAATATTAATATTTATTAATAATATTAATATTGATATTGAGAAGATTATCAAGTATGCTTGCAGTGCCGGATTTGGGCTTCGGGAGGTCCGGGTCAGATCTCATAGAGGGGGCCCTTTTATTCAAAATTCAGCACGTTTTGGGATTCCACATGCCAACGTATTGAATTTGAGTTTTTGAACGAGATGGTCGGCCCAAAGATATGAGGAGCTCAAATGCGAAGTGGTTTGTGAGCTATATACATTGAAAAACTGAACTATTTTTAAGCTTTCCAATAGTGTTTTAGGGCGAATTTTTCATCCAATGGGGGAAAATATTACAATTCGTAGAAGACTGGCTCTTTTTTGACTTTTATATAATTTGTATGGGGTGAAAAATTGCTGAATATCTACAAAGCCGTTTTTCTCCTTTTGATTCTGTTTACCTATTACAAGTTTCCAGTTTGTTTCCGATTGGAAAAAAAGTATTTACATTACTTGCAAGAATAAAGTTCGCGAAGGCTGATTTTCATACAAAACGGTCAAATTTAAAGACCTCTGCTTCTAGCAAACCAATTGACCTGAAATTTTAGCTGCGTTTTGGAAATAACTTCAAATTAGATATGTGATTAGTTCATCAAATTCTATGCAAAAGCGCCGAAGTTTGTAAAGTTTGCCCATTTTGACAAAAAAGTCCAAATTTTGTTACTAAGATATTTTGAAAACATACAATTTACGATAAGTATAATCTTCTACAAAATTTACATTTCATCTAAGTGAAAAATTTTGCAGAAGCATGCCTGCTTCTAAATATTCACATTTAAAAATTTTCCAATTTCCTTGGTTTTTTTCTCAATAGTTTTTATTTTGATATCTTCCAAACTCTTGAATAGAATTTGATTAATTTCCCATGCATCCAATTTCAAGTTATGTATGAGATGTAATTTAAATTTCAGGTCAATCGATTCGTTAGAAGCTGTTATATATTTCCCTAAACTTGAACATTGAACATCGGCCTATATGTACTTTTTTTCTTGCCAGTACTGTATATTATATGGATTACATTCAAAGCTAATCCATTACTGAAGCAAAGCTAAGCCTACTAAATTAAACTATCAACTATAGCATACAAAATAGAATTGATATTTAAAAATACTGACTACCGTGTTATAAACGAATTTCCCTTAATATTCATGTTTCTGATAGAATTGGAAATATGTTTAAATTCCAATGTTTTGATAGAAACCCAATAGACTCTTCAAATTGAACAGTGCATTAACAGGTTAAGCCGTATTTTTTAGAATCATATAAAAACGTCGAGCGCCTTTTAAATACCACTATTTTTCCCAAAATAATTAATGAAGACTTTGAAGATTTTGGCTTAACATTCATGTTATATTTTAATATATTGAGGTATTTCAAAATGATTTTTGTTCTTAATTTTGGTTCCTCGGGGGGCTCCCTTAATCGGGGGGCCCGGGCCATTTGCCCCATCGGCACCCCCCCAAATCCGGGCCTGGATGCAACATAGACCACACTGTGTGACACCAACATCCATCTGGTAGTCTGACTAGAAGGAGACTGGCACCTGTACGATGCATCACATTCAGTGAAGCTCCATTGTCATCAATGCCCCACATCTTTCTACGATTTCCGGGCCATTCCGCAACTCGATTCCAATGCAATTTGTCTCCTATGGTATGTCAGATCGGCAAGACATACAATCCACAATCCCTAACCTCTTGTTTATAACTTAAACTCAAGATACTTCTGTCAGATGCCTTTAGGAAAACCGTAGGTAACTCGATGATATCATAAAAATAATATATATTAATCCGTATTAACGGATATTAATACCAATATAAACGAGTGTCTTACCCCATGGTGCGAACCGATTGCAGTGCAGTGAGAGACACCTACTCAAAACGTGATATGAATACTCGAATTGGCCGGTGGTTTCTGAAGCTGACGATTGTCGACTAGAACATAGGCCTGGCAGTTCTATGCGACACGTTGATGCTCTGAGCAGAATCGCGATCGAAGATGGGAAAAGTATAGATCAAGCTCTGTGTGATATGTTATCTATTGAGGTGAGCAACGTAGATTTCCTTGTGGCTCTACAACGACAAGATGCTCGCTTGTGTGACATCATCGATGTATTGGGAAGATATCCGTCGAGTGATGAGGAGAGGCAAATTCAGCAAAATTATCGATTGGAGCAGCACAGATTAATGAGAGTAGTGGATGGAGTAAACCCGAGCAAAGGCTGATAACCCAATGAATTCAAGTTGATAACACACCATGTTATCATTGTTATCATTTTGTTATTGAGTTATCACATTTCAAAATCATCGATAATTCAATGATAACTAATTTAATTATCAGTGTTGAAAATCGGAGGAAAATGTGTATTGATATTATTTAAACCAATTCAAGCTACAGTTTGTATTGAGTCTAGTGAACAACGAATCGAATTTATGTTTATTTCCAGTTTAGTTTACTTGTGTGTTTGGTTTACATACAGAAATATAATTCGTAGTACTATTACAAGTTTGGGTACCAGTGCTGACGCAAATTCTAATATCTTTTTTTACCTCTTTGAGGTACATTTGACCACTTTCAACATAGGAATATGTATTAAAATTGATAGTAGAAGTTATTAGTTTCAGTGCTACAATATAAATCTTGTCATTTTTATCAGTCAAAATATTTTCTATACGGAAAAATTGCCCATCAATCTTAATGAAAGAATCGTCGTATCCAAGTTTTTCACAAGCTTTTCTGGTACAATATTGAACATTTTCAAATGTAAATTTAGCATGATAACTGAACTCACTCTCACTAATACCTTCGTCAATAATCAAATTATCTTGTAACTCGAAACGTATTCTCTGATCAAACTTCGGCTGGATAGTTGGTTTCGTATGCCACAGATAATTATGCCATGCTTTGAGCTTAGTGTTTACGAATAATGATTTGTTTTGGCAAATTCTGTTAAAAATGTATTTATTCGTGATTTGTATGACAGGATGATTATTACCTGTTCTAAACCCTAAAATCATGCCGTTTCCGTTTTCATATGGATAAAGTGAGGAGTTCCATAATGCTCCGAAATTCCTAGCGCATTCAGTCAAATGTGTCAATAAATGTATATTAAAAAGCATATTTTCTTCTCCGAATAATTTTTGAAAATCACGAACAAACCGGTTTACCTGCCTTTCGACTTCATCAATTCTTGTTTGCGTCAGATTGATGTCTAGTAGTTGAAAAATACAATCAGAAAGTAACATGAAGTTTTTCAAATATTTTTGTGGTAAAACGCCGACCATACACGGATAAAAATAATGAAACAACATGTTCTCCCAATCGCTTGCCTTGTTTTTCTTAATATCTTCTATTTTGCCCGGATACCTAGAAAATACGCTAGGTACTCGAATGCGCAGCATACGTTGTTCGACATCTTTCAGCTTTTGACCAATGTAGTATGGCTTAGAATGATTTGTTGACGCTGTAAACACCACATTTGTCTTACAACACCAAGCAACACCGCATGCATGTAATCGGGTGGGAATCCTACATAAAAAACGAACAAAAGTTAAAATTTTGAATGCAGTTCATTAATAATTTTCAAATCTTACCTGAAACAACATCAAAATAAGGTATTGACAGAAACACTGAAAGGCCTTTGATTCCATTTATAGAATGTCCTGCATGGTGCGCTTCTATCATATCACGCCTTGTATCAGTGTGATTTCTGCTTCGAGGTTTCTCCAAAGGATAGCGCACCTGATTACCGAGCATAATTTTTCCTTCGTGCAAACACAAAGAGCAACCAAACTTTCCGTTGAACTGGGTTGAGTTCTGTAATTTGGGCCTTGCTACGGAGTCCAAACAGTTTTGAACGACGACAACTTTATACTTCACAGGTCCAATAGAGATGCCTTCCCCCAATTTGATGATTTCTTCACAAAAATCTTTGAAGAATAAAGGTATGTTAGGATCGCCTTTACTCAGCCACACTGCAGCTAGTAATAGATTGTTTTTATCGAATCAAATCCGAGGAGGAAGGTTATTGATCGTAACAAATATTGGGTAGCAAGGCTTATTAGTGCTCCAGCGGTATGCTGCGGCTCCGTCAGTGTTAACCGATAGTGTTATCAACTTTTCAGGGATTTTTTCAGAGATTTGTTTAACGATTTTTCCTTGACTTATGTCACAGACCGCTTCAATTTTAACCGTTTCTTCGTAGTCTAGAATTTCTTTCTGATATTTTACAATGGTGTCTCTTATTTGTTGCTCAATAGGAATAATCATAAAAAAGTCAAATTTTGTACTTCCGCAATCCGGTATGGCACAAACTTCATTTTCATCAGGAACAATTTCTCCAACTCTTGACTGGCATTCTACACAGTAATATACCCGAGAGTGCTTGTACTGATTAGGAAAGTTTGCCACAAATGTTTCAAAACTTTCAGGTAGTAGTTTATATCCTGCCAATACATTAAGCATTCGGAGCAAATCTACTAATGCACTTTGAGTAAGCCGATGTCTTATTTAATAATTGAGGATCATCAAATGCGCGTCTCCTAGTGTCACATCGGAGTCGAATTTTATTTTCTCATTTGTATCGGGTACTTCCTAAAATTTTATTAAAATACTCTATTACAATCCATAATTAAGTACTGTATCGTTGATAATAAATAGAACTTCACTGTTTTACTTCCTTATAAAAAAATGAATATGGGAAAATAATATAAACAGTTAACTTAAATCCACAAACTTGACATAAGGTCAAAGAACCGAAAAATTAATGAAATTCGAAATTCAACTCTCAATATTCCGTGTCTCGATATCGAGCTCTTAGAACTAAATATAAAAATAGTTTTCATGGCTACTTCAATGGTCCAGCAGTTCCACCACTTACAAACAGGCATAACACTCGGATTTATTAAATACCTAAATGGCGCTCAATTCGAATATTTGTTAGTGTGTCATATGCTCGTGGCTCTCGTATTGTTCAAGTTTGTCATTTGTGCACTATCGCCACCTAGTTTCTGTAAGGCGAAAATCAGTATTTTCAGCATTGAACGTTAATGTTTGCCATACTTTGTTTTAAACTCAAAATTGTTCTAACTGTTATGTCTATTTGTATGGGGTTGCACTACACGGTGCCTGTAAAACAAAACTTTAATTTAAAATAAGTATCTCTAAAACATATAAAAAATTGAAGCCTACGAGCTCTTGTTTCATATGATGCTAAAACGAAAGTTATCTATGGGGGGTCTAAAACATTTTTAATGGAACAAATTATAGAGAAATACCGATTTTTTGGGTAAGTTTGTATGGAAAAATTTCCCCCGACTAATAATTTTTATGTTAACATCAAATAAAAGAGTAGAATCTTAGCTTGAGTGCAACTGCGATCCAAGGGACCATCGAGTGAGTCATGAAAACAAACCTGTACCACGAGATACGAAATATCGAGTAAGGCAGAGGGTCTATTTTATAAATTGTGTAGATTCATGTGACTTGTCTGAAATCACTGTCGATCAAAGTAAGCAAATATATTTCAGTGTTTTTTTAGTCGACACTTATAAAATAGAGCCCTAGCTGTACTATATTTTAATAATGTTTTTCTGCGAAAGACACCTGATGCGCTTGCACTGATTTTCTTCACTGAACTCGATGGTCGCTTTTATGTAGAGTTTTAGAGAGTTGACTGTATTACTCCTCCATGCGCACATGTAGTTCTCATAATCAACGATACAGTGTAACCATTTTTATCATACCATCTCTTCAAACTCGAACCAGCAATTTTGATCCTGCTCATTTAGAAAATCTGTTTCCGATCTGGAGTAGGAATCTTCGATGTATGTTTCTGAACTACCGTCAGATTGAATTGAAGCGTTGATGTCTTCCTGGAACACAGAATCAATTGCACAGACTTCAATCTGACTTGGTGTTGATGGTTCTCTTAGATCTGCATCACGATCAGCCGATTCACATTCTGGTCTGGAATAATTTGTTGTTGGTTGCACTGTCTGCGCGTAATCAGTGGTTTTTAAATCACATTGTGAGTTGTTCACCACGGATCGTTTTTTCCTCTGTGAAAATAATAACTACCTTTGAAGAACTATAAATAAACATCAACAAAATCAATTTACCGTATGTCCATATTTGGTGAGAAAGAATTCTTCTGCAATATAGTAGTGCCTTTTATTTCTTCTAGTACCCATAACTATTATTTTTCACTGACTTAATATAGTTGAAGTTTAGATCACACTTTTGTCTAAATTTTCAACGTCAAGCGAAAAAAATGACAATGGCCTATTATCACAAAAATATTGCTATCCATTGAATTGTGAATGGATACATTTGATTGCAACTCAATATTCGTTTGATATGACTGATCAATATTTAAAAAAATCGTAGTAATTCTTTGATATTCCGACAAATATCATGCCACATTACTGCAAAACAACACTGAAGATTTAAAATTATTACCATGTATATTAGGATATTATGACTTTAAACGCTGGTATCTTGTATCGCAATGTTTAACAGGTCTCGTAAACAACAGCATTAGTGATGTTCATTTATTTTGCCAATCGTTCTTTTTTCTTGTTAAAAATATTGCGCTCTGCAAGAAAAATCCACGGAACGATTATCTGAACAAGGACAAAATATTGCGGCACTCGTTTTATATTCAAATTCAGCGGTGGCGGTAACGCGCGGAGATTTTTCCCGTGATAGAAACGCAACGTATGAAATTAAGTCGACTTTATTTTTGTTTAGCTGAATTTTTCTCGCAGAGCACAATGTGATCGTTAACAGAATTAAAATCGGTTTCATTTAAATAGGGCGATATTCAAAACTGAAAAGGCTATACATGACTCTTTTTCAGTGGTAGTAAAAACGAAAGCAAATGAATCACCACGGAAGATGAACTAAACACAAATAGTTATGTATTTACTTTACACTTGATTTCTAATCCATACTTTTTTGATCCAGTTTTCTAATTGCAAGCAATTTACGATTTTCATTATTTTCCATACGTTTTGACAGTTTTCCGACTACCATTCTTCCATGCGCTTGTGTTGAAAGTTTGAAAAATTTGAGAATCCAGCGTAGCGCGATCAGTGGGAGGAATACAAACAACAGTGTCGTCGCTCGGCGGCCAGTGAAAGAAACTGAATGTTCGAAAGGTTGTTACCTGTACTTTTTGCCTCTGGTGCCAACTGTTAGCGTTTAAGAACGAAATAAACAGTCGTTACCCTATTGAACCTTTACGTAGTTGGTCAACGAGAAAGGTAAACAAAAATTTAAGCTGACTTGATTTTTAACGTCGCCAGTTGGACTTCCGAAGCGAAAAGCACATTTCTTGAGTAACAATTCAAAAGGGACAATCCTCAAATTAATTATGAGAAAAATCGATGTGAATGTTGTTCGCCACATTTTCAATTCCTATTTCTAAGCATTCAAATCAATCAATATGATTTCTTGCATGTTGAATGACGAATTCTGAAAACTGTCAACAATATGGAAAAAAAAGTTTAAATGCATTTTCGATTTCCAAGCAGGCACTGGCCTTTTTATTTGAATCTACGAAGATAAGGTGCTACCATCTGGAAAAAGTTTACTCTATGTGTGAAGCGTCAAAACTTTATCCTGGCAAGGTATATGAAGCGCAATTATAAATGCTTATATAAAATTACCTACAATAGGTAAATCAAATTTGTTCATTATATGTTGATAGACTGTTAATGGACTACATGATAGACATATTGTTAGAATTCTTTGATGGCATTCGCCGTTTGGTACGTAGCTCGCGAATATACAATAAACGCCTTCTTTTTGTGAGCAAGCAGAGCAAACGGAATGAAGAAAAATTTGTCTTTGCTATCTAAAATCGATTTGAGCATGTTTTGGGCAATGATTTATTTATATTTACAAAATTATTAATAGTGTTGCTTAAATTCGCCAATTTTAATTTTTTAAACATCACAACATTTCGTTATTTAAGTTTTTACTGATGTGAAATTCTGTAATTTTTCAGTAACATGTTTTATTATCCTTGTAACTAATAAAAAAAACAGATTTGAATTTGTTTAGAATAAAAAAAGATATATTCTTTCTTCAATTAATGTATTGTGAATTTAGCACTAAACTTATTCCAATTTTCCGATCGTCGACATCCGCTACTGTTTCTGTACAGTAAACATAACATCGAAATGAGTGCGCTGTATACTGCCCATAACTGCATATTTGTAACATTCGACAAAAGTAGGCATTGAGGAAATGAAATACCAAGTGTGCATTTTATTGCAGTATGGGAGGAAACTAAAATTTCAATAAATTGCTAGGAACTCAAAAGTGCTTAATTGAGGCTGTTATTTTGTACAACTCATATCGCATACTAGAGGAATAGTCAGAAAATAATTCTGATAAAAATTTCATTACTATTACATTACAAGGCTCATTTGTAATCTCCATGTGACTGTTTTGCGGTTATAATTAACAATGTGACAAAACAACTTGGTATTGTTTTCGAATTTTCTAGAACAATCTCACAGATTTTATTAGGTTGATTGAAAGTATTTATCATTCGATGACTCTCCATGGTATTAACTCCAATTTGTCAAAAATGTCGAATGTGACTGTTATGCAGTTATGGGCAGTATAGTTTACCTGATGGATAATGCAACGCCCCACTTCCGAATACATATTCAACGTATTTTCTATACTGCAGTAAAAGGAAATTATCTGAATATCGAGTTTAATTGCATGAATCGAATTATTGAAAATGTTGAGTACCCCTAAATACTGCTCATCGAATAACTTTTCACAAAGTCGACTGGTCTTTTATATGATTGGTTTATCAATTATCGAATACCAACACTAAATTCAACTATTTTACATAATAATTATTCAACAATGTACTGAAAACACTAACAGAACTACAGTAGTACAATAAAAGTAGAAAACATATCTGTGTTATCACCTGGCAAAATTTATACGACCTATTTCAAAATTACTCCTGATTTTTATTCCGATGGTGTCTAGTGATGTTCTTTCCGTAGCATCAATCGATTTTTTCTCAAATTCATGCAACAAATCACCTTAAAGCGTTAAGTGTTCTGCAAACTGCATATTTACAGTCAACTCTCCCTTAATCGATATTTGGTATCTCGATATCGAGTTAGAGAACCATAGTAAACACGGGTTTTAATGGCTACCTCGAGGGTCCCTTGGATCGCAGTTGCACTGGTTTTGTGTTATGTAACTCGATACCTCCCTAACTCGAGTATTGAGTTATGGAGAGTTAACTGTAGTTTTTTTTATAACAAATACAATATTCAATAACTGGATTGCTTTTTTTTTTTCATTGTCCTATTTCAATGCATAGATATTTGAAGAACTTTCTTAAAAGCATTAGAAAATCATCCAATAATTTTCTATATGTCAAAATAAGCTTTATTTCAACTGAATTTTATTCTGTAATTATTTTACTTCATATTTAATTTCACAATGAATACATAAATAATCGACCATCCGGGGGTGAAATGAGCATCACTAATACCATCTGTTCAAGTGAAATTCTATACCGCGATCAAAAGTACGTTTTGTTTTGTACCTCCTCACGTGAAAATTTACCGCTGATTCGGAAAAAAATAACAAAAATGGGTCGAAAACGACTGACTGCTGCCAAGAAACGTGTGCTCCGAAGTGCGACTGCAAAAAACATTGGATTCCTGGTTGAAAAACTTCCGGAATTGCAGGTAAAACATCCTGATCATTGTTGACCATAACCTAACGATGAACTGTTGTTATTGACTCGGTGGAGAGTGAAACCTAACCTGATTTGTTGTTCTTTTCCAGGAATCTAACGTAAAGAGCACACCAGCAAGCAAAAAAGTGAAATTTCAATCCGACATTGACGTGCAGGACGATGATTCTGGACCTGACTTAGTAGTCAATAAGGATAGAGATTTCGAAAAATATATGGGCTCAGATACCGATGATGATTCACCATGCGAATCCATCGCCGCGCAACCTGTTTCGAAGCCGCTGCTTAGAACATATCGCCGGAGAATAACCATCGATGAGTTGCTCGAGGATTGGAATGTCGGTGATCAGAATGCAACAACAAACAGCGGAATTGGAGTAAATTTGGAAGAACCATCGGAACCTATCGCGAAAAGCAGCAATACAATTGGTAATAATTTGTGTAAAAATTTATACAAAAACTTAATGACTATTTTTAGAATGTTCGTGTGGGATGGCAGAAGAGGCTAAAAAATACAAGAATTTGTATGAGTCTCTACTTACGGCAACGATGGATAAAGAAGCAGTACGTCAAGATTCTCTAGGTAGATTTGTAATATTTGTGCAAAAATGCTATCTTAATGCTTAATGGTGATTTCTTGTAGATCCTGCTACCAAGGAAAAGCTTCTCAAACAAAATGCGGAACTGCTTGGACGCAACGCAAAGCTTCAGGAAGCCTTGACATCGAAGCTGTTGCCACAGCCCGAAGTTCCTTTCAAAGATGTGAAAGGCGATTTTCTGGACGCTGAGACCATCCGTTTGATTTCAATAGAAGCTGACACGGATTATCTATTCATGAAGTTTCTCATGATGAGACTATGGCCGGAGGGTTTAACCGGTCGTTCAGTTACCGGGCGTCGGTCTAATAATCCTTCGGGCCGTTCAAAATCAAAGCCTTCAAACGCCAGCGACCATACGGAACTCCCAGAATCAACCAACGTCATCAGAGCCGCTGAGGATGCCGAAGGAGCAACAAAGCGTCCCCTCGAAAAAGATAGGGTCGATTTTCTGATCTGTTAGTAAATTGTGATCATCGTTAGAGTTTAATATCTAATATTAATTTTTATTCTCAGCTTGTCTGTATCGCCGTCGAGTATTCTTGAAGGATGATGCCAATACTGCCCAAGTTCATACCAAAGCAGGAATCTCGCTGATGACACGAGTAATCGCGAATTCGACGCGTAAGTGAGACAAGATTCAGCGAATTTGCGGATGCGATTTTTAATCATTAATTTTTAACGTGTAACTCTTGACTGTTTGAATTGTTTTGTTACCTGTTACTTTGTCATTAGACATTATGAGTTAGACAAATATTTGTGTCTACGTATTCATGGTTTTGAAAATAAAAAAAATAAATCTTCTAAATCAATCAAATGATTTTCATTATTAAAAATTATCACGAATATCTTGTTATCATTAGGTGCATAATATTGCAAACTGATAACTGATTTTGTTATCGAAGAAGCATAAAATTTTCTGTTATCTTCAATATGTATAAAAACAAGATGATAACAAAATATGTTATTGGAAAGCTTTTTATGAATAGCTGAATATGTTATCATTTTGAACTCAGTGATAACGAAATTAGTTATCATTTTGATATTTACCATGCTATTATTTGTTATCATTTCTGTTATGTTGGCTCTTAACTCAGGCAAAATGATAACAAATTATGTTATCAAAATAAATGATAACCAGATAACTGAATTAGTTATCATTTTGTTATTCTTCTTTGCTCGGGAAGTGTTTCGTAGTGCCCACACGAGTTCGTTGGCGACTGGTTCACACATAGCATGATGAAATGGGTCATTTCGCCGAAGAGAAAGTGTTGAATCGATTACGTGAGAAATTCTGGTTTCCGAAGATGCGCAAGTATATTCGCTCTTATATAGAAGCGTGTCCACAATGTGCGTTCCACAAAAGTAAAGGGGGAAGACCAGAAGGGTATTTACACTGTATGCCGAAAGAACCTATCCCATTTAGTACAGTACACATGGATCACATGGGGCCGTTCGTCAGATCCGCGCGAGGAAATTCGTATGTAGTGCTTTTAATCTGCGGATTTTCTAAATTTGTGGTTATCCGAGCTGTGCGTTCGACTAAGACTGGACCAGTTTTAAATTTGTTGGGGGATGTGACAGCTATGTTTGGTACACCAAGTCGCATTGTAACGGATAGAGGCACAGCATTCACTGCCAAGATTTTTGAGGAGTACTGTCGGGTGAACGCAATTACCCACATAAAGACAGCTGTTGGGTCACCGAGAGCAAACGGTCAAGTGGAGAGAGCCAACCGGACCGTGCTAAATTCGATTCGACGTATGGTGGGAGAGCACAACATGCGATGGGATGAGCAAGTGCCGAAGATTCAGTGGTCGGTTAACAATATGCCAAACTCGACTACTAATTTGTCGCCTAGTGCATTGGCGTTGTCCTAAAAGCCACGAGATATTCATCAGAACACCATTGTTATGGCGCTACACGACGAGGTGAACAATGTATTGGAGAATCCACAGGAGCGGAAATAGCATGCAATGACAGCCATCGAGAGAAGGCAGTGTAATGAGAAGTAGTATTTCGACATGCGACGTAAGCCTTCAAACACCTATGAGCTCGGTGATATGGTATTAGTGGAGCGAGACCTTACCGCGATGGGCCATAGTCGTAAACTTGAAGCCAGATACAAAGGCCCGTATGTGGTGAAAACTGTGTTGGACAACGATCGTTACGAGCTACATAGAAGATCTCCCAGGAGTGCGTAGATCGAACCGACTCAGAACAACAGTTTATGCAGCAGATCGTATGAAGCAATAGTGCCAATTAGTAGATGTAGGCGATGAAGATGATGAAGTTGATGTAGAATTAACAGATAGTGAAGACGTTTAATACCAATTGAACTTATTGTATGAAAGTTTTTGAAAAAAATATTAAGAATTGAATTAAACCTAATTTAAAATCAGGGGAATCTGGGTGTCCGATTGTAAATCTATTAGGAAGCTGGTGCTGTCGGGCAGGCAACCAATTGAGTTTAGTTACAGCAAGCAAACGAGCTAGTTCGCTTTTGTGCTGCGATCGGAAATACCCCAGTTATCGTTGGGTCTGTGATTCCGGGAAGTCGTCGGGAAGTAAGTCTCGAAATTCTGTGGTCATCGTCGAAGGTTGGTAGTTTACACTAGGGTTACATTTCTTACAAGATTCAATAGAACCTTGCATTGAACTGTTGCGGAATTTTTCAACAATTGTTATTTTCTGAGAAACTTTTGAATATAGGGGGCAGGCTTGGGAATTGTGATCACAATTTGCCGCAGTTCATCGATTCTGCAAGTCAACCTAAACACAAAGCAGCAGCAGCATCAATACCATCAAGCGTTGCGCTGCCAACGGTTCATACACTGCTTGAATGTTTTTATCTCTCCACTATGACCGTTTATGGGCAGCCATCTCGAGGTGAATGGTTGAAAAAAATGTTAAATAGGATAAATGATAGCTTCGGCACCCTGAGGGTATTTTCGGCAGCACTAAATTATCGTCCTTGTTAAAATTTATCTACGGAACAAGAGTTACCTTCAATGTACTCAATATATTCCTTGAACTATAATCTTCCATGTAAACCTCATCTTTCACAAAAATATGATATAACATGGGTTTTATCATTGAATGAAATAAATGCTGACGAAATTATCGTCATTCGTGAGCTGCCGAATAAAACAACACAATAATAGCTTAAGAAAAACTCACCACTTTGAAAGGTCCAATTCTCCACTCCAGTACCAATTTGTCACAAAAGCTACGCACAGATCACTCATGCACTATTAAACTTTCGATTTGTCTAAAAAGCACTCGAAAATACTGAATTTTCATGCTTTAAATCACAAATTAAAATTAATGCACTTTGCTTTCCTCGGCAATCACTTTTTATTACGGGAATAGGTTGCCAGAAAACCATATTCAATTGCGGTGTATTTTTTATTCTCAATTTAAATTCATTGAAAAAATCGAACACAACTAATTAATGCATTGGAATTAGGCAACAAAGCATGCATTGGTAATAATTGAGCCTATCAATACTTTCCTTATGTAAAGATTGTAGCGCATAAACTTCAACATACTGAGAAACATAAAAAATATTCATCTTTCAATTGGTAATTCATTTTGGCAACACTTCTGTTGTTCTACAGGCAATCAGAGGATGATGTTTTTGTGTCAAGTCATAAGTGCATTGATTTGCAAAGGGCCTGTTCTGATTTTCTCATACACTGAGAATAATATGAACGTAAAAAAAATATAAAAATAGCCTGTAGAATTTTCAATTTCGCATTACCTTTTAGTGATTTTTTTGCGCATAGACACTAGGGTGCGGCTTATTTCCCAAAAGTTCTCAAAACCAAAAATTCGTGTGCTCTTATGAATTCAATTCATATTAGAAGAGAAACCGCAAAGTATGAGCCAAAAATATTAAGATTTATATATTTATTTATTCACCGTCTTTGACTACAGGTCACACAGACTGAAATTTTAATATTATTTACTTTACTTAAATTCTATCACTTATCGTATTAACAATTTAGGGGTGGCGCATGCGTCTTGAAGGTGAATTTTCAAGTTATAAAAAATGGCCTTCAGTGAAGTCACCATAATTTCGGTTATTTCTCACCAATTTCAAAACTTTAAGCATCATTATTTTCAAAATTAAATTTATGAAAACTTTGTAGAACATCATATTTGTCTTAAATCGAAACAAATCTTTGTTAAAAGTAGTTTTCTCGATTTTTTTTTTCATTTTACTGGAAAATTCATATTTGTTTGACCATAACTTTATAAATACTCAACCTGTTTCAAATATTTGTACAGTCGAAGCATGTTATAACGACATGGCAAGGGAGCGTCGTAATAGAGGAATGTCGTTTTAGAGAATAGTGGTAACATTAAAATCTTTTTCAAGGGACCGAAAAATGTCGCTATAGAGAGCTTCTGTCGCTATTAAAGTGGTCGTTGTAACGAGCTTCGACTGTACATGTTTTTGAAGCAAAAAATAGTTGTTTCCATACTGTTCATACAAAATATGTTTCTAAGAAATGGTTTTGGCTTAATTTTGTAACAAAAACTACCCAAAAACATTTTTTTAAAGGAAAAAATCGAATTTCTTTGGATTATTTATGTTTTTTCTGCCAAAAATCACATTTTTCCTGTAAAACTTGTGTTTATAAAGTATTTTATTCGAATTACGAGTTGAATAGTGCATATATTTTTTAACATGAGCAAAAATATTATTGTTTCAAAATTATTTAAAAATTGTTGACAAGTATTTTTCAAAGGTTTATCAAATGAGGAAAACCAGTTTCATCTTTAACAATATTGTTTAACCGACAAAAATTAAAAAAAAAACTGACGTTTTTCGTTAGGACATCATGGTTTTGTGCAGTTTTTGTTGAATAACTTGGTCAAATCATTTTTTTTTTTTACTTAAATGTGTCGAATGAAAAGTATGAAATTAGTTAAGTAAGCTTCTAAACCATACAAAAAGATTTGGAATCGGTTGAGTATTCATGAAGTTATGGTCAAACAAAGATTTTATTTTAGTAAAATGAGGAAACATTTGGAGTAAACTACTTTTTATTGAAACTAGTTTTGATTTCACACAAATTTGATATTCTACAAAGTTTTCATAAATTTAGTTTTTAAGATAATGGTGCTGAAAGTTTCAAAATTGGTTAGAAATTACCGAAGTAATGTTGACTTCACTGAAGGCCATTTTTTATAATTTGAAAATTTACCTTCAAGACGCTTGCTCCCCTCTAAATTTCAATATTTTTGGCTCAAACTTTGAGGTTTCTCCTATTATATGATTCGAATTCATAAGAGTACAAGAATTTTTAGATATGAGAAGTTTTGAAAAATAAGCCACACCCTTATAAACAGTAGTGTGAGTAGCGAATAGGGGCATGCATGTAACCCATTCAAACGCAAATCTGAATTTCATGTAATCCGATAATCGTGTTCCGTGGATTTTTCTAGCAGAGCACAATTTTGTTAATCAATTAACCATGACGTCACGCTGTAACTTCTAGGCTGGATTCGCACTTGCTGCAAGACCATGACATGGCAATTTTTAAAGCCGAGATGCTGCCATAGTGAGATTGAATACAAAAAATATTTGATAAAATAAATGAAAACGAAATTAGGCAGCGTCCATTTATTACATAACGTTAAAATGTACAATTTTCGACCATTCCCTCCTCCGCAACGGTCTTTGCAAGAAAAAAATAAATTTTGTGTTTGAGCCGCAACGTTTGAGCCTACTCCCCCTACCCCTAGAGCGTTACGTAATTTGTGGACGGTGCCTTAGTCTGCATAAAGTTAGTGGCGTGGTGTATTCAATTTGACTCTCTGCTATTCTATTTATAACTGCAATTCTGTTCTCAGTGTAGTCTGTATTTTTCTGCATTGGCCCTTTCAACGAGTAGAACATAATTAGTGACGTTTAATTTCAGGATTTGTCAACAAATACGAAATTTTACCAATACATAAACTAGTTTTTGCGCAGTTTTGGATTGTCGAAGTGAACATTTTTGTTGCCGACAATAGTAATTGCATTGCCGATAAAAGAACAAGTGCCTCGTGACTTTGGTGAGGAAAAATAGAAGATTAAGAGAATAAAATAGTGTTTTGTGTATAATAATTAACAAATGAAGAGTACTCAAGTGTAGTTAAGGTGTCTGCTGCTAATTGTTGTGCTCTATTGTTTCGTAAAATTGCCCTCTTAAAAGTTCAGCTGCTTAGGCTGCCGACAATACGTAAGTTCCCCTAATTCAATCGCTAATATTCCGCGTGTGTACTCAATTAATTGAAAGCTATTAGCGCTAACAGCAAGAGCACAATCACTCCGTTGCGATACATATAAACAAGTTCAATTTCATGCTACCTTTATCGAGCAAAAATGCAAAACCCAGAGAACCGGATAAATCGTGTCACCACTGTGCTCGACTCATTTCGCATTCGTTTGAAAAAACGTTAGGAAGAAGAAGATTACAGTTTTGAAGAGCCGTGATATTTTTTGTTTTGAACGGTCATGGTTTGCCTTGGATTTTGATGGTCGTGTAGAAAAATGTGAATGTCGAGGTGGTAAATGTTTGCGACAATACATTTCCCATCCCTGATAGGGGGAGATCCCCCAGTACCGGACAAAGTCGAAAAATTGAGATATCATGATCCAATCAAGATGGTGTATTAGAAGAAAAGAAAGCTCTTATAGAGAGTAATGTTTGCACAGAATAACACATCCTTGAAATATGCATGCCTTTTTAAAAAAAGGTGAGATGTTTGAAGATTGTAAAGAAGATTGAAAATTTGTATCGCCCTAAATTTGAACCTAATTAGTAGTTATTTTGAATATGGCAAAATAATTTAGATCACGCAAGCATGATCGAACATAATCATAATTTGAAAGTATGAATGTATTTCGTACCATCTTCTTTTTCTTCTTTTTGGCGTTACGTCCCAACTGGGACAAAGCCTGCTTCTCAGATTAGTGTTCTTATGAGCACATCTACAGTTATTAACTGAGAGCTTTATTTGCCAAATGACCATTTCTGCATGTGTGTATTAGGGTGCCAATGGAATGTATGGGAAAAATTTTGCCTTCGAATTTCAAAAAATGGTAGTGCTCAAAACTTTTGTCTCCTCGAAAAAAGTCCCCATGCAAAATTTGAGCTCAATCGGCCTTCGTTAAATGGACCCCCAAAGCGGTCAAAGTTTGGCTTTTTTGACCCATGAAAAATCTCCCAAGGGGGGTACATAAAATTTCCGAAATCGAAATGTTTTTTGATGCCATATGCCTTAAAAATGCATGAAACGTTGAAATCTGGTGTTATTTGCAATTTTTTTTTTTTTTTTTGAAAAAATCGACCTTTTGGGACATAGTAAATTTTTTGAGTTGGGGGAGTGAATTGAATTTGAAATGAACAATTTGAATTCAATTGCTGAGAAATTCAAGGCAATATTATTGAAACGTATCCTATATCATTGTTAGCCACTGAAAGCATATTATATGTGATATTTCATTAGGGTGGTTCATTTACTTTCCATTAGGGTGGTCCTTTTTGTTGAAAAATGAAAAAAAAAATTAAAAAATTGAATTTTAATTGAACATTGAAGACAATAGTATTGGAACATCTCTCACATTATCGTAAGCCATTTTCTACATTTAATATGTGGTATTTTATTAGGGTGGTTCTCTTATTTTCCATAAGGGTGGGCCTTTCTGTCGAAAAATCATAATTTGAATGGGAATTAAAAACAATAGTATTTTATCACCTCCTTCATCATCGTAGGCCATTTCCTTCATTAGATTCGTGATATATGATATTGGGAAGGCTCACTTATATTCCATTACGGTGGTCCTTTAAAATAAATTGAGAATTTGAATGGAATAGTAAATACAAGAGTAATTAAACATCTCCTATGTCATCGTAGGCCACTGTTAACATATAATAAGTGATATTTCATTGAGGCTATTGTCCTCAGTTTTGCATAAGGGTGATCATTTAATTTGTAAATTAAAAAAAAAATATTCTCAACAGATCTAACAAATCAACTTTGTTTGTATAGTTTTGAATCATGATTCTTCATTGGCATGCAACTCTTCGTTAAGATATTTTCATTAAGGTTTTGTTTTGAATAGTTAAAATAAATCGTTCCAATAACAATAATCAGTGAATTCAGTGAAGCACAACTCTAACTACCATAATCAAAATACAGATAAAAAAGGAATGAAATAATTTTTGACGTATTCAAATTATGACAATAGCCTGATGGGCGACGATCAAGGGCAACAAAAGTGTTTAGTTTATATTTTCAAAAGAGATTCTCAGCCTTGGGCTCCTTCATTCCCGAAACAAAAGTACGTTGCCTTCTGCTTGCTATAGTACACGCGATTCGGTTGTGACAACGTAGGCAATTCCAGTTTTTTTTTAGTTTCCTTTACTTCGATCGGTACTATCGGCGAAGACTTACAGATACCAGGTAAGTGTGAATTGAATACATTGCAAAATTGTTTTAAAATGTTTTTCATGGATTCTAATATTTTTGATTTTTATATTTTCTTCTAGGTCCTTCAAAATCATCTTCAACTCCTAAACCACAATTAAAAAACGTTATTACTGTCGATGTGGCTGCTGCTTTGGACCGCTGCAAAGTGAGTGATCGAAATGCGGTATTTCTAATTTCATCTATAGCGAAATCTTTGGGGCACGACGTTTCAACATTATTGTTTTTTTTTTTTTTTTTTTTTTTTTTTTTTTTTTTTTTTTTTTTTTTTTTTTTTTTTTTTTTTTTTTTTTAATTTCTTTATTAGTATCATTCCAAACATTACATTCATTATTTCTTATATCTAGGTGTTCTGTGTTATTAGACAACACTATCATCCTAATTTGGTAAAACAAATCTAAGATTTTATTAACATTTTGTTAACAACATATTACATTTCATTTGCCGTAGCAGTTCAGATTTTTTACAGGTGAGTTGATTTCACCTGCTTATAAGAGAAAAAAAAAAAGTTTTTAATATACTTAACCTAACTTAACCTAATCATATAACGCATTAATCGTGGCAATAGAAGATTGTAACGATTTTTGCCTGAAATTATTGATTATTTTATTTGACATTTGTTCCAATGTTTCAACATTGGATATCCTATGTAACTCATTGGTACTATACCAGGGAGGAAGCCTCAGAATCATTTTCAAAATTTTATTTTGAATTCTCTGCAGAGCTTTCTTCCTGGTATTACAACAGCTAGTCCATATTGGTACAGCATACAACATGGCTGGCCTGAAAATTTGTTTGAATATCAAAAGCTTGTTCTTAAGACAAAGTTTTGATTTTCTATTAATAAGGGGATAGAGACATTTTACATATTTGTTACATTTGGCTTGAATGCCCTCAATGTGATTTTTGAAAGTTAAATTCTTATCTAGCATGAGTCCTAGATACTTAACTTCATCTGACCAATTTATTGGAACCCCTCTCATCGTGACAACATGTCTACTTGAAGGTTTCAAATAAAGAGCTTTTGGTTTATGTGGGAATATTATTAGTTGAGTTTTGGAAGCATTAGGAGAAATCTTCCATTTTTGCAAGTATGAAGAAAAAATATCCAAACTTTTTTGCAATCGACTACAGATGACACGCAGGCTTCGTCCTTTGGCGGAGAGGCCTGTGTCATCCGCAAACAAAGATTTTTGACATCCCTGAGGTAACTCAGGTAAGTCAGATGTGAAAATATTGTATAATATTGGTCCCAAGATGCTGCCTTGGGGAACACCAGCTCTTACAGGAAGTCTTTCAGATCTGGAGTTCTGATAATTAACCTGAAGTGTACGATTTGACAGATAACTTTGAATTATTCTAACAATGTATGTTGGAAAATTAAAATTTTTCAATTTTACAATCAAACCTTCATGCCAAACACTGTCGAATGCTTTTTCTATGTCTAGAAGAGCAAGACCAGTAGAGTAGCCTTCAGATTTGTTGGAACGGATCAAATTTGTTACACGTAAAAGTTGATGAGTGGTCGAATGTCCATGGCGGAATCCGAACTGTTCATTGGCAAAAATTGAATTTTCGTTGATGTGGGCCATCATTCTGTTCAAAATTACCTTTTCAAAAAGTTTACTGATGGAGGAAAGCAAACTGATTGGACGATAGCTAGAAGCTTCTGCAGGATTTTTGTCTGGTTTTAAAATTGGAACAACCTTAGCATTTTTCCATTTGTCAGGAAAATATGCTAATTGAAAACATTTGTTAAATATATCAACTAAAAATGATAAGCTACTTTCTGGAAGTTTCTTGATGAGGATGTAGAAAATTCCATCATCGCCAGGAGCTTTCATATTTTTGAATTTTTTAATAATAGTTCTCACTTCTTCCAAATCAGTCTCCCAGGCATTTTCGAAAACGTTCTCTTGATTGAGAATATTTTCGAACTCCTGAGTAACTTCATTTTCAATTGGACTAGTAAGTCCTAAATTAAAATTGTGAGCACTTTCAAACTGCATAGCAAGTTTTTGAGCTTTTTCGCAATTAGTTAGTAATAATTTGTTTTCCTCTTTCAATGCCGGTATTGGCTTCTGAGGTTTTTTCAAGATTTTCGATAATTTCCAAAAGGGCTTAGAGCCAGGGTCCAATTGAGAAATTTTATTTTCAAAATTTTTGTTTCTCAATTGAGCAAAACGTTTCTTGATTTCTTTCTGCAAATCCTGCCATATAATTTTCATAGCAGGATCGCGAGTGCGTTGAAATTGCCTTCTCCTCACGTTTTTAAGACGGATCAAGAGTTTAAGATCATCGTCTATAATCACGGATTCAAATTTTACTTCACATTTTGGAATTGCAATGTTCCTGGCTTCAACAATGGAATTTGTTAAAGTTTCAAGAGCATTGTCAATATCAATTTTAGTTTCTAAAGAAATGTTAACATCAAGATTAGAGTCAACATACGTTTCATATATATTCCAGTCGGCTCGTAAATAATTGAAAGTGGAGCTGATAGGATTGAGAATCGCTTCATGCGATATTTGAAATGTAACAGGGACATGATCAGAATCAAAATCAGCATGAGTAACTAATTGGCTACAAAGATGACTAGAGTCGGTTAAGACCAAGTCAATCGTAGATGGATTTCTAGAAGAGGAAAAACATGTAGGGCTATCAGGGTATTGAATTGAGAAATATCCTGAAGAGCACTCATCAAATAAAATTCTGCCGTTGGAATTACTTTGAGAATTATTCCATGACCGATGTTTGGCATTAAAGTCACCAATGACAAAAAATTTTGACTTATTGCGAGTCAATTTTCGCAAGTCTGTTTGAAGCCAATTAACTTGCTGTCCAGAGCATTGAAAAGGCAAATAGGCAGCTATGAAAGTATATTTACCAAACTGTGTTTCAACAGAAACACCTAAAGTTTCAAAAACTTTAGTTTCAAATGACGAAAACAGTTGATGTTTTATACGCCTATGAATGATGATTGCAACTCCCCCACATGCCCCATCAAGTCGATCATTACGATAAACAAAAAAGTTAGGATCTTTTTTAAATTTGGATCCAGGTTTTAAATAAGTTTCGGTAATAACTGCTATATGCACTTTATTAGCTGTAAGAAAATTAAACAGCTCGTCCTCTTTACCATTCAGAGAACGAGCATTCCAATTTAAAATATTTAAATTATTATTTGGATCCATTAGAAAAACGTAATCCAATAACAATTTTATTTGTAAATTTTACACCTACTTGGACTGCTTCAGTCATAGTTGTGGCTTTGAACATTGCATCAATCATTAGATTCAATTGTTCAGTTAGAAAATTAAAATCAGAGGCAGACATATCATCTGATGATTTCCCATTGGAATTTTCGGTAGACGAAGAAGCGGGGTAGGAGTTACCTGTGGCGGTAGGGTTTTTTCCATTTGGTTTGAAACAAGTAGAATGGGTACTCATGGAACGAACAGGGGAAGAGTTCAAATTACCTGCTACGATATCGGCAAAGGATTTACCGTGGGTAGATACATTCGAAATTGAAAGATTCGAACGGCTACCCGACGGATTAAAATTTGTTTGTGATTGAGCATGATTATGATCTTCCTGGTGGGTATGATTCCTAATCAAGCGATCATTAACTGAAAAATGAGCATTGTTCGATACTCTACCAGGCAAATTCCGGAAACGACCGTTATCGTAACGGATATTATCCTTCATCTGCTTGGCACGAGCCTCAACGACTCTTTTGCGTGAAATGCATTCCCAAAAGTTAGCTTTGTGAGGGCCCTTGCAATTGGCGCATTGAAATTTTCTGGTATCTTCTTTCACAGGACAGTCGTCCTTAGCGTGAGAAGAACCTCCGCAAATCATGCATTTAGCATCCATGCGACAATTTTTTGTACCATGACCCCACTTTTGGCACCGACGGCACTGAGTGGGGTTCTGGTAATTTCCTCCAGGTTTCTGGAAATGTTCCCACGTCACACGGACATCGAACATAAGTTTAGCTTTTTCTAAAGCTTTAATATTATTTAGTTCTTTTTTGTTAAAGTGAACTAAATAATATTCTTGAGAAAGCCCTTTCCGAACAATGCCAGATTGGGTTCTCTTTTTCATAATGATTACTTGGACTGGTGCAAATCCAAGTAAATCATTTATTCCATTTTTGATCTCTTCAGGTGACTTATAGTCACTTGAGAGACCTTTCAAGACGACTTTGAACAAACGTTCAGTTTTGTCGTCATAAGTAAAAAATTTGTGCTTCTTCTCTTCAAGATATCTGAGAAGAAGTTCGCGATCTTTAAGAGTTTCCGGCAAAACGCGACAGTCTCCTTTCTTTGCGATTTGGAAGGAAACCTTGATTCCCCTAATGGAGTTCAAGATCTCCTGCCTAAATCCCCCAAATTCGGAACAACTGACCACGATAGGCGGCACTCTTTGCTTCCTCACTTGAATCAAAGAGCCTGGGCTAGAGGCTGCTTCGATTTGGTGTTCGGAAAATTTGTCTAGAGCATCGAACTGATTGCTCATTTCAATACAATTATTCATTTCACCCTTGGAAGAAACTTCGCATTCCGGGGAAGCGTCCTTTCTTCCATTCTTGCCACGTGTAGTGACAGTTTTAAAACCCACTTTTTTGGAAGGAAGTAGTGAATTCAGAGATTCACCCTTCCTTTTGTTAGTTGTTGATACCATGTTTAGTTAATAAACGAGAAAGACGTGACCTTCGAGAGGTTTTTTCCCTAGACGGTGTCCAAGAAGGATTACCACCGCTAGCTTTCGCCAACGGGTCCAACGAAAAATCGAAGGCACGGGTCCAAACAAGGATCGTAAAGGGATCAATTGTAGAAAAAATAGTACTGAAAAGTACTGTTTAAGTAGCACTGAAAAGTACCGTTTTTAATTTTAGCACTGAAAAGTACTGTTTGTGTAGCACTGAAAAGTACTGTTTTATTGCTTTAGGTAGTTTTTAAGAAAACTTCCAAGAGCAGAGAGAATTCGTGTACGCACAGCACGAAGGTACGATGCGCACTGCTCAACATTATTGTTGAACAAGGAGTCCATTAGATATTCAAGAAAAAAAAAAATTCGTGAGCAAAAGCACCATGAGCTGAAAACAACATTTAAGATAACTTAACAGTTCACTGGGATTCAAAGCTGCTTCCTAGTATATTGTCGTCTAAAGCCATCCCCAAAACAGAACGATTGGCTATAGTAGTATCTGGTGATGGCATCCGTAAGATGTTAGCTGTTCTCCCCATCCAAAATTCAACAGGAATAGAACAAGCAGTAGCAGTTTATAATGCAGTTGTCGATTGGGGTCTTGAAGACAGGTAAGTTTAGCTTCAATTTTATTATTGATAATTTCTAAAATATGACGCTCGTTTTTTAGGTTTATGTTTACATCATTTGATACCATTGCATCGAACACTGGTCGAAAGAAAGGAGCGTATCAACATCTAAACAATATTGGACTTCCCTGTAGACATCACATACACGAGCTGTTAGTTGGCAAGGCATTCAAGGTACTGCAATTTGAAACAGCACAATCTCCAAATGTTGAGATCTTTAAGCGGTTTCAGATGGAATGGCACCGCTTAGAAAAGAGTTCATACCATTCTGGTTTGAATGATGCGTTTGTTAAATCATCAATAACAGATAACAAGAGGGTGATTTTATTAGAATTTTTTGAGCGACAACTAATAGAACATCATCACCGCGAAGATTATCGTGAAGTTATTCAGCATACGATTATATTTTTGGGTGGAAAAAGTAATGAAAATTTTAAAATAAGAGCTCCTGGTGCTTTCCATAATGCAAGATGGATGGCTAAAATTATTTATTCTTTAAAAATGTTCGCAAAATACACTTTTGCGTTACCTAAGGCAACTAAAGATGGATTAGCACGTTTTATTGTTTTCATTGTGAAAGTATATCTAAGAAACTGGTTTCTTTCATCGTGTGCTGCAATGTCTGCAAACAATGACTACAATTTGTTAAAATCGCTTAAAATTTACGAGGCTGTTGACAAAGAAGTTAGCATAGCATAGCATAGCATAGACTGACTGTACATGTCAATGGTTGCTACTCCGTGATTGATCGGAACTGGTAAGAATTGCACTACGATCCAAATGAATAAGGGATGGGAGTTTCCGCTTACTCTCGAAGTGCAATTTTAGCAGATCTAATATTATTGATCAATAACGGCGCCGGCCAAGTCCTTACAGTCAGTTGGGATGGGGAAGGAATGTTAGGGTGTAATGATTGTTGCTTCTAGAGACCGAGAATACCTCTGCATCTCCACAATCACCACGGGAAGGGTGTTTATTAGTGAGGGAGGAAAAGATCTGGGAGTCACCTCTGGTCGGTGATGCGATCCATGGACAAGGGGGAAATATACGACTTGTATTTAAAGCTAGTTTTGTATTTTTGTCTCGAGAAGTTTTTGGAAAAATACGTCAACATCTATAATGTCGAACAATTCAAAAGACGTTTTTATTAATGACGAAAACTGAAAATTACATGTATATATTTTAACTTATGTGAAACAGGAATAATGCCGACACTTGTAGTGACGAACCATACATAGTTTGTTTGAAAATTACATATGAGTATTACTGTGCATTTTGTCTCGATATGGTAGAAGTTTTAGAAAATACGTCAACATTCACAATGTCGAACAATTCAAAAGATTGTTTTTAATAAATAATTTTTAATAATGTCAAAAAGAGAATTTGTATATGTATATTCAAATTGTGTAAGAAAAGAGCATAATGCCGACACATATAGTGACGAACCATACAAAGTTTGTTTTAATATTACATAAAAGTTACGCTTTCAAGAAAATATGTGTTATCATAAGCATGAAACGAACTCACCAGTTGGTAATCCATTCTCGACTGAACACAAAACTGACACTGACAGCAAAACTTCTTGGCGTCCCGAAAATAAACCGTCTTGCTTGGGCCTTCCCAAATACGTACCCAGCAAGACGCTCCAAAACAGGTGAAAAAAAAAAAAATCTCCGGCGACGAAAACACGCGCGAATCCGTCAGCAAAATCAATCGGACGACGCAAAACCGAACTGTCCTGCTTGGGCGTCACGAAGCACTACCCAGCAAGACGCTCCAAAACAGAGGGAAAAAAAATTCTCCGGCAACGAAAACGCGCGAATCCGTCGGCAAAATCAATCAGACGACGCAAAACCGAACTGTCCTGCTTGGGCTTCACGAAGCACTACCCAGCAAGACGCTCCAAAACAGGGGGAAAAAAATTCTCCGGCAACAAAAACGCGCGAATCCGTCACCAAAATCAATCGGACGACGCAAAACCGAGCTGTCCTGCTTGGGCTTCACGAAGCACTACCCAGCAAGACGCTCCAAAACAGAGGGAAAAAAAATTCTCCGGCAACGAAAACGCGCGAATCCGTCGGCAAAATCAATCAGACGACGCAAAACCGAACTGTCCTGCTTGGGCTTCACGAAGCACTACCCAGCAAGACGCTCCAAAACAGGGGGAAAAAAATTCTCCGGCAACAAAAACGCGCGAATCCGTCACCATAATCAATCGGACGACGCAAAACCGAACTGTCCTGCTTGGGCTTCACGAAGCACTACCCAGCAAGACGCTCCAAAACAGGGGGAAAAAAATTCTCCGGCAACAAAAACGCGCGAATCCGTCACCAAAATCAATCGGACGACGCAAAACCGAGCTGTCCTGCTTGGGCTTCACGAAGCACTACCCAGCAAGACGCTCCAAAACAGAGGGAAAAAAAAATTCTCCGGCAACGAAAACGCGCGAATCCGTCGGCAAAATCAATCAGACGACGCAAAACCGAACTGTCCTGCTTGGGCTTCACGAAGCACTCTGAGTCTACGAGGCTGTTGACAAAGAAGTTGCCGAAGAAGTACATAAAGGGTTCTTGAATCATCTGCAGTATTTGGATAGCAATCTCATCGGATTGTGTTTGTTTGACGAAAAGTTGGATGTAGCAAATCAAAAAAGAATTATGGAAGCCTCACATACATCAGGTAAATACTTTGTTTAATTTGTTGTACCGAGATTATTATTTTTCTAACAATATTTTGATTTTCAGATACCCAAAAAATTGTATCTGCTAAATCCATAATCGAATCAAACGACGTTTCAACACTCGAGCTACACTCGTTTGTACAAGGATGTCAGGATACTAAAAAAATGTTCCATGCTCTAGAGATTCCGGAATCCTTGTTGGAAACTGATATTACGCAGTGGAATTGCAAAAAAGAATATGAAGATGCCAAAAGACGTATTCAAAGATTGGAAGTAGTAAATGACAATACGAAACGAGGTATTGCATTAATTAAAACATAAAATTCGAAATTGTCAACCGATGAAAATCAGAAACAGTTCATTTTGAAATTAGTTGAAGAACATCGAAAAATGTGTAAAAGTCAAAACAAATCAGATGTAATTTAGGAAATATATGCGATGTAATGTACCAAAAACAACTAACATGATATTTTTTTAATATTACAATTCCTTTCCTCTCCCTTTCGTTGCTTACCTTATTGCTACTACAACCATTGCAAAATCTATCAGTTCCCCATCTTAAGGGCCCCGGGGTTACAGTTCAGAGCCTTCTCTCCAATCACTCTGATTTTTTTTTTATCTGAGCTTGCACAGATGGTGCAAAACTGAATTGGAAAGGTCACTGAGGCTCAATGCTTGATCTCTGAGATGAGTGCATCTGAAATCACGAAGTAGCAAGCGGATTTCGTATGAGACGAGGACTCCGAACAGGTTCAGCTCAGTGAAGTGTTGCATTCTGAATGAAAATCACGCAAAACTTTTCAAAAGGACCTTTCTAGCAATGAGAGGCTTTCTAGAAAACTCTTGTTGTTAACTAAGTTACCTTTACATTTTTCGTCGAGCATTACGCAAATATTCTGTAGTAGTCCACACCATAATCTTTCTGTCTGTAGATATTAAGGTTGAAATTTTTACAATGACACCATAATTGAGGAAAGTGGACGAGACTTTTGCGAGAAATCATGGTTTCAAACTATACGATAAATGATGCACCCCAATGGAAAATGAGAGAAACTCCCTAATGAAATATGTTAACAGTGTCCTACGATGATGTCGCATATCAAATGGAACTAGAGGCGCATGAATTCAGAGGAATTTAAAGCCTCTCTAAACGAAAATGAAGACAATGGCCTACGATTATAAAAGAGGTGTTAAAATACTATTGTGCTGAAAAAAGGATCAAATTCAAAATTTCTTGATTTTTTTTTTAATTTTCGGCAAACACCAATGGAAAATAAGTGAGCCACCCTAATAAAATATCACGAATCTAATGAAGGAAATGCCCTACGATGATGAAAGAGGTGATAAAATACTATTGTTTTTAATATCCCATTCAAATTATGATTTTTCGACAGAAAGGCCCACCCTTATGGAAAATATATGAACCACCCTAATAAAATACCACATATTAAATGAAGAAAATGGCTTACGATAATGTGAGAGATGTTCCAATACTATTGTCTTCAATATTCAATTAAAATTCTACTTATTTTTTAACAAAAAGGACCACCCTAATGGAAAGTAAATGAACCACCCTAATGAAATATCACATATAATATGCTTTCAGTGGCCAACAATGATATGGATACGTTTCAATACTATTGCCTTGAATTTCTCAGCAATTGAATTCAAATCGTTCATTTCAAATTCAATTCACTCCCCCAACTCAAAAACTTACTAAGTCCCAAAAGGACGATTTAAAAAAAAAAAAAATCCAAATAACACCAGATCTTGACGTTTCATGCATTTCTTAGACATCTGGCATCAAAAAAAAAATCGATTTCGGAATTGGGAGATTTTTCATGGGTCAAAAAAGCCAAACTTTGACAGCTTTAGGGGTCCACTTAATGAAGTCCGATTGAGCTCAAATTTTGCATGGGGACTTTTATCGAGGAGACAAAACTTTTGAGCACTACCATTTTTTGAAATTCGAAAAATCGATTTTCATTGGCACCCTGCTGAACACTTTTTAATTTGAACCCAGTCAATTTGTACATCGCTCAGATTAAAAAAAGGTTCAAACGTCATTTAGCTCATGGAACAATCACAAAACCAAAACAAAACAGTGGAAGAGGTTATTAGAAACACGGTTCTAGGGTTACTAGATGTTCAAATTAAAAAGGAACCCCGATGGTTTGCATCTGAGGGAGAGGAGACAGCTCACTGACAACTGGCTTGTTTTCTTGACTTCTTTGATTTATTTTTCTCATGTTTGGGTTGTGCACAATGGTTCGGGGAGCACAAACTGGGTCAAAACCATTTTCACATCTCATTTGTTATAAAAAAAAAACATAAAATCAAAAAAAAATCAATAGCAATTTGAGTCCAATCGACAAGATTTAAATATTCAACGATTTTATATGCGAGGGCACAGGAAAACAACTTGAATGTTCAATCAGACCCAGTTTTAGTTTGGCCAAATTTTGACGGTTTTTCACGCTCTGCGCTTCGAATGTGCGGTTTTCCAGTGACAGTTGATGACAGGTTCCCATGACTTTTGGGAGTTCGTAATAGAAGCCAGCTGTTTCCTCTCTCTCAGGTTTGCATGAGGTACCGTTCTAATTATCGGGGGTGCACGGTAGTAATTTGACTACATTTTGCCTTCTTCAATAAAATGAAAAAGGCCTAAGTTCTTCCTAGTGTTACATTTCTTACGAAATTTAGTAGTATCAAGCACTGACCTGATTCAAAAATTGTTATTTTTTAGAAACTTTTGCATATAGCATTCGCAGTACCCCCTTAAGAAAATCCTTTTCACGCCTCGTTACTTCCTAGGAATGCACGTGCTATTCGCCAGTCACCCACCAAGATTGCACATGTCCGTAAGAAAGAGGACACTTCTAACATCAACTTCACCGGGCTTGACTGGCGAGCTTATACGCCTTGACGCAAGTGTCATGAGAAATCCTGCAGCGCTTGAATGCATGACATCTGTTCTACTGAAGCTTACCTTACCAACTCAATAAGCCATTCTGCGCTTTCTGCGTGTAATCCTGGACAATGTTTGCAGGCATTTTCCCTCTCTCTTTTCATTTTGACCCAATAGAAATGAAGAAAATTTAAAACCACCCCACGTCGGTCGGTCCACTTCTGCACAACATTTCACATCATAACTCGCACATCACGAAGAGCAAACGTGGCACAAATTCCGAAGGAACAGTCCCTCTCGGTCATCCACGTCATTGAATTTCAAAAAAGATGATATTCGTGATAGGTGAGTCGGACAAAGTTTTCCCATCAATCCTTTCCGGGCAAGAAATGACGACGATACTCTTTCTAGCTACCATGAAGCGCAAGACGTCCGAAAGTTAAAACAGCATCCGAGAGTTTCTGGAAAAAAAATGGAAAAAAGTTTCATAAATTATCGTTATGCGAAAGGTACACGACGTGCAGCGTGCGGTGTGCTTGTCCTTTCTATTGAATTCGATGAAAAATGACAGACCCCAGTGGCGAATGAATTTCCGTCAGGACATGTGGTGAGCTATCATGGGAATTCTTTCGAGGAAATAATGTTACAATTATTCCACAGGTCGAGAATCATTCCGGGTTGGAATTTTTCTCGACTTCCCAAGGGCATAAAGTATTTTCGTACCTGCCAAACGATATACCAATGCAAAAATGGTCAATTGATATTTCGGATGAAGAGAACGATATTTATTCAAACGTTTTATTTCTTACAATAATTATATTCAAGCTGGGAAACTTTTGGTTCAATAAGCGTACATTCTAAGATCACTAATGAAATCTGGAGTAAAAATGCAAGTATGTTCTGTTTTCGTCACTTTCCAATTTTGTCAAGATTCGATTTCTTCAACAAATTATTCCGTATTTGTAAACATGGAAAAAAAATAACGCTCGGAATACTAACTAAGAACTTATTTTGAAGCAAGGAAAATAATTCTCAAATGGCACTGGGAGTAATTTGAAATGGATACATGGATACACTCTGATCGCATTAATTTAAAACCGTTCAAAATATTATGTCTTTAGACTGACACATGTTCACTGAAATAGTTGCAAAAGTACTATTAAGCTATTAAGCTATTATAAGATGTAAGAATACTAAGATGCTATAGAGCAGAACAAACTACGATCAGTATAAGATTTTTCCAGCAACGAAGGAGTTCGGTTCTACATCCTAAGCTTGCCAGTTAGCAGAATATTCACAGAAACGTTTTCCGCGTCAAATTCCGGAGTAAAGTTCCGGCAGTAACTATCCTAGTTATGAACTGAATACTGCTCCACATGCACCGTCAAAAGTTTTGTATGCATGCACTATTCTTGGAAACCACTACTGAATAATACGCAGACGATGCGAGTTTTGTTACAGCTTTCCTGCTATATGATCTTACCAATTGGTGCATTCCTACGAGCTAATATGCATGCACCGCAAACTAGCCGTTGCAAAATTTATTTTCAATTTCACTGTCTTTACCGAGCACTTCTCGCTAGTGAATAATGTATAGAGCAGTCCCGATTCGGTAACGTGTGTGGGAAGTAAAAACATGTACTCCAAAGAAGTTCGTCAGGTACAGGCATTGTGAGCAGTGGCGCGGGAAGTGGGTAGGACAGGTAGGACATGTACTACGCACAAAAACAGCTGGGTTGGACAGTCAAAGGATTGTCCTACCCACGATTCAACAAAAAAAAAAACTTCTGTGCAAAGAATTTCACAGAATGTTTGCTGCTCATCCATTTGTTACCTAAAAATATATGAGGAAATTAGAACAACCTCACTGGTTATAAAGTTAAGCTTTTTGGCCTATTTTTGTCAAATTTGTTCTATAAAATTGGCATAAAAAGGATTTAAATAAATATTTTTTTAATATGAATAATAACAAAACATGATTCAATGAATGATGCAAACGACATGATTGGTAGTAGGTTTATTTACAGAGACTTGGTCTCTAATTCAATGCAAGTTTCTAAAAAGTTTATATTTTTGTTTTATTTTTTAGTCAAAATGGTCTTAAAATTTTTTTCCCTTATTCTGCTTGAATGGGATCCTGACGCAAAATTGTACAGGCTCCAAATAAACCTTCAGAGAATATAATGGGTTCAAGAGCCTCTTCAAGAAATTCGTCTCAGATTCCCCGAGGAAAAGCTTCAGGAATTATCATAGTGATTTTATTTGAAATACTTTCTCCTACAGGGTTCTCTTCAGAAATTCTGGCAAAGATTTTTCTACGAATTCCCCCTTAAATTCTACCAGCAATTTTTCAAAGGATATTTAGAAGAATTTCTCCAAATTTTGCTCCAATAATCTTTGAAACCTCCAAAGCTATTACTTTCAGTAATTTCCTCATTTAAAATTTGTTTTCCAAACTATCCTAGAATCTCCTCCAGATATTTTTCACTAATCCTTAAACCAAATTCTCCAGTAACAACTCATGGAAATCTTCAAAAAACTTCTACAAAATTTCTTCCTAGGAAATTCACAAAGGTTTATCCCAGAGTGTTTTGAAAGAATAGCTTAAGAGTTTTTTTTACAAGGAACCCTGCGAGAATTTCTTCAAATGTTCATGTGGATTCCATCAAGAATCCGTCCACGTTTCCTCCCAAAAATCAAAAATTCCTAGAGGGGTTCTTCGGACAAATCTATTTTTTCAAGGGATTCTCCTGCAGTTTTACCAAACATTTCTTAAAAAGTCTCTCAAAAATTCCCATGTAATCTTCAAAAGTTTATTTAAGGTGTTACACCAGCTTATACTACAGATTTTTTTCCAGTAAATCCTCCGATCATTCCTACACAATTTTCTAAAGAGATTTTTACCAATGTTTTTCGAGAAATTCCTATAGAAATTCTGCGGAATACAATCTTGAAATTCGATTGATTTGGTTATCTTTGCAAATTATCTAGAATTTTTTTTAAACCTACCACAAAAGGCTGACTTTAAAACTTACCCTAGTTTCATCAAAGGGTACTCTAGGATTTTCTTTAGAAATACCTCACGGATTTATTTTAAGAAAAAAATCTTGGCATTTCCCTGGAGACATTCCTGGAAGAATTTCGGATTTTCTTTTTATTTAAGACTTATTTGAGAAAATTTCAAAAAAACTACTAGAGAAATATCTGAAGAATTCTTAGAAGGAAACTCTGGATCAATTGCTGAAGGTATCTTTAGTGAAATCCCTAGTAAAATGCCTAGATTTTGCTGGAGAAATTATTGATTAAATTTTAGAAGACGTTTTCTGCCCATACTCGCAATACAGTCCCATTAGGAAAATCATCATGTCGAGAAAAACGCTTCTAAACATAATACAAAACGTTTTCGTTTCACCGTTGCTTACAGTAGTAAATTGTGGTGGGATTACTCAACACATTATCATTGTAGTATTATAAAACCTTCAAGAACTACAATATAATTAAAGTGCTTGTTTTACATATCTTAATCTAAGATTCAATCCAATGGGACTCGTTATCCGAGTATTTTTCTTGCCAAACACAAATATACCCGCATACCAGTCCCATTACAGGGGACTGGCTTACTATGTTTTTTCGCAACTTGACATAATCGTTTTCAAGTTTACAGTAGATCTCACGCTAAATCCCAAGGAATGTTTGTAACTGCAACTGTTAGTACTAGTTAATGTGGATTAAAAATGTCCTTCAAAGTTATTGTACTATTCGGTGGCAACAGTGATCATGTTGAAGACTCTCCTAGATTTTATTTAACTGCAGAACATGTTCCGGTTGGCCAATCTAGAAAGTTAATTGAATCCACCACGGGGATGTTGGTTTCAAGCAATGCAACAAAGCAATTTTCGGTCAGCATGAAGACGGCAAAGCTATTGAAGATTCCTTAGATATATGTTGATTGTCCTGCTGTATGCCATGAACCACCTTACTTCTTGGTTTTAGAAGTCGCATGTACCTACTTAGGGTAACTGTGGAAACTCTGGCTGGCCAAAAAATCAACCCAATTTAATGCCATAACAAGTTAAGCCTACCGGAGAGTTCGGTGATCATTGGCCGGAGTACAATAGTAGAGAGAGCAGCAGCATGGACTTAAAGGGAAGCTATTTTGACTATTTTTGGTTTAGAAGCTCGCAAGCACACATTTCGAGTTGCGGTTCTAGAACATCGCAGCAGAAATCATTCTGGGAAAACTTTAATATCACGTAAGAATAGATACTTTACATGAATAAACATGATTTGAGAAATTAAAATTTGCATTATTTCTCCTTTTAATAAAAAAAAGTACGATGCAAGATTACAAAACTTATAACAGGGCCAGGTTTGCTTCAACTTCTTTGTTATTCACTAATGGGACTATTATGCGGGTACTTTCAATATGGGACGCACATGATTTGGTATTTTTTTAGCATTTTGTCCATACAAAAATGCAATTTTAAGCATGATTTCATAAAGTACACTAAAAATAAACACCATTCATGAAGTTAACTAAAAAATGGTTAAAATCCATATGGGACTGTTATGCGAGTATGGGCAGTTTTGGTCGGGAGCCTTGAAGCGATGAGAAGCCTGAAGATGGGAAAATTTTCTCAAAGAATTTTTGATGGAATTAAGATGATTTCTGAAACAATCTTTGGAGAAATTCCATTTCTGTGGTTTTCCTTGGGAAAATTCAGGTTGAATTTTAGTTATCCTAATAAACATCTTGCAGAATATCATTTGGAAATAATCACTAAATGAACTTTTTTGGAAATTTCTGAAGCAATATCTGAATATTTGTCCTAGCCATGGTTTCGAACGTGGCCGTGCCTCTGATTGTGAGGAATGCATGAGAAATGTGAAACACTCATCATTCACCGGTTGTGTAAGTTACTGCCACGATGTTCTTATAGAACTTGGTAATTGTTTTAGATTTTCTCAGCCAGAAGTTGCATCCGTCAGTTTTCGAACATTTGATCAATTTCTGTACCATTGTAAATCGCGAAACTAAAAACCTAAACTAAACAAAATTTTACAACATCGATGTTCTGACCATGGTAACTAGTGTGTGTCGTGCCAAAATTACACACAAGATATACGGAAGTCGCATACGTAACCACGTAAAAAGTCGTTTACCGTGATGAATCAAAATTCGGACGGGATCAATATCCGGACACTCTGGTGAAATTCAATAATTTCAATGTTAAATATCCTTTAAACATGTAAGAATATTATTCCTTCGAATAATGTTAACCTGAGACGAGACTCGCGAAGACGGTCTTCTTTTTCTGTGATTGCTGAGTTTTTTTCTTATTCCACTTTGTGTTTATACCAATTATGCGCATGCTGTTCAAATCCTCACATGAACCTCTCAGCAAAAAATGATTGAGTTTGCATCACATCGAATCATAAATAGCCGTTTGAGTGAAATTTCATGCCAGCAAACGTAGCAGACATTATAATTTCTATAGAAATAATTAATTTTCTGCTTAGATTTATCAGCAACTATGGAAAAAACTGCTCCGCCGACTGAGGTTTTTAATAAAAGTTTACTTTGAACACAATACTTTTCACTTTTTCAACCATAAAAACGGTGGGCTGCATTTGACGTTTCGTGAGAGGGGAATCTGGGCTGCATATGACGTTGATATTTTTCTTCTTCGCGAGTCTCTCTCAGATGTTAACTACTGTTGACCATTGTAACGTGAATTGACATCAAGTTAGCCTTGTAAAACAACGGTAATGACTAAAACAAAAGTCAGTTTCACTCGGACGCGTTTATTTTCAAAATTTAAGAAAACCGAAGCAAATCTACTCAATGCGCCATCGCAATTCAACAATTAATCACGCGTTTTTTATGTGCTTATCATTTATGATACATATTCTGCAGTGATTTGTTTGTGTCTTTTTCTTGATAAATTCAATAGTTTTGATGAATTTACTGTAAATACACATAATTTAGTGCTAGAAGAAGACTATCCGGATACTTCTACGTGTGGTTTTGAATCCGGACATTGTGCTTTAACATCAATTTCCCATGGTTCAACAAGAAAATATTACATTATAATTGTTCGAAAACATGGAAAAAGTGGTAAAAGGTTCCATCACTGTGATTTTAAACAACATGAACGGAAAATGAGTGTAAATTATGTGTAAACACTATGAGGAATAATGCACACATCACAGTATTTTTGAAGACTTCAAAAACAACGTTTTTGATGTTTCATGACCATTCCACGGTGTGTTTCGTAGAGCAATTCAAAACAAAAAATTCGGCATGTCTGAAATTTTGACACAAGAAAGCCATGGTTTTCTTCTTTCATTTGCGATCAAAACGAAAATAATCGGTCGGAGGGTCTAGAACATTTTTTTTTTTCAATTTTTTTTTAAGGAGTTTGGATATAACTTAACCTTAATAGTATGGACCTTGGGTCGTTTTCGACCCATTTCAAAATTCAAATCATTGAAACTTTTGATTAAAATAACGCTTCCATAAAATAAAAGTTACAAATTGTGACTTTTTTTTGGGTCGTTTTCGCTCCAAAAATCCAAAAGCTCGAAAAAATCAGTGTGTTAACCGAAATGAATGGCACACTCTAGTTTCAGTTGTTGACCGAAATGAAGGGCAGTGTCTAGTTTCAGTAACTCCCGGAGATCCGGAATTGCGTCACTGTGGCCACCGGGAACCTGCTACATCTGAAAAAAAGGCCCTTTAGATACCCTTACTTTGACAACTTGTAGTTTTGTAACTAAGCAAGTAATCTGAACCGTCTTCATATTGTTGAATAGGTATTTACGTGGAATGTAAATAGAGATTCTCAAATCATTTAGTTTCTCAAATCATATACCCGGTTCCGGAAACCCGGAACATCCGAAAAGTAAGTTTCCATCGCAGTTTTGTGTATGTAATTGACATCGGTTGATGGATATTTTGTCATAAAATTACTCTGTTAGGGCAAGTGTACCATTAGTGGTGCACCTAAGGGAAAACTGCTAAAACACGGTGTTAAGATCATGAAATATATGATTTTAACGTATCATTCGATAGATCTCAAATCCTTCTATCATTCAAATGTATAAAAATCACGATTCATTTGAAATTTCCCTGCAAAAAGCCTTGCACCAATAATAGGAACACTGTTCCTTTAGTGGAGGTATATTTTAAGGATGGTTCCTTTAGTGGCGCAAACCATTGATTTCTTATGGGACCCTCCACTATGGGTACTGATGCACCACTATAGGTGCAAAGGAGCAAAAAAATTAAGCAAAATAATTGTTTTAAATAGTTTTACGGATAAATTTCATGAATATTATTCGATTACTTGTATCATTTTCGCATCGTACATAATACAAAAATATCACATAATCATTTATTAGCGCGAAACATGCCAAAACACACTACCTCCACTATTGGAGCTACCTCCACTATTGGAGCTACCTCCACTAAGGGAGCGTTTGCCCTATAAGGAACCAATTACCGGTGCACATCCCTTGAAAAACTCGGTCCAGTATGGTCCATGCAGAACCGGTTACTGAAGATCCAGAAGGTACCCAATCTGGATTGATGCCAAAAAATCAAATGACTTGTGTCCAACTCATAACGATTTATTATGTTTGAATGTATTTTGCCTAAAAAAAATGAATTGATGGTTATTCTGGTCCTTTTGATTACCGAAATGACCACCGGAAAACTTGTAATATGGAACCACTAAGTTTCAGCACCAAAGCAAGGCATGCGACGGCTCAAACTTCATGATTTTGAATCCCAGTGACTTTTTAATTTAATAATAGCGCCAACTCGAACGTCTTTTGATTGAAGATTAGCATCAAAAGTCTTTCGAGCTGGCGCTTTTAGAAGTTTTGAACACAACAAAGCTATACGAAACATAGTACTTGAGATCTGCAGGATATAAATAGCAAACAAGTCTGCATGCACTAAGGATCACCGTTTTTGGCTCCTTTTTTGGTGTAATCGGAGACTTATATAATTGACCTGATATTTTTGTTAAAGCTTCGTATGATTTCGTTATTAAGCTAGCAAAATCGTAAAGTTACTGAGTAACATTTTCAAATCTGATTGAATATATTTGTTTTATGAATTACTATAGAATTCCGTACGACTCTAATAAAACTATGTTAAAACTGAACATTACAGCACTTATTGAGATCTCTAAGCAAAATATTACGAACACACGATCAATCTTTCACAGGTAGATTTGTTATGAATGAAACCTATCGATGTTTGTATGAATTTATTTGCACTTTGTCTACCATCAAGTGTATATTCGTCAACATTGTTATATATATTCTTATCTTTATTTATGAGATTTTCAGCCCTAGACTGGCTAATCTGAGAATATTTGTCAGCAATTCTGTTTATTGGCACAAATGTGAACTTGTTAATTCTCTATAATCTGTGACATAAGTCGAAAGGGCAAAACATCGAACAGGAATAAAGAGGGGATAAAAGGTCAAAAATCTTCTTTCAAAAATTATTTAATTTCCCATAATGCAAATCACTTTAAACCTTTGGTCCTTTGGCGGCATCCACAAATTACGTAACACTCTAGGGGGAGGGGGGAGTAGGCTCAAGCGTTACGGCTCATACAAAAATTTAAAATTTTCCATACAAAAAGCGTTACGAAGGGGGGAGGGGTTCACAAATTTCCAATTTAAACGTTACGTAATAAATGAACGCTGTCTTTTAACCTTTCGCATTTTCGACCATTTGTCTTGTCTTCCTTTTGTCTTTCGACTTATTGTCCTTTCGACCTTTTTTCTTTCGATCGCTTGTTCCTAAACCAAGTCAGAAAGATGAATATTGCTCTTGAGTTACAAATAAAAATTGAAAACAGGTTGATTGACATACTTAGTTTGGAAAGGAATGCAAATTTCAACAATGGATGAAAGCAAAATAGAGGCAACTCGAAAATTTTAATTTGCGCCTCGGCTTGTAAATTTTTAGGTCCAGAGCAGTCTAGAATATAATCTACAAGATATTGACACTTAAGGGGGGTCTGTAGCCTTGAGGTTACGCTTTCGCTTCATAAGCGGAAGGTCATGGGTTCGATTCCCAGCCCCTCCACAAAAAACCCGTCCAGTCACCAGAAGACGCCTCACGGAGGGCCGTGCTTTGGGGGGCACATCCATCCTCCGTCAGTATCAGATGATGACTGAGACAAACTGACCCTCTTCGCAGGCAGCTAGCCTCACTAACAACAGAGCTCTCTCCTACCTTCTCGGTGTGAGAGTAAAAGAGTAGGAGAGAGTGAAAATAAGATGTAAATATAGATAAGTTGAAAATAGATCTGTATCGGTAAAGAAGAAGCTACAGATCAACTGATTCCGGCACAGTAGTGGCCACGAGCACAGAGTGCCTTAAAAAAAAAAGATATTGACACTAGATTTTTGCAACATTTTCATGTAAATCCGTTTCAACAAATCATCTCACCGAAATTTATTAATTTACGGTGCATTTAAAATGATATTACAAACAACAAAATTAAAAAATGAAGCACCCCGATGGATTATTTTCATTTTAACAGCAAATGAAAGAGGAAGGTCTATTCTTTCATTGGTCCAAATTCGAGACATGCCGATTTTTTTGTTATAAAGTTACATGAAAAAGACACCGTGGCTACCCGTATGTAGTACCGTGGTGAATCAAAATCCGGACGGTACCAATATCCGGACACTTTGATACTGTTGATTAATTTATGCATAATTTTAATGTTTTTATGTTTGGTATTTTTTCGTAGTCTATACTTTAAACATTGAAGATTATTATGCTTTCATTTTCAATCTAGTTAACATTGCCAAATAATTAATAAAAATAACAAAACCTTAATCGTTTCTGTCGGACGTCATTCCTTCGTGGTCCATGCTAATTGACGATTTACGATCTTTGAACGCACAAACCAAACCAGAGGTTGAAGAAAGAGTGTGTGTGAAGTATATTTATATGGAGTATTTAGAACACAATTTAAAACAGAGACATCGGACATCGTTTGGAAGACCCACTTTTACCAGTGAAAATGATATTTTGGATATATAAAACAAGAGAAGACATGAAATATATTCTTATTAAGTATTGTGAGTTATAATAAAATGGTGTAATGTAAGATTAATTGTGTATATCTGAGATTCCAGCCACACGTTAACGAGTTCAAGCCACACGCGCTTCAGGTCAGGCAATTAAATCACTAATATTAGTTACGTGTTGTTCTCTGTGACAATATAGGGGAAAATGTACGTCGAATTGATTAAAAAATGTTATTTCGACGAGTTTGTATGATTTTATTGAAAGATATGGTATAAAAACACAGGTGTCCGGATTCTGATCCAAAAATGTCCGGATTTAAAAACATCATTTGAGCAGGTGTCCGGATTTAAAGACAAGACACGCTCTAATATTTCGTTGATTTACTTGTAAAAATCATGAATAATATCGAAAATTTGGTCACTTTCATGAAGATCTGAAGTGTAAAAATATGTTGAATAATAACACTTCAAAAATATTTCAACCAAACATACCTAAATCTAAGTTTGAACATTTCTGTTGACTTAAGCGTCCGGGTATTGATGCAGCGCAGTAAAAGCTCATGATCATAAGCAGTTTGTACTGCATGTTCGAAAGGCTTTTATTCATACCAAAAGTGTAGTCAACTTTGTGGGTTTTTGTTTTTGAGTAGATGCTATATGTAGTAAAGTTCAACGCTTCACGCTATGTCTGAACCAGAAGATTATAAAAATCGAATGTACATCGGATATTTTCTCGCTGGAGATCAGTATTTGGTCCATATTTTCATTATCGGAAGATTTTAAAATATTCTATCGGTGAATTTTTTTTTCCTTACATATTGTATGGGCTGAAATGCGTCAAAAACGAGATTTTCAAGGGATTTAGTATTACAGTTATTAAGAAAACTTTCCGGTTTGCGGTAGCCGCAGAGTTCTACCTCAGCTGTCAAAGTTCTACCGCAAACAACAAACAACAATCATCAAGACGGTATCCAAGGTATCATTGAAGCCAGTGCAAATCAGTGATGTGATTGCTGCGTTAGCTTTTCGTTGAACCGTAAAACGGAAATTTTTCCCTAAAATTGCAATATAAAAAATGGCTAAAAAATGGAAAAAATCAAAATTTCACCGATGGAATATTTTAAAACTTTACGATTATTAAAATATAACCTAAATACTAAACTCTAGTGAGAAAAAATCCGATATACATTCGTGCGCTATTTATTCATACCACCCATTATGGCCAAATATGAGCTCTGTAGCTTTGAAAGAAACGCACTGCCGAAGTGAATTATAAGCGACAAGAGTATAATCCGGCTCCTATGGGTGGTACAACGTATAAATGAGCAATTTATTAGTTCACGTATTTCATATTTCTCCTGTTTTTCCACTGATTATCCAACAGAGAAAAAATATTATAATTAGGGGGAGATCCCCCAGTGCCGGACAGCACCCAATACCGGACAAAGTCGGAGCATTGAGAAATCATGGTCCAATCAAGATGGTGTATTAGTAGAAAAGAAAGCTATTATGTAGACTAATGTTTGCGTAGAATAACACATCCTTGAAATATGCATGCCTATTTTAAAAAGTAAAATAGTTTGAAAATCTTTAAAAAATTGACGTATCCACTTAATTTTGAGCATATTTAGTAAATATTTTGAACATGAAAAAATACTTTGGATCCCGCAAGCATGATCGAACATAATCCAAATTTGATAGTATGAAAGTATTTTGTACCATAATTGAACTAAATATGGACAAATTACAATTTTGGTTAAACACCTTCTGTCCCTCAGTTTCGGACAGCTTGATTTGTTATATGATATCTTTGTAATTATTGCATCAGTGTCTCAAAATACTTTCATTTTTCATGGGTTCCATCGATCATGGTAACAAACACGCAATAAAATTAAGAAGAATGACCATTTAGAACAACATCGCAAATTGTGCTATTTTTCATCATATATGAAAGAAGTTTTTGATAGACATCTTGCAAACTAAGAAAAACTCAAATTATTCTTGTAAATGTTGCAAATGCATTGAATTGGTAATTATAAACTATTCCTATAGTGCACACATTCAATGATATTCAAATTTACAGAATTCGAGACATTTCCAGATCGTGTCCGGTATTGGGTGCCACCTTTTGAGATCGATCAATTTGGTAATAAAATTCATCATCAAAATGCAGTGTCAAAATTCATATTTATATTTTCAAATTTATTTTTGTACACTATAAAAATGGTAATATTATCACAAATGGGTAACAGGAGCCCATAAAATCAATATTTTTCGAATAATGAATTTAGTGGCTTAAGTGTCCGGTACTGGGGGATCTCCCCCTACAAATTTATCAATCTGTGTATCGTGATATGGAGGTATGTTTAATATTTTTTAAGTTTTATGTGAAAAACAGCTGTGATTATTTGAATGTCCGGAATTTGATTCATGTGTCCGGATTTGTGGACACGACATGATGTAGAATTAACTTATTTTTTACAGTATTTTCAATAAATTCATTGCAATTTACGTGAAAATTATCAAGTTCTATCCTAATAGTTATCGTGTAAAAGCAATACATAATAAAATAACGATTACCCAATTATATACAAGCATTTGATTACGCGTATCACCTTAGGCGTCCGGGTATTGATGCATCACGGTATAAAAGCATATGATCCCGCATTAAATATCACACAGTAGATAAAATTGTTTGATTGACGAGTTTCCTCGCATAAAACTTATATATTTGAATTTCGTTTCGTCTCGTATACTCGTACAAAGTAAATTGGAATCAATTAGTAACAGCTGTCGATTAAATTTTGTTATTGTGAGTCAATCTATATAAGACCATAGATTATTTCGTAATAAAAACTTATTAGATGTATTGAATGTAATATTTTATCATATAAAATATGTGACGGATTTCACGTCAAACCAATGTTTATAAAGGATCTTTCATAAATTCTAACCTGCTTACACTGCTCTTCTTCACTTACTTGTGGATTCACTCTTCGAAGGCGAAATGTGGATTGTTTCTTCATAAGTGTGTAAATTTGTTTTAATGCGAAAAAATAGGAAAGTACGCATTTAAAACTGCTTATTGGTTTATTTGAGTGGCACCCAATGTCAGCATCCGTACTAGCTTTCGCTGATTTTTAATTGATATTTCGAATTTTGGAGTTTTCATTCCGATTTATCGATACATTGAGTTGATGTTTGGAAACCAAATTTTTAGCTAGTCTGCTAGTAGTGAATATGTTGTTGCAGTTGTTGTTGAAGGTGTAGGTATCGAATTCAAATTTATTTGTTCTCATCCCAAACTCCAAAAGTTTCAATTCAAATCGATTCAAATACATAGATGTATAGAATTTGATTCAATCAGTAAATTGATTCGGCAGTTCAAATGTTTATCGTAACAAGGATATTAAGAATTGCAGGGAGGATCTCCAGAATTTATATTAACTGAGATCTATTACACCGTTTATTGGAGACATCCAATCCAGTGATTACATCTATTCCCGAGAAAAAAAAATATTTGCTCATCAGAAGATGGGTAAATCTTTTGGTTATAACGAATAACGAAAAAATCTGTGATAGCGAAGGTAGAAATAATGACGATAATCTTTAACATTAATATTCACTGACAATTGATCCTAAGAATGTAGATTTTAAACGAAAAAATAAATGTTCTATTAATATATTATAAATTTTACTTTTTGCTGAGTGTTTCGAAAATTTCTCAATAAAGAAATGAGTGTTCCTGCAGAAAAAATAAAAATAAGTACTTTTTATTTGCAACAAAAAAAAAAACAACGTTGTTAGTGTTAATTATATATACACAGCTAACGTTAGAAAGGTGAACGACGAAAAGTGTGCAAGATATTTTGTCTGTTTGTCTGTGATAAACCCGTCTAAGCAGATTATTCCGATCTGTTGATAATTGATTACAATTGTTGATTCTAATGTATAAGATTCGAAACAGGGCTGCCATATATTCAGGTTAAGCCAATACAGGGTATAGTGAATAAGTGTAAATTATATATGCATGTAAGTAAACATTTTTTCAGGCTTTCTTTTAACCGTCAGGCTAAAGCAGGCTAAAAGTGACTCTCTCTGCATTTCATAGTATTAGTATCAAACCATTGGATGTGCAAGTTTCAGACTGCGGAAGTGTGCGCAACCTAATGATTATTATTGTCAAAAAGGGGCAAAATTTTATATAAAACCTTCAATAACTCGAAAAGTATGAGAGATAAAAATATGCTCTTTTCGAGAAAGTTATGCGTTTTTGCAAGTAACAAATAACAAAAAAAAATTATCAAGTTCTATCCTAAAAGTTATCGTCTAAAAGCAATACATAATAAAATAACGATTACCCAATTATATACAATACACTAGAACAATTAAAAGTTGTACAAAATCATCCAACAAAGTTATGATGAAAATAAGTGATTTTTAGGGGCGATCCACGAAAAACTCCACAAATGTACATGAAAATCAAAAGATATGTATATGGTGTCTTCAGCAAAGTTGTTTCTTTTAATGTTACCTACAACTTTCCTGAATCAAGTTTATTTTTAAATTCATAAATACGAAAAATAAAATTTCGTTCTCACTTTTAGTTTGATTAATCACCAAATTGACACTTTCATAAAATAGCTATTATTTTATGGAAAAACTTTCCCGAAGACACTATAGTACAAAAATCGTGTTTTCAAGGTGAAAACAATTTCGATCACGTTTTTTCAGCGACAACGGTGGACAAAATTAAGAAGGTGATATATTCCGAAAACTGACAGCTACTTGACGACGCCAATCCTATCCACCTCGAAAACATTTGCTAAAAATTTGAGCGTCGAGGTAAAAGAGAAGTCGAATTTGTTACATGCTCGAAACCGATTGTTGTAAGTATATTATATGCAACTATAACAAATACCGTAAATTCGGGTGAAATTGATCAGTAGGGTGAAATTGATCGCTGTGTCACACCATCTTATTTCCCTCTAACAGAGCACAGAAGTCAATGCAACCTATGTAAATGAACGTTGTTTGTCTAAACTATTGTCGAATTGCATGTTGTGAAGCTTTTTGTGTTAAGGAATGTTTATTTCAATGAAAATAATAGAAAATTCCATAATCGTGTTCCGTGTGGTATTGGCAGACATCAGTAAACTTATAGTTTTATACAAGGATTTGGACATGGTGTCAACCTGAAAATTTGTAAGGACGCTTGAAATATATCCCCGAAACGAATCTTATCATCAAAATTCGTACCAATTTGTTCATTATGTTGTAATAATTGAATTTTTTATAGATATCAGAAGATTCCTACGGAAATTGCCTACATTTAGGCGTTTTCTGCGGTATTGTTGAAAATTAATTGTTTATTATTTCCATAAATTTTGCATTGTTAAGAATTTGGCAAGCATATTTGGATTCCGGGGGCCCAAATTAAATTTGTAACGTTGTTTTTAAAACTAACAATAATTGTTTTGAAAGGTGATCAATTTCACCCCGAAATGGAATTCCTTGATTTTTTATTTTAGAGACGATTTTCAGCACTAAAATCACAACTGTATGAAAAATTGAGCATATAAAGTTGTTTGGAATTGGCACCATCATACAAAACAGACATGGAAAACAGTGAAAAGTGATCAATTTCACCCGACATTACGGTACATGCAATAAATAAATCTGTTTCAGCTTAAAGCTGATTCGCACACAATAACGGAGCTTGCAACCTGTTAAATGGAAATCGGCCTCGAGTCACTTCTATGCTCTCTTAACAGTGAGCAAATGTCATAATTGTTCGGTCAAATGAAATAGGGTTCTGCACAAAAGTCATTCGATCTCTTCTACTCTTCAATGAAATTAGTAAACAACAAGGCCAGTACACGTCAAAATCCCATACAAAATCAAAACAGTGCAAAGGCCTATTGTGTAAATGTTGATGGCGAACTATGAATTTTAGAGGAAATCAATATATTTCTGGAGATTCCCGTAGCTCTATATATTCTAACAAAACATTTACTGAATGCGACAAAAATGAAAACGATACGACGAAATGAGAATACGGCAAGGTGCAGTTTCATCAAAGACAAATTAAAGACCTCCATGTCCCTTGCAGTTGCTCAAATTTTTTTGGCTCATGAGGTAATCTAGCATGCCGTGAAAAGTGTACTGCGATCTGTCAAACTTGGGTACTTTTTGCACTACCGAGGGACCAAATGCAGTACTAGAAATGGTACCCAATCTGAACCCGAGTGTGACGGACCTGGTTTCATTGCATTGTTTCCAATAAGACGATCAAGATTTATCAAAATCTTATTGTACAATGCAAAAATCGTTTTGGAAAAGAATTGTTTGGCATCGGTTTGCATCAGCATCATTCACTGCAATACTGGGAAAATTGCACGTTCTCACTGGTCAAAACTCAATACGATGGATACTTGCACATCACACTATCGAAAGGACCATCGAGGTAGTCACGGAAACCGAATGTTCTCTAACTCGACATCGAGATAACGAATACCGAATAAGGGAGAGTTTACTGTAAAAGACAATTTACACCGTCTTCAGCCAAAGGCTGCACAGACTGAACGATCACTAACATTAGGCAACGGACAACACGGAACACCCAGTAGCCCAGTGATGAATTTTTCGTTTGACGAAAAGTTTCCACCGACCGGAGCGGGAATCGAACCCACACCCCCTGACACAATACGCTTAAACGACTGACGCCACTAACCGCACGGCCACGAAGCCCACCTACATTATGTTGATCTTGGACGATTCATGATTACTTAAAATGAGAACAAGACCCTCAAAATAATGCACGGTTGAGATCGCATCGAGAAAAATATAGTAGGGAGCCGGATCCTATTCTTGGCACTTTTGATTCACTTCGGCAATGGAGTTTTTCGAAAGCTGCTGAGCTCATATTTGGCCACAATATGCGTTGTATTGATATTGCAAAGTTTCAGACAATTCGCCCGAGTGCCAAAGTGAATCATGGAAATGCCCAAGTAACTCAGCACCAAGGTTTCTATAGTGACAGGTTTACTGATCTAAGCAGTCAGTGCGTGCGCGGTGTGGTTAGCTGCGGGGAAGGTGGAAGAGACAGCTGACGAGTTGGCTAGCTGGCGGGTTTGTGTACACTGTTGTCACGCTACCGTTTCTATGGGGTTGTTAAGGAATGTTTGCTCCAACAAACATAAATACAGTGAAGTGAAAATTTTCTCTAGCTTTGATAAGCTGTTTTGTCGCGAATCAAATTTTAGTCGTTCATGTAGTACTCCGCGGAATTCCGGTGTTTTGAGTCGCTGAAAAATTGATTATAAACTTGAATAGTTGGTTAACAACTGCATGCAATGCATGCAAATGTGGAAATTTCGAGTTCTGCGGGTGAGAGCCACTCACCACCGACGGTCCACCGATGAAAAAGAGGATGAGCCACGGTGTTGCCGTTTGACGGTGACGGTTGTATTCTTGTAACTATAACTCGTAAGTCATAAACATTTTACTATCAGTGCGGAAATTCAGATACTTTGCCGCGTATACCACACAGATATAGGTGTGGAAGAAACATTCAATACCTACTTTGTCATGCCATGCACCTGATATCCAAACAACCAAAACAAACTCGCCAGCTGTCACTTGGCATTTCAAAATGGCGGAATGGGAAATCTGACACATTGGACTACCTCCCTTCTAGATACCTTGCTCAGCACCTTATATGGAAAAAGAACGCATTCAAGCGTGCCCCTGAAATGATCCATATCCAACAGAGTGACAGCATCTAGGTTTGAAAATATGTGTTGAACCCCTTTGGCCTACATTGAAGATGAAAGCAGTAAACTTTGCCAGAAAACGAAAACGGTTCGTAACCGCAAGCGAACATTTAAAAATCCAGACACGCTACCCAAGCCGTTCACTAGCTACCGTTCCCAGCTTGGAAGGGTAATCGGCCACTACGGCTAGAGCTAGTTTTTCATGGTACCCAGAGCCGTAGCGTGGCTTCATGGCGCCCTTGGCAAACCTCCATTTGAGCGCCCCTTATTCAAAGATTTTTTTTTTGCATTATCCAGGTTTGAAGTTAACTGCAAAAATAGTATTTTCAAAATACTAACCAACAAACGAAAACCACAAAAAATATCATGATGAAGCTTATGCATTTACTAATTTCTTATAGATTACATTTTCCATAGACCATTACTAAAAGGTATACAAAACAGTTTGAAATTCTTCTCTAAAGGAACTGTTCGAACTATTGAAATTAACGTTTAAGTTATTTTGAGGAAATTCATAAAAAATGTAATGTTCATTAGATGCATTTGCGGAAAACAACTGATTGTAATTAGCAAAAAAAAAAGTGGATGAAAATTTTAGTCAAAGGCAATGCATCAAAGTAATTGATCTAAAAATTGCTAAATCTTTTCAAAATACCTTGTGCTAGCTATATAATTTTGTTTAAAAAGACAGATGTTTTAAGATATTTTTATCTGTTCTTATTTAACAACTGCTCCAGAAATCTTTTTTTTTTATTTGATTTGCCGAAAATCTTCCAATAATTGTAAGCATTTGTAATCATTTTTATAAGAATTTGCTAAAAAAAATAAAGAAATTTTTAAGCTTTTTTAAAGTGTTTTCGATAGAATCATAGAAAGTTGTCAGGGAATTTGCGTTCCGTCAAAATATCATCTAGAAGTGCAATTCAAAAATTTTCAGCAGTTATTACTCCCATTCAAACCAACAGCTTTTTTTCTGTTATAGGAGTGAATAAATAAAAAATGCAACAAAAACTACGAAAAGATGTTTTTCTAGAATGCTTTAATTGAGTAAAACTATGTCATGATAGGGGAGAAGGAAATGATCAATCAATAATATATCAATTTATTTGTATAATATGGATCGACAAAGTATCTAGGTAGACTTTATATTTGATCTGAAAATCACATAACAACAATTCATTTATCCCGAGATTTTCCAATTTGCATTGAATGAAATAGTAGAATTTACTCCAGGCTTACTGTATCTTTTGAAATCCGGAATGAAACTCAAAGACTATAATGTAAGAGTTTGGTGTTCAATCATATCTACTAAATCAAACATTTTTGTAAAATCAAAGGATTATCAGTCAATGTAAAATATTTTGATCATATTCTTGATTCTAAGAACAAAATCTAGAATAAAAGAAACTAAAATTGTTTTAACCTTATGTTTACTTTCCACTGCCATGAAATGTGCTGAAAATGTTGCCCAGGGTCTGAGATAATCTCATCCAGGATTCCCAGGCTAAATTATTTTGAAAAATTTGAATAAGAATCTATGATGAAGCTCTAAAACTGTTTCCAAAAGAAATCTGCCTAAAACTAACCTTGCATTATGTTGGAGACCAGAAATAACTCAGAAAATTCTGCCTAGTACTCTGAAAATACTGTAAGTTTTCTAGTACTTTATCCAACAATCCCAAAGAATCCTGCTCTAAGCTATGCAAAAAATCGACCCAAGATTATAAGAGACTTACTTCTGATTATCCAAGGAATGGTCACGCAGAAGTCAGCAAAATATTTTGAAGTAGGAGCGCTTTAAGATAGCCGGCGCTAGATGTTTTGCTCCACGCATAATGATAGATTTTTGTTAGTTCATAAAGTCCTGATAGTTTTTAATAATTATTTAACACCATATTTTGTTGTAAGAAATACAGTATATTTTTTATATACAGTCACCTCTCCATAACTCGATATTGAAGGGACAATCGAGATGGAAGTTATCGAGTTACAGAACACAAAACCAATGCAACTCCAATCCAAGGGACCATCAAGTTAGCCATGAAAACTGAATTTTAAATTGGTACCGTAATCCGGGGTATCATTGATCAGCGGGGTAACATTGATCGGAATGACTTATCTCGTAAAAAGTTCGTATCATCATTTATTGGTGGAACATTTCCAAATCATGAATGGTGCTTCGCTTTCTCATATTCATGAGCCAATGAAAGTGAAGATTTTTGCAAAAATTGCGTTTACCTTATGCGAAAATTTGTCAACTTTTCGAAACAATGATTTCAATGGTTAAGATTACACTACCGAAGATTCATGTCTCACATAAGTTCTGCAAACGATATGAATAACAAAAATGCGGTTCTCACTTAAAATGACATCGCCAAAAACGATTCCGTTGTCAAAACTTTCATAAATATGCTCAATTACGCAACATTAACGAATTACTGTTAAGAATGCAGAACTCCCTTAGGTAATTGCCTACATTTAGGCGTATTCCGTGGTTCGAGGTGTTTTTAATTTTAAAATAACTCAAAAAGTAAATGACTTGTAAGCGTTTGGCCTTCATATTCGGCTCCAGGGGCCATGATTTAAGTAAATAACGACATTTTCAATATTCCCAAACGTTGTTTACAAAGGTGATCAATGTTACCCCATATCAGCTAAATCAAAAAGTCGCTCATAACACTTTTTTAAACATGCTTAAATCTTTCAAAAAACAAAATGTAGTATACAGTCACAAGCTATGTGTTGATCCCACCACGTCCAAAGATCCGTCGAGCCCCAACGTCCCCACTGCTGTGAACGTGAGTGGTCAAACTTGTCCACACCCAAACCGCACAAAAGGGATTGCGGGTCGTGTACAAGGTCATGGGATGAAGTTGCGAGCAAAGGGAAGAGCGATCGACCACAAAACAAAATAGCAATTGTTAAAAGCCATCAAACCAATCCTTGGTCTGCTAAATAATACAAATTTTGCCTAAAATCTATCCTAATTATTATAGTTAAAACACTTAAACATCTAAATTCTTAATCTATACACTATCGTTAATCAGGTAAAACAATGATACATTACGAATTATTACAAGTATTCTTATCTACTGCATATCATGCTTTAGAGTGAAATCTTACATGCAAATTGGAGTACGGAATTGAACTGAATTAGTTTCCTTATCTTAACTTATCATACGGTGAGAACATGCACTGAATAAGTCTTATACCTAAATAACCACATTTAAATAGTAGGTGTATATGTACAACAGAAAGGCGAGTTTTTCGATACTCTATCTACCCATCAGTTTAATAGATCTCTGGTAAGAAAGTCATGCATAAACTGATTGAAGTTCTCAACTTTGAACGCTCTAAAGTTGGCGATAACGAATCACCAAAAGTGAGTTACAAATTATTAGTATACAAACTAAGGCATTATAACTAATTCTAAACGTAAATTTACAGGAAATTTGTAACCGTTTTCCTACCCTCACTGGAATAAAGTTAACAAACTCTACCGGTTCGTTTATCTCCCAACATCTTACAAATTTCTTTTGCTCAGATCCATCATCGATGAATCTAATGGTAAACATGTAAAATATGGTTGAAAATATCTTCAAAATAAAGCCTAAAGTATGTTCTTTCTAATGAGACCGGTTGATTTAGTACAGAAACTGCAATTTCTTTAGAACAACCTTCACAAAATTTGAAAAATTCAAAAGGGTCAATTTCAGCTGACATCTCTCCAGGTCACATGCTGTAAAAAATCGAAATATTCACCGATCGATCTGAAATTTTGGGGAATTGTTATTCAATACTGAAGAAATCAAGAAAAATTATTCGAGACCGAAATTGGAAACTTCATTTTTTTGACTTTTGGCCAGCTTTGGGCCACTGTGCGACGATGGAGCGAGTGATGTGCAGGGACACCCTCTAGTCCCATCGAATCTCACAGAGGGTTACAGCAAGGTGATGGCTTTTCGTGTTTACTGTTCAACATTGCGTTAAAGGTGATCAGAAAAAGCGGGGATAGGCACAATCTCCAGAAAGTCCGTTCAGTTACTTGGTTTCACCGACGACATCGATATTGTTCCTCGCAACTTTGAGACGATGGCGGACACGTACATCCGACTAAGGGCTGAAGCTAGGCGAATCGGACTGAACATCAATGTGTCGAAGACGAAGTACATGATAGCGAGGGACTCAAGAGAAGACACGGCACGCCCCCACCTCGAGTTCATATTGACGGTGATGGAATCGAGGGTGTCGAAGAATCAGTGTATTATGTTTTCCAATCAGGGAAAACTTATCACTAATAACTACACTAAAAATCTTTAATTAATGTTTGAATCCTCTGAGCAGAATCTCAACAGAGAAACTTAAAAGTAGATTGAGTACCGTATATCTTTTAATTCCGCTCCTAAATGCTTATCTTTGACAGATACGCGTATTTCGACTACCACTTACAGTCTTCTTCAGTTTCAGTTACTCGTATCCACTGGATCCAAGTGGATACCAGTTTCACATTTCTCTAAAAATTGGTGTATGGGAAAGTTGTGGATCTTATGAAATTCTTCAACTTTGCGGAAGATAGCACGCCGTTAACTTTAAAATCTTGTGAGTTACAAGCGAATTTCGAGTTTTCAAGTGTATTTTTGAAGTGAATTTTCTCAATTTACAAAAATTACGTTCTCACAGTTTTTGCAGCAAAAGTTGCCTATTGTATGGCCTTTCGAATGCCACTAAAAGAAAAATTGTATCGAACCAACTCCATAAGTTATGGGCATCTAAAGATTTCATAGTTTTTCACTTAAATTTGCTTATAACTTCAAAATCACATAAATTACAAACTTGCGATGTTTAGCAAAAATGTGTATCTTTACTTCCTCTGCAACTCTTCTGAAGACCACATTCACGTAAAACTGAAAACAAAAAAGTTAGATGAAAATTACTTATTTTTTTGGGTCCACCCCATATTAAATGATGCAAACAGGTCAATTGAGAATAACTTCTCTGAAGACATCGAACGTCTAAAATCGACGAGAACAGAGATAACACTTTTTCCCGGCTAAATTGTCTATTCGGTCCAATGTGCGCTGTTTAGACCGGTACTCCTCTACAAACACGAAACATGGACCCTACGTGCAAAGGATCAACACGCACTTGGTGTTTTCGAACGGAAGGTGTTGCGGACCATCTACGGCGGAGTGCTGATGGAAGACGGAACGTGGAGAAGGCGGATGACATGAATTGCACTCGCTGCTGGGAGAACCAACCATTGTCTACCTCGCAAAAATTGGGAGGCTGCGGTGGGCCGGGCTTGAAAACAATCCGACCTGCACAAGACTACAGCGCAGCGAGCCATGAAGCCATTCCATGAAAAACTGATCTAGTGGGTCACCGAATTCCGTGAAAATTTGCTTTTTTGTTCTTTATCCGAAATAAGAATACACGTGTTTTTGGATTTTTTGATTAGGGCGACCATTTCCGAAATAGGGTGACCAGAACAATCGCGACCTTGCAAAAATTTTATTTAAAAAAAAAATCACAACTTTTGAACCGCTTGACCGATTTTCAATTTTCTTGGACGGAATAAAAGCGAAGAAAAGTAGAAAAATTTCACAAAAATTGTTTTACGTTCACTGTCAAATTTTTAGCGCTGTATTTTTTTTATCGGCACACACTGTAGGTCTCAGCGCATTAATTATTTTATTTAAAGAAAATCATAACTTTTGAACTTAACCGGTTTCCAATCTTTTTTTATGCAATAAAAGCTTAGGATTGCTACTTACAAAAAAAAAATAAACAAAACCCTGGAAACAAAATTTTAACATGGAAAATAAAACTAGAAATTTTATTATTATTACACTGCCCATACTCGCATAACAGTCCCATATTATATGGGATTTCATATATAAATGGGACTGTTATGCGAGTATGGGCAGTACAGCCGATAAAAAATACTGAATTTTTATTTTCAAAAAGATATACATATCTCAAAAACTAAAAAAACATTCATCACTGAAAATTTGTCAGTAAATGTTAATTTTTTGAATTTTCAAGAAAAAATGAGAACAGCAATAGCTCCATTTGTCCCGAGGCCTTCAACCCATGGAAAAACGGAAATTTTTATTTTATTTTTGCATGTAAAAAAACAACTTTTGTGAAATTTTATATTTTTCTTCAAAATCTTTAGCATTTATTCCGTCCAAGAAAATTGAAAATCGGTCAAGCGGTTCAAAAGTCATGATTTAACTTAACAAAGTCGTGATTTTTTTGGTTACCCATTCCGGAAATGGTCACCTTAATCAAAAATCCAAAAACACGTGTATCCTTATTTCGGATAAGGTACAAAAGAGCAAATTTTCACGGTATTCAGTGACCCAATAGATCGTTTTTTCATGGAATGGCTGTATATGTATATATTTAAAATTTTAATTATGGAAAATAACAATATGAGTTATATGTTTGTTAGATTTGAAACATGATGAGTTAAATTATTGTTTAAATTTAAATATCCTTTCCGAGATACGGAAAATTCTTCCGTCTCTAGTAACAACGGGTGTCTAACTAATAATCCTTCCCATCCCCAATATCCGTGAGGACAAGGCCAACTCCGTTATTGACTTTAACACTTCAGTCGTCGCGGTGTTGTATTTTGTACAACAGTTGTGAAAAAACCTCGCTTATCGTACACAGCATTAGCGTGGTGGTTCTGACGGTGGAAAACCGCGCGACGACTGAAGGGTTAAATGTTCAACTCTCGATTTCTGCACATTGAGAATGGTTAGTTAACCCGTATAGGCCAGAGTGTAAAAAAACATGTTAAAACTCTCACCGCTCAGCGAATATTTTACGGATATCTAGTACATATCATACACATATCTAGTTTCTAAAAGATGCCAAAGAATCTCGGAAATGTTCCTGTGAACGGAGTTCTTTCAGTGGGTCACTGGGTCAGGTCGGATAAGAAGGGTACTGTGCCTCTGTGCTGAAGGTATGCAAATTTCAATTTGTATCTTTACATCTGTGCAAAGCGTATTGGAACGCATATTAGTGAATTACTATGTTTGATCTCTAGATTTCGGGTATTAAGCCCGAGTGACAATTGAATATCAGATCTCAATGATTCAAGCAAATTCAAATGATTGTCATTGCAAATAAATAAAGATGATTGGCATATCCCAAAAACTATTCTTTTTTACCCGACTTGACCCAGTGACCCACAAAATAACTCCGGCCACAGGAACGCTCCCGAGTTCCTCTAGCCACCTCTAAAAACTTGTTATGTGTACCAGCATATTGACAACAAATAATTTGAATCAATTAAAAATTCATTGAACGGTAAGGGTTATAACATTTTTGCTTTCGCTCAGGTCTATACGGGTTAATACCAAGCCTCGTTTATTAAATCTCTGTGCAACTTCGATTGCTCTAGTCAATCTTAGAGTAGCAACTACGAATTGTTCGATCATCTATGCTCATGCTCATGCTCATCCCTTTTGGGATTTTTCGCTTTCCGGTACATTCTGACTTCCGGAATTTTTGACCATGTAATTTTCCGCCTTCTGATGTTTTCGGCCTCTTGAAATTTCGTCTCGTGGTATTTTCCACCTTCTGCCGAGTATAACACGAAATATGTGGTTGAAGTGTACTACGCGTTGCAAGAAAAATTTTGATTCCCGGAAAATCCAGAGTAATTGATCACCAACATTTTCCTCCAAAATTATCAAAGTCACCGATGACATTGACGCTGTTTATGTTGTATCTGCTGTAACCGCAAAATGTATGATTTCAAAATATTTCGTTGAATTCCTCGGTTTTCACATGAACCATGCCTAAAAGAAAATCGAGAAATGAAAAGATACTAGCCCATGAAGATTTTGCTAATTTTGAACCCTAAAACGAAATGCACCATTTATACTCTAGAGCTCAATTTGCTTAATGTAGCTAAATCGAATGTTTAGTTCTCATTTATGTCAGTTTTCGATTAAAAGTGTTTGAATCATGAATAAAGCTACATGTGAGTCGCTAATTGATACCGCGTAGATGGAAATCATATACAATATACATTGTATACAGAGGGGCCAATGGGAACCGTTGTGATAAAGTGAGCACAATTTCTCATGTGAAGTGCGGTTTCTAATCGTATACATGTCTGACCGTTATCGACAAGATTCGAGGATCTACGAAACATGATTCGCATCAATCAAAAGTTTTAATTTTGTAGAATCTCTTAATTCACATTCCGCATTTCACTTACCGTTTGGTTCAAATTGTCAATGAGTTGAATTTTGCTTCAAACCGCAATGCTTACTGTGGTTCATTTCCTCTATGCGGGGATTGCTCAGTGCACGTTATTTCCGCTAAGCAATCCAAATTTTTAAATTTCCCCGCAATATAGGCATTGCATGATACATTTCGTTATACAGCTCACTCTTCCAAACTCGATATTGAAGGGAGCATCGAGTTAGGGAGGTATCGAGAACACAAAACCAGTGCTAATGATATCCAAGGAACCATCGAGGTAGCCATGTAATGAGCTTGAGCTTAATTGGACGACCGTGGTTGCTACTCCAGAATCGCCAGATCAGCTGCACTTCCACAAGGAACCAACCGGATCAATGTTTGATCCAGTGATGCATTTGAATGCGTTCAGTTCGCGTTCCAATTCAATTTGTTGAACGGAGTGATCAAGTAGGCTTGCTCATTGTTCAGTTCAAAAATTTGAACTCTAGTGAGCAGAAAATTGAACGCAGATTGTTCTGACAGGATTCAGGGCATCTTACCGGGCTAAAGTTGTTTAAAATGCGATCAAAACAAGACATAACATATTTATTTATAATCAAATTGAATTTACTATTGATTCAGGAAATCTTTTCTGGGTGATACCTAAATCTATGCTTTTATTATTTATTTATTTATTTATTATCGTCAATCAAAGTAGACTACATGTTAACACTTAAATCTATATACTGCTATATCTTACAGAGATAAAGTATATTCTAAGGTTACTACGCGACATTGTTAAGTCTATTGTTTCGCAATGTTGATCATTGTACCCCCGCTAATTTGAACGGTACCTCATGCAAACCATCGGGGTTCATTTTTAATTTGAACATCTAGTCACCCTAGAAACGTGTTTCTGGTTACCTCTTTCACTGTTTTGTTTTGATTCTGCGTTTCTTTCCACAGCGTTCCATCTCACTTCACTCCGTTCCACGAGCTAAATGACGTTTGAACCATTTTTAATCTGAACGATGTGCAAATTAGCGGGGTACAGATTAAAAAGTGCTCAGATTAAATGTAGTCAAACCAACAGGGGTACCCGGTAGTTCATTGAGATCTGAACGGGGCATTTGAGTTCAGCAGTGCGCTCTGGCTCGGGAGTTCACTGTCTACTGCAATCTCGAGCAAAATTTGAACTTGCTCCGTTCAGTTTTGGCTCGCGTTCAGTTCAACATGCATCACTGGTTTAATCTTCTATTTAAGGCAACAATGGCGCTTACCACGTCAGAATGCAGACCAATGAGGTGAAGGGGGAGGAATTGATGTTGCATTAAACTGGCTCCCACAGTAGACCGTATATACCACTGCGTCCACGCCAGTTCATGTGGGAAGGTATGGGGGTGGTAAATTTATGACAGAGAGGCTTGCTGTTTGGTTAGCAGACTGCCTATGTATCAGGCGTAAGGAAAGGCGGGCTATAATCATGGAATAATGGAAGCCTAGGGAAACGGTTTTTTGTCCGTCTATGGTTTTGGCAAATGCTATGAACGAATAGATCAACAGTGATAGATTAAGAGTGGAAAGATAGAAGCAAGTGAAAGATAAAACTACAAAGTACGAGAAAGGGACAGGCCCGGGATTGAACCCATGACCTTCTGCTTATGAAGCAGAATCGGTAGTCATTAGTTCACCAATCCCGTCAGCCCATCGAGGTAGCCATGAAATGAAACTATGATTCTCTAACTCGACATCGAGATACGGAGTAAGGGAGAATTTACTGTACGTACATTCTGTTTGTCTTGGACGATTTATGTTTACTTAAATAATAAAATGGGAACAAGACCCTCAAAATAATGCAAGGTTGAGATCGAATCGAGAAAAATATAGCAAATGGAAAAAGGACGCATTCAAGCGTGCCCCTGAAATGATCCATATCCAGCAGAGTGACAGCATCTGGGTTTGAAAATATGTGTTGAACCCCTTTGGCCTACATTGAAGATAAAAGCAGTAAACTTTGCCAGAAAACGAAAACGGTTCGTAACCGCAAGCGAACATTTAAAAATCCAGACACGCTACCCAAACCGTTCACTAGCTACCGTTCCCAGCTTGAAAGGGTAATCGGCCACTACGGCTAGAGCTAGTTTTTCATGGTACCCCCAACTTTGTCACGAGGAAAGTTTACCCAACAGCAGTCACGCTCTTGGAGTGAGCTGAGCTCGTAAAAAGAAAAACTTAAAGCTCTACAACTGTAACAGTGCAGTTTGGTCGTTGAATATCAAACAAATTGACGACGGGGAATGCAACTGCTACAAAAGAGCTGCCAGCGAAAAAAGCAGGCTGTCATGCAAGGAGTGACAAAACTTTCCGGAGTGTGTTGGTTTTCCCGCGAAAAACCGTTGCAGGCAGTCAAGGTAAGTTCGTGATGCACAAGAATGGTAACCTTAAAATTGTGAACAAGATATCCATTTAATGATTTTATGTTTGTTTTTCATTATTGTTTATCAAGTGCGGATTCGGCGAGGGGAATAAATGGATAAAAAAGTGATTATTTTAGAATGCATATGCGTCATCAAAAAAGGAAAAACCGCTCTGGTTCATTTAACAAAATAAAGTTCAGCACATAACGTAGGGACGCAGGTATGTGTATTCAAAAAAAAAATCGTAGTACATAATCTTGATTCAGTTTCTTCAAATTACTTTTTAAGGATCATGTCAAACATTACATCCATTTCTTATATCTAGATGTTCTGCGTTAAACGAAGCTATCATCCTAATTTGGTATATTAAATTATGCTTTTATAAACATTTTGCTAACAACATATTACATTTCATTCACGGTAGCAGATCAGAATTTTTACAGGTGAGTTGATTTTACCTACTGATACAAGAAAAAAAACGCTTTCAATTAACTTAGATATAGAACGCATTAAACGTGGCAATAGAAGATTACAACGATTTATGTCGAAAATTATTAATAACTTTATTTGTCATTTGTCCCAATGTTTCAACCTTATATATTCTATGTAACTCATAAGTACGAGACCAGGGAGGGAGTTTCAAAACCATTTTCAAAATTTTAATTTTAATCCTCTGTAGAGCTTTCTTCCTGGTATTACAACAACTAGTCCATTTTGGTACAGCATACAACATGGCTGGCCTGAATATTTGTTTGAAGATCATAGTTTGTTCTTAAGGGGGCAGGGGAGGGCAGGATCAAACATGTCGCGCGTCGGTCGAGTGAAGTGAAAAAGTTCCGCGATCGGTAAGTTCTGTTTGATCTTCGACCTTGACGCTTGCTCCTTGGCAGTGCGTCAAGAAAGCCCGAGCAGTCGTCAGTTGTTTTCCCTCTCGGGTCGTGCGCCTATTTTCTATGAGTGCTTTTATATAGCCGAGCAAACGAGTTAAGCTGAATGTGGATTGTTGCTGCTCAGTCAAGGATGACGGATCAATTGGTGAGCTCGTTTCATGCTACTATTTCTAATCTATAAAATATGTATGACTGCACATTAAATGGATACAACGGTAGGACGTAAATTTGATTTTTCAACAAACTATGAATGGTTCGTCACTGTGAGTGTCGACATAAACTCTAATTCATGAATTATTTATGTTAAACATTTTTTTTTTGTTTTCATAACACCCCTTTCATTTTATCTTTACTTTTGTAATTAAAAAAAACTTTGAATGGTTCGACACTACAAGCGTAGACTTGCGAAAGGTTCACTTTATTCAACAAACTTTGGATGGTTCGCCACTGCACTATGGTCCAGGAATCAGTTTTACGCGGAAAGATGCATTTTGAGCTTTAGAATGGAACATTAGAGAAAAACGGTCTTCTACAAAGTTGTTTGTATTAGTTGAGCCCTTTGTTTGGTTTTATTGAAAAATAGGGTGGACCACATTTTCATAGAAATTGTGTAACTAACTTTCTTATTTGTAGAAATTATATTATACATGCTTTAGCACAAATGCAGACCATTCAATTTCAAGTAACTTCGCCAAAAATTTTTTTTATTCATCTCTTAAATTGACCGATTTAGAGCTTTTTTCCTACGGTGACATAGGGTGATCCGAACAAACTTGGTTTTCTGGCTCTAGAGTTTTCAATTCAAATTTCTCATCAAAGTAGTCTATGAAACACTTTTAGAGCTTTAAAAATTGCGTAATTTGGTGAATGAAGAAACTCGCTATCTCTTTCCGTTTAGGAGTTATTGTTGTTTTTCTCTCAAAAACATGCCTACTTTGATTGTGAATATCTCTGATTGGGGCAAACATAAAAAATATCTTTTGACAGCGTTCAAAAGACAAAATAAAATTGTATATTATATATGCAAAAATTACAGATGTGTTGTTTTTGCATTTGTAATAAAACGCCTTGAAAGTCAAATATTTTTCATTACAAAAACTTTAATAACTTTTGAACTAAAATAGATGTCAACAATCTTTTTGCATAATAATTTGCGTTTTATTAATTTCTAAAAGTCGTTCATAGACGACTTTGACGAGAAAATAATATTAAAAAATCTAGAGTTGAAAACTTATTTTTGTTGGACCACCCTACGATGATTAGGAAAAAATGCTCTAGATTGGTCAAATTTTGAGCTACAGAAAAACTTTGTTTGGCAAAGTTGATCGAAATTTCAAGTTCTACCGCTTTGCCTAAGAGCATATACCAGTATTTTTGCAAATAAAAAAGTTGATGATATGATATGTGTGATATTGTGGGCCACCCTAGTTTCAAATGACACAGTATGAAAGCTTACATTTTTAGAAACAATTTTATAGAAGATCATTTTTGTCTAAAATTTCATTTTCATGCTCAAAATGCAAAATAATAAAGACATACACTCCCGTGCATAAGTTTGGGTTCACCCCCTAAAAAACAAGCAAAAGTGTTCTGTCCATATCTCTGTGATTACACGTCCAATTGAAACTCTCTATGCCGCATTCGAAAGGCAAAGAGTTATTCTTACTTCGTATGTATTTTTCTAAAAACATTTTTTGAACTTTGTATACTAAATTTTTACTTAAAGTTGTGACATTTTTCAAATAACACACTGAAAAATCATATCTAATTTCCTCAGCATTGGATCGACCAAAATTTAAAAACAAGATGTCATTAGAATTATAATCTTATATTCTTTGAAGACCATTCATGAAATTCTTGCGGAAAAATTTGAAAACTATTCAAAATTAATGAAACATTCAGTCAAGTCATCGTGCAAAAGTTTGGGTTCACCCCTCAGTATGGTATATCGTGCAAAAGTTTGGTTCACCTGAACTTACTTAAATCTGTGAAATCTCAAACCAATCATGTACGCGCCATTATTTGCGCTCAAATAAGCTTAAAACTATTAAAATCGGTTGAAAAATGGCTGAGATATTGACAAAAATGATGCGCGTGCGGCTCAGGTGAACCCTAACTTTTGCACGATTTGCATCATACTGAGGGGTGAACCCAAACTTTTGCACGATGACTTGAATCACTGTTTCATTGATTTTGAATACTTACCAGATTTTTCCGCCAAAATTTCGTGTGGTCTCTTCAAAGAATGTAAGATTACGATTCTAATGAAAATTTGATTTAAAATTTTGATCGACCCATTGCTGAGGAAATTAGATATGATTTTTCAGTGCGTTTTTTGAAAAATGTCACAACTTTAAGTAAAAATTTAGTATACAAAATTCAAAAAATGCTTTAGGAAAAATACATACGAAATAAAAATAACTCTTTGCCTTTCGAATGCGGCTTAAAGAGTTTCAATTGGACGTGTAATCACAGAGATATGGACAGAACACTTTTGTATGTTTTTGAGGGGGTGAACCCAAACTTTTGCACGGGAGTGTACATACTATGAAAATCTTCAAAATAGTTTTAGAGCCCTATCTTTCTTATTTCAGATTTCTCGTCAAAGCGGTCTATGAATGACTTTAAGAACATAACAAAACGCAAATTTTCATGCAAGAATATTGATGAAATCTATTTTAGTTCAAAAGTTATTAAACTTTTTCTGCTTAAAATCCTTTGTTTTTCAAGGCATTTTATTAGAGTTACAAAAATAACACATCTGTATTTTTTTGATATAATATACAATTTTATTTTGTCTTTTGAATTCCGTCAAAAGATATTTTTTATGTTTGCATCAATCAGAGATATTCACATTTTTTTTGGCAAAGTTGCTTGAAATTGAATGGTTTATAACTTTTCTGAAGCATGTATAATATAATTTCTACAAATAAGAAAGTTAGGTACACAATTTCTATGAAAATGTGATCCACCCTAATTTTCAATAACACCAAACAAAGGGCTTAACTAATACAAACAACTTTGTAGAAGAGCGTTTTTGTCTCATGTTTCATTCTAAAGCTCAAAATGCATCTTTCCGCGTAAAACTGATTCCTGGACCACTGTGCACTGTAAGTGTCGGCATAAGAATAAGAGTGTTCTATGATGTTCCAGCCAATCGAGTTTTTTGTTTCTTCTCAAATAAGTAAAATATAATAACACATGCTTTCGTCCTGACAGCTGTAGGAATGTTACATTTAGGTATTTGTTCAACAAACTTTGAATGGTTCGTCACCTCAAGTGTCGGCATAGTTTTCCTCTACATAGAAATTGTTCATATCAAATGAAAATATTATATTTTCATAAAAGCATATTTATATTTGACAAATAACTATTTATCATGGTCTAATCACTTATCAAAGTGAATCCTTAGACCCAACGACCCTCGCCATTAACAAACATCCCTCCTAGTAACCTTTGTGGAGATGCAGAGGCAAACACGGTCTCCGAATAGCAAAGGTTACACACTAACATTCCTTCCCTCAATCCCACCTGACTGCAAGGACGTGGCCGGCGCCGTTATTGACCTTGTATAAATAGAGGCACTGAATTATGCACACTGAAGAAGATTATGGCCAATCCCAGCCGAACTTCTAGTTGATTCTTTGTGCATTTTCACTGACTTCGGTCAATCACGGAATAGCAACCATTGATATGTGTAGTAAGTCTAAGCTTAAGCTAAGCATAGCTTGTTCTTAAGAGGGCAGGATCCGTCATTGATTTCTGAATTTTCGAAAGCAGTTTTTTCGTACAAAATCAAGAAAATTCACAGCAAAATGTGTTCACTATATTCTATTCTCCAACCGAAACACGGTGAACACATTTTCACCGCATAAAGCTTAGTTATGTACAGAAAAACTGCTTTTGAAGTTTCGATGATGACGATGATTACGATGACGGAGCGTTGATCGTTAAGACGAAGTTTCGATTTTCTACTGCTAAGTGGATACAGACAATTTACATATTTGTTACATTTGGCTTGAATGCCTTCAATGTGGTTTTTGAGGGTAACATTTTTATCTAACATGAGCGCTAGATATTTAACTTCATCTGACCAATTTATTAGAACTCCTTTCAACGTGACAACATGTTTACTTGAAGGTTTTAAATATAGTGTTTTTCGGTTTATATGGGAATATTATAAGTTGAGTTTTGGAAGTTCAAGAGAAATCTTCAATTTTTGCTAGTACGAAGAAAAAACATCCAAACTTTTGCAATCTACTGCAGATGACTCGCAGGCTACGTCCGTTTTGCGGAGATGTCATCCACAAACAAAGATTTTTGACATCCCTGAGATAAATTTGATGGATTCGTTGATTTTGTTGGAACGAATCTAATTTGTTAAAGTTGATGAGTGTTCGAATGTCTATGTCAGAATCAGAATTGTTTATTTGATTTTCGTAGATGTGGACCATCATTCTGTTCAAAATGGCCTTTACAAAAAGTTGAAAAGCAAACTGATTACCAACCAAAAACGACAAGCTATTTTCTAAGCTCATATATTTCTTCAGTTGGACAAAGTGAAGAACAAGAACGAAGAACTCAGCATAAAATCACAGTAAGACATTCTCCAACACATCTTTCAGGAGCTTTAAAACAGTATGAAACAAAAACAGATAACCTGTCATCTGACTGCTCATTCCAGTTTTATACTTACAATAAGAACAGGCTATTACCTCAGCATGCCACACAATTCACAGCATGTCATGAATGAACTTCCACAGCGATATTTTCAGGACAAGCACCGTGACGTAACGTTAGGAACGAATGGAAGCATGATCGTAGCTCACGGCGACGGTAACGTGTTGCAAATTTATGCAAAGCACCTGATTTGTGTACACGGTGAAATTGCCCAGAATCCAGCAGGAGCATAAATACTAATCATCATCATCATCATCATGCTACTTCTGACAACAGCTGTCTTGCGCTACATTATGAGCAGGTTTGTTGAATCTCCTACTTGCAATTCAGCAGATACCTACGTTACGACAGTGGAAGCCCTATTCCTGCAAAGCAAAATCAATTATACCTTGAGCTCTAGGAGGAAACAAAGTGCGCCTTCGAAATCCTCCTTCGAAACTTATGGGCTCTGTACCCTGTTATCAAGCATGTTTCGGAAACTATGCGGATAATGGAACGAAGCTGTTTAACTGAGATTCTCAAAAATGTTTGTTTTTGAAATTTATCGTCATATTGAAATACTTTGACATTCTAAAAAGAACGAAACCTTAAGCTCTCCTCTCCGCCGAGATGGTTCGTAACCCTGTCTTTTGAGTAGCAGGCTTCTTGCGATGAGAAATCTGTACTAAGAAAGTCTGTACACAGTAGCGAGGCTTTTCGAACAGCTAACGTGTGAATAGAGAAATGATACAAGAGGCGTAAGATAAACCCATTTCAGTATTTTCATACGTCTGAATTCAAATTTTGGGCAGCTTAGCAATATAAGATAGTCATTTTGTGCACCAAACATGCCGCACATTCGTGGAAAGTGTGACAAACTTCGCTACTTTAATCAAAATCCCCTGGAAAACAGTACTGGAACAGTACTAGTCATTTTCGATACCGTCAAACGGGGCTACTTTTGACATTATTTCCACATTCTATAACTTTGAGGATTTGTAACTCTTAGAATTATGGATAGATGTTGATAATTTTTGCCTATATTTGAGTTGTATATGTACGTAACAAATGTGCAAAATATGAGGCAAATCCATCAAGAAATAACAAAAATGCTTGAATAGCGAAAAAAACGTGTCCTTCAAGACAAAAAAGGGGCTACTTTGGACATTTTCTATTCTTACTGTTATATGAACGATATGTTGAAGGATCACATTAATACCGGTAACTAATTTAATACCAGTAAGTAATTTTCATTAAAAACGCAATCTATGAAGTAAAGTTTAGCATAATCGTAAAGAAGTAAGTTTGCTTTTGTAATATGCTTTTAGCTTCTAAGCAGTTTAGAGCTGGCTTAAGAGTAGTTTAATTTAGGCATTTGAAGGGTGCAACTGTTCTGTACTACAAATTCATGTAAATTATGACAAAAAATTGTTTTTTAGAGATTATGTTGTGAATTTGGCATTGGTACGCAGTCTTCAAAGATCATCATTGCTGCACAGATATTCTGAAAAGCATGCTTTGAAAATATCAATGCTTAGCGTGGGATTCGAGCTTTTTCAATTCAATTGCTCCTGTGCTCACTTGATCAAAAATAATACATCATTGATTCAAATCATTTCAACGCACACTGCATACTCTAGACCTCGGTAGGCATAAATACAACCCCATGCAAAAATGTGGTTTTCAGCGAGCTTTGTATTCAATTGGAACTTCTTGGTTCCCCCGTTGGGAAACTTATCTCAAGGCATATGTAAACAGTATAGTAAATGAATAAAAATGTAGTCTAATATACTTACCATGGATGTAAGCTTATAATTGATCTGAGTATTTAATAGTGGTCGTTTCAAGATTAGCTCTATCTACGAGAAAATAGTTTGGTGTGAAATGTTAGTTATATTTTCGCTAGTTGAGTCTATTTATGTCGCCAGTATTCTGCTGTCACTGCAGTATTAGCTTATCATTTCATAACTCCGAAACATATTTCCTTTTGATATTAGGCTATTTATATTTCAAAAAATGTTGTTTTGGTAATTGAATTTAGTGTGATTTGTATGTTTCATTTAGACTAAGAATACAGCTTGGTTTATCCACTGTTAATAGTTTTATTTGCTTTGGTTATTGTCTGTCTCAAGATAAATCCAATAATGGCGATTATCTGCCCATGTCTTCAAATATAAACGCAGCGGTCACTGATCATACAGAACTTTCAACTTCGAAACACAATACATGGACTAGACAGCAAGTACACTCATTGTGTTTAGTGACTCCTGATATCTATCACTAATACATAGATGCACTGCTGTCATTCTGCGAAATCCACGTGCTTTCAATTTAGGCGGGAAAGTTTGTCCATTCATTTCACTCTGCGGGTGTCAGTTCGCTGTAACGGCTGCGGGCGTACGACCGCCGCCGGACTCTAAAAAACATAGGATGATCAATATAAAATCAAAGGAAAAACAGCGATTTACTATTTTCCGACGTTTTGGTGCAATGTATTTGATGCTGAAGCCGCCCCTCATTTGGAAACCTTGTCGTCTATTAACAACAGCCATTTGACAACTGACCATCTCATAAGCATTGATTGAGACTTGTTTTACCTTTTGCACTCAAAGTATACCCAGCAGCAAGATTATTATTAAGTTTTGTTCGCGGAATATTTAATCCTTATGAAAAAAGAAATTTGAGAGTCGGATTGATTGAATGAACTGAATTCCTTTCTAATAAAATTAAACTTTATCTTAGAGCATCGTCGATAGTTTGTTTCCTTTCCGCACAATATTCAAGAAGAAGGCAAAATATATTGCGCCAAAACGTCGAAAAATAGTGATTCGCTGGTTTTCCTCTGATTTAACCAAAGCAAATAAGATAAGAATAAAGGCGTGATTTTGATATGGTAAAACTTTCCCAGGCAATACAAACAATTTTATTTTTATCAAACATGAGACAACATATTGTTAAGTATTGAATAATGAAGTGTCAAAGATCAGGATCCGTTCCATAAATCCCATGCAAATTTCAAACGATCCATAAAACTAACATCGCTGCAGAGTTGATGCTTTTCTTCGAGCATAATGTCAATGTCGCAAAAATTCATATTGATGAAACATCGCTCATTTTTTTCCGGAAATACATTTGACACGGATTGTGGCTGTAATAAAAAAATATTTTATTAACATCTTGATACACTTGGCCAAATCAATTGATACTAAAAAACAGCTTCAGGAGAATCACTTTGTTCACACAAGATCGTTCACCATTTAGAGAAGCAGGGAACGTCTTAGCAGGGAACTGACACGCACTCGCAATGAAAAGAAAACATTGTTGGTTGCTAGGTCTACCACCAATGTTTGTTACCCTCCTGCAGCGTAGTCCGCTTAGTCGAGGAGCACCAAATGATTCAAATAAATGATGCAGTATTTTCACTGAAATTATTGAAGCAAATCAAAGCCTTGTTGGATTGGAAAATAAGGATCGTGCATTCTCTTTCTCTTTGTTTTATGAATCAAAGCAACGCAATGCAAAGGCAATTTTGAAGACTGTTGGTACGTATTTAAATATATGCGTTTTATGGCTGTTCACTTTTACAAACATCTATTTTATTTTTTTTAAGTTGTAAAATACACAAACCAAAACATTATAATAAAATTAAAGTCGCAAAAATAAGACCTTCGATCAAGTATTTAAATAAAACAACAATTTTAAGCAAAACAAATCACAAGATTTTCATGAAACATGACGATTCGATAGTTTTGTGATGCTCCCAATAAGTTTCCAAGACATGGGTAAAATACAAACAATGTTTGTATAGCCAATGTTTTATACCTTGTGAATATTTATTCGGGCTTTTTTGAAATGTTTTCTTGTTTATCCTGTTATTGTTGATGTTGTTCCAAGAAAAAATCATGCCTAGTGGTAGAGCATATATTGGTTAATAAAAGTGCTGAAGACACAAAATAGCTCAGATTAATAGTTACGCTGCTAATAAATACAAAAGGTGAGTGTCCAAAGTAGCCCCTTCCGACGGTATTCCATTCCATTGACAGAGCTTTTGTGAACCAGTCTAAAGCTAGGATGGTATACACTACCCGTCATAAATACGGACTCACTAAAATAAGTATTGCAACACTCAGCTGAATATTGAATCACCCTGAAAAGTTTAGCATCACCTCAAAACAGGTTAATTCACATTGCTATATCTCGAGATCCTTACGACTTGCAAAGAAGCGATCTTCAGCAAAGTTGCTCAGGGGTTCAAGGACATCCGGAAAGTGAACAGTTTAGTACGCGATTTTGCCGCTTGGTGGCGCTAGTGAACATGCATTCAAAAATGAAGTATCACATGACATGAATCATTTGGATGTAAAGCGAATCATATCTGAATAAATTGAACAAGAATGTAATCGGTTCTGAATTACTTGTATATGAAGTGAACATTACCTTAAACACTTGACTATGAAGTGAATCAGACATGAATCACATGAAGTGATTCTCACCTGAAACACTTGAATATGAAGTGGATTGGACATGAGTCTCTTTGATATGGATCTAGTCAAATCTGAAACACTTGAATATAAAGTGAATGAGACCTTAATGCCTTAATTTTACTTCAAAAATCAAACATCAATCACTTGGATATTGAACTGATCAAATCTGAAAAACGTATATAAAGTGATTCAAGCATGAATCACTTGAAAATGAAGTGAATCAGCCCTAACCTGCTTGAACATCAAGTCATACCTGTAAAAATGGAAAATTCTTGATGAATCAAATCTAAACTACTTGAATATCAAGTACCGTAAATTCGGGTGTAATTGATCAGTAGGGTGAAATTGATCACTGTGTCACGCGATTTTATTTCTTACTAATAGTGCACCAAATTCATTGTAACCTATAATAAATGAACGGTGTTTGTCTTAAATAATGTATATATATGTGTATAGTGAAGATTTTTTTTTGTCACAGAATGTCTATTTTTATGAAAATAATGTAAAATTCCAGAATCAAGTTTGGTGTGAAATTGATAGATATCCATAAACTTCTAGTTCTAAACAAGGATTTGGACATGGTGTAAATCTGAAAGTTTTTGAGGATGCTAAAAATATATCTCCAAATCAGATTTTACCATCAAAACTCTTACCAATTTGCTCGTTTTGTTGAAAAATTTGATTTTCTGCTACAAAGTAGAGAATTCCTTTGGAAATTGCCTACATTTAGGCGTGTTTCGCGGTATTCTTGAAATTCAATTGTTGATTATTTCCATAAATATTGTCTCGTTAAGAATTTGGCAAACATATTTGATTTCAAGAGGCTCAAATTAAGTATTTAAAGTAATTTCAAAACTAAGAATAATCACATTGACAAGTGATCAATTTTACCCCGAAATGGAATTCCCCGATTTTTTATTTTAAAGCTGATTTTTGGCACTAACATCACATTTGTTAGAAAACTTCGGTGCATGAGCTAATGAGGTTCACCATCGTACTTGTTTTCCTGCATTGAGTTGTATGTTATTGATAAAATTTCAGAAACCATACCAAGAAAACAGTGAAAAATGATCAATTTCACCCGAAACTACGGTAATTCGTACTTGAAATAGGTGAATATGAAGTGCTTCAGACCTGCAGCACTTAAATATAAAGCGAATTAAACCTGAATCATTTGAATATGGAGTTAATCCGACAAGAATCACTTGGATATGAAGCAAATCAAGCATAAATCACTGGAAATAAATCCTAAATCTCTTGAATATGAAATCAATCAGACCTGAATCACTTGTACATAAAATGAATCAAACTTGAAACATTTAAAAATGAAGTTAATCACTTGAAAGCATTTGAACATTAATGAATCAAACCTAAAACAGTCGAATATGAGTGAATCAGAAACTTGAAAATGACATGAATCAATTCTGAATCACTTAATAATAAAGTGAATCTGACGTGAAACACTTGCGGGTATGGAGAGAACTAAACTTGAATCTATTGAATATAAAATGAATCAATCCTGAGTCACTTGAACATGGAGTGAATTTGACATGATTTTTGTTTACTCCATATTCAAGTCAAACCTGAATTTCTTGAATATAAAGTGAATCAAACCTGAAAGACATGAATATAAAGAGAATAAGACATCACTCACTTGGATATGAAGTCAATCAAACTTGAACAATGAAGAGATTCTGACTTGAATAATTTGAATATGATGAATATGAGTCCTGACTGAGTCACTCGCACAGGGAGTAAGTCATACCAGAATCACTAGAATATGAATCAGATATGATACACTTGAATATACATTTGATCAGACCTAAATCATTTTAATTTAATATGATTCCATCCCTAATCACTTCAATTTCCAAATGTCAAAGAATTTCTGAACAGCATTCTGGAAATTCTATCTTATCAAATTCATAATGTTTAGGTACAGTCATCCCTTCAGAGTAAACTGTTTCCTGGATGCCCTTGACTTTCCGAACAACTTTGCCGAAGACTCAAACTTTCTATCTCATCTGGCTCGAAAGATAGAATTTGTTTCATATATTTAATTAAATATGCGTACTAGTGCAACCAAGTGGCAAAATTAGGAACCAAAAAAATTGATATATTGGATGTCCTTTACTTTATTTCTGTTCTTTACTTACCGAAGACTCGAACTTTCTATCTCTTGTACCCAAGTAACCATAAGCACTAATAATAAGCCCTTAATCAGCATCATAAATGCGTACATGCATTATAATAGCACCACAAATGCTTACACTCCTTATAACAGCACTTCCGCTGCATAGAAACCCTATTACAGCATCATTAATGCTTCTAAGCCTGATGCATACAGGCATTAAATAAGCACTATATTGGCTTTATATTCGAATACAGGGCATGTTTAAATGCCATCCAGTGTTTTGACAGATACACCACGTGCTTTGTGTTTGCATATAGTGGTAAGAGGGAGTCAAACATAAATCTTCTCACTACTACAATTGCAGGTTTTATGACGGGGAAAAGTGATGGTTTAAATTGGTCACTTTTCTTTCCAATACTATTCATCTTATGTGGCCGTAGGAGCAAAGGAGCAGGACAACAACTCAACAATACGGGTGTCGCAGGTTCGAGACGCAAAATGAGGAATTTCATCATCATAAAACGAGGATCAAAATGTGGCAATTGCAAGTCCTCAAAAGGATGAAAACTACCAAAACGAATATGTCTGATACGGAGAAGTACTATCTGTATCATTTTATTACATTTTTTGCATACTATTAGAGGTTTCCGTTTTCATTCATTTATTTATTTACCTCGTGTACCAGTGGTTGTAGGACATTTCCCAGAAAGTCAAACCCCAGAACAACATTCCCCAGAATGACGTTCCCCAGAATGGGACATTTCCCAGAAATACATTCCCCAGAATGGGACATTCCCCAGAAAACCATTCCCCAGAATGGGACATTCCCTTGAATCGTATTTATACGTTTTTAAAAAGTGGAAAAATAAATTTGGTTATATAGTTTTTTTTTGTCGTTAAAAAATGTACCTACTGAATTGATTCGAATTCCTAGAAGCTTCGAATTCCAGACATAGACGTCATTTCAGCCAGAATATGATTTTGTCAAATTCATTATTATGGATCTCAAGCGAATATAATAGGAATTGAGTAAAAAAAAACCAGGCAAACCATGAAACGGGCCGTCCATGAACCACTTGGTCATCTATAGGGGGTAAGATTTGGCCAAAGACCACGGCCCTTACAAATTTCAAAACGTTTGTACGGACAAATGTCATAATGGGGGAAGGAGGTGGTTTTGAAAATCCAAAATAAATGACTACGTGGTTCATCGGCAGACCTAACCAAAATCTTAAGGGGAAAATGCTGTTGAACAATAATGATTGTGCTACTGTCGTTTCCTTGAATATCATTTCCCCGAATGACTTGTTTCCCCGAAAAGTGATGCAGTTCAAACAGGTGCAAGAATAGTCTTTAAGGACTTGGTGCTGAACTAGAATGAATGATAAGCAATTAAAAGAAGAAGATAATATAGATCCTCCGTCATCCTCGACTAAATACATCTTGCCAAAAATGCCGATGATAGTGAACCACCAATCAAGTGAAGAAGGTGCATATCAGATGACCAGTTCGTTCACACTTTGCAACACAAAAAGTTACAACTATTATAATAGCTAAAAACTTTTCGGGAACTAGACTATTCGGGGAAACGGGTTGCTCGGCATTCTGGGAACTGGCGTTCGGGAAAACGACATTTGGAGAACTGACATTCGAGGAAAAGTAGCACAACCGTTTAAGGTGATTATAAAACGAAGCCACACTTCAAATTTTCAAGAGCACAAGACTTGAGAACCAAACAGCGCTTCGCGTTGAAAATTTATCCCATTGGTCACCACCAGCAAGCAAGCAATTTGATTGATTTTCAACGCGAACTGTTGTCAGATTCGTAGATTAATGGATCACAATTACACTAGACAATTTCTACAAAATATCGTAGTCTGTGTGCACTAGGGTAGCTCATATTTATCAGACTACAATAAAATACTGTAAACATTTGAACAGAATCCATCAACTCTAAGGAGGGGCTATACAAGCTTGAAGTTTGTAAGGAGAAAATCGTCAAAATATATAAAAATTTTCCAAACGGTTCGAATCACAGTTCCGACCTGTGATTGATTAGTTTCTAGAATTTTTGATTTGAAGATTCTCCAGTAAATAAATGAAAGACTGCAACAAACCGAAAGTCCAGTCGTTAAAAAAACAATACGAAAATGTTTTACCTATGAAAACTATAATAAGGTTTTCCTCGAATTTTCCAGTTAAATGCGTTCACTATTAACCATTTTATTGGTTTTTAACACCACAAAAATTTCTTCTTATTTTTTTTCTGGGGAATGTCCCATTCTGGGGAATGGATTTCTGGGGAATGTCCCATTCTGGGGAATGGCGTTCTGGGGAATGTCGTTCTGGGAAACGTCATTCTGGGAAATGTCTTACAATCGTACCAGTTGCTTGGCCACATACGCGAAAGCACTGTGGCTGCGTACGCGAAAGCACAAAATATTCGCCCTAAAAACCTGGCGAAAACAAATGACGTTTCTCACGTGGTCTTATATCAGCATAAGTGGTGCAGAGAAGCACTGTTATATCTTGGCACTATAATGGCACGCTATTTCGCCTTTTCTGGCATTATATTAGCATTATATGCGTATGTAAAACTGACATGCATCAAATGATTACCCTATATGCGCATATAATGCTGTTATCGTGCCCCATTATCGTGCTTACTGGTTACTTGAGTAGATCGCAAGCTAGAACTAGTTCAAAATGCTAAATTTAACATGCTCACTAGCGCCACCTAACGGCAAAATTGCGAACTAAACTGTTCCCTTTCCGGATGTCCTTGAACCCGTGAGCAACTTTGCCGAAGACCCGAACTTTCTATCTCTTATGGATCACAAGCTAGGACTAGTTTGAAATGCTCAATTTGACATACTCACTAGCGCCACCTAGCGGCAAAATCGCGAACTAAACTGTTCGCTTTCTGGATGTCCTTGATCCCCTGAACAACTTTGCTGAAGATCGCTTCTTTGTAAGTCGTAAGGATTCCGAGATATAGCAATGTGAATTAACCTGCTTTGAGGTGATGCTATACTTTTTGGGGGTGATTCATTATTCAGCTGAGTGTTGCAATACTTATTTCAGTGAGTCCGTATTTATGACGGGTAGTGTATATGGGTATTTTTGGAACCGGACCGATGGATAGATGACGGAAATTGATGTTTGACGCCGTTTTGAATCCAAGATGGCGACTTCCGGTTTGGGAAAATCACTTGAAACCCACTAAATATGGGTGTTTTTGGAACGGGACCGATGAGTAGATGACGGAAATCGATGTCTTTCACCATATTGAAATCAAGATGTCGACTTCCGGTTTGTGCAAATCACTTCAAATCCATGCAATATGGGTATTTTTGGTACGTGACCGATGCATAGACGGCAGAAATTGATGTCTAACGCCATTTTGGAATCCAAGATGGCAACTTACTGGGTTTTAATCGATTTTCCCCGTTCCAAAACCAAACCGGACGTCACCATTTCGGATTCCAGAATGGCGTGAGACATTGATTCCCGGAATATACTCTTCTGTCCCGTTCCTAAAGTACCCATATTGCATGGGTTTCAAGTGATTTTCACAAACCGGAAGTCGCCATCTTGAATTTAAAATTGCGTCAGATTATGGTTAACGTCATCCTTATTGATATCCTTGAGAAGTACCACGGATAAACCCCACCTCTTCGCAAAACATCTCGAGAAAAAACGAAAAGCTTTATAATGTCTCTAATTCTTATTACGCTCAAAATTCGAACTCCCCAACCAGACGGAACAAACAAGATTATAACAGAACGTGTTCCCCTGATATGATGTTTTTATACCACCAGTTGTTATAAAACATGTACCGTTAGTAGTTAAAATAACAAAAATTCTAACAAAATTTGCACCACTCAAAACTAAAATATACCAAACCTTATTACAATTGAGCGGTCCCACGCCGATTCGAAAACCCGATTATTTTAGTATTTTTTTAATCGCCTGAAAATTTGCATACAGATTCTTTATGACCAAAAATGCCATTATGCACTTTTAGACCGCCATTTTGAACCTCGCCTTATTTTTGAGAAGGGCGTATCGGAAAATACATGGCAAATCTTTAAAAAACTGTAACTCGAAAACGGTTTGTCCGATCGTTTTGAGATCTTCTACAAAGTTGTAGGTATTGCTTAGGACAATCTTCTACAAAGTTGTAGGTATGGAGAAACTATGCACGGTAAAAAAAAAGTTACAGATTGTTTTTTATTTCAAAAATAAAATTTTAAAATCGATTTTGTCCAGAAACGCAGTTTTGATTTTTTTTAATTTTTGGATATGTTTTAGGGGACAACTTATGTGATTTATTGCTCAATGTTTCAAAATGGAAGCATTATTGACAAAAAAGTAATGATTTTTTTTTTAAAATTACTGATTTTGAAAAAAAATCGAAATAGAGGAAAACAATAATTTATTATGTGATTATTTGAAAGTACAGAAAAATTGCAGTCGAAAAGTACTCAAGTAATTTTTTTCTAGGTTGCATCAATTTCGAGATATACTCATATTTATATAAAATTTTCAAATAAAAAAAGAAAAATAAGCCATATTAAAACATATTTCGTGTTTCCATTTCATTCTAGAAAAAAAATATTTTGATTGATCAAATCGTAGCTAAATCGTTTATCGTTTGATCAAAACATGTATGCTTAAGTATTGAAAAAAAGTGCACGGTAAAATATATAAACGATATTTTCAAATAAAATTTGAAACCAATAGTTCTTAAAAACCGCAACATTGATGTTTTTAATTTTTGGATATATTTTGCGGTTGTTGTAGGTATTGTTTAGGACTATTTGGAAAAAAATATGCACAAATAATGACAGATTTTTTTAATAAAAAAATTAAAATCGATTTTCTATGAAAATGCATCTGTGATTTTTATTATTTTTGGACATGTTTTAGGGGACAACTTATGTGATTTATTGCACAATGTTTCATAATGGAAGAATTATTAACAAAAAAGTTATTATTTTATAAAATATTACAAATTTTGAAAAAAAAATCGAAATAAAGGAAAACAATATTTTTTATGTGTTTATTTGAAAGTACAGAAAATGCATTAGAAGAGTACTTAAGTAAAATTTTTCTAGGTTGCATCAATTTCGAGATATACTCATAATTATATAAAATTTTCAAATAAAAAAAGAAAAATAGGCCCTTTCCCTTTCGTGTTTCTCCATTCCGGAAAATTTTATTTTGATTTCAACAACACAAACCAAGTCAAGTACACAACACTGAAGACGGCTTTACAGTTGAGGTTGAAATACGCGTATCTGTCGAAGGATACAATAGTAGAATTAAAAGGAACAGTACTACTCATCTTTTTGTATATTTACAGGCTCCACAAGGGTTTTCATCACTTTTGCCTGTGTTAGTAGGTATGATGAACAAACACGTTTTTCCCATACCTATACATTTGTGTGTACCTATGTAGTATATAAGGTAAGTCTGAAACCGTGAGAGCATTAGTGTTGTATCAACAGTGATTGTTCAGTGATTGTAGGTGACGTTTATTTGCCTGTGAAATTGACGTGATACGAAGATACAGCATTATATTGTGGATTAAGGAGGCGTTTCACAGAGATATTTATTTTTGTTGTGCGTGAAGCTGTACAAATATCATTTTTTCGCAATGAGTTATATCAGTTCAAGATGTATTAAAGTGTTCAAACAAAGTTGTTCTAAACATTGTCGAAATCTTACGGAAGATAATATTCAGAAATTGGTTTTGTTGGGATTTGCTGAACAGAATAAATTAAATAGTAAGCTTAAAATTTGTGATTCTTGTCGTTTAAAACTGTCTAATTGTAGTCAACTATCTAGTAGCGATGACAAGAATGTAGTTGATATAATTAAGAAATAAAATTGCAGTAAATATATATAAAAAAAAACTCTTTCTCCATGGTTGTACGACCTTGCCGCGATGAGAGGGCTTTACCCATAAGCCGGGCTTAGCCCTGGGGACCAAAGGTACACCGTTGTGATAGAATCACATTTTTAATGCCACGTTTAGATTTACCGTGTATATCTCGGAAGTGATGCATCTCAGCTAAATTTTACTTGAGTATTTTTCGATAGAAATTTTTCATATTTAAAAATATATAGTTATTTTTCTGTACTCAAAAAAAAACGCACCAAAAATATCGTTTTATTTATTTTTTTAAATAATTTATTTTTTATCCAAAAATTTTCCGTTTTGAGGCATTGTGCAAGAAATTACAAACAATATGCTGCAAAACAAATCCAAAAATTATAAACATCAATTTTGCGGTTTTTAAAAACAATGAACTTCAAAATTTCATTTAAAAATCTCGTTTATATTTTTTTAACCGTGCAATTTTTCTGTACTTTCAAATAATCACATAAAAAATTATTGTTTTCCTCTATTACGATTTTTTTTTTCAAAATCTGTAATTATTTAAAAATTATAACTTTTTTGTCCATAATTCTGCCATTTTGAAACATTGTGCAATAAATCACATAAGTTGTCCCCTAAAACATATCCAAAAATAAAAAAAAATCGTAATTGCGTTTCTGGACAAAATCGATTTTAAAATTTTGTTTTTGAAATAAAAAATAATCTGTAGCTTTTTTTTACCGTGCATATTTTTTTCCATATAGTCCTAAACAATACCTACAACTTTGTAGAAGATCTCAAATCGATCGGACAAACCGTTTTCGAGTTACAGTTTTTTAAAGATTTGGTATGCATTTTCCAATACGCCCTTCTCAAAAATAAGGCGAGGTTCAAAATGGCGGTCTGAAGGTGCAAAATGGCATTTTTGGTCATAAAAAATCTGTATGCAAATTTTCAGGCGATTCAAAAAATACAAAAATTAAATTTAAAATAAAATTCGTCATGTTCGGTGGAAATGCTCAATTATAACAAAAATATTACAGAATGTGTTGCAAGGATGTTATAAAACAACAAAATTATTGCAAATCATGTTAATTTTTGTGACATCGTATTTTATTTACTACAAACTTATAAAAAACATGTCAAAAATATAACAAATGTTGTTCTAAATGTGTTACAGAAAATATAACAAATTGAGAACAAAGCCATTTCGATAACAAAATTATATCAACTTTTGTAATTTTTAACTGCTGCTGTTAGGATTGTGTTATAATTTTGTTATGTGGTTCTGGTCGGGTTATGCTCTCTCTTTTTACGCTCCGAATTACATCTTACGCTCCCTCCTTTTGCGCTCCGATTCTTTTTGCGCTCCCCCAGTTAAAGGCGTAAAAAGAGGTTTGGCTGTACACTCAACAAAACATTTAAACAGAATTGTTTTCACTCTCGTGTTGTGAACATTTCCAATTTGTTGCGTACTTCCCCTGAAGAGTTGGAGCAAATTTACATAATGAAGTAACATTAGATTCGCGCAAACATTTTAGCAACCCTCAATAAACATTCCAAAACACAACCCAAACATCTATCAGTCAGATTGGAAAATGTTCTCTTTTGAAGCGGGTAACCCGCATGTGTAGTGAACATAACATACTTATAAACTTTTCCCGAGGAATTACTACCCACCATCTCGGACAACATACAAAAGATCCAATGAATTATGATGAGCACACTGCTCTTGAGTTGAAATCAGTAAACTTTTGCGAAGCGGGTTTCGATTATCCACCGAAGAACAACTTTGCACAGATTTGAAGCTGGATGGCGAGCGAGGGAAGAAGCTTCAAAGAAACTATTTCATAAGAAATCTCTCCGAAGAGCACTTTGGAAACTCATTTACAAATTAGAGTGTAAAACCAAGATTGATCGTTGAAAGTTATTTCGAAGCCACAGCAGTTGATGATTTACTGGGGCATTCAGTAATATTCCCTCTAAGTTTAGCGATGGCTGTTATCTATAATGTCGGAATTAACTTACGCCTACATACAATTTGAAGCATACAAACCCAATTGAAGCGAGACGTTTGCTTACACAGAACAATCCAATTTCCAGAACAAGCCCACGTATACCTAGGTATGGAATCGATATCCTTTCGCGCACGAGTTGTTCCACCTGTCTGCATTTAACAAGGGTCGACATAGAGGGCACCTTTGAAACAGTAGAATTGGCTCTTTTGGGAAAACCTGTCAGATGCGGATCCCTTTTCATCAGCACCTCTGTTTTGGTGTTGGGTCAGCTTATTAAAATACAAGGATGTGATGACGCTGGGTGAAATATATTGCAACATTGGAATTTAGGAGCCTGTTATAAGGAGAGTTCAATTTCCGGACGAGGAAAATAAAATTCAAAATTTAAGAGCATGCATAATTTCTCATGACTTGATTTGATCAAGTTTGTCTTCTTTTTCCTGTCATTAACATGTTAACTAGGTCAGATTATGTCCTTAAACTTGAAGCTTTAAGATCATTTTTTTCAATTTAGTGGCAATATGATAATATTTTAGCATGCTTCAAATGATGCCTAAATAGGTTGCAAAATTTTCCAAACCAGAAACGTTCTTGTGTCAAAGCTGCATATTCTCCAATTGAACAAAGTATGCCCTCCGGCCAAATGTTCCGCATAATTAGTGAAAGTGGGTTCACTTTTGGCTGCACGGATAAACAGTGCCTTGCGGCAGATGATTACAGATGAACGAAAACATATTCTGCTGATACACGCTATACTTGCTACTACCAAGCTCTCTCACAAAATGAGTGTACATTTTCCCTTTCCGTGGAACATGTTCAAATTCTTTGAAGCATGAAACGAAAACGGTAACGCAGAACGTAGCTCTGCGACATGGAGAAAACAAAAAATATTTGCATTTGGAAGGTTATTTGTTAACCTCATTATAATTATATAGTATATTCAAATCTGTATCTGCCAAATGGCATGTTCCCGCGGATACGATCCGGTAGGGAATAATTAATACGAAGAGAGATACGTTCGAATTCACGGTTTATTTCAGACTGATGTTTACAACGTAAGTGTGTCCTATTTATACTCCGCTCTTCCCTATTTACTTGCATGGAATATTCCAGAAGTGTATTGTTGTATACAATAATGTGGTGAAAGGTAACTGTTATACAATTGATAGATTGAATCTTCTGGAACTGTCAGATAATGATACAATGCAAAAGATAAACAATAACAATGTTTGTTCAATGTTGTGATCTGGAATGATCGAAATGGTAAGTAAATGCTTTGATGAAACTATGATGTTTTGTTGTTTTGTTTCAGGTATGCTGAATGAATGATGAGAAACAGGTAAGTAGAGTGTTTTACAGAATAGTGCGGACGCACAGTGCTTCGTCCCTTGGACAAAAGTCAAAAAATCAACTTTCATATTCGACCGAATCAAGTAGGCCATGATGTTAACATATGTTTTGAGCGTGTAGTACAGATATTAGAAAGTTCTTGCAGTTTTCAAAACAAACCAAAACAGCACGTGTTGAAAAGTTGTTTCTTCGTTCTATATTATTCATTGTTTTCGTGTCAATCAAGTCCCTCTACAATTCGCTTCATTCCCATCCTTATTATATTTTCAAAATGAAAATCGTTATGGACCGCATTGAAACAAGTAAGTAGGAGTCATTCCATTCAATTTTATGTGATATATTTTAACAATTGTTGAAAAAGATGCTTCTGAGCTACATGCTTTTTAATACAGAAGAAAATTAAAGCACTTATCTTCTTTTTGCCCATACAAAAAAGTACCTCAAAGTACCTTTCTGAAATCCACTTAAAAATGAAGTATTTTTCAAATTCTGGAAGTGATTCCAGTTGCATATGTTTGCCAATTGTATGTCATCTTATGATTTTTAGGATATGCTGCCACAACCATCAATAAAGATTGTTTCGAGCAGTAGTTTTCTGCCGCTCCACCCAATCGGAAAAATCATGTTCTGAATTTCATGTATAGTTGTTATGGCACTGATTCTTTCTCCAAGATATTTGAGAACGAGCTAAAAACGTTTTGCAAATTTTATTGTTGCAAAATAAACCAAAAGTGGGCTAAATGTGAAAGATCATACAAAATTTTCGTGAAGCAAAACTCCGAATGGTTAGCAAAACCAGTTCAGCTCCCGCGCAATCAAGAAACTGACGATGCAGATATTTCCAGCTCGGCTACAAAGGCTGGCATGGGGCCTCACAAACCGTTCAATGAATGTTCAAGAAAAACTAAAAAGGGACGTGTTGCAGATCTTATCAACGAAGTGCTCGCATTCGCTGACAATTTATCAAATTCTTCGACTGGGGATCAAGTACAGTTCATGACTGCAGCACAGGCATTAGCTTTGACCATTGATTTAGATCTGTCGGAACGAAAGTACAATTTGCTTCGAACCACTTTGAACGAATTACATCCGAACTTGCTTCCTTGCCATTATGCGCTAAAGCAAGAGAAACAAAAAATACCGATTTCTGCACCAGAAACAGCTGCTACGGTCGATCTAAAACAGCTCATGAATTGTACTGCATCCAGTATCATGAAGGATATCTCGTTGGAAGCTTCTACTGCTGTAAAACTGGTTTGCAAGTGGGGCTTCGATGGAAGTTCAGGACACAGCATGTACAAACAAACATTTTCGAAAGCAGGAAAATCGGATGAGCAGTGCGCATCGTACCTTCGTGCTGTGCGTACACGAATTCTCTCTGCTCTTGGAAGTTTTCTTAAAAACTACCTAAAGCAATAAAACAGTACTTTTCAGTGCTACTTAAACAGTACTTTTCAGTACTATTTTTCTACTATTGATCCCTTTACGATCCTTGTTTGGACCCGTGCCTTCGATTTTTCGTTGGACCCGTTGGCGAAAGCTAGCGGTGGTAATCCTTCTTGGACACCGTCTTGGGAAAAAACCTTTCGAAGGTCACGTCTTCTTTCGTTTATTAATTAAACATGGTATCAACAACAAACAAAAGGAAGGGTGAATCTCTGAATTCACTACTTCCTTCCAAAAAAGTGGGTTTTAAAACTGTCACTACACGTGGCAAGAATGGAAGAAAGGACGTTTCTCCGGAATGCGAACTTTCTTCTAAGGGTGAAATGAATAATTGTATCGAAATGAGCAATCAGTTTGATGCTCTAGACAAATTTTCTGAACACCAAATCGAAGCAGCCTCTAGCCCAGGCTCTTTGATTCAAGTGAGGAAGCAAAGAGTGCCGCCTATCGTGGTCAGTTGTTCCGAATTTGGGGGATTTAGGCAGGAGATCTTGAACTCCATTAGGGGAATCAAGGTTTCCTTCCAAATCGCAAAGAAAGGAGACTGCCGCGTTTTGCCGGAAACTCTTAAAGATCGTGAGCTTCTTCTCAAACATCTTGAAGAGAAGAAGCACAATTTTTTTACTTATGACGACAAAACTGAACGTTTGTTCAAAGTTGTCTTGAAAGGTCTCTCAAGTGACTATAAATCACCTGAAGAGATCAAAAATTGAATAAATGATTTTCTTGGATTTTCCCCAGTCCAAGTAATCATTATGAAAAAGAGAACCCAATCTGGCATTGTTCGGAAAGGGCTTTCTCAAGAATTTTATTTAGTTCACTTTAACAAAAAAGAACTAAATAATATTAAAGCTTTAGAAAAAGCAAAACTTTTGTTTGATGTCCGTGTGACATGGGAACATTTCCAGAAACCTGGAGGAAATTACCAGAACCCCACTCAGTGCCGTCGGTGCCAAAAGTGGGGTCATGGTACAAAAAATTGTCGCATGGATGCTAAATGCATGATTTGCGGAGGTTCTTCTCACGCCAAAGACGTCTGTCCAGTGAAGGAAGATACCACCAAATTCATATGCTGTAATTGCGGGGCTAACCATAAGTCCAATTTTTGGAATTGTCCTTCACGCAAAAGGGTCATTGAGGCTCGTGCCAGGCAGATGAAAGATAATATCCGTTACGATAACGGTCGTTTCCGGAATTTGCCTGGTAGAGTATCGAACAATGCTCATTTTTCAGTTAACGATCGCTTGATCATGAATCATACCCATCAGGAAGATCATAATCATGCTCATTCACAAACTAGTTTTAATCCGTCGGGTAGCCGTTCGAATCTTTCAATTTCGAATGTATCTACCCACGGTAAATCCTTTGCCGATATCGTAGCAGGATTCGATCCATGGGTACCCATTCTACTTGTTTCAAATCAAATGGAAAAAACCCTACCGCCACAGGTAACTCCGCTTCTTCGTCTACCGGAAATTCCAATGGGAAATCACATGACATGTCTGCCTCTGATTTTAATTTTCTAACTGAACAATTGAATCTAATGATTGATGCAATGTTCAAAGCCACCACTATGACTGAAGCAGTCCAAGTAGGTGTAAAATTTACAAATCAAATTGTTATTGGATTACGTTTTTCTAATGGATCCAAATAATAATTTGAATATTTTAAATTGGAATGCTCGTTCTCTGAATGGTAAAGAGGACGAGCTGTTTAATTTTCTTACGGTTAATAACGTGCATATAGCAGTTATTACCGAAACGTATTTAAAACCTGGATCTAAACTCAAAAGAGACCCTAACTTTTTTGTTTATCGTAATGATCGACTTGATGGGGCATGTGGGGGAGTTGCAATCATCATTCATAGGCGTATGAAACATCAACTGTTTTCATCATTTGAAACTAAAGTTTTTGAAACTTTAGGTGTTTCTGTTGAAACACAGTTTGGTAAATATACTTTCATAGCTGCCTATTTGCCTTTTCAATGCTCTGGGCAGCAAGTTAATTTGCTCCAAACTGACTTGCGTAAATTGACTCGCAATAAGTCAAATTTTTTTGTCATTGGTGACTTTAATGCCAAACATCGGTCATGGAATAATTCTCAAAGTAATTCCAACGGCAGAATTTTATTTGATGAGTGCTCTTCAGGATATTTCTCAATTCAATACCCTGATAGCCCCACATGTTTTTTCTCTTCTAGAAATCCATCTAACCGACTCTAGTCATCTTTGTAGCCAACTGATTACTCATGCTGAATTTGATTCTAATCATGTCCCTCTTACATTTCAAATATCCCATGAAGCGATTCTCAATCCTATCAGCTCCACTTTCAATTATTTACGAGCCGACTGGAATATATATAAAACGTATGTTGACTCTAATCTTGATGTTAACATTTCTTTAGAAACTAAACTTGATATTGACAATGCTCTTGAAACTTTAACAAATTCCATTGTTGAAGCCCGGAGCATTGCAATTCCAAAATGTGAAGTAAAATTTGAATCCGTGATTATAGACGATGATCTTAAACTCTTGATCCGTCTTAAAAACGTGAGGAGAAGGCAATTTCAACGCACTCGCGATCCTGCTATGAAAATTATATGGCAGGATTTGCAGAAAGAAATCAAGAAACGTTTTGCTCAATTAAGAAACAAAAATTTTGAAAATAAAATTTCTCAATTGGACCCTGGCTCTAAGCCCTTTTGGAAATTATCGAAAATCTTGAAAAAACCTCAGAAGCCAATACCGGCATTGAAAGAGGAAAACAAATTATTACTAACAACTACCGAAAAGCTAAACATTACATATAATTTGCAATTGGATTAGATGGACAAATTGTCCATCAATTTGTCCATCTAATCCAATTGCAAATTATATGTAATGTTTAGCTTTTCGGTAGTTGTTAAACTTCCACTCGGCTGGTTGGCCGTAAACCACGATTCATAATTAAAACAAGGAAATTATTACTAACTAATTGCGAAAAAGCTCAAAAACTTGCTATGCAGTTTGAAGGTGCGCACAATTTTAATTTAGGACTTACTAGTCCAATTGAAAATGAAGTTACTCAGGAGTTCGAAAATATTCTCAATCAAGAGAACGTTTTCGAAAATGCCTGGGAGACTGATTTGGAAGAAGTAAGAACTATTATTAAAAAATTCAAAAACATGAAAGCTCCTGGCGATGATGGAATTTTCTACATCCTCATCAAGAAACTTCCAGAAAGTAGCTTATCATTTTTAGTTGATATATTTAACAAATGTTTTCAATTAGCATATTTTCCTGACAAATGGAAAAATGCTAAGGTTGTTCCAATTTTAAAACCAGACAAAAATCCTGCAGAAGCTTCTAGCTATCGTCCAATCAGTTTGATTTCCTCCATCAGTAAACTTTTTGAAAAGGTTATTTTGAACAGAATGATGGCCCACATCAACGAAAATTCAATTTTTGCCAATGAACAGTTCGGATTCCGCCATGGACATTCGACCACTCATCAGCTCTTACGTGTAACAAATTTGATCCGTTCCAACAAATCTGAAGGCTATTCTACTGGTCTTGCTCTTCTAGACATAGAAAAAGCATTCGACAGTGTTTGGCATGAAGGTTTGATTGTAAAATTAAAAAACTTTAATTTTCCAACATACATTGTTAGAATAATTCAAAGTTATCTGTCAAATCGTACACTTCAGGTTAATTATCAGAACTCCAGATCTGAAAGACTTCCTGTAAGAGCTGGTGTTCCCCAAGGCAGCATTTTGGGACCAATATTATACAATATTTTCACATCTGACTTACCTGAGTTACCTCAGGGATGTCAAAAATCTTTGTTTGCGGATGACACAGGCCTCTCCGCCAAAGGACGAAGCCTGCGTGTCATCTGTAGTCGATTGCAAAAAAGTTTGGATATTTTTTCTTCATACTTGCAAAAATGGAAGATTTCTCCTAATGCTTCCAAAACTCAACTAATAATATTCCCACATAAACCAAAAGCTCTTTATTTGAAACCTTCAAGTAGACATGTTGTCACGATGAGAGGGGTTCCAATAAATTGGTCAGATGAAGTTAAGTATCTAGGGCTCATGCTAGATAAGAATTTAACTTTCAAAAATCACATTGAGGGCATTCAAGCCAAATGTAATAAATATGTAAAATGTCTCTATCCCCTTATTAATAGAAAATCAAAACTTTGTCTTAAGAACAAGCTGTTGATATTCAAACAAATTTTCAGGCCAGCCATGTTGTATGCTGTACCAATATGGACTAGCTGTTGTAATACCAGGAAGAAAGCTCTGCAGAGAATTCAAAATAAAATTTTGAAAATGATTCTGAGGCTTCCTCCCTGGTATAGTACCAATGAGTTACATAGAATATCCAATGTTGAAACATTGGAACAAATGTCAAATACAATCATTAATAATTTCAGGCAAAAATCGTTACAATCTTCTATTGCCACGATTAATGCGTTATTTGTTTAGGTTAAGTTAGGTTAAGTATATTAAAAACATTTTTTTTTTCTCTTATAAGCAGGTGAAATCAACTCACCTGTAAAAAAACTGAACTGCTACGGCAAATGAAATGTAATATGTTGTTAACAAAATGTTAATTAAATCTTAAATTTGTTTTACCAAATTAGGATGATAGTGTTGTCAAATAACACAGAACACCTAGATATAAGAAATGAATGTAATGTTTGGAATGATACTAATAAAGAAATTAAAAAAAAAAATAAAAAAAATAAAAAAAAAAAAAAAAAGGAAAATCGGATGAAAGTTTGCTGACCGGAACCATTGCGACGTTCCGTTGAAAATGATCGAAATAAAAGAAAATAAAACCCTCTGGTCAAACGACATTTCAATTTTCTTTTGTAGCAATAATTCAGTTCTCGGATGATTCATAGCTCGTGAATGAATTGTGTTGCTAATAAAAAAAAAAAATGGATTTCATTTTATTCATTGGAATAATTCATACTCCAATATTTATATAAAAAGTTGGTTATTGAGACACTTTTATGGTTACGTATGTCACATACAACGTTCATGCGAACGACTCAAGTACTTTTTCATGCATTTTCATTTTGAACATTCCTTACAAGCGAGCACTGTTTTAAAGTGTCAAATGTAAAATTTGACGTATAAGCCACTCATGCCATTACTGATGTAATATGTGTCATTTATGCCAATAATGAGTTTTTTTGTGTATAACGAGATCCTCCTCAACATCGTAGGGCAAAACCGCATAAAACATACCCGATATGACTTTTGTCCCCAAGTGCCATACGTTCGAAGCACTGTGGGACGTGAAGAGTGCGACTTGGTGCCTCAGCATGAGGCATGTTCGTCTGCCGGCGCGGTGTAATGAAAACACCCCGGCAGCTTGCTGATGGCCTCAAGATGGCATTGAGTATAAAAAATATCACTTGCAGCAAAGCAAATCACTACCGGTGAGTGATCAATCGCTCAATTTTCCTAATTTACCATTTTTGGCTCATTAGCCCATACATATAATATTGAGCAATAGACTAATTAATTTTTTTAATGTTTTGATCCCCTATGCTCACTTACTTACTTTTGCTGGCTCTACGTCCTTCAATACATGACCTGCGCCACAATGTTACGCCAACTAACTCGGTCCATGGCTGCTAACCTCCAATTCCTCGATCGCCCCACACTTCCAAGATCCTGCTCCACTTGGTCAAACCACCTAGCTCGTTGCGCTCCCCTTCGTCTTGTACCGGCCGGATTTGAGTTGAACACCATTTTTGCGGGATTGTTGTCCGGCATTCTCACAACGTGTCCCGCCCATCGTACCCTTCCAGCTTTGGCGACTTTCGTGATACTGGGTTCACCATAGAGTTGCGCAAGCTCGTGGTTCATTCTTCTCCTCCATACGCCGTTCTCACATACTCCGCCGAAGATCGTCCTAAGCACACGTCGTTCAAAAACTCCCAGCGCTTGCAGGTCCTCTTCGAGCATTGTCCACGTCTCATGCCTGTAGAGGACTACCTGTCTTATTAGCGTCTTGTACATGGTACACTTAGTACGGAAGTGAAGTTTACCAGACCGCAAGGTCTTGTGGAGTCCGTAGTAAGCACGACTTCCGGCAATGATACGTCTTCGAATTTCTCTGCTGCAGTTGTTATCCGACGTTATCAATGATCCGAGGTAGACAAATTCGTCCACCACCTCGAACTCATCCCCGTCGATCGTCACGCGTCTGCCTATGCGAGCTCTATCGCGCTCGGTTCCTCCAGCCAGCAGATATTTCGTCTTCGACGTATTTACCTTCAATCCAACCCGATTTGCTTCACTTTTCAGCCTGGTATACTGTTCAGCAACCACCTGGAACGTTCTTCCGACAATGTCCACGTCGTCAGCGAAACAAATGAACTGGCTGGATTTATTGAAGATCGTGCCCCGCATGTTGAAGCCCGCCCGTTTCATAACACCTTCTAGCGCAATATTGAACAGGAGGCAGGAAAGACCATCGCCTTGTCGAAGTCCTTTGCGTGTTTCAAACGGGTGCGATAATGCACCCGATATCTTCACACAGCACTGTACACTATCCATAGTTGCTTTGATCAGTCTAGTCAGTTTCCCGGGAAAACCATTCTCGTCTATAATTTTCCATAGCTCTTCGCGGTCGATGGTATCATAGGCCGCTTTAAAAACGATGAATAGGTGGTGCGTAGGGACTTGATATTCGCGACACTTTTGGAGGATCTGTCGCAACATAAAGATTTGGTCTGTTGTCGATCGCCCGTCCACAAAACCGGCTTGATAACTTCCCACAAATCTGCTTGCCAGTGGCGATAGACGGCGGAAGATGATCTGGGAAAGCACTTTATAGGCTGCATTAAGAATGGTGATCGCTCAATAGTACTCACATTCTAACTTGTCACCCTTTTTGTATATTGGGTATATTATTCCCTCCTTCCACTCCTCCGGTAGTTATTCTGTACCCCACATCCTGGCTATCAATCGGTGCAGACAAGTGGCCAACCTGTCCGGGCCCATTTTAATAAGTTCCGCTCCAATACCATCCTTTCCAGCTGCTTTGTTGTTCTTGAGCTGTTTGATAGCATCCTTAACTTCACCTATTGTGGGAGTTGGCACGTCTCCCTCATCCGCCGTAGTGATGAAGCCATTTCTCCTGCTGTCTTGATCTTCCTCCTCTGCGCCGTTTAGGTGTTCATCGTAGTGCTGCTTCCACCTTTCAATCACCTCACGTTCGTCCGTCAAGATACCTCCATCCTTATCCCGGCACATTTCGGCTCGCGGCACAAAGCCTTTGCGGGATGCATTTAGTTCTTGTAGAACTTTCGTGTTTCTTGAGAACGATACAGCTGCTCCATCTCTTCGCACTCCAACTCTTCCATTTCACACCGTTTAAGCATCCCCTGTGCTTAAACGGTGTGAAATGAAAATTAGAATGAAAATCATCCTCCCAAAATTTGAAGTGATTTGGATGAAGTTTTGTTGTGCACACGCCATTTAAAGTTTCAATGGAAATTACTATGAAAAAGGCAAACCTTTTATGTTCAGTCCTCAGCACCGGCTGAAGTAACCGACGCGTGGACGAATGGTGACGAAAAGGCTCTGTCTACAATTCAACTTACAGTGGAAGAGAGTCAATTCACCATTAACGAGGCAGAAACGACAGTAAAAACGACTTGGAAGGCGTTGAAGGAATATCACAGTAAGACTTCGCTTGTACAGAAAGTGACTCTTTTGAAGCAGATCATCAATCAAAACTACCGTATTGGAGAGAGCATGGAAGCTTATCTTGCAGATATACTGAAGAACTACTCAAGACTGGAGAGTTCCGGTTACCAAATGCAAGAATGCTTGAAAGTCGCACTTATCCTTCGAGGACTTCCGGAATCTTTTAACCCTTTGACGACGGCTTTGGAAGCTCGTAAAGAAGAAGATCTGAATGAAGATGAAACTCATCGACGAAGCCGACAAGCAGTCCAAACCAAAGGGCGGAATGGAAGAACAAGCTTTGAAGATAGGTGGCAGAGGTAAGCAGCAAAAATCTGTGGCGTGTTACTTCTGTGGAATTCAAGGTCATCGGAAGAAGGATTGCCGGGCCTATCTTGCGGAGCAGAATTCTAACGAAAAGTCCAAGAAGAGGTCCTACAAGGAAAAGGCGAAAGTAGTGCATGAAGATGACCAAAATAAGGCGTTTACGTTTATGGTGCGAAATCGTAGACAGGCATCGAAATCCTGGATAGTGGACTCCGGCGCGACATCCTATCTTGCGAATGATCACAACTCGTTCCAGCGTTTGGACAGTTCAGCGCGTCCGGAAATCACAGGTGCAGATGGAAACTCGATTCGTACTGCTGGAATAGGAGATTGTGTGATCCAGTGTCTCGATAGCAAAGGCAAAGAAGTGAAGATTACGCTGACTAAGGTCATCTACGCCCCTGACGTTGAAGGAAACCTGTTGTCGATCACGAAGCTCACGGAAAAAGGTGTACGTGCTATGTTTGAAGCCAATCGATGAGGAAATTGCGACGGCAGATCGAGTTAGTGGCCTGTACCGGCTGAATACGGTAGAAGAATCACGTTCCTTGATGGTAGCAAATCGTCAACACAATAAGGACTGTCAACACTTGTGGCATCGCAGACTTGGCCATAGAGTTGACGTGTGAATGCTGCATCGAAGGGAAAATGGCCCGACCCACATTTGCAAAGGAAGCTGTGAAGACTTCAAAGGAGATTTTGGATATCGTTCACAGTGACGTGAGTGGCCCGATGACGAAAACTCAAGGCGGTTGCAGATATTACCTCACCATGATAGGTGATCACAGCCGTTACACGATGGTATACTTTTTGAAAGAGAAGTCCGAAGTTGAAGGCAGAATTTGTGAGTATGTACGTTTTGTTGAAACTCAGTTCGGAAGAAAACCGAAAGCCATTCGATCGGATAGAGGGTGCGAGTACACGAGTCACAGTTTACGGAAGTTCTACGATTCGGAAGGTATCAAGGCAGAATACACGGCTGGGTATGCACCCCAGCAAAACGGCGTGGTGGAACGAAAAAAAAAAAAGCTTGCATGAGATGGGACTGTGCATGCTGCTCGACGCTGGATTACCACGGAAGTTTTGGGCGGAAGCAGTTAATACAGCAGTATATTTGCAGAACAGACTTCCGACGAAAGCGACTGACATCACACCATTCGAAGTATGGTGTGGAAGAAAACCGGATTTAAGCCACCTGAGGGTGTTCGGGTGCGGAGTGTATGCTTGGAAACCACACCAAAAACGTAAGAAGTTTGAATCGAAGGCAGTTTGTTAGATATGCTACCGACAGCAAAGTGTACAGATTATTGAACACCAAGAAGGGAGAAATAGTCATTAGCCGGGATGTGAGATTCCTGGAGGTGGACGAATTAGCGAAGAAGATACCAGACGCTTCCATGGAAAAGCCAGCAATTGATGAAGCTGAAGAAACAGAAGTTCCTCTACAATTGACCGATTTGGAAAACATCGTGCCAGAAGTAGCTGAACATCGTGATGAGTTTGAAGACCCCGAAGTCGAAGATAATGAGGAAGCCTATGAGCTTGCGGAACAAACATTATCGGATGGTGACGAGAGTCAACTAAATGATGACACGATGAAACAAGCAGTAGTACGACGAGCAACTCGGCCGAACATTGGAGTGCCGCCTGATAGGTTCCAAGAAGTGGTAAGCCTGGCTGTGGATCTAGCTGAACCCAAGACGTTTACAGAAGCAGTATCTGGTCCTGAACAAGTTCAGTGGAAGGCTGCAATGAAAGAAGAGATGACGTCAGAGAACGGAACATGGGAGATTACCGAGCTACCACCTGGTCGGACAGCGATAGGATGTAAATGGGTCTACAAGCGGAAGCAAGATGAGACTGGTCAGGTGACAAGATATAAAGCGAGACTAGTTGCTCAAAGATTTTCGCAGAAATTCGGAACAGATTATGATCTAGTGTTCGCTCCTGTTATAAAGCAAGCAACATTTCGAACCGTTTTGACGCTAGCAAGCAGGGACCGGATGCTGGTACGCCATGTAGACAGCCTATCTGTATGGAGAGCTGCAGGAGGAGATCTACCCAAGAAACAATTTTGGCCTTAAGAAAAGTTTCTCAGAGCTGTTTTATTAAACTATTAGTCGCTTTATTATTGACTTAGTGAAAATAAAACTATTATTCAAGCCTTATTCGCCCAGAAATGGAGAATCTATTCAACAATTACCATTTTATTAACGTAATATAGTACATGTTTATTCGATGATATTACCACGGCTGTTCAACAGTAGTAGCATCATAAATAGCTACTACAATGTTTATTCAATATTTAAACCACCAGATATCCATAGAGCATAAAGAGATGCTTGTTTAACATTTATTCAACAGGATTGCATGACGTGTTATTTCTTAATTGTCGAAGAAAAGCTGTTGATGCAATTATCACTTATGATCATGAGTACACAAAATAGTAGGCTTTGTTCAACATTCGCTCAACGGAAAAACATGCTGAACACAGTTTGTTTTAGTGCTTTGTTCGACTTAAATGGGTATCATATTTATTTATAGAATTGGTTTTATAAACGTAGCAAAAGAGGTTTTTTAGATGTTTCTTCAATATTTGTTTTTCTCGACTGCTCCAAACAAGGTTACAAACATCTGCAGGTTCAAAGCAGTATTTAAAGATACAATAAGATAATCGAACAAGTTATCGTACATATGTTGTTTAAACATCGTCTAAGTCTTTTGCTTGCCTTCGGTGTATGTAAACACCATTATTGAACATTGTTTGTGAAAAGGTCTCAAAAGCAAGACTAATCAAAGCTACCAGCTTTATTACAGTTTCACAATAGACGAATAATCTCGTTATGAAAACATGTGGTTGAATTAATACTGTAAAAAGGCTATTATTATGAATAACGGTGGCAATAGGTAATAAAAACTTCTACAACTTTCCTTTCACAATTTAGTTATTACTCGTTATACAACCCTGCTAGAAACACGCTGAACAAACATTTCTGGATGTTCGGTGGATAACTGGTGGTTTAAAGTTGAATAAACATTGTAAAGTCTACTTATAATGTTACTACTGTTGAACGGCCGAGGTAAGATCGTTGAATAAACATGCACTATATAACGTTAATAAAATGGTTGTTATTGAATAAATTCTCCATTTTTGGGCGATTAACGCTTGAATAATAATTTCTTTTTAATTAATTCTCAAACCCCCAACGTCTGACTTTTCATAAAAAATGAACTTCAAAAAATCATAGCTAAGCCATTTATGGACCGATTTTAGATCTTTTGGTCTCAAACGAACCGCATATTCTTCAAAATTTATTATATTTCGGAAGAAATGGGATTGGCCGCTTGGTTCCGGAGTTATTCCGGATTCAAATGGGGTATATTCGTTCCGGAAGTGATGTTTCACGTAGTTGTTTCAAGATTAGCGGTAAGAAAATTGTTCATTGTGTACTCTCTATGAATAGAAAGATGCCAGAAGGTCGAATAACATTGGTTCTCATTGATTCTGGCCATTTCGGATACCCGGTCACTTGGCACCGGATCCTGAATGTATCCTAAGAGGACATTTTATGAAATTTAGAGAATAGTACCTTGCGACGGCTCAAAATTCATGTTTTTTTTATCCTGATCACCATAGCTATAACGCCAATGACCAGAATGAGGTTCTGGACACATCCGGATATCCTGGAATCGGTTCCGGCAGGGCCTAAGAGGGACACTTTTGTAATTCTACTCACTCATATCGTGCGACGGCTCAAAGTTCACGATTTTTTGTCCTGAGCATCATAGTTATAATGTCAAGGACCAGTATAAGGTTCTGGCCACATCTGGATATTCCTTAATCGGTTCCGGCAGGGCCTCAGAGGGACACTTTTGTAATTCTACTCACTCATATCATGCGACGACTAAAAATTCATGAATTTTTACCCTGAACATCATAGCTATAATGCCATGGAATAATATGAGGCTCTGGTCACATCTGAATACCCCGGAAGCAAGTCCGGCAGGGCCTCAGTGGGACACATTTGTAATCCTAGTCACTCATATCGTGCGACGGCTCAAACCTTATGAATTTTCATCTTGAACATCATAGCTATAATACCGTGAACCAATACGAGGATCTGGTCACATCCGGATGCCCCAAAATCGGTTCAAATAGGGCCTGTGGGACACTTTTGTAATCTTTTCACATATATCGTGCGACGGATCAAAATTCATGATTTTTTGTTGACGCCTCAGCTATAATGCCATGGACCAATATGAGGTTCTAGTCACATACGGGTGTATAGTACGAAATACATATTGTTTCTGACACGAATGCCATATGTTTGGTAAAGTGTCATTAATAAATAATAATAATAATAATAATATTGTTTATCCAACAACATCACGCCATACAACAATATAAAGGTTCTGTCCAGATACATGAAATGTATACTCTTGAAATCTTAACGAGATGCTTAGGCTGGTTTGAAGTGTGACCATAAGGAAACAGAACCTGGATTAGAATACAGATTCTGGACGTAAAAACAGAACCTCTTCGTGGAGATATAGCCTGGAGGCTGAGGTGTAGTTTGGAGGAAGAGAAACTAAGATTCGAAGATCAATACGCGTCGAAAAAAAATAGTGAGAAGCGGATGCTGACTTACCTAAGGTAGTGGTCAACAGTGTTGGAAGGAACTTGGTAGTCTGGAGGAATTGATGCTAGATAAAGTTGTTTGGGGGGAACTCTTTCGTGAGTTGACAACTAATTTCAATACTGTCATCAGCAGCTATTATAAGGGATACAAGATTTAAAGAAATGCCTTAATTTTGAGGACAAATACAAACAAAATCACATATGAATTTTTTGACCAAGTTATGATTCCAAGTTTATCCATATTTATACTAAAAATATAATATAAATTACATAAATTCTCGTATAACTCATGATCACGTCTTAAAAGCCATTGGTCACCGATTTTGTAGCTCATTGTTTCCAAGCACATGATTGGACAAAGCTAACATTTATCACCACTCGATAGAGAAGGATCTTCTCTCAATCGTAGAACTGTTAAATAACAAAATAAGCTACACACTTGGTTACCCATGGCTATAAAAGTGGGATCATAAATAATGCGAGAATTATTGCCGGTTTTTGTCAAAAAAAAAAAAATATATATATAGGAGAAATTATGTTTCATTGTGTACAGTTAATGTTCCTACAAATTCAAGATACAATCAATTCCGCAAACGCCATTATTGGTGATCACGTTCATTCAAGGACACAACTGTTTTACTTCTGATATTGTTTCGAAGTTATTAACTTAAAATCCTTTATTTAAAATTTCGTTTGACATTTTCAAAACATATGATCACAAAATTGAATTTCTCGAAAATATTTTTTATAGCATTGTTTTTTATTTCATAAACCAGCATCAAAAGTTTTCAAATGATATAGAAGTTCAAAATATGACTTTAAAAGAAAATTTCAAATTTCTTTATTATTTAAATTTTATGGACTTCTGCCAACAGATTTACTGATATACTTAAAAAAATTAAACTTAGCTCTGGTCAATTGCATCAAGCTGAACAAAAAATTGTATAAGAATATATTTGGCATGTCGAACGAATTCTGGAAAACTTTACAAAGGAAATGCAGCATGAAATAGTCGAGAGAATTTGTAGTGAACATGTTCTAGAACTTTCTCTAAACATTTTATTTTTCCAACGAAATTTATAGACATTTCAATAAATATTTCAGGATGGGATGTTGAAGGGAATATCTGTCAGACTTGATAAATGAATCAGTGAAAGAATTGATTTATTTCTTTTTGAGTAAAAAATCAGAGGATTTTGAAAACAATTGCATGGGAATTCCCTATTAATTTTATAGGAAGCAATAAGTTGTTTACAGTATTCTTTACAAGCATTTCAAGTGCAATAACAGGGTTTATTTTTGGAAGATTGTAATGAGGTTCCTGTTAGTACCTGTACCTCAGGGATGATATGTTTAGAAATTATTCCTATAATTTGAATATAAATGCTGGAGCAAATTGTTGTAATCCTGCTACAAGGCAAATTTTTCAATAATTTTTGGATTGTTAGGGATAACAAAGTTCTCATAAAAATATGTTGATGAATTTCTATAAGAAAACCTACTGAGATTATTTTTCTACCTTCTCAGTATTTTTTAAACAATCTTTCACAAATACTTCTAACGATTTCTAAATTATTTGTTAGCCAGAAGTGTCTGTTTGATTTATCGATATGGATCCAAAGCTATTCTACAAAGATGGTTTCCATAGTGAAACCTCCATGAGTCGATAACCTATCCTACAAAGGGTACATATAAAGCCTTGCCAGAACCATTTCTGGAGTAATCGCATGTTACCAGTACCTTATATTGATCCATGGCATTATAGGAATAATGTGCAGTATAAAAAATCATTAATTTTGAGCCGATATGAGCGAGAAGCAAAAGTGTCCCTGTGAGGCCCTGTTGGAACCGATTCCGGGATATCCGGGTGTGGCCAGAACCTTATACTGTTCTCTGGCATTAAAGCTATGGTGATCAGGATAAAAAATCATAAATTTTAAGCCGTCGCACGATATGAGTGAGTAATATTACAAAACTGGCCCTCTGAGGCCCTCCCGGAACCGATTCCAGGGTATCCGGATGTGGCTAGAACCTCTTACTGGTCATTGGCATTATAGCTATGGTGATCAGGATAACAAATCATGAATTTTGAGCCGTCACATGATATGAGTGAATAAGATTACAAAAGTGTCCCTCTGAGGCCCTGCCGGAACCGATTCCAGGGATCTGGATGTGGCTAGAACCTCATTGGCATTATAGCTATGGTGATCAGGATAGAAAATCATTAATTTTGAGCCGTCGCACGATATGAGTGAGTAGAATTACAAAACTGTCCCTCTGAGACCCTCCCGGAACCGTTTCCAGGGTAGCCGGATGTGGCTAGAGCCTTGAACTGGTCATTGGCGTTATAGCTATGGTGATCAGGATAAAAAATCATGAATTTCGAGCCGTCGCACGATATGAGTGAGTAGGATTACAAAACTGTTCCTCTGAGGCCCTGCCGGAACCGATTCCAGGGTATCCGGATGTGGCCAGAACCTCATACTGATAGTTGGCATTATAGCTATGGTGGTCAGGATAAAAAAATCATGAATTTTGAGTCGTTGCAAGGTACTATTCTCTAAGTTTCATAAAATGTCCTCTTGGGATACATTCAGGATCCGGTGCCAAATGACCGGGTATCCGAAATGGCCAGAATCAATGAGAACCAATGTCATTCGACCTTCTGGCATCTTTCTATTCATAGAGAGTACACAATGAACAATTTTCTTACCGCTAATCTTGAAACAACTACGTGAAACATCACTTCCGGAACGAATATACCCCATTTGAATCCGGAATAACTCCGGAACCAAGTGGCCAATCCCATTTCTTCCGGAATGTAATAAATCTTGAAGAGTATGCGGTTCGTTTAAGACCAAAATATCCAAAATCGGTCCATAACTGGCTAAGCTATGATTTTTTGAAATTCATTTTTTATGAAAAGTCAGACGTTGGGGGTTTGAGAGCAGGGACGAAAATACTCAATCTACCCTCGCCTACATTGATACTTGTTGGATAGAATCTTCGTTGATTTTTATTTGTTTTTATCCTCCCCTTGACAACACAACAAAGATTGGCAAAGCGCTTGCGCAAGATTGTCAGTTTCCTTTCAACCTGCTGCTACTCAACCGCTTTTTGATAATCGGAAACAAAAAATGATATTCATTCTAAGCAGCTTGACTTTTTAACATTCCGCTTCGGGACGTTGTAATTTTTGCACGAGACACACTAAAGACGCGTCAATGTAATCCATTCCGTGCATTGGATGCTTCATTACCCTTATAGCAGCATATTTTTTAATTAATTTGAACCTCATTGATAATCAATTTGCTAAAACTGATACTCTTCTGCTTCTGATAATCAAAAACACCAACGACATACGGGCATCGTTGTTTGTTTTGCCCATTTACTTTTGTGCCATCTTCATTGATACAATCATATTGGTGGTGGTGCGGTTACTTTGATGGTGGCATAAATTCAGTGAATTGAGTATAGTGAGCATGATTTTTTTCGTCCCTGTTTGAGAGTTAAGACAATTATTAAACAACTAATAAAACAGCTTTGAGAAACCTTTATCAAGGCAAAAACTGTTGGTTGTTGGTTTTTAATTGTATGTTTAAGAGCTTTCAGATTACGCGCAATGACTTGTAGTTGGTTAAAACGTTGAGTTCAAAGCAGGGCTGTGCATTTTCGAAAGCATTTTGTGAAACACGAAAGCTTGGTTGTGTCATCTCGATGGTGACGAACAACTGCGTCGCTTCGTTCTTCGTTCTACATCCATTCGTTTCGTTGCCCGATTGAAAACAACGAACAAGAAAAGGTGAAGAATGAGAAAATGAAAGAGTAAGAATTCCGTTTCATTTGGTTTCATTGAAATCCATCAAAATGTGTGAAAATGAATTTTACCTATTTTTGCATTATTAATGTATGTAATATGTTAAGTAATTAATTAAGATAGAGAATCTATGCGGGCCACCACGTCGTTCATTTGAATTAATCAGCTCCTAAATTTAGAGACTACCGATTGAAAGACCAGCTCGCTGCGGTGAGGCTCTGATTTATGACGCGCGATGCACAGGCAGCAAGAAAGACTACGCTTGCTGTGATGAAAGAAAAGGTTTGTCGGATTGAAACGAAACAGTAGAGTTTCAATTGAAAGGCAAGCTTGAATCAGTCAGTTGGGGACTGAAAATGCTTTCAATGAAATGAAAATGTACGGCCCTGGTTCAAAGCATTTTCAAGCAAACATGTTTAAATTCACTGTAGTTCTGTACCATTGCTGAAAATAAATTGATGAAACAAGTGTTGTTAAAGCTTGTTAACTTTATGTCACGTATGGAACAGCAGAATCTAAATCCGTAGAAACAGCTCGTCTACTATTATTAAAGAGATTCTATTAGACTACCAAACTAAGATATCAACCAACGTTGTATCAACATTGGTGCAACGAGCTTTTAAAATAACATGAAAGTGAGGAACAAAAGCGCTGTTTAGAATTTATGCAACATTTGATCATCACTTTATACAGCATACAATTTTGTTCAACAGCCACAGCCGTTGTTAAGCACTAGTTCAGCAGACATGTTTATTAATTGCCCAAAATTGTTTCTTGGGTATGTATATGAAACAACCTCCGGGTTTCATGAGCAGCAATGTGAACGACGTGTGCAGGTTACGACGCAGTCTGTATGGACTCAAGCAAGCTGCAAGAGTATGGAACCATAGGATCGACGGAGTGTTCAAGAAATTGGGCTTCCATAGCTCAACTGCGGATCCATGCCTCTACATGCGGCAAACGAAGAATGGATTCTTGTATTTGCTGATCTATGTAGATGACATTGTCGTTGTTGTACGAACGGAATCCGAGTATCGAGCATTGGTGGCGGCGCTTAAGGCAAAATAGCCCGTCATTCGTTTTAGCAGCAATGATGGCTTTGCCGCGTGCAGTTTCAAAATGATAAAACTCATTCTTGATAGTTTATATTGACTTGAAAAAGTATCACTGTACGCGCCAACACACATAAAGCATGCTGATACTTTTTCAGTTGTGTCAGTGCAAAACCAACTGATTTTCTTTGATTTGAAATCGTGAGATGAATTAGCAACAATCATCAACGGCGCGTACAAATTTCAATGACGGCCTACTTCGCCTTAAGGAGGAGTTTAAGATGACAGAATTGTGAGATTTACGTTTTTTCCTCGGACTGCAAGTGAGGAAGAAAATGGAAGATACTCATTCAATCAAAGAAGCTATATAATAAAAGTTTTGTCTTGATTCCGAATGGATAATGCCAAGACATCGCGAATTCCAATGATGACCGGCTTTCTACAACAAAAGGAGGAGGAATTGATGCAGAACCAAGGAGAGTTCCAGAACCTGATCGGATGTTTGTTGTATATCGCCGTCAACACTAGGCCTGATGTGGCAATTGCAACTTTTATCCTTGGACGACGAGTTTCAAATCCAACCACAGCGGACTGGAATGAAGCAAAAAGAATACTTCGGTATCTCAAAGGCACAGCGGACCAGGAATTGCACTTGGGTGGAGGAGAGCCATGCGAGATGGAGTGCTACGTGGACGCAGACTGGGCTGGAGGGATCGGTTTCAAGCTAGGAGGAGGTCTTGTCAACTGGAGATGCAGCAAACAGACTAGCGTTTCGTTATTAAGTACAGAGGCGGAATGTCTTCAAGAGCTGCAGTGGTTGCGCAAGCTGATGGACGATCTAGGCGAGTCGATGAAGTTACCAGTACGTGTGAACGAAGATAATCAAAGCTGTATTGCCCTTGCTGTTGCAGATAGAACCACTTGAAAATCTAAGCATATTGACACTAAATACTGCTATGTGAAGGATCTTGTGGAGAACGGAATTGTAACTATCCAATATTGCCCAACGGATAAGATGGAAGCTGATCTGTTAACCAAGCCTTTGGGAGCAGTTAAACTGAAGCAGCTGAGAGAAGCGATTGGAGTACGGCTGGCCAATGTTGAGGAAGAGTGTGAGAGGCCACGTGCTCAGTAGCATAGCATCGTAGCAACATAGGCGTAGCTAGGTGTAACCTGGGAGGGAGGCACCGATACTACACACGAAATATGACACAAAGTTATTTCAAACTGCAAGAAAATTCTAAATTGCCAACGACAATCAAGGCAGACTTGATGAAAATCGCTAGTTTTCGTTTGTTGTGTACCTTCGATCTTTCTGGACAAACATGGAAAAAGGGCCAAAGTTTTCTATGCAGTTAATTTTCGTTTTTATTGAAAAAAGTAAAATTATGAGTATTTGAATAATTTATATTTAATCAGAATAAAATGTGCTATCGTGATATTACTTTTGAATAAGCATGTATAGCTTTTCAATCGATTTTTTGTCACATTTGATAAAATGTTGAAATATGTTTTGATCAATTACGCGCTTTTATCATATTTGTCCATTGTTTAAGATCTGGGCTCACAGTGACAGTGCGTGACAGCAGAATCTCGGCTCACCTTGACGTACATAAATTTCGTATCGGTTTCTCCCTCCCAGGGTGTAACATAGTAACCTAGTTGACTTGTTATGTTGAATAAATAAGTTTTTCATTCCCTGTTGATAAATCACTCAAACAAGACGTGTTTCAATACTGCATAACTCTATCATCTTTTTCATTCACAGCTAGCAAAGTGGAGTTCAAAATCTTTCTTGATTCATTTTTTTTCCTGAGTAGCATGTCTATTAACGGTTAATATTTGTTAATATATATTCAGGATTTGATTTTAGTTATCTTCCGATTATTTATTCTATCAAATAACAAAAACTACAAAAACACAAAGCATAAATTTATGGATTTCATCGTAACATTTGTTGCAAAGATTTATGTACTCCAAAGATTTCTCGTGTTATTCATTTACTTGGATTCCTCTAAGTACTTTTCTAAGAGTTCTTCCAATGAAATATTTACTTTCTCAACAGATTCCCTCTTGAATTTATTTAGGAATCACCCTCAGGGTTCCAAGAATACTGTCAATGTTTAAGATCAAGATTTTCATCATAATTTCTCCCCTTTTAGAAATAATTTCAAACAATATTCCAAGAATCAAGCGATCACACTTGGATAACAAAAACTCTTACAGAGTTTCATTTAGGAGTTTCTCTGCGGATTTCTCGAGACCACCTGGTCAGCGTTAAGTCAGAGTGGACCAAGTGACATTTTTTATATTTTGAGAAAAATTAGCTTAAAGTCTAACGCTCTGTAATTTTTTAACTCGTTCAAATTTTGGTTCAATATTTCTATACATCTTTGTGCTACTTTCAAACAATATAATGTGAAGTGATAATCATGAATTATCATAATGAAAACTTCTGATAGAACGATATTTTGATGGACTATGTGTACTTGGTCCACTCTGACTGAACTAAAGACCACCGTTCAGTGAGTTGGTTCACTCTGACTGAGCAATTTCTAGGAAAATAACGATCATTTAATGCTTGCATGGGCAAACTGGGTGCATATCTCTAAGATGAACAGGTTATCAAGACCCTTCAACACCAGGATCGTAAATCCTTCAATAATTCATATCTTCAATACCAAAAGCAGTGGCATTACGATAGCTTGAAAATTAAGGTTTTGCAGAGTCAGGGCAATGAAGACCAGAAATATTCAAATATGCGTTCAGTCAGAGTGGACCAAGTGAAAATCTTGAGTACCGTCCAAAATATACTAGTCCAATAAACGGGTTCTAGGGCATTCCATACATACACCATAGATCTTCCATAAACTTCTATCGGACTCTGAAATTGACTCAAAAAATGCAACAATCAATCGATTTATTGCTTTTCAACACTTGGTCCACTCTGACTGTACAGAATCGGTTGAAATTTCTGACCACCCATCCAAATATGGTAAATAGCCAAAAGTCAAAATCAAATTCATCGACCTAAGTAATATTTATGGATTTCTATTGATGGATGAGTAGAAGAATCATCCGATGTTGAAAAATCTGACAAATGTCTCGAAATGTTTTACATTTCCTCGCATTCCTCAGTGCGTTGATCATTTCGCTGTTATGGTAATAAGCACTTGGTCCACTCTGACTGCACACTTTTATCGATTTTTATTGATCACCCAAAGTACATTTGTTAAATATCTCTCGCAGTTTACAGCGTTCATCAAATCTGGTCAAAGTGAAACGGAGGTAAGGTAATTTTGCATCTAATGAGAGAATAATTCAATTTACCCCAAGTTTTGTACTTGGTCCCCTCTGACTTAACGCCGAACACCTATTATAATTATTTTCAACAAACTTAAAAAGGTTCATCCAAAGTTTTAAACTGATTTTTTCCTGACATTCTCTAGGAAGTCCACCAAGGGTTTATAAGGGCATTTTTCTAAGAATATCCATTGCAGAAACTCATATTATCCAGAAAATGATATCATGTTAAATTTTCTTTAGACTTAGCATATTTATTTTTGGCAGTGTTCATAGAAATAATCAAAGATAAATTTTAATTAGAAAAATTTAAACCGAGGGAACATAAGATGAATTCCAAAAGAAATATCTGAACTATATTCTATTTTATATCCTTGGGAGAATACCTGTTTCAATATTTGGATGAATTAATAGAAAAAATTTTTTTTAAGGAAACCACAGAACTAATTCCTGAAGAAAACTATCCTAAAAGAAGACTTGACTGCTAGACTTGAAATACTCGGAAATTTCCAAAATTTCTGAAATCTTTGTATGATTTAATGAGGAACTTTCTTGAAAAAAATACCTTCTCTAAGGAAAATGTTTAGATTAAATCCTTGGTAAAATCCCTAATATAGTCGTAGAGAAATTCTTGCAGGAACCTTTACGTATCTTTTTATGCGATACCTGGGGTAATTCCTAGAATAACCTGAGCAGAAATGCTAGGAAAAATATAAAGGGAATCAAGAATTTTCTCTTTATATTTTTTCAAGCATTCATAAGGAAACCTGAAGAATTTTGCAAAATCCTTGTTAGAGCCCAATTAGTATTTCTGTAGAAATTGCTAGAATAGTATTTTAAAATTACTACACAATTTGGGCAATCTCTTTCTAAGACAATGCTTGGAGATGATTTCAGTAATATTTCTGGTTCGGTGTGAATGCTGTATTATTTTCAGAAGCGAAGTAATTCAAAAGAAATCTTAGGGGTGTTCTCATATAAAGATTTTTGAAACTAACGGAAGAGAAAAATCTTGAAGTGTTTCTTAAAATATATAATTCTTTTAGCGTTTCTATTGAGTTTTACATCAGGTTTTTTGCAGATTCCTTTCAAGATCCACTGCGAAATGTTGAAAAAACTTTCAAATGATGTTCGGTTAGGTCTTCGGCAAAATACAGAATGATTCCGTCGAACATGCTTCCAAATGAAATGCCGCGGAATTCAACGGAACTCATACAAGCGAAATTTTAAATTCGAACAACAACAACCGACATAGCACACGCTTCTTCGGAAAAAGTGTCCTCGATGTTGAGCATGAGCACAGATAACCATAAAGTTCATAGTTGTTACTCCGTGATTGACCAGAACAATCGAATTTCTACAGAGAATAGGGCTTTGGTAGCTTACCATTCTCAATGTGCACATATCGAGAGAATAAATTTCAAAAGTCATCAACGCCGGACAGGTCATTACGGCCATCGGGATTAGGTTAGTGGGATGAGGTATGAATCTGAACAGTGCGCATCGTACCTTTGTGATATGTGCGTATACGAATTCTCTCTGCTCTTGGAAGTTTTTTTTAAAAACTACCTAAAGCAATAAAACAGTACTTAAATAAAAAAACGGTACTTTAAAGTAAGGACTGTTCATTTTATAAAGTGGACACTTTGTTTATGCTATATCTTTTTTATTTATTGATAAAATCATAATCGGTTTTCTGTGTATCGTTGACCTATTATTCTAAAATGCTATAAAAATATAAAATCTTTGAAAATGCTTTTGGTTGAAGAGCTAAATAGTTTTTCCAAAAACTCTTAAAAAAGCTGTCCGTCAAAGTTTAACATTATTTTTCGCAAAACAAAAATCCTTATTTTTATGAACAAATTGTATGTTTGTATCCTTTACTATTCTACTAAAGGTAAAGCTTTAAAAATATCAATTATATTCCACCATTCTATGACATTAGGTAACTTTAGTGATTTACCCATTTATGGCCAAATTTGCTGATACACCATCCTTTCACTCCCAGCAAAAGAGAACAGTAAAAAGCGTTTTCAAAACTAGTTTGGATTACTAAAAAAACTATATCAGTATAAACGAAAGCTAAATCGTGAGATTCAACCACAGTCTTAAGCATAAATTTTACTGTTTATGGTAGTTTTATTAAAAAGTCTCATACTTTTAAAATCATGTACGCATATTTATCGATCTACAGCAAATTGTAAACAGTTTTCTCCGAATTCTTCAATTGGTAATCTCAGAATAACATATTATGAAAATAATATGTGGAAAATAAAATCGATTTCATTACAGCAGTGTTGCCAATTTTGATGATTGTCAATGTACTTTGATAGGTCTTCTAAGAATAAAGCAATTGTGTTTCTGTTGTGCTTTGAATGTGACGTAGTTATTTTTCATATTAATACTTTACTAGGAATTCCGTCAGGACGTACTTTTACACAAAAAATTCTACTCATATCAATTCCCATCAAATTTAAAAAAAAAATCTTTAAAGATATACGGGAAAATTGATTTTATTATATCTGTAAAATTGTTGCTCCAAAAATAACTTGATTTTTTCCATCAGGCTTCTGATTGATGATGCTTTCGAAGAACAAGCCTTTTTTGAAAATAGAAAATATAAATTATCGAATTTTCCAGCCAATTTCTTACAATCATTGATTTTGATAACCTCAAAAAATCGACCGATCTAATCGTTGTTCCATATTCGTGGGAAATTTAATTATTTTGGAGAATTTTTATTATCACAACATTGTACAATACTAGTCGAACGATGTGCAAAAAACCGATTGAAATTTAATTGATTAATAAGAAAGATACAGCATGCACAAGGTGTCCACTTTATAAAATGAACAGTCGTTACTATTTTTTCTACTATTGATCCTTTTACGATACATGTTTGGATCCATGCCTTCGATTTTTCGTTGGACCCGTTGACGAAATCTAGCGGTGGTAATCCTCCTTTGACACCGTCTTGGGAAAAAAAAAACTCTTAGAAGGTCACGTCTTCTCTCTTTTATTCACTTAATATTGTTCCAACTACCAACAAAAGGATAAGTGAATCTTTTAATTCACAACTTCCTTCCAAAACAGTGGATTTTAGAACTGACACTAAACATAGCAAAATGGAAGAAACTACGTATCTCCGGACTGCGCACTTTCTTCCAAGAGTGTAATGGTTAATGTTTATAATTGCATCGAAATGAGCAATCTGTTCGATGCTTTAGACAAATTTTCTGAACATCAAATCGAAGCAGCCTCCAGCTTAGGCTCTTTGATTCAAGTGAGGCAACAAAGTGTGCCGCCAATCGTGGTCAGTTGTTTTAAATTTGGAGGATTTAGGCAGGAGATCTTGAACTCCATTTGGCGAATCAACGTTCCAAATCGCGAAGAAAGGAGACTGCCGCGTTTTGCTGGAAACTTTTAACAATCGCGAACTTTTTCACAAACATCGTGAAAACAAGAAAAGCACATTTTTAAATTATGATGACTAAACTTCACTAGTTCACTTCAACAAAAGTGATCTGAATAATGTGAAAGCTTTAGGAAAAGCAAAGGTAATGCTCGGTGTTTGTGTGATATGAGAATATTTCCAGAAACGTGGAGAAAATTTCCAGAACCCCACTCAGTGTCGTCGGTGCCAAAAGTGGAGTCATGGTACCAAACATTGTCTCATGGATGCTAAATGCATAATTTGCCGAGGTTCTTCTCACTGGTAAATCGCGTTCTTTCGGTCGCGTTTTATCACGTCCCTCCACAAAGGATTTCGATACTGCTTTTGAAAAATCTGAAGGAATCAATCAATCTCCCAATGTAAAATTGAACTAACAGGTTAACGTTATAAAAGAAGTTAAAATTACAAAACTACAAATTAAGTCCCCGCTGTTTAGACCTTCACAGAGAATTAATTCGACGAAGGCGCGCCCCTTATTAATCATAATTGAGGGGCCCAAAAGCAAAGGGGTGTAAGTGACATTTTGATTAGTTTTCAGTTAGGCATTGGAAGATTTTACTGCTTCCTAACTTTCTAAACGGTGTGGTCTTTTGATACCGTTGTATGCTCTTGTAAGGTGAGCGACGGAGTCAAAAATGCAAAACAAGTTTTAAGTAAGAGTCGTCTTTTTCCTCCATATCCATGGATCGCATCACCGACCAAAGGTGACTCCGAGATCAATTTCAAGACATTATCAAGACCCTTTTCCGTGGTGATTGTGGAGGTATTCTTGGTCCCTAGAATCAACAATCACACACTATAGCATTCCTTCCAACTGATTGTAAGAATTTGGCCGGCGCCCTTATTGATCAATAATATGAGAACTGCTAAAATGTGCACTTCGAGACTAAGCGGAGAATCCCATCACTTTTGGATCGAAGTGCAATTTTTACCAGTTCCGATCAACCACGGAGTAGCAACCATTGACATGTAATAGTAGTTTACGATACAAGTTGCGGAATGATGATTTTTACAGCACGAGTCGGCAAGCCTCGTAGGATAATTACGACGAGTGCTGTAAACATCGAGTGCTGCAACGAGTTACGTAAAACATTTTTTGCAATTTCATAGAAGATCACTTGAGGGTATCAGAAATAATATCGGAATGCATTCACCATCATTTGATAATTTCTGAAAAACTGTTGTGTAATTATTCATTACGAAGCGAGAAAGCGTTGCGTAATGAATCATTACAGCACTGGTTTCAGTTACGTAATGACTGTTCCCGCACTGCATACTTCAGTGCAGGAAAGTAGGCCGTTTCATGACAGATTGGCGTGATAAAAATCAGCCTATTACGATGAGAAATTGCAAAAAGTCAGTTTATGCTCTGCTTTGCAAATTGCAGGGAGCAATTATAAGTCTAACTTTTGGGATTGTTTTTCAAGCAATACAATTTTGAAAACTCATACAGAGATACTCGAACGGAAAATATATCGTACCCGCAATTCTGTTGGTGGAATATTCAACAAATATTATTGTTCATTGAAAAATAAAACTGGATTAATTCCATACTAAAATTGATAATTAAAATTGCTTCACTATGGTTATCTACATTTGTATAAAGGTAAACGTGATGAAGTCTCAAATAAATGAACAATGAACTAAGAAATCCCGGACACATTTAATCAGAGAGTTATAATAATGATACGACTTTTCATCATATATGTGTGCTACGTGCTGTACGACGTTGGGTGAAAAACACATAAAACATGCTTCGTATACCCAATTGGATTCTGGAAAATGAATGACAAAACATCTTCGTCTTCTGACCTTATCGCTGTGAAAAGCAAAAGTGGGCGCTTATTTATTCAATCTTATTTGTCAACTCATGACGATGCCCCATCTACATAGTTAGTTGGGCGATACGGATTGTTGGTCGACCTCGTTGCAATGGGAAGAAAAAAAACAACTCTGTCATCACGTTCTTCAAGGAAGGTTATCCGAGCTGCTCTCGGTGTGTCCATCCAGTGGACGAAGATTGCTGCAAGTGCTTGCCAGTTTTAATGAGCAATCTCATTACGCATCGCGTACCCTGCGAAGGGAATTTTATGTCATTTTTATTTCCTTTTCTGATCCTCATTGATGGTAATAATCGTGGACCGCGAGGCTAATAATGTTGCTTTCCACGGGATATAATTAAACCTAATTGGTATTGCTTTCAAGATCAGCTTAAAAATCAAATGGCGCCGTGGAAGAGTAGAGGGAAGACGATTTACGCTAGGCGACAAAATCAGAGTGGTTCCATTTGAATTCGAATGTCGGTTTACTTTTGTATTTTTTGATTTGGCTGAAATTTGGCATATGCTTTCTTCATACCCAAAAATGCCTATTTGCATCATCGGTTCGCTATTTTTACCCTAGCGTTACTTATGAGAAGGGCCTAAGAAAAAAAGCCTTAACAATTTTCATAAAATTAAATCTCAGAAACTATTTGTCTGATCGGTTTGGTGTCTTACGCAAAGTTTTAGGTTATTGTTGGAACTATCTGGAAAAAATATACACTGTAAAAAAATTTTTTTTTTATTTTGAAAATAAAGCTTAAAAATCCATTTTCTCACAAATCGTTTTTTTTTTATTTTTTTTTTGTATTTTAAAGTAGATAAAAATTCGAGTCTTTTGCACAGTGGGTCAAGGTGGAGAAATCATGGACAAAAAAGTTATGATTTTTTCCAAAAAAGGTTTATTTTTCAATATGGTCTAAATAAACTTTTTGAATGCTTTTCGACCCAATTTTATGAAAGTACGCAAAATTTGCAACAAAATAGGGGGATGAGATTTTTTTTTCTAATTGCTACCGTTTCCGAGATACAGCGATTTTAAAATTAAATTTTTGATACTCGGTAAGTAGGCCTTGACCAGGCGAAACGGTTTTTTTCTCTGCTTGTCATTTTTTTCACATTTCAGATTCAAACTACTTCCGAGCTTTGGTTTTCGATTCCGTGGATTTGATTGGAGTATTTTACCGAGTGTTTGTTTCAAGTGTTGCTGTTCTTTCATCCATTCAAGAGTTTTACCTGTTTTTCAAGTTCGCCGTAGAAGTTTGGTTGTTCAAGTTCTTTCTGAAGCTTCGTTTGTTGGGACATCAATAAGTATACGTTTTATATTCTATTCCTTTATTTTACTTTACATATTCCATTTTAGAACAAATAATGTTTTCCTCGTTGAGTTTCTGTTATGGAAACTGATGAGGGTGAGGGGGGGTCAAAAGATGGGGATCAATCAAATGAAACCACTTCATTGAATAAACCTTTTAGAGTAAAGGTTTATCCTTCCACTTTTCCTGGACCATTCGTGGTTTATTTTCGTTAAAGAGAAAAACCGATCAACGTTTTATTGATTTCATCCGAAATTTATAAAACATACAAATCGGTAAAAGAAATTAAAAAAATTTCTCTCGACAAGTTGAGAGTAATTTTTGGATCGAGAGACGATGCCAACTCTCTTTTGGAATCCAAATTATTTTTTAATTCCTATCGTGTGTATGCGCCTTGCGATGCATGCGAAATAAATGGAATAATTTATGATGAATTTTTGGATTGTGAAGATGTAAGGAACCATGGTTCAGGAATTTTCAGGAACAAATCTCTTTCTCCTGTCGGAGTTTTGGATTGTGTTCGATTATCGAAACAGTTTTTTAATGGAAATGACTCCAAGTATATCCATTCAAATTGTATCAAAATTACGTTTTCTGGTTCAGTCCTTCCAGACTTCGTAATGATTGATAATGTAAAATTTCGTGTGAGACTTTACTATCCAAAGCTCATGCATTGCGACAATTGTCTTTTATTTGGACACACTTCAAGTTTTTGTTCCAATAAGCAAAAATGTTCGAAATGTGGAGAGCTACATTCTTCGTCTGAGTGTAATGAACACTCGAACCTTTGTATTTATTGTAAACAAAAACACAATTCTTTGAAAAATTGTGTTGTTTATATTGATCAACAAACTAAATTTAATCAAAAGTTAAAAAATAAAAATCTTTTATCGTATGCTGAAGTAATGAAATCCTCAGATAACATTTCTTCACCTAATGATTTTGATGTTCTACCGGATGATGATGGAGTTGAATCATTTGAACATTTTAATAATTTTGTTTACAAACCTCCTAATAAAAGGAGAAAAACGTCTAATAAAGCTCTTAACAAGCAAAATAATATTTTTGATGAACCTCAGCCATCAACTTCTTTTGACACGAATTTTCCTCCTATTAATGCAACTGTTTCTCACAAAAATATTCCTGGTTTTCAAAGAATTGATTCTGATCCCTTATCCAGGACTAATGATCATAAATCAAACAATATTTCAAATGAACAAAACAACGAAAATTCTAATAATTCAATTTTGAAAATTTTGGAGGAACTTGTTGATTTTTTGGAATTGAGCGACTTTTGGAAAAAAAAATTATCAAAATGATTTTACCATTTCTGGCCTCTATTTTGGATAAGTTGAATTCATTTGTTCCCCTCATTGCCTCATTATTCTCATCCTAATGGCTTCAAAGATTTCTAATAGTTTGAATATTTTACAATGGAATTGCCGTAGTGTTATTCCCAAAATTGATAGATTGAAAGCATTAATAACAAATTTCAATGTAGATATTTTTTTGTTTAAATGAAACATGGCTAGGCACTTCAAAATTTTTCCGTGTTCCAAATTTTAACATAATAAGAAAAGATAGGGATTCATCATTTGGAGGAGTTTTAATTGGAATTCGTGAGAATCTTGAATTTAAATATTTAGATTTATCTTTTCAATCGCAAGTAGAATATCTTGCTGTTTCTATAAGAAAAGATAATTATGAGTTTTCTATTATTTGTTTTTATATTCTTCCAAATGTTAGTTTTTCTTTACCTCAAATTAAATGTATTATAAACGAAATTCCTTCCCCATTTTATATTTTAGGTGATTTCAATGCACATAATTTTGCCTGGAGTAGTGAGAAAACTGATGGTAGAGGTTCTTTAATTTAAGTCCATAATCGATGATTTTAATTTGAATATTTTGAATGATGGATCAATTACTAGGATTGCTGTACCTCCTAATAATCATTCATGTGTTGATTTATCCCTGTGTTCAAATAATTTATCAATGCAATCTACATGGAAAATTATAAATGATCCTAATGGTAGTGATCATTTACCTATTATAATAGGAATACAAATTGCTAAACATAATAATGTATTTCATGAACCATGTGTTCCTGATCTTTGTAAAAATGTAAATTGGTCGAAATTTTCTGATTTTATATTTAGTTCATTAATAAGCATCGTACATTCAGACTGATTTTTATTCGACTGAATTGACTGAATTGATGCCCTTATCCCATACCTAATTTATGTCCCTTTCAAGACAATGGCTCTGTTATGGTTCGTTACCGTGTGAGCCTTTAGTTTTAAGTGTGTTTCATAACGTTTTGTGAAAAGACAAAGAGGTTTTGTGCCTCTTTGAGAAAGATTTCCTAAAAGAAATCACTCAAAGGGGTTTTTCCCTCTTTCAAAATTTTTGATTAAATAAATAATAATAATAATAAAATTAAATTTACTGAAAATTCATAACTTTTGGTTGTTTTCGGATGTTTCTCGAGTTGATAAAATAAAGATTTTTTTTTCTGAAAGCATTTTATTTCATGTTCTTATACAATGATGGAGCGTCCCATTTTGATACAGATTTCTTACTTTTTCATAATGTTTACAATTTTTTTACTATCATTACCGTTTGAAAATTGCCTACTAGAAACATTCAAGTTGGAGTTCGTTGATTCTATTGAAGTTGCTGACGTAGCTTCCAATGACTCCTGACTAGGAATATTCATATTGGAATCCGTTGACTGTATTGAAGTTGCTGATGCTGATGCTTCTATTGTTTCCTCTTCCATGCAATAAGTCATCACTGCTTGATAATGCTGTTCTTTTGGCAAATTGTGAACGACACGAATCGCAAATTTTAAATTGTATATTAAGCTGATTTTCATCTGCAAATCCTAGTTCAACTAATTTGGCACTATTACTTTCCGTGAGATTTCGGTAACTTTTTGAACACTTTTTTGAAAACACATTTACACAACCTTTGTTGATGGTGTTCATTTTATACTTCATTGTTCTAAGCTATCTTTTACTTTTCACTTGTTTATCACTTGCTTGTTTATCACTTGCTTGTGTCTTTGCTGCATCAGCTCTTTTTTATACCAACATGGGTACTTGAATCAACTATTAGGTACGTTTCTGTCCGACCACAAAAATATACCAACGTGTTGTACTTTAAGAAAACATCAGGTATATTTGTCTGAGACAACTGGGCACGTTACTCCTCTACTCATAAAGCTTTTGTTTTCGAATGGAAATATTTCATTATCTTGAATCGATATAAATGCATTTCACGTATTGATTGCTTTATATTCGCTATTTTTTTTAACTTTTAACATTTTGTCCCATATTTTCTTGACAATTACATATCAAAATATCACAATGTTAAATGTTGAAGTTGTGTTTCGTTAAAAAGAAAAATAAATCATTTTTACAGGGCACATTTTTTATTTCGCCTCATACCATGAAAAATTACCAAATCAATATTTTTTCAAACATTTTAGTCAAAAATTATCTGCTCTTTCAGACAATGAACAAATTTCTAGGCTTATGAGCCTCGAAAAACATTCGAAAATTACTGAAAATTGAAAATTATATCATAATTTGGTATTAAAATCGCTGCATCTTTTAAAAGGTACAGGTTAGCCTGATTTTCCCGCATGCCTTTTTTGTTGTAAATTTTGCGTACTTTCATAAAATCGAGTTGAATAACATTTAAAAAGTTTATTATGACCATTTTCAAAAATAAATTTCTTTTAAAAAATCATAACTTTTTTGTCCATGATTTCTCCATCTTGACCCACTGTGCAAAAGACTTCATTTTTGGTCTACTTTAAATATAAAAAAAATAAAAAAAGAACAAAAATACGATTTTTTAGAAAATTGATTTTTAAGCTTTATTTTCGAAATATAAAAAAATACATTTTTTTACAGTGTATATTTTTTTCCAGATAGCCCCAACAATAACCTAAAACTTTGCGGAAGACACCAAACTGATCGGACAAATCATCTCTAAGTTATAATTTTTTTGAAAATTAGTAAGAAATTTTTTCTTAGGCCCTTCTCAAAAGTAAGGCTACAGTCAAAATAGCGAACCGATGATGCAAAAAGACATTTTTTGGCATAAAGAAAGCATGTGCAAAATTTCATCCAAATCAAAAAATATGAAAATGAAGTTTGGGAAAAAAGTCTTCATTTTCTGTGGAACCGCTCTGCTACGTCATCTTTGGACGGTCCCTTAAGCGTAGCTCACAAGAATTTTTCGAATCATAGTTATTCCATTGTGTTATGATTTGAATTTCACCGGCAGACAGTTGTCTGAGCTGGATTTCCCGCATAAAGAACGGTTCAAAACCGCAGACATGGTAACGTCGACTCGACTGGCGATTATATGGGACGAAGAATGAAAGGACGAGATTTCTTTTGGCTTTAGCTTCCCCTCAGTATTTACACATTGTACACCTCGAACAAAAAAAAACTCACATTTCACGGCATGAAATGCTTTTTAAACTTTTTCCGGCTTGGAGCGTTGCCAAAAAAGCGCTTGCTTGCATGAATTGCCGGCTTCCAAAGTGTGGATTGTGCACCAGACTGGACGAAAATAATCATGCTTTAGTAGTGGCAGCAGATCGCAGTATGCTTCGGAAATCCCTTGGAAACGTAAGCAAACAAACCGGGCTGCCGGTGCACAGTGGTTACTGCCTACATGGAAAAGCGGTCATAAATACAATATTGGATAAAATACTCATAAATGAACAACGCTCGTCTACGAATAGTCAAATGTGTATTTTACGAGTATTTCATAAAGTTTCTGAATCGCGAGATGGGTTAAACAACAAATATTTCTACCGAAAAGCTAAACATTACATATAATTTGCAATTGGATTAGATGGGCAAATTGATGTGAAGATTTGCGAAAAAGTTACACGTCTTCTCAGTGAGAATCGAACTCACGACTCCCCGATCTCTAGTTGAAATCGAATTCAGGTTAACTTCTGCGTTCATGAGTCCTCTCATGGCGTAGTGGTTAACGCGCCCCAACTAGAGATCGGGGAGTCGTGAGTTCGATTCTCACTGAGAAGACGTGTAACTTTTTCGCAAATCTTCACATCAATTTGTCCATCTAATCCAATTGCAAATTATATGTAATGTTTAGCTTTTCGGTAGTTGTTAAACTTCCACTCGGCTGGTTGGCCGTAAGCCACGATTCATAATTAAAACAAACAAATATTTCGTATGGTGTATGAAAATCAGCAAGATGTACACATACACAGTGGATACGAGTATCTGACACTGAAGAAGACTTCAAGTGATAGTCGAAATACGCGTATCTGTTAAAGATAAGCATTTACCAGCGGAATTGAAAGGTATACGGTACTCCAGCTACTTTTAAGTTTCTCTATGGAGATTCTGCTCAGAGGATTCGAATATTAATAAGAAATATACACATATTGTTGAAGTCGAGTTTTCGAAATTATGACCAATGTGGGAACTCACTGTGCAGTGATGGGATTCCGCAATCGTTTTAAATCCTTCCTTCCATGAAGCGCCAAGCGCTTCTTAATGTGAGTACTTTTGAGTGGATTTACGGAAACTTTCGGTCGTTTCGTCCGGTTCGTGTTGAATATGTGGTGAACCACTTCCACAGATGTGCTCCCGTGCGCCTAACTGTATGTCCCAGGACGTAATGATGCTTCCTCCTCGCTCCTCGTTTAAGAAGGGCAGTCAGGCAGGATGAACGGATGATGTAGATGCAGCATGGCCTCCTTAGTTGTGTTACATTTAACACCGCTTACTTCGAGACGACGTGATGCTTGAAACGCAAGGAGATGGTATGGTAGTTGGCATTTGCACTATAAGAGCATTATGGCACTTTAGAGCTGTTACATTTTTCATTTACGATCAGTGGTGCTCGTTTTGTACACGTGGTTAGATGAAACATCTGAAAGAGACGTTCAAAGAGCGTGGGTGTTATTTTTTTCTTAGCGAAAATTTAATTAGAGTTTTTGTCACGGGTGTCGTAGCGTTATATATTTATAGCAGTTTTCCTCGTTCATCAGAGGTTGTATAAGTCGCTCAAATACAGAACCTATGGATGATATTTACGTCACAACTTGTCATATTTGTTGCGATGTGATTAATTATCTTTGACAGCCATGCTTCCTTATCAAAACGGACATGGGATTGGAAATATTATTTTATAAATCGTACATGGAACGGAATATTTGTGATCTATTTTTTAGAATGCTTTCAGAAATTTCCTACCATCAGTACTGAAAACATTCTGCATTTCTGCGACGTTCGTACCGCTTCCATGATTAGAAGTCATTTGATTTGTCAACACTTATCATCTACCGTCATTTCTTACACGCAGCACGAATGGTAGAATGAACATTGATAAACACAAAAACTGTGGGATGAATGTCGTCTGAGAATATGATACTTTCATATATCGTAAATTTTTAACAGATTTCAGAAATGTCCCATTATAAACAACAAGACTAGTCCAATCTTGCTTGATATGACTAATATGATAAATATACAGTAAGAGCAGCTTTTATTACAACAGAGATAGAAATAAATAAAAACGTACTTTTTCTCATAGTTTCACTCATAATTTGTTCATCCTTACCACGCGTAATGAGGGAATTAATTTGTGTCAATAAAAACGTTACCGTTTTCTGGTGATGCCACCGTGGTCAATTGCATTCATTTGACATTATCCTTTCTCGTACGTTCGTTTTAACGCTCGTGTTGTCAATGCTGAAGGCAAAGGCTGTCAATCAACGTCAACCAAAACGTGTCGACTACCGTGATTGCTTACAACACTGTCTAAAATACCTGTTTTATAATAGATTCTTTCAGTCTTACTAGCAGTAACACCTAGAGTTGAGTGATTCCAAGCAACAGCACCAAAATTTGGTAAATTTTTTAATTCATTTTTTTCTATTGAGCTGAAACTTTGCACAGTTTTCCAGTTCCATCTAAATCGTCATTTTCCGATATCAAATCTTCAAGTTGAGTCACGACTAACTTTTCAAAAGGGTGTATGTGAAAATGGTTCAAAAATATTCAAAAAGCTGCACAGCAAAAACGGTTCGTTCGATTGTTAGACAACTAAAGAAACAAAGTAAGACAACTAAATAAAGATTCCAAAAAAATACACACAGTAAAAAAAATTTTTTTTTTGCATTAAAAAACATCATTTTTGACACAAAAACTCAAATATCTCAAAACCCGGAATACCAACGTAATTTTTTGAGGGAAAACGGTCCATTATATTAGCTATATACCATTAAAATTTGGTGATGGTAAACCAATAAACAAAAAAGTTATGACATTTCAAACATGTCACAATTTTCACATTTAGTAGAAAATTTTTTTTTTTTTTTTCAGTGTAAATTAATACGGCAACCGCAGTTTGTTGCTGATTTTATTGTTAAGGGCCTTGCGTGAATTAAACAAGTCGTTTTCATGTATTCATTAGTATTATGTATATTATATGTATAAATATTATGTATATGTATAAATATTATGTATATGTATAAATATTATATGTATATGTATATATGTATAAATTAAAATAAATTAACAGATTACACGAAAATAAAAATTTTTTTTACCAGGATATTTTTTTTTTAGAGTATGATCGATGAGTTTCTAAATGTTATATATAAACTTTAAAAGTTTTGGATTTGGGTATGCGTTATGAGATCATGAAAACATTTTATTAATACTTATTTATTTATTTATTTATTGTTATTCAATTTTTTTACAATATCGAACACTTTTGCATCATTATCAGTACAGTTCGAGTATAGTTTTGCTTTAATTTTATTTTCTGACAATGGAATGAAACAGTGAAATTTTTGGGTTCCTTGGATCGTTTTCGAGTTATTATATTGCTCGCTGAGCTCTGATGCCGTTAATTCATACTCTTCAGTAGTAGTAAAACAAAATGATAATTTTGTTAAATCTTCTTCTTTTCTGCGATTCACCCAATCAAATAGTTCTTTTGCAGTTTTAATTGGATGCTCACGTTCTTTGGCTAAACTTGCTTTTGTAGCCATGCGCTTTATGGTTCCTCCAATAGCATCACAAGGACCTTTGCCATGTGACGTAGCAAAGAATTGCCATTCTGCATCAATTCCGTACTTTGATTTAAATTGACATAGGCTCGAAAAATTCTTACGGTTTTTGTACTGCGATGCTGCTCCATCAGACATGAAATATATCTTTCTGATTTCTTTATCCTTATCAACGCGTAAAAAGTTAATCATTTTGGCAATGAACAAATTTACAGATACTGAGTCGTGTCTTAAATCTTCGGAAATTACAATAAAACTAAAATGTTCAATTTGCGTACTTCCATTGAAATAAATAACGAATGGCTGTAGCTTGTTGTAGCTTGTTGTACGTTCCAGTGATGGGACTGCACTTCATCTTGCAATACAAAGCTATAGTTTTCAGAAAAATCACAAATGACTAAAAACTCACCATCTTGTAATGTATTTTTCGTATTTTTTAAAAAGCGGGATTGCTCTGTTTTAATAAAGTCGTGAGGAATTAAACTTTCTAATTTCAAGCAAAAAAATGACACAAACTCATCTACAGGTTTTACAATAGTTTCTAGGTCACACCTTTCCGTGGTCACCCATTGCTCAAATGATAACTGATCAATATAATTTTCTTCAAACTCAGCGAATAAAGTATTTTCCAATGATGAAGAATCTGGACAATCCGAACAAGATCGTAGATAGCAATTTGATGTTGTATTTTCACACAAAAGACTACCAGTGAACATTTTAATATCCTTTGATAAATTGATTCTTTTCAAACTATGTAAGATTAGGTTAATATTTTCGTGTGTTGTGCACACACAAACATTATGTGTTCCTGAATTGGATAGAAGCTTGCATTGCCTTGGACGAAGGCTTGCAAATGAGGAAAAACCTACCTTAATATTTTCGTTAATTTCCTTGAAGCGTGTATACGCTTCTTTCAAAGTAGTCATCATTAATCGTTTTTGGATTGCTTGACGCTTTCCATCTTTTTTACAGATACATAATCTTTTTGGCCAGGCATAGCTCTACTTACTTCATCGTCTTCAAAATATTGAATTATTTTTTCTTTTGTCTCATCTGTTAATGAAGTACTCGACCTAGCATTTTTGGTTGCAAGACAGTTATTTTTGAATTGTTTTGCCTCTTTTGCTGTATTTCTATTGGTTTTGAACTCATCAATGGCGTCTTGAATAGACCACGAGCTTGGCAGCATCGACAAAATCAATAATTTTTCTTTCCTTGTCGTGGCTAGATTCGAGAACCTTTCCTTCATATTCATAATTACCTCATCGTAGTCTGTATTTTCCACATCCTCAGGTCCTAATTTGAAGAGGTTTCTTCGTACAGCTTCGTTGATTTCACGGTATTTTTTCTCGGGATAATTGACGTAACCCATCTTCGTCCATTTAATCGGAGTCACTTTTATTCCAGCTATCCCTTCGTTTAAGCGTTCGATGATGACCTTCTGGATGCACTCATCTTCTGATTGATTTGTTGAAACAGATGTCGCTGATGGTACCGTGGCAAGACTATCTGCACTTGGTACTTCTGGTAACTCCTCAGTTGTTGTCGGTGCATCTAGTAATTCCTCAGTTGTTGTTGTTTTCGAACTTCCTGCAACCTGATCCACCGATGATGTACAGATTGCCCGTTTGTCAACGTTTAAACGGCAGGACATACAAATGCGTAAATTTGTATTCAATGTAGACATTGGAGCATAACCAGCCGCTTTCAGTTTATCTATGGTGCTTTCGGTGAGATTTCGTAGCTCTTTCGAACACTTTTTTTCTGCAAACGGCCTGCAACAGTTGAGAAAGCGACTACTCATGTTGCTCGTTAGATTTTAATAAACAAAATCACTTTTAAGTTTTTACTGACTAGTTTGGTGTCGTTTGCTTGACTGAAGAAAAATTTTACAATTAAATCTTTTATAACCATAGTGGTAGTATATTTTTAGCTTTTTCGTGAGTATGTTCATGGTATGTACCTATCATGTTTTTGATGTTGTTGAAGTTACTCGCATTCTCCCAAATATGAATAACAAAGTCTATTCTCTACCAAGGCGGGTCTATACCCAGGTGTAATCAGATTTTAACTTTGTGGAGAAAACCAGCGCCGAGAAAACCGACCTGCTTTACGTATACTAGATCACCTGGGTATAGACCCGCCTTGTTCTCTACGAGGTAAACTTTTTGCAGGTAAACTAGTCGTATACCTGTATAGAAAACTTTTTTTGTAGCTTTTGTCTTCAATATTAGATTTCTTATAGGTTTCTTTTATCAAAAGGCACTGATTTCAATTGAATGGATACGCGATACCCCTCGACGAGACTACCCGATTAAGGGTACATAACAAAATTATATCAGCACATGTTATTATGTTATAAGGTTTTTTCGAACATAGGTTGTTATGAACTTGATGCAGGATGTTGTTAAAATAACTAAAATTATAACAAAAAGGGTATGAATAGTAACATAAACATAACAAAATGTGTTTTAATTATATCAAAAACATATCAAACCAAGTTATAATGTTTGATACAAAATATCAAAATTATAATACTGTTTGATATACGATAATATTGTATATTATTGAAATGCATATTATCTATTTAATTTTGTTATGAAGTTGTTAAAAATGAACAAAAAAATATCTTAGAGGGAAATAAAACACACTATGTTATATTTTTGTTTTAATATGTTCTGTGGATAACGGAGCCTAACAAAATTATATCAAAATATGATATGCATATCATATTCTGATAAAATTTTATTATATTTTTGTTACAAGCCTCTAGTCGGGTATGCACGCAACGGGTGATATGAACCGATGCGTAAGAAACGTCAGGGAGACCAACGAACGTCAAAACCCACATACATTTCGCAAGTCATGGTAGATGCCAAGTATAATGTGAATTCTTTCTTCCTAATTATTGAAAATTACTAGTTATATCAAAAGTATTTAGATTGTGTTAGTTATTCCCTGAATTTGTTACGGTACCTTGCGCTATAAGTATGATATGCAGTACGATAGACAGTAAAATCATGAAACTAAGAAAAATTTGTTCCAGTATAGGTTATTAAGAGCACTACGTCTCAGATATTGTCCTCAGATCCGATTTCTGAAATACCCATCGTGCTTTGGCTGTAAGTTACTTCTGATTTATTAATTTGTTCTAAGCAAACTGAATTAAATACTCCAATAGGGATCCTCTAGTTACGCATCGAAATCAAGTTTGTTGGGGATCAATCGAATTAAGGCGACCAGTTGTAAGTAAACATGAATTTATTGCCTGCGAGTTAAACTTATAAATAAAAACTTTACAGCTTAAAGAATTCTGCACTGAAAACCACCGTGCTTCTCTGTTAAGAGGTCCCGAAAAATCTCCCCAATAGTACTCGATAGCCTTCGATTTGGATTAGATTTTGCACATGTTTTTGCTATGGTAGAATAAGTGTTTTCCATAGTAAAATTGATAATTTTGACTCAAGAATAACTTTTGAAAATGGTCTATAAATTTTTGCAAGCAAATTATTTGAAAAATTCTCCGGAACTGTTGATTTAAGAGAAAAATGTTCTATGAAGAAGTTGTAGTGAACCGTTGGGACTATAAGAAAAAAATATACACTTAAAAAAAATAACAAAAAAAACTTAAATTTTAAATTACACAAAACCCCATGTTCTGGCAGCACTGCCGCATCGATGAGGCGTGAGAAGGTGAGCGCTCGTTAACAGCGATAGGTGAGATGGAAAGAGAAGAAGAGATGACAGATGTGGTAGGAACTAGTGATCCTATACAGAGAGATACGCGGAAGTAAAATGGAAATATTTGGCAACAGACCAGCAGTGCTGATTTTGCTCGGCGTCGAGAACAATATTGTAACACGGACATGACTTCCTCATCGCTAAAAATATTATTTTGTTTCGTTATAGATCTTTGAGCTACACATTCAAACTAATAAACAGCCCAAAAAATCAACAACTAAAAATCGCATTGAAAAAAAAATTAATAAAGAAAAATATTTCATTTATTTTGCTTCATGCAAAATTACTTTTACCGAAATAATTTCAAGTGGATAACATTTCTCCTCAAGAAAAGTTCAAAACAAACATAACGCATGTTCGTTTGGCTCACACTTTGACAGCTCTCGCTGCTCGATTGGCTCACACTTTGACAGAAATGTCAGCTTCCGCGAATCTCTCTTATAAAGGATTTCTAGTAGGAACTGTCATCGGTAAAGAATGTAAATAATAACAAATAAGAGTTAGAAGTTGAAAAATGTGTGAAAACAGAGTTGAGTGGGAAAGTAAAGTTTGGTAGGATTATCAAAAGTCGTTTGGAGGAAAAAGTGTAGGGAAGTTATTTATTATTGAATCGGTCACAATCGTGGAGTCGCTGAAGACAATACGGACGTTAGACGATACGGATGAATGATCAATTAGACAGTGAACGATTCAAGAGACCCCAAGACGGACAGGTAAAGGACAATTAGTACTGTAAATAAGACGTTAAACTAGAATATTAAATTTATAACAGATAAAGACGCAAGACGTTGAACACAAACGAAAGCCGGTTTATCGCGAATAGATCCGGAGAACTGTAAGTTGTTAGTGATTAGGGTGGAACAAAAAATACGATCTACATAATTATAATTTGACAGGAATTTGTGCGAAGGACGCAGCATTGTTCGGGAAAGGGACAAAGGAAGCCTAATTGTGAAGGCAAACTAAAATTGTAAGTGGGCTCATTTATCATAATTGTTACATCCTAAATCTGTATAAACACTAAAACTGAAAATTAATTTGAAATTACAGTTTGATCTGCCTGAAATAAAACGGGCTGATTCACAGAAATTGTTTGTGCCGTTGGGACAAAGTTTCATGAAGGAGAAATTTTTAATAAAAAAGGTTTTCTAAGAACAGCTTTTGGTCGATTTTTGAAATTTTGATTTTTTGACGAAATAAATAGGTTCTGATGATACAAAAAGAATCTTGAAATTATTCTGAACCATAATGATTATATGGATAATATCTCTAGAAGTAACAATTTTCGAATTATATCGAGTTTAATGCAAAAAATATTGTTTAAATATTATAATAGGCCATTTTCGATATTTATTCGCAAATCTCCATCAAGGAAAATAAGTGTATGGAAAGAAATATGGTCTTTACTCTTGAAAACGTATTATTAATGATGGAGAATCGCGAATAACTAATAAAAATTACCTATTTGAATATATTCATAATTATTTTTTGCATTAAACTCGATATGATTCGAATATGGGTACTTCTAGAGAAATTATCGTTATATTCATTATGGTTTAGAATCATTTCAAGATTCTTATTGTATCATCAGAACGTATTTATTTTGACAAAAACACAAAATTTTGTAAATCGGCCAAAAGTTGTTCTTATAAAAACTTTTTACCTAAAAACTTCTCCATCATGAAACGTTGTCCCAAACATCTGTTTACTATCAAGATTATATGGTGAAAGTTAAAAAAAAATATTAAAAATGGGGTTTTTGAGTAATTTCAAATTTCCATACAGTGAAAAACAGTGCAATTTTCATACATAAAAAACAATGCGCTCTCGGGCTAGGGATTGGATATATATAGAAAGCGTTGTGTTTGGATAGGCATCGAATTCTTCCGAAAGAGGTGCACTTTGCGAAAGAGGACCACGTGATTATTGAGCTGAAATCGAATTCAGGTTAACTTCTGCGTTCATGGGTCCTCTCATGGCGTAGTGGTAACGCACCCTAACTAGAGATCAGGGAGTCGTGAGTTCGATTCTCACTGAGAAGACGTGTAACTTTTTCGCAAAACTTCACATCAATTTATCCATTTAATCCAATTGCAAAATATATGTAATGTTAAGCTTTCGGTAGTTGTTGAGAAATGAATGGTTTTACCGGCTCAAAAGCGAAACGGTAATATGAATTAGTTCAAAAAGTTACATATAAGTTCAAACTTCCATCACAATAATACAGCAAACTTAACTGAGTATCTTTAAAACTAAAAATGAAAAATGCACAGGATCAAAAGTGATGAACTAATACAAAGAGTACAACATTACAGTTGTATGATTAAATTGCTATCCAATTATAACAGTAAATTTTACGGGTTATCTTCTGAAAAAAAAAACCAATTCAAAAAGTTTTCAGTTTTTTGAGTTGAACGATAAAATGTATACTAAATTATAGCAGCAAACTACAGCGATTATCGTCTAAGCAGCGTTGCAAAAATTTCAAATGCTCATACCTCTTACGTGAGATTTTTCACGAATGGATTGTAGCTCACGCAACTCAATAGCCAAAACGTAAAACATCACGGATGAGTTGGCTAATCCACTTCACCTACCAACTCCGCTTTAAATGTAAACCGATTCAAAAAGAAAGATTTTTTTAACAAGACTTATCATTATACTCGATTTTCATCATTATAAACATATTTCATCATTATCGTCCAACCGTAGAATTACTAATTGCATAAGTTTTCTTATATGCTAGCTTAAAAGTGAATCGATACAATAAACCGGTTTAAAAACAACACATTTCAGTTGTACGAATAATCTGCTATCAATTGATAACAGTAAACTTCACGGGTTATTTTTTGAAATGAAATTAAATGATTGAACCGGTTCACAAGTGCATTTGTGAATTAAATCGGTTCCAAAAGTTTTTAGTTAAATTAAAAAATGATATAATTAAATTATAGCAGGGAACTTTGGCGGTTATCTTCTGAAATAAACATAATTGATCGAAAGTGAACCGATAAACCAAAGCGGTTTATCAAAAAACAAAATTTATTATTTCACAAAACATCGAAATTTAATTTTTATTAAATCAATGTGTATAATGAACCGGCTCATCAAATAACAAGATATAACATTACACGTTGATTCTCATTATTTTAAAAATATGTCCAACTGAAGAAGTATCACTAACAGCATAAGTTTCCTTATAAACTGGCTCAAAAGTGAATCGGTAAAATGAACCGGTTTAAAATATGACACATTTCAGTCGAACGACTTTTCTTCCATCAAAATAAAACAGCATTTTTTTCTAATTATCTTGTATAAAATATTTTACCGATTCAAAAATGAATCGGTGAAATAAACCGGTGCAATCAGTTACACATTACATTAGTAGGATTAATCTTCTATCCAATGTTAACATTTAATTTCACGGAATATTTTCTGAAATAAAAATAAATTTTTCAACCGGTTCAAAAGTTAATCGGTAGAATGAAACGGTTCAAAAAGTTACATATTTGAGTTTACGATTAAACTGCTACCAAATTATAGCAGCAAACTTCAGTGGTTATCTCCTGAAATTAAAAAAAATGGATTTTACCGGTTCGAAAGTAAACCTATAAATTGAACCGGTTCATCAAAAAACAAGATTAAGCATAACGTTCCAACTCCCGTTGGAATTAAATTTTTATTTATAATAGTAGCGCTGGAGGGTTAAGTGTGCACCTTGAAAATGGTTTCCTGCGAGACAAGCAAACAAACAACGTTTAGCACTGGTGGAAAAATTTGTGTTCAAATTGAGAGACCAAAATGTTCGAGACCGCACCCCTCAGGTATAAACTATATCGAATTGGAATGTTTTTTTGAAATATGTAATCTTCATATTTTCCATCAACTATTTCAACGATTTGATCATAATTCATGTAGCATATTGGCTTTGCAACAGAAATCCAAATTATTCCTATTTATATTAAGCTAAACAAAAAAAGTTAGACATTTTGACGTGTTGCCCAAATCAAAAGGTCTCTGTTCAAAAATTGCAAGCCTAAAAAACATACATTGCTTTTTTATGATGTCTTAAACTAGCTCTTATTCAAGCTTCTTTTTATCGACCCACTTCCGTTTTTCGACGACTGAGAAGCTTGTCTTAGATTGTTTTTAGAATTTTTCAGCAGAAGCCATATAAAAATAATGTGCGAAATTAACAACAATCTAACGCATATTACCGCCCTGTAGAAAATCAATCGAAATTGACGAGCTGTATCCACGATCTAGAGTAATTTCACCATATCTATCGGCCTGTAGAACATCGATTGACAATTTCAGGCTTTATCAACGCCCTAGAGTAATTTGACCTCACCTTATGTAGACCAAGTGCATCTTTACGCTCCACATCAATTGAATATTTCGCCATGGAGTAATTTGGACTCGTGGACTCGTAAATCAGCTAGATCTTAACGCCCTGTAGGACAAATGTAAAGATGTTTAAACGCCCTTTTAATAGATAAAGAGATATTTTGTAAATAGTAAATAAATAAGATTAAACGCCCTCCACTAATTTGACCTTGTCTTAAGTAGATCAGGTGCACCTCAATGCCCTGTATCGATTGAAAAATCCAATCTGTATCGACGTTCAGGAATAATTTTACCTTGTCTCTCGTAGATATTAGATCAGGTGCATATAAACGCTTTGTAGGACATCAATTAAACATTCCAAGCTTTAGCAACACCCTGGAGTAATTTGGCCTTATTTCACGTAGGTCAGAAACATCTTAACGCTTTGTATAACATAAATCGATCAAGCTATATCAACGGTCTGGAGTAATTTGACTTTATTCCATATTGATCTTTGCGAGATCTGGAGCATATTTACGCCCTATTGAAAATCAATAAAAAAAAATTAAGCAGTATCAACGCCCTGGAATAATTTGACTTTATCCTATGAAGATCAGGAGCATTTTAACGGGTAGTGCTTCGTAAAGCCCAAGCAGGACAGTTCGGTTTTGCGTCGTCCGATAGATTTTGCTCACGGTTTCGCGGGTGTTTTCGTCGCTGGAGATTTGTTTTTTCCTGTTTTGGAGCGTCTTGCTGGATAGTTCTTCGTGAAGCCCAAGCAAGACGGTTCGATTTTGCGTCGTCAGATAGGATTTACTCACGGTTTCGCGCGTGGTTTCGTCGCCGAAGAATTTTTTTTCCTGTTTTGGAGCGTCTTGCTGGGTAGGTATTTAGAAAGGCACAAGCAAGACGGTTTGTTTTCGGGACGCCATGAAGTTTTGCTGTCAGTGTCAGTTTTGTGTTCAGACGAGGATGGATTACCAACTGGTGAGTTCGTTTCATGCTTGTGATAACACATTTTTTCTTGAAAGCTTAACTTTTAAGTAATATTAAAACAAACTTTGTATGGTTCGTCACTATAAGTGTCGGCATTATGCTTTTTTCTTATACAATTTGAATATACATATTTTTTTCTCTTTTTGACCTTATTAAAAATTATCTTTTTAATTGCTCGACATTGTGAATGTTGACGTATTTTTTATAACTTCTACCATATCGAGACAAAATGCAAAGTAATACTCATATGTCATTTTCAGACAAACTATGTATAGTTCGTCACTACAAGTGTCGGCATTATTCCCGTTTCATATAATTTAAAATATACATGTAATTTTTAGTTTTCGTCATTAATAAAAACATCTTTTGAATTCATTAGTTCTGATCTGTGCGATACGGAAATTAAGTGTTTGTGGGTTACACCAACCCGGATGTTAACATCGCTTTTATGGTATCTTGTAGAAGATATGCTATAGGGTCAACTTAATAATAGCGGTGTTCCAATTTATGGCTTTTCTAGTGACTATCTTTGATAGTTGGTTTGTTCATTAGCATCTTGTTCGGCCTGATGCAAAAAGCTCGGGAATCAGTTAAAGGGATGATGTCGCCAATATAATCTATCGGTCAACTTGAGTATAGCATCCCTTTTAAACGCACGATTTGTTTTAACGATTGGCAGTATTTTATTCATGAACATGATATACACAGAGGAAACTAGCCTAGCTTGGCTTAGACTGACTACACATATCAATGGTTGCTATTCACCATTAGCGCACCGCTCATTTTGAATTCTGAGATCACCATCAGAAAGCTGAAAAAACATATCACGCGGAGAAATATCTATTTATTTATCAAAAAAATTGCTTTTTCGCAAACTGTTCAACTTGCTGGCGTACGAGGGGCCACCAATTTAAGAATACCCGAATGGACCACCCTTTAGTTTTAGCATATACTAGCATCAGTGACATAAAATTGAAATTTGAACGATGGGTGCCGATTGCTCATTATAACGGTACAGACTTAAAATCTTTAATTTCAGTAAACTCTTGCTTGGTTCTCTAGTTATGACACAGGAGATTTTTTATTAACACTTTCTTTCCTAAAGCTTCGTTCGAGAATTCAACTGTCAAAATGGCGTTTCTTAATAAAATGCTTGAACAAAAGTTGTTGAAAATAAGCTAAATTATTCAAAATCAATATAAAAATGTTGATTGTTTCTCAATAGTTTGACCATTAGGTCACTTATTCCGATATTTGATGAGACAAATGAGCGCAAAAATTTATTACAATCATTATTGATTCGATTCGATGATACCAATTCGGTTTATCTATCGTTCGTCGAAAATCGATAGATAACGCGATGTGCTACCATGGAAAAGAGAGGGTTAATGATGACTTAATCAAAATATCAAATTTACGATACATAAGCTGTCTTTCAAACACCTTTCGCAAATATCGATTGAAATAATTCAGTGAAGTTCTCTTCTTCTTCTTCTTGGCATTAACGTCCTCACTTGGACAGAGCCTGCTTCTCAGCTTAGTGTTCTTATGAGCACTAGACGGGGCCTTCCTTGGCCGAGTGGTTAGAGTCCGCGGCTACAAAGCAAAGCCATGCTGAAGGTGTCTGGGTTCGATTCCCGCTCGGTTCAGGATCGTTTCGTAACGGAAATTTCCTTGACTTCCCTGGGCATAGAGTATCATCGTACCTGTCACATATATACGAAAATGGCAACTTTGACAAAGAAAGCTCTCAGTTAATAAATGAGGAAAAGCTCATAAGAACACTAAGCTGAGAAGCACCCTGGGCTTGGGATTATATTTTCCAGGGAGCGATGAATTTTGATAATTGATCGTTGTTAGTAGTTTTGATTAGATGTTGGGTGAATTTCAAAGCAATGGCAACCTTTTTATTACAAAATTTAGATTTTATCTTCTGACCTAAAGATTCTGGTTAAACTACTGGACTATGCAGTTGGGCTGCACTAGGCTAGCACTCATCAAATTTACTTTCACTTCGGGAAAATATAATTTCAAGCTGGCGAGAAGATTACAAACTGAGGGTGGGTTAGGAGCACAATCAGACCCTTGAATGTGCAATGTGGAGTAGTAATTGGGAATGCCATTGATGATTTGTAATCTTCTACAAGGTTTTCGAAACCTAACAGGGCGCGTGCACCGGGTTGCGGATAGGAGCAAAGGGAGATCAATAGCATCTATTTAAAATAATAGAGCAAAAAGCCGTTCCATGATTAGGTAATGTTTAGCGATCTTCTATGGTGTTCTAGTACTATAAAGTACTATAAAGGGCTTCGTACCCGTGCGGTTAGTGTCACCGAGGCATTTAGCCGCATCGTGCTAAGGAGTGTGGGTTCGATTCCCGCCTCAGGCCGAAAACTTTTCGAGAGGAATGTTTTCTGACTGTGCCACTGGGCGTTGCATGCTAGTCCGTTGTCTAGTGTGGTGCTTCCTTCAAAGGGCAAATAGCCCACTGGAAGCATTAACGTGTAGTGTCTTTAAAAGTTCTTCACTCACTGGGAATTCTGGCCTTGATAATATCAATAGTGATAAAAACATAAAATAATACCTAATACTTAACAAGTACAATGTAGCTTCACCGTAGTAATAAATGAAATAAAAATAATTTTCTATACTTTACAAGGTTTTGAAGACAATCAATGAGTGAAAGAACTGCCTATTAGAAAAGCCACATCAGCTAAGTCTATACATATACAAATGTTGGTCATAGGGTCATGGCGAACATTCGATATGTATGTCTATGACTGATTCTTATCTAACAGGGACACTAGTAGACCACGCGGACAATTTCGAAACAAATTTTTATACATCGGTCTTACGATCCGAAAGGCTCAGCTATGCTGTAAAATCATTCTTTTGAAGCTACTCATCAGTACTGTTACATTGTTGAATTCTTTAACAAAATTACATAATCAACTCATTACTAATCACTGTCCCTATATTCTCTCTTTCTCACATTCTTACTTACTTTTGCTGGCTCTACGTTCTTCAAGACATGGCCTGCGCCACAATGTTACGCCAATTAACTCGGTCCATGGCTGCTAACCTCCAGTTTCTCGATCGCCCCATACTTCCAAGATCCTGCTCTACTTGGTCAAACCACCTAGCTCGTTGCGCTCCCCTTCGTCTTGCACCGGCCGGATTTGAGGTGAACACCATTTTTGCGGGATTGTTGTCCGGTATTCTCACAACGTGTCCCGCCCATCGTACCCTTTCAGCTTTGACGACCTTCTGGATACTGGGTTCACCGTAGAGTTGCGCAAGCTCGTGGTTCATCCTTCTCCTCCATACGCCGTTCTCACATACTCCGCCGAAGATCGTCCTAAGCACACGTCGTTCAAAAACTCCTAGCGCTTGCAGCTCCTCTTCGAGCATTGTCCACGTCTCATGCCCGTAGAGGACTACCGGTCTTATCAGCGTCTTGTACATGGTACACTTAGTACGGAAGTGAAGTTTACCAGACCGCAAGGTCTTGTGGAGTCCGTAGTAAGCACGACTTCCGGCAATGATACGTCTTTGAATTTCTCTGCTGCAGTTGTTCTTCTTCTTCTTTCTGGCGTTACGTCCCAACTGGGACAAAGCCTGCTTCTCAGATTAGTGTTCTTATGAGCACTTCCACAGTTATTAACTGAGAGCTTTCTTTGCCGATTGACCATTTTTGCATGTGTATATCGTGTGGCAGGTACGATGATACTCTATGCCCTGGGAATCGAGAAAATTTCCTTTACGAAAAGTCCCTCGACCAGCGGGATTCGAACCCACGACCCTCAGCATGGTCATGCTGAATAGCTGCGCGTTTACCGCTACGGCTATCTGGGCCCCAAGTTGTTATCCGACGTTATCAATGATCCGAGGTAGACAAATTCGTCCACCACCTCGAACTCATCCCCGTCGATCATCACGCATCTGCCAATACGAGCTCTATCGCGCTCGGTTCCTCCAGCCAGCAAATATTTCGTCTTCGACGTATTTACCTTCAATCCAACCCGATCTGCTTCACGTTTCAGCCTGGTATACTGTTCAGAAACCACCTGGAACGTTCTTCCGACAATGTCCACGTCGTCAGCAAAGCAGATGAACTGGCTGGATTTATTGAAGATCGTGCCCCGCATGTTGAAGCCCGCCCGTTTCATAACACCTTCTAGCGCAATATTGAACAGGAGGCAGGAAAGACCATCGCCTTGTCGAAGTCCTTTGCGTGTTTCAATCGGGTCCGATAATGCACCCGATATCTTCATACAGCACTGTACACTATCCATTGTTGCTTTGATCAGTCTAGTCAGTTTCCCGGGAAAACCATTCTCGTCCATAATCTTCCATAGCTCTTCGCGGTCGATGGTATCATAGGCCGCTTTGACATCGATGAATAGGTGGTGCGTAGGGACTTGATATTCGCGACACTTTTGGAGGATCTGCCGCAACATAAAGATTTGGTCTGTCGTCGATCGCCCGTCCACAAAATCGGCTTGATAACTTCCCACAAATCTGCTTGCCAGTGGCGATAGATGGCGGAAGATGATCTGGGAAAGCACTTTATAGACTGCGTTAAGAATGGTGATCGCTCGATAGAGTGCTTCGTGAGGCCCAAGCAGGACAGTTCGGTTTTGCGTCGTCCGATCGATTTTGCTCACGATTTCGCGCGTTTTAGTCGCCGGAGAATTTTTTTCCCTGTTTTGGAGCGTCTTGCTGGGTAGGTATTTGGGAAGGCCCAAGCAAAACGGTTTGTTTTCGGAACGCCAAGAAGTTTTGCTGTCAGTGTCAGTTTTGTGTTCAGTCGAGAATGGATTACCAACTGGTGAGTTCGTTTCATGCTTATGATAACACATTTTTTCTTGAAAGCGTCAATTTTATGTAATATTAAAACAAACTTTGTATGGTTCGTCACTATAAGTGTCGGCATTATGCTATTTTCTTATACAATTTCAATATACATATATTTTTCTCTTTTTGACATTATTAAAAATTATCTTTTGAATTATTCGACATTGTGAATGTTGACGTATTTTTTAAAACTTCTACCATATCGAGACAAAATGCAAAGTAATACTCATATGTCATTTTCAAACAAACTATGTATGGTTCGTCACTACAAGTGTTGGCATTATTCCTGTTTCATATTATTTAAAATATATACATGTAATTTTCAGTTTTCGTCATTAATAAAAACGTCTTTTGAATTGTGGTTTCGCGTGTCTGCTGGGCAGTGCTTCGGAGAGTCCAAACAAGACGATTCGTTTTCGGGACGCCGGGAATTGTGTTTCGTTTCGCTTGTCTGCTGGGCAGTGCTTCGAAGAGCCCAAACAAGACGATTCTTTTTCGGGACGCCGGGAGTTGTGTTTCGTTTCGCGTGTCTGCTGGGCAGTGCTTCGAAAAGCCCAAGCGAGACAGTTCGTTTACGGGACGCTGAGAAGTTCTACGGTTTGCGTTGTGTGAGTGCGAAAAGATATCCGTGTTAAGTCGAGGATGGATTACCAACTGGTGAGCTCGTTTCATGCTTATAATGACACATTTTATCATGACAGCGTTAATTTTATGTAATATTCAAAGAAATTTTGTATGGTTCGTCACTGCAAGTGTCGGCATTATGCCTGTTTTATATAATTTCAATCAACATATATTTTCTCTCTTTAACATTACTAAAAACATCTTTTGATTGGTTCGACATTATGGATGTTGACGTATATTTTAAAACTTCTATCAAAAATTTTTCATCTCGAGACAAAAATGTACAGCGTTATTCTTCTGTAATTTTCAAACAAACTATGCATGGTTCGTCATTACAAGTGTCAGCATTATTCCTGTTCCATTATATTTAAAATATATACATATATTTTTCTCTTTTCACTATTACTAAAAACATCTTTTGAATGGTTCGGCATTATGGATGCTGACGTATATTTTTTAAATCTTCTACCAAAAACTTCTCGAGACAAAATGCAAAACTAGCTTTAAGTTGTATTTTTCCTCCTTATCCATGGATCGCATCACTGACCATTGGTGACTCCCAGATCTTTTCCTCCCTCACTAATAAATACCCTTCCCGTGGTGATTGTGGAGATGCAGAGGTATTCTCGGTCTCTAGAAGCAACAATCATTACACCCTAACATTCCTTCTCCATCCCAACTGACTGTAAGGACTTGGCCGGCGCCGTTATTGATCAATAATATTAGAGCTGCTAAAATTGTACTTCGAGAATAAGCGGACACTCCCATCCCTTATTCATTTGGATCGTAGTGCAATTCTTACCAGCTCCGATCAATCACGGAGTAGCAACCATTGACATATACAGTCAGTCTATGCTATGCTATGCTATGCTTAATAAAAACATCTTTTGAATTGTTCGACATTATAGATGTTGACGTATTTTTCAAAGCTTCTACCAATAATTTCTCGAGACAAAAATACAAAACTAGCTTTAGATATAAGTCGTATATTTCCCCCTTGTACATGGATCGCATCATCGACCAGAGGTGCCTCCCAGATCTTTTCCTCCCTCACTAATAAACACCCTTCCCGTGGTGATTGTGGAGATGCGGAGGTATTCTCGGTCTCTAGAAGCAACAATCATTACACCCTAACATTCCTTCCCCATTTCAACTGACTGTAAGGACTTGGCCGGCGCCGTTATTGATCAATAATATTAGATCTGCTAAAATCGCACTTCGAGAGTAAGCGGAAACTCCCATTCCTTATTAATTTGGATCGTAGTGCAATTCTTACCAGTTCCGATCAATCACGGAGTAGCAACCATTGACATGTACAGTCAGTCTATGCTATGATATGTTATGCTATGAAGATCAGATGCATTTTAACGCTCTGATTGATGCCATCGAAATTATCAAGATGAGTCAACACTCTAGATTAACTTGTTCCTCTAGAACTAGAACTCTAGAACATCAATTGGCAATTCTAGCTTTTTCAACGCCCTGGAATAATCCAAGCTTATCTTATGTAGGTCAGATGCATCTGAACGCCATTTAGGACATCAACTGAATATTATAACCCGTAGTACCGCCCTGGAGTAATTTGACCTTATTCTATGTAGATCAGGTGCAAGTTTAAGATCTGCACGGCATGAATCGAAAATGCCAAGCTGTATCAATGCCCTGGAGTAATTTGACATTATTCCACATTGATCAGGTGCATTTTGTTTGCCATGTATGGCATCAATAGAAAATTTTCAAGCTTCATAGTAATTGATCTTGTCTCATTGCGTGTTAAAATGTGCATGCGTTGACATTATCTTATAAAGGACTGGTACATCTCAACGCCCTGTAGGACATTAATTGAAAATTCTAAGCTCTATCAAAATCCTGTAGTAATTTAACCTTTGTCGACATTAATGAATTGAATCTTAACGCCCTGTAAAAATCAATCAAATTTTTATTCCCCAGACAACCAGAAGTCGCATCAATACTAACGTAATAACTCGTTTATTCATACAAATTACATCAAACCCGCAAAATACGGTGGATAAAATCGTCAGATTGATGAGCTTCCTCGCATAAAATGCTTTTTTTATGAGTTCATTTGCACATTCTGTTTCGTCCCGTACACTTGTACAAAGTAAGTCGAATCAATCCGTAGCAGCTGTCAAATCAACATTTGTTATCATAAGTTAAGTCGCATAAGATCATATGTTAGTTCGGTAGAAAATTTATACACTCGCATTGCATGCTATTATTCATCACATAATATATGCACGTATATCGCCACCACTTTTGTACGTGGAAGGCCTTTTCGCGACATCTTATAAGTGAAAAGTTGCACGTATAAAGCTGGAGGCATTTCATTATACGTACATTTTGGTTGTCTGGGTCTGAATCAATGCCCTGAAGTGATTATACCTTGCACAACATAGATCTGCTGCATCTTAATGCCCTTTAGAAAACCAATTAAATTTTGTTGTTTTATGACCTTAACTAACTAATATCAAGTGAAAAGTAGTGTTTGGTCCTCTAATTGCATAGTATGATCTTGCGGGAACGAGCGATTAAATCAGGATCAATGTTGATTAGCGTATTGTGTATGCCTGGCCATTTATTTATTATATTGGGGAGTTCTTTCCGTTTTGTATATTGTTTATGATATCTTTATTTTCTCATAAAGACGGAAGAATAGTTCTCACTGACCGGGTGCCTATTAGATGATTGGTCCATTCACTACCCTGAATTGTAGGAAGTTGTGAAACGGGATATTCTGAGAACAGACATTCAAGGGACTGGCGTTCAAGAAACGACATTTGGGGAATCAATATTTAGGGCAAAGTAGCACAATCCTTTAATCAATTGGGTATTACGAAATAAAAGCATTTGTCTACACGGCTTTATGAGGTATTATTAAAGAAATTTTTGGACAAATTATCTCGAGAGATCCTTCGATAAAAGCACGTGATCGTTAAGGGGCCTAAGACCACTCTCGAAGTTTGATGAAATATGTTAAAGTTTAACGCCGAAAAAATCTGCAACTTAAATGTTCTTAAAACAGGTTTTGTGTTTGTTTTGGACCAATAATTTTCATGTGATAATGATAAACTTTCATAATGAAGTATGCACCAAGAGAATTATTTTCGTGTTTTTAAATTTGATGGAATTAGTTTGTTATTGCAATTCTGTAATTGATGCTTGGCAATTCCAAGATTCATTAATATATCTAACGCAAAACTGCAAAAGATAAAGCTATAGCGAAACATATTGAGATCCAGAGCAATTATTAACTTTTTTTCAAGAGCGATATTTTTTTCAAATCAATTTAAGCCATATATTTGGCTGAAAATCGAATACCTCTTCTTTAGGTAAAAAACAGTTCAAATGTTCTAGATCATATAATTCTCTATTTTGCTTCATATATATCTTTCGTTCAAACACAATCAAACATTCGGAATATTAAGTATCAATTTATTTATGTTCAACTTGAAAACTTTTCTTTGCATTCTAGTCCAGCCCACAATTTTGTCTAGTCTGACATGACTGCAAATACGCATAATATTTCGTTAAAAGATATTTCGAGTTATGGTTGAGTAATTATTGCTGAAACGGGACTACCATCGGCATATGCAATTTGAATAACAGGTTGTGTCGTAGTTCGCTTGAATTTAAAAAAAAAAACTATAAGAGAAATTGCTGGACCCTAGCTTGACAGTTTGTAAAAAACCTCAGTTTTTGATAAATTCTATGTATTTCTTCACGTATCTTTCTTCAAATATATATCCTGAAACACAAAGCTATTTCAGGGGCATCGCATGGAGGAAACATATAGTCTAATTTAAAATAATTTTGGCGACCATTTGGAATTTTATCAAAAAAATGTTTCATCGTTTTCGCTTCGTTTTGAATTCTGAGATCAGCATCAAGAAGCTTAGAAAAAACTGAGTTAGAGCAGCTGCAAAAACTGGCCAATCATATTTATCGAATGAACGATTTTCTAACTAAATGCAAAAATCATATTTTGTACAATATCATTTTGTTCTTAGTCAATATATAAAAAAATACAATATCAAGTAATTAAAAAACATACAATTCAGTTGTATTGTCAAAATTATGTTTTTGACTTTTGAAGAGCTTTATACGAGCAGAATGGCACCAGCAACATAAATGATCGTCATTTGAAACTGTTGTATCAATTTTCACAATTGTGTTTCATCAATATATTGTTTTAAAAGCAAAATGCCGAACATGGGAAAAATTTCGAAGTTTGAAGTGGACATAAAAACGTTTACATATAAACGGTTCGATGGGGTTTTTGGATTGGCTCTAGACTAGACCTGTTCATATTTTTAAAAAATGTCTGGAAATCTACCGGTCAAGCAGTATTCGGAATTCTCATGCCAAGAACAATGTCTGGTCTAATTTTCAGCTTATTTGATAAAGATTTCAGTATGCTTCAAGTTGAAAATGTGTTTTCGGACTTATTTCAAGGTTTAAAAAATCATAACCAGCATATGGAAAATCAAAACCACTTACTATTACCACTATTTGAAAGCTAATTTTATTCTGTTAAAGTTTGTCGAACACGCTAATAAGATTAAATTGAGTTTTAACATTGTTTGATCCAAATTTGTACTCCGCAGTATCCAGAAATTACAGTTTTCTCAATATACATGGTAAGGTACCGTGGGGGAAGTGTAGCAGTGGGGTAAGTGGATCATTCGTCTGCAACAAGAATAAATACTTTAATATTCCGAATGTTTTCACACCTTTGCTTCATTTCAGGTTATATTCTCACGTACACACTGATACTACTGCAAAACTGATACTACACGTGCACTAACACAAGCAAACTTGCTGACTGCAAAAATCAATTCATTTTTAAGTTGTTTTCTGTCAATAAAAAATCCATTGTATCTCTACCTAAAATCGAATACTATTAGTTTTTTCAACACATGGTGAACATTTCAGTTCTAATTGTATGAATCACAATGAAAAATATTTAATTTTTGTAAATAAATACAGATAAATTGATCATGGTACACTTACCCGCACTTTTTAATGGGATGGGGTAAGTGGATCAACTATTGTTATCAAATATTGGCAGACTACTTACGCGGATTTGAATAAGCTTTAGTGTCATCAAGTGTTGTTTTCCTTTTACATTTTTCATTCCTAGCTTGAATTTGCCAAATTGACCTGAGAAAATTTCAATTAATCCACCTAAAAGTGTTGTACAGTCTTTCTAGTACAAAAAATTGAAAATTGAAAAATTCAAATCAAATTTTTCTTGGTTTTTCTAAGCTGAAATGCAAAAGAGCAAAATATACAAATTCTCCACCTAAATACATATTATCGTACGTTTTTTGACCATATCGATTGTTCTAGACAGATGATATAAATATTTACAAAAATATAATAAAAAGATTTCAGTATGTTAAACAAAAGAATATGTAATTAATATTTTTAAACTACGAGTGTCTTTCGAAAACATCGTAAGGAATAATCCTCAATTCTTTTGTATAACTCTGGTGTATAAAATGAATGAATTTTCTCCAAAATATTCTAGTTACAGTATTTGTTTTTGTTCGAATGAGTGTAAACTAATGTACAAATATTTTTCATAATATTTTGATAAAATATAGATTTTTTTTTAATTTTAAATATATAAAAAATATATAACATAGCACATATAACAAGAATATTACTGTCATTCTTGTTATATGTGCTATGTTTACATTCTTACTTTACACGATTACATCACATTTGTTTTGAGAATAGAGTTTTTTTATATGTGATCCACTTACCCCACCATAGTAGGGCAAGTGGATCATTTGGCGCAAATTTTCAAGTCCTTCATGCTCAATAGATAACAATCATAAAAATCAAAATAAATGACGATTTGAAGTATAATAGTCCCTCATTTGTCATGCACAGAAAAAAGTTTGAATTACATTATTAATGTTAGCTGTACATAACAATGTTTAGTTGATTATTGATTTTTCTGTATCCACTTACCCCACGGTACCTTATATAAAACACCCATTTCATTTTCAGGCCCTAGTCAACGGGAATCAAACATAATACATTTATGAATTCATTGACCATCAACAGATTACATGTTGCTTAAGGCAATAAATTACAATAAATGCCCAAAGATTGAGCACCGCATCGCAACCTGATGATGGTTAAATCATGCATGACACATGTACCGGAAACGAACGAATTGAACAAGTTAGCATTGCTTTTTTCTTTCTGAGTGATGATTGTTTTGATCGCATTACACTGATTATTTAGAACGATTTGAAAACAATCATCATCATTGACTGAGAAAAGGCAGTGCTAACGTGTTCATTTTTTGTATTCTTTGAAGCTCACGGTGGTGCTCTTGGCTCACCCACAGTGGATTTACAAATGTGCTTTATAATGGACCGATGCATGAGTTCACTATTTGACGTTTGAGCGGTGCCGTGTTATATACGTGCCCATGGAAACTAGTGAATTCGGCACCGCTCAAACGTCAAATTAGTGAACTCATGCATTGATCCATAACCTATTTTTTACAATTTATTTCCGTAAGATAAATGGTAACTTTGAACGGGATTGACTTTTAGATATGCATTGTCATCATGTCTGGAAATTAAAAATCCGAATTTTTCATGCAGGCACGCTGTTCAGTGAAAACACTTCCCGAAAAAAGAAGGTTTTCGAGAACCTCGAGATACAAACCTCAACCAAACGATGTTAAAACTTGCTCCAATAAAAAAATCGTACTTGTTTTAATTATGAATCGTGGTTTACGGCCAACCAGCCGAGTGGAAGTTTAACAACTACCGAAAAGCTAAACATTACATATAATCTGCAATTGGATTAGATGGACAAATTGATGTGAAGATTTGCGAAAAAGTTACACGTCTTCTCAGTGAGAATCGAACTCACGACTCCCCGATCTCTAGTTGGGGCGCGTTAACCACTACGCCATGAGAGGACTCATGAACGCAGAAGTTAACCTGAATTCGATTTCAGCTCAATAATCACGTGGTCCTCTTTCGCAAAGTGCACCTCTTTCGGAAGAATTAGATGCCCATCCAAACACAACGCTTTCTATATATATCCAATGCCTAGCCCGAGAGCGCATTGTTTTTTAGATATAGGAATAGCACACTACACTAGCCAGCCAGAAACCTCAGCCAGCGCAGTTGCTGGCTAGTGTAGTGTGCTATTCCTATATCTAAAAAACAATGCGCTCTCGGGCTAGGCATTGGATATATATAGAAAGCGTTGTGTTTGGATGGGCATCTAATTCTTCCGAAAGAGGTGCACTTTGCGAAAGAGGACCACGTGATTATTGAGCTGAAATCGAATTCAGGTTAACTTCTGCGTTCATGAGTCCTCTCATGGCGTAGTGGTTAACGCGCCCCAACTAGAGATCGGGGAGTCGTGAGTTCGATTCTCACTGAGAAGACGTGTAACTTTTTCGCAAATCTTCACATCAATTTGTCCATCTAATCCAATTGCAGATTATATGTAATGTTTAGCTTTTCGGTAGTTGTTAAAAAAATCGTGTTCAGCAAAAGTTTGTAGAATTGTACTATGTAGACTACTACTATGTAGAGGTATTTCCGATAAATTTTGATGTTTCGTTTGGTAGTTATGATTTTTAAAGCTTGAAAATAGCCCAAAAACACATAATTGATTTGAAGCACAACTAAATTTACTCTAAATTGAGTGAAATTTTGGCTAGAAGTTCATTTCGCAATGAAAAATTAAAGTATAGGTTGACTGGGAAGTTTCCAGACATTTTTGAAAATATAAATAGGTCTACTCTAGACGCTTCGTTTTACACTGAGTGATAGGTTCTACAAGACTGAGTTTATTTCATGGATTGAAATTTCTTCTTAAAGGGCATCGTAATAGTATTAGTTGTTAGACTCTAGAAAATAGTCACATAGCATATACAGTAGTATATAAGGTATTGTAATGGTAGATACGAGAACAAATTTTTCAACTAATGTTTGAGCCCATGTACTTAATCTCTTCGTTTCATATTTCAATAGAGATGGAACACAAACTAGATACCGTAATCCGTAATGATCAGTGTGATCGGAATGACTCATTTCGTAAAAAGTTCGTATCATCATTTATTGATGGAACATTTCCAAACCATGAATGGTTCTTCTCTTTCTTATGTTCATGAGCTAATGAAAGTGAAGATTTTTGCGAAAATTGCGTTTAGCTTATGCGTAAATTTGTCAACTTTTCGAAACAATGGTTCCAATGGGTAAGGATGACACTACCGAAGATTCATGTCTCACATAAGTTCTGCAAACGATATTAGCAAGGAAAATGCGGTTCTTACTAAAACTGGCATCGCCGAAAAGGATTCCATTGTCAAAACTTTCATAAGTATGCTCAATTAGACTACATTAACGATTTACTGTAAAGAATATAGAATTCGCTTAGGAAATTGCCTACCTGAAGGCGTATTCCGTGGTTCGAAGTGTGTTTATTTTAAAAATAACTCAAAAAGTGAATGACTTGTAAGCGTTTGACCTTCGTATTCGGCTTCAGGGGCCATGATTTAAGTAAGTAACGACATTTTCAGTATTACCGAGCGTTGTTTATATAGGTGATCAATGTTACCCCATATCAGCTAAATCAAAAAATCGCCTAAAACATTTTTTTAACATGCTTAAAACTTTCAATAAACAAAATACAGTATATAGTCTCGAGCTATGGGTGGCAGTACTTGTTTTAAAAATATAAAACCTGCAACATTTGCATTTTCAAACGAAATATTGAAGAAACATTCAGAAAAATGATCAATGTTACCCCGGATTACGGTAATAGTATTGAAGCATATCCTATATCATTGTTGGCCACTGAAAGCATATTATATGTGATATTTCATTAGGGTGGTTCATTTGCTTTTCATTAGGGTGGTCCTTTTTGTTAAAAAATAATAAAAAAAGAAATAGAATTTTTATTGAATATTGAAGACAATAGTATTAGAACATCTCTCACATTATCGTAAGCCATTTTCTACATTTAATATGTGGTATTTTATTAGGGTGGTTCACTTATTTTCCATAAGGGTGGGCCTTTCTGTCGAAAAATCATAATTTGAATGGGATATTAAAAACAATAGTATTTTATCACCTCTTTCATCATCGTAGGCCATTTCCTTCATTAGATTCGTTATATTTCATTGGGAAGGCTCACTTATATTCCATTACGGTGGTCCTTTGAAAAAAATGAGAATTTGAATGGAATAGTAAATACAGGAGTAATTAAACATCTCCTATGTCATCGTAGGCCACTGTTAACATATAATAAGTGATATTTCATTGGGGCTATTGTCCTCAGTTTTGCATAAAGGTGATCATTTAATTTGTAAATTAAAAAAAATATTCTCAACGGATCTAAAAAATCATTTTTGTTTGCATAGTTTTGAATCATGATTCTTCATTGGCATGCAACTCTTCGTTAAGATATTTTCATTAAGGTTTTCTTTTGAATAGTTAAAATAAAACGTTCCAATAACAATAATCAGTGAATTCAGTGAAGCACAACTCTAACTGCCATAATCAAAATACAGATAAAAAAGGAATGGAATAATTTTTGACGTATTCAAATTACGGCAATAGCTTGATGGGCGACGATGAAGGGCAACAAAAGTGTTTAGTTTATATTTTCAAAAGAGATTCTCAGCCTTGGGCTCCTTCATTCCCGAAACAATTGGACTTTTCTACGAAATTTTCTTTGAAATTTTCGGAATTTTCATCAAAATTGGAAATTTATCCTGAATTTGCTTCGGAATATCCTGTGGAATTTTCTTCGGTATCTTTAGAAGCGCCCTTTTGAATTTTCTGTGGTATTTCTTTCGAAATTTTCTATGAAGTGTCTTTCGGAATTTCATTCTGAACTTTTCATTGGAATTTTCTTCGAAATTTACTTCGGAGTTTTTTTTTTTTTAGTTTCCTTTGAAATTTGCTTTGGAATTTTCTTTGGAGTTTCCTTCCGAATTTCTTCTAGAGTTTGTTTCGGAATTTCCTGTGTAGTTATCTTTGGAGCTTCCTTCAGAATTTTATTCGAAATATTATTTGAAATTTCTTTCGAAGCATTGGAATTTACTTTGGAATTTCTTTCGAAATTTTCTTTGGAGCTTTCTTCGGAATTTCATTTGCGATTTCTTTTGGACCTTTGAAATTATATGCGGAATATTCTTAGAAATTTCCTTTACAATTTCCTTTACAATTTTCTTTGGAATTGGAGAGTTTTCTTGAGAATTTCCTTACAAATTTGCTTTGGATATTCCATAGAAAATTCCTTAGAAATTTTCTACGAAATTTCCTTTTAACTTCCTTTTTTCATTGCAATTTGCTTCGGGATTTGCTTTGGAATTTTCTTTGGAATTTCCTTAGACATTCCCTTTTGAATATGCTTTGGATATTTTTTAGAATTGTCGTCGGAATGTCCTTTGGAATGTGCTTCAGAATTTCTTTTAGAATTTTATTCAGTTTTTTTCGGGATTTCTCTTATATTTTGAAAGTTTCAATCGAGTTTCCTTAGAAATTCCTGTTTGAATTTCATTCGGAATTTGCTTTGAATTTTTTTATGGAATTTCCTATGGAGTTTTCGGAATTTCCTTTGGAATTTTCCACGGAATTTTCTTCGGAATTTCCTTTGGATTTTTTTCGGAATTTGCTTTGGAATTTTCTACGCAATTTGCGTCAGAATTTCCTCTGAAATTTGCTTCGGAAATTCCGTTGAATTTTTTTAGTTTCTTTCTGAATTAATCTTGGGATTTCCGTCGAAATTTCCTTAGGAGTATCCTTTAAAATTCCTTTGCAGTTTTCTTTGAGGCTACTTATCAAATTTTCTACAGAATTTCCTTTGGAATTCCTTTATTACTTCCTTCAAAATTCTCTTTGAAATTTCTTTCGGAATTTCGTTTGAAGTTTACTTCCAAATTTGTTATAGAGTTTCCTCGGAATTTCCTTTGGAATAACCTTTGGAATTTCCTATGGAGATTTCGAAATTTTATTTACAAGTTTTGATTGGAATTTTTTACGGAATTTTCCTTTGGACTGTTTTACGTAATTTTCATCGGAATTTCCGTTGAATTTTCTCGGGATTTAATATGGAATTTCCTTCGAATTGTTTTTTCGGAATTAGGAGTATCCTTTAAAATTCCTTTGTATTCTTCGCAACTTCATATCTCATTTACTTCAGAATTTCCTTTGAAATTTCTTCATGAATCTATTTCAGTAAGTTGCTTCAGGAAGTTATTTTGGATTTCTTTGGAATTACTTTCGGAATTTCCTTCTTCAGTTTTTCAAAATTTTCTTCGGCGTTTCCTTTGGAATTTCTTTCGGAATTTCTTCTGGAATTGCCTTCGGAAGTTCCTTTGAAATTTCTTATGGAATTTCCTTTGCAATTTCTTTTAGAGCTGGCTTCGGAATTTCATCCTTCGAAAATCCATTCGGATTTATTTTTATGGAATTTCCTTTTGAATTTGCTTTGGAATTTCTTTCGGGATTTGCTTTGGAATTTCGTTTGGAATTTCTTTTGGAGCTACCTTCGGGATTTGATTTGGAATTTTCTACGTTATTTTCGTCGAAATTTACTTTGCAATTTGCTTCGGAATTTCTTCTGGGGTTTCCTTCGGAATTCCTTTTGAAGCTTCATGCTAAATTTGATTCGGAATTTAATTTGGAATTTCTTTTGAAGCTTTGAAATTATTTCGGAATTTTCTTCGGAAGTACCTCTATAATTTTCGTTTCCTCTGGAATTTCCTTCGAAACTTTCTCTGGAATTTCCTTCGGAATTTTCTCTGGAATTTCTTTCAGAATTTCCTCTGGAATTTCATTCGGAATTTCCTTTGGAATTTCCTTCCGTATTTCCCCTAGAATGTTCTTCAAATTTTCTCTGGAATTTCCTTTGGAATTTCCTCTGGAATTTCTTTCGGGATTTTCTCTGGAATTTCCTTCTGAATTTTCTCTGGAATTTCCTTCAGAATTTTCTCTAGAATTTCCTGCAAAATTTCCTCTGGAATTTCCTGAGAAATTTCGTCTGGAATATCCTTTGGAATTTTCTCTGGAATTTCTTTCAGAATTTCCACTGGAATTTCCTTCAGAATTTCCACTGGAATTTCCTTCGTAATTCCCTCATGAATTTCCGTTGGAATTTCCTTCGGTATTTCCTCTAGAATTTCCTTCAGAATTTTCTCTCGAATTTCCTTCGGAATTTGCAAAACTAAATTGGAAAGGTCACTGAGGCTCAATGCTTGATCTCTGAGATGAGTGCATCTGAAATCACGAAGTAGCAAGCGAATTTTGTATGAGACGAGGACTCCGAACTGGTTCAGCTTAGTGAAGTATTGCATTCCGAATAAAAATCACGCAAAACTTTTCAAAAAGACCTTTCTAACAATGAGAGGCTTTCTAGAAAACTCTTTTGTTGTTAACTAAGTTACCTTTACATTTTTCGTCGAACATTACGCAAATATTATGTAGTAGTCCACACCATAATCTTTCGGTTTGTAGATATTAAGATTGAAATTTTTACAAAGAGAAAATCATGGTTTCAAACTATACGAAAAATGATGCACCCTAATGGAAAATGAAAGAAAATCCCTAATGAAATATGTTAACAGTGTCCTACGATGATGTCGCATATCAAATGAAACTAGAGGCGCATGAATTCAGAGGATTTTAAAGCCTCTCAAAACAAAAATGAAGACAATGGCCTACGATTATAAAAGAGGTGTTAAAATACTATTGTGCTAAAAAAAAAGAATCAAATTCAAAATTTCTTGATTTTTTTTTTTAATTTTCGACAAACACCAACGGAAAATAAGTAAGCCACCCTAATTCAATATCACGAATCTAATGAAGGAAATGCCCTACGATGATGAAAGAGGTGATAAAATAGTATTGTTTTCAATATCCCATTCAAATTATGATTTTTTGACAGAAAGGCCCACCGTAATGGAAAATAAGTGAACCACCCTAATAAAATACCACATATTAAATGTAGAAAATGGCTTACGATAATGTGAGAGATGTTCCAATACTACTTTCTTCAATATTCAATTAAAATTCTATTTCTTATTTTTCTATTTTTTAAGAAAAATGTGGATTTCTGCCATACTAGGAATCAGCCAGCAACATGGCCTCCGGACGATCACCGTAAACACGTCTTACCTTCTCGACACTACGAATCCAAAAGATGGTGAGTGATGGTGATGCACTCTGTCGTTGACGGAAACGCGTTGTCGCTGAGTTCGGTTGACATAGGGATGTCGACTGGTTATCGACTCGATGTACGCAGCCTAATCTTTAAGCTGTTGCTACACTTTTATATGCGGTAGGTATGCACCACACATCACCCCTCTCCTTAAAAAAAAAATAAACAGATACCGCAAAAAAGGTGTATGATCTTCCACCTCTGTTCTTTGCGTACAACCACATTTAAATCCATATTGCGGTGCTCATTTTAAATCCACATCCAGCGGCGGCGGTAACGCACAGATAACATGCGCGTAAACCAAACGCAACGTCAAAATTCAATTATGTTACTCAAGGACGCGAATTTTCCAAATTTGCTAAATCTGAGACTATTGATGATTTTTACTATAACTAACGTTATCACTGTGATGGTAAATCGACATTTTTAGATAATTGCATTCCGTGGATTTTCCTTGCAGAGCACAATAGAGTGGAGCAACTAAGAGCCATAACTTTGTAAATTCAATGTACACACAAATACATTCATTTCTATAAATTAAACATTATTAAATAAAATATATTCATTTCCATAAATTAAAAAATTATCTAGTGTATTTTCCCGTGTATACTGACATCTCACCGCTGAACTCCGACATTTGATTGAACAGGTCTATAGCTAATTCGTGCAACTCCGACAAATGATCGAACAGGTCTAGTCAGTTCGCGCAGTTTGACACAAACGTCAAATTTCGTTCCATTATTTACATTTTTAAACGTAAAATTTTGCTCGTGCTGAAAAAAATATTCTGGAGCAACAAAAATACATTTCAGCATATGACTGGACTAGCATATAACTCGACAATCAACCAGCTACGAGAAAGAGGCCAGACAAAGCAACGGTGGTGCTGCAAACATGCCACAAAACATCCTCCCAAGGCCAAAACAGTGGGCAAGTGTCAATCGTAGATCGTCAAGGATGCTGTTGCCTCTGGTTTGTTATTCGTTTTTTTATGTATAAGCAGGGAAAATAAAAGAAGATTATAATCACTAAATGAATCTCAAAATTTGAAGCTTTGAAATCTTTTTTATTTTTCCTATTTAATAACAGTCTTATCAGTTACACCCCCATGATCATATTTTAACAGTTTTTTCAATGATTCCTAAACAGGGTTCGAAAATATCAACAAGGTATGCAAAAAATGTTACGGCAGACGCTTATCTGTGACAACCTGCTCAGTCTGCTGCCACAGGTTGCACATAATCTTGGAGATATGTTGGAGTCTTCTTTTGACGAGCTTTCCGTTCAATCGTAGAATAATGTTCAGGATTCTCAGCATCTGATTTTTCCTTTCGCCATTCGGAAATTTTTCGCACTTGAGTAACATGACGTTTAACCACGTGACCACTTCCATCGCTGAGGGTGAGATTCCCATTATCTTCATTTGTAACAGTATACTGTGTGGGTGAAAACCGTGATTCTCCCTTCGCTCGTGTTTGACGCTCCACTATCACTTTATCGCCGGGTTTTATTCGACACTGACGTGCACCCCGGCGTCTGTCTTCTCGTTCCTTACCGGCTAGCTTTGATTCTCGGTCTCTGGCATTGAGGAGTTCTTCGTTGATGATCACTTTCTTGTACTCTAGCAGCGGTAGCTTCCGTTTGATTCTTCGACCACTCAAAACCTCTTCGGGGGGGAGTTTTGTGACACTGTGTATCGCCGCATTATGTGCATTAATTGCCTCGCGCAGCTCCCCAACATAGTTTGTCTTGTTCACTGCTGCACTTACCATTGCTTTATTAATGACTTTCATATATCCCTCGACGAGTCCGTTTTGTTGAGGGAATAAAGGGGTTGAATAAACTGTAGTTATTCCCCGTTCCGCGCAGTAGCTTTTATAGTCCTCCCCATTAAATGGAGGACCGTTATCCGTTTTGATCGATTTCGGTATACCCTCACGATCGAAAATCTCCTCAAGAACTTTCCGCGTGTGTTCAAAACTTGTGGACTTCACTGAGCGTGCGAAAAGGTAGCGTGATCGGTAATCTACGATAACTAGTATTGAAATCCCCCCGAATTTGACGTATGGACCGTTAAAGTCCAACGCTATTGTCTCCCAGACGGCCTTTGGCGCAAATATACGTTGCATTGGCGTTGTCCTTTCTGGTTTTCCCGTAATGGCGCAGGTTTTACATGAATCAACCCATTTTTGGGCCTCGGTTGACATTCCAGGCCACCAAACACGTTGTCTCAAAATGCTTTTGAGTTTAGCTGCCGACGGGTGACCGCTATGAGCCAGTTCCATTGTTTTGCCTCGTAGCACATCTGGGATAACGACACAACCTGTTTTTACCAACATTCCATCTCTAGTTGTCAAGTCATTCTCCACTAGCTGATATGGCCTCAAATGTGCAGGCCAATCTCCTGACTTGAGAGATTGAATTACTCCTTGGAGAATTGTGTCTTCAGCTGTAGCCTTTTTAATCTCATCATCCGTCATGAATTCAACGTTATTCGCTTCAAGAGTTGCAACTTCCCATGGGCTGACAGCATCATCAAATGCACTGTCCTCGCCGTTGTACAGCCGTGAAGGTGAATCGGCAATATTTTCTGTTCCACGTATGAACTCCACCTCATATCTGTATGGACTTAGCCTCAGCGCCCACCCATCTGCGCGAGTTAAGGCTCTCTTCGATTCTTCACGGGAACGGTTGAGAATAAATGACACTCCTTGAGCGTCCGTACGCAATGTGAATTTTCGCCCCAACAGAAAATATGAAAAATGCTCAACCGCCCATACTGCAGCAAGAGCTTCTCGCTGGTTCTGGGCATATCGCTTTTCAGTCGGAGTCAATGACTTGGATGCAAAGCTAATGATTCTCGATGTTCCGTTTGTGCTCTCCTGAACTAAAACCGCTCCCAAAGCAATTGGCGAAGCATCGGTATATAGGATCGTTCTATCATCCTCAGAAAAGAATCCGAGAACAACACAGTTCTTCACAATACGCTCCTTAATCGCTTGAAATGCGCGACTCTCGTCGTGTCCCCACTTCCACGATTTGGTAGTAGTGATTGCCCATAGTGGTCTGGTTATCTCTGCGAAATTTTTCACGTGTGCGCTGATGAACGACGCAAGCCCAAGGAAACTACGTAGTTCGGAAATAGTTGTAGGTTCTCTGAACTGTCGAATGCTCTTAATTTTCTCTTCGTCCACGTGAAAACCATTTTCGTCAAGTTGATGTCCCAGAAATTTGAGTTCGGTTTTGTCAAATTCACATTTTTTCATGTTCAGCGTTAGATTGTTGGCTCGCAATAATTGTAGAACTTGATTTACGGTCTTATGCAACTCTTGAAGGTTTTTGGCGAAAATCAGTATGTCATCGATAAATACGATAACGCTCTTTACACCCTCGAGAATCCGCGACATTTCTCGTTGAAAAATTTCGGGTGCGCAATTCACTCCGAACATGAGCCTAGTATAGCGATACATTCCACCCTCGGTGATGAAAGTAGTAAGATCCCGGGACTCCTTGCTGAGCTCGAGGTGATAGAACGCGTTGCTTAAATCAAGTTTCGTGAACCATTTGGATCCATGGAGCTTCACTTTCATTTCTTCCAAAAGAGGCAAGCGAAAGTACTCTCGATTAATTGCTTTGTTCGGAGCCCTCATATTGATGACCAAGCGGAAATCATCTTTGCCTTTTGCGACTGCTGACATCCCGCTTATCCAATTAGGGGCCGATGTAACTTTTTCGATGATGCCGCGCTTCTCCATCTCTTCCAATCGGCACCTTGCAGCTTCGCGATATGCGGCGGGCACATTGTAGTAGGCGTTCTTGACTGAAGGCACTGTTTTGTCAACACAAAATTTTACTTTTACTCCTGGGATTTTGGGGAATTCTCCTGCGCTTGAGGAAGCTTCCAGATTATCGAGGTCCAGTCCTACCTGTAGCAGTCCAAGGTCACTCGACGTGGTCCTTCCAAGAAGTGATCTTCGACCTTCCGGGATAACGTAGAACGTAGAGAACATAGTCCGCGTTTCGCGTCCTGATACTGTAATTTCTGCCTCTAGTAGACATTCCACAACCATTGGTGATGACGTTCCATACGCATGCAAACGTTTCGATCTAGTATCATCGATAATTTTAATCTTGGTGTTACCTGATTTTAATTCATTTTTCAGACGGTTCCAGTCGTTTCCCCCAATGACATTCGCATCTGCTCCCGAATCTACTAGGAATTGAATAGGACTAGATGTTCCCAATCGACAGTCTACCAATACGTCTTCCAAGGAGAGCGTGTTAACGTGCTGAAAAACGGATTTAAAATAAAAACTCAGTATGTGGAGAATTGTTGCAAAGTATATTTCGAAAAAGGAAAAAAAAACAACCACATTATACCTGATTCTCATCCTGTTCATTTTCACGCTTTGGAGACTCATCCTTCGGCATTCGAAGCTGTTGAATCGATGCTTTACGACAAACTGCTGCATAGTGTCCGAATTCATGACACGAGTTACACTTCCTTCTCAACGCTGGACAAGGCATGTTCCTGTGTGAATACTGGCCGCATCTTGAACAGCGATCACGACGAACGCGATCTCGATAGTCACGTCTAAAGTTTGACTCTTCGTGGCGGGACCGCTTTGCTGTTGTTCGTTTGCCCCAGTCATCGGAACGGCTGCGTTTCGGCTTGTATCTACGATCATCTGGACTTGGACGGCGGCGGTTCACTGCATACACTTCTGACGACTCGTTGGCTGTTGTTTCAGCTTGGTATGCTTCATCTCGAGTTGCAGCTAGTACTATGCTTGCCGTATCATGTCCAAATGTACGAGCGGCCTTCACTAACTCCTTGTTCCTCAAACCTTTCAGGAGTTGCGCTCGAATGAATTTGTCTTGACCTGCTGGGCTGCATTCGCAAGAGTCGACACTACGCATTAAACGAGCATGAAAGGCAACTGCAGACTCGGATTTTTCCTGCTTCATGTTTAAGAATGCTTCATGCTCGGCTGCTGAATCGGTCATTGTTCGGAGGTAATTTTTGATGTTGTCGACGAAAATGCGATAACAATTCGCGTCGTTTAGACTTGGTCGTAACTTTGCTGCTCTGATAATACCTTGTAGTTCCTCACCAACTGAGAGAAATAACAGCTGTGCTCTTCGGACGGGATCATTGGCGTTATTGAGAGTCGCAGCAATCTCAAAATTCTCAATATAATGGTTCCATTCTTGCCACATTTTATTAGCAGCCACTCTCGTTGGGAAAGGCTTAATGTTGTCCCAACGGACACTTGAAGGAATTATATCTGGAGCGCTGGTAAGCGCAGTCGGATTACTCCAGATCTGATCGGTATCCTTGTTAGGGACCACCGGGGTCTGCAAAACATTCAACGCTTTCGTGATGTCCGCCAACGCATTCTCCATCCTTTGAAGTCGGTCATCGGTGCTCACCATCTTCGGACTGCTTACAGGGTCAACGCTTCCACGACGGTTGGACGAGTTAACAGCGTCGTTTGGCTCATTACTTCGACTACGGTTGCTACTGCTCTCGTCACTTGAAAAATCACTTTCCCTCTCCTCTTCTTGTACAGCTGGTTCACTTGAATTATCCAGATCATAGTCGTCATCAGTGCTCTCATTATCAGAGGCAATAGGTGCTCGGACGTACCTTCCATTGCTCGACATTGTGATAGCTTCGATTTTGCTGGTAATATGGAATATATATATATTTAGTTATTTATATGTACATACACAATTATTAATTATTTTCTTTTGTCTCTTGACTTCTTTACTATGTTATGAAAATAACAATCATGTTATAATTTTCAGTGGCTTGAAATATGCTTTGTGACAGATGTGCTGCTATTTTTTTAGCATTGTTCATAGAATTCAAATCATTGTGTGAATTTTTCATTCGTGGTATTCTGCTACCAAAATTAACCTAGTTATTGTGGACTTACTGAGCCACTCAAACACAATTAGTATTTCTGTAAATATCCGATATGGCTGAGCGGTGTGGTCTTACTATGCCACTTAACTTACACGAAATCTGAGCTGATGGCAAATGTGTGGTCTTACTGTGCCACTTAACTTACACAAAATCTGAGTTTATGGTAAATATTTCAGCACCGTTGGGGTCTTACTAGGTTATTTGATAAGTAATCCAATTTTACAAACACCATGGTCTTACTGTGCCATGTGGTGTTGCTCATGTATTGCATGATCGGAACATTCCGAGGCCGATCCCGTCCATGTAGTCTTACTGTGCCACGTCAAACACACAATTAGGACATTCCAGAATCGTTCTATTTGGAAGCTGTTGTGGTCTTACTTTGCCACTCAAAATAAACACAGCCAGGACACTAGGATCTGAACACATATCTTTTTTTTCACAATTATCACTGACGTACCATTTTTTCAAGTCACTTTGCACAATTATAACTGATTGTAATTTATAGTTTCAAATGAGGTAAAGTGAAAAATAAACGCCATGTTTTTTGGTTGATTCCTTTCGAGTAATTGTTCTCCTTTTTTAATAAATAAATTAATTCCAGGAATTTCAATAACAAATAATTTAAAGACTGGCAGGATCGCCAATGTGGATTTCTGCCATACTAGGAATCAGCCAGCAACATGGCCTCCGGACGATCACCGTAAACACGTCTTACCTTCTCGACACTACGAATCCAAAAGATGGTGAGTGATGGTGATGCACTCTGTCGTTGACGGAAACGCGTTGTCGCTGAGTTCGGTTGACATAGGGATGTCGACTGGTTATCGACTCGATGTACGCAGCCTAATCTTTAAGCTGTTGCTACACTTTTATATGCGGTAGGTATGCACCACACAAAAAAGGACCACCCTAATGGAAAGTAAATGAAACACCCTAATGAAATATCACATATAATATGGTTTCAGTGGCCAACAATGATATAAGATATGTTTCAATACTATTGCCTTGAATTTCTCAGCAATTGAATTCAAATCGTTCATTTCAAATTCAATTCACTCCCCCAACTCAAAAATTTACTAAGTCCTAAAAGGTCGATTTTAAAAAAAAAAATTTTCCAAATAACACCAGATCTCAACGTTTCATGCATTTCTAAGACATCTGGCATAAAAAAAAAATCGATTTCGGAAATTTTATGTACCATTTTGATTCATATTACGGACATTTAAGGCCTCAGTGAAGTATAACCCAGCTTGGACGATTGTGCTACTTTTCCCCGAATGTCGTTTCCCCAAATGTCGGTTCCCCGAACGCCAGTTCCCCGTTTCCCGAATTCCATTTCCCCGAACGACCCGTTTCCTCGAAAAAAGGTGTAGTTCAAATAGGCACAATAATAGTTTTCAATGGCAGGTTGGTGAATTAGAAAGAACGATGAGCAATCAAAAGAAGGAGGTAATTGGACATTCTTGGCTATACACATGTTGCCAAAAATGCTGAGGACGGTAAAACTCGTAAGAACCGCCAATTAAATAAAGAAGGGTGCATATTAGATGACCAGTACGTTCACCACCCTGAACTGTATAAAGATATGAAAATTATGAGTTCCAAAAACTTTTCTGGGAAGTGGGTTATTCGGGGAAACGGGATATTCGGGGAACTGGCATTCGGGGAACTGGCGTTCGGGGAAACGACATTCGGGGAAACGACATTCGAGGAAAAGTAGCACAACCAGCTTGGACCATACAAAATAAATCATTCTGTATGATTTTTTAGCGTTATCGAGCGTCGGAAGCCCTTAACTTTCGGATGGTGGGTAAAGAATACTCGTCCGCAACTTGAATAATTTTAAATAAATCAAAACGTGTGGCCTTTTCATGATTCTTATTCCGGACGCTCCCTCACTTTTGCCTCATATTCCGGACGCTTTGATTCGAATTACGGACAGCTCATGATAATCATTAATGGAACAGTCAAATCATCAATTGAAATCGTTCAACCACTTAAAAGACGTCTAAGGTAGTTGGGCATTGTAAATTTGCAATGATATTTATGGAAAAACCCTAATAAAACGAGCCTCGAAAATGAGAACTTTTGGACGGCGAAAATTGAAACATTTCGTGTGAAATGTTTCCCATACAAACGAGAGTGTCCGGAATTTGAAGCTGTCCGTAATATGAATCAAAACGGTACCCTTTTTGGAGATTTTTCATGGGTCAAAAAAGCCAAACTTTGACCGCTTTGGGGGTCCACTTAATGAAGTCCGATTGAGCTCAAATTTTGCATGGGGACTTTTTTCGAGGAGACAAAACGTTTGAGCACTACCATTTTTTTGAAATTCGAAAAATCGATTTTCATTGGCACCCTAGTGACTATATCGGGGATGAAATATGTAATCTTCATATTTTCCATCAACTATTACTACGATTTGATCAACATTCATGTAGCATATTGGCTTTGCAACAGAAATATAAATTATTCCTGTTTATATTAAGCTAAACAAAAAAAGTTAGACATTTTGACGTGTTGCCCAAATCAAAAGGTCTCTGTTCAAAAATTACAAGCCTAAAAAACATACATTGCTTTTTTATGATGTCTTAAACTAGCTCTTATTCTAGCTTCTTTTTATCGACCCACTTCCGTTTTTCATTGCTTTCTGAGAATATCTCGGTAGAAAATGTTAGGGAAAATTCTGTAAAGATATGAGTGTAGACTTGGAGAAACTTTTGTGCCTTTTTTTGTGTGGGCTTCTCTGAAGCTTCCAAGAAAGACATCTGTAGAGATTTCTTTGTAGATTCTTGTTAACACTTCTGTGTAAATTCCACTAGAGAAATCTGTGCAACCCTTTAAGAAATCTGTGATAACTAATCAAATATATATAGATACTTTTGTAAAGATTTCTTGTAAAGACTCAGTTACTTTCAACGGAACACTGGAGAGTCATCTGTGAAGATCCTTATGAAGATTATTTTTGAGACAGTGTGGAGACCCATGTGGAAACATTTTTGGAGATTTCATGGCAAATTCGTAGAATAAAACACCTGTTGCTGTAAAAGCGCAGCTGCACGCGGACCATGCTGGATGGTTGGTTCAAATCTTTTTTGTGGAGGTTTCTTTCGGGTTGAACATTTTATGAAACATCTAGTATCTACATACTTGCGACACGATATACAAAAGCAATAAAATGATCAATTGGTCAAGATTACTCTCAGCTAATAGCAGTAAAAGTGGGGCCTTAGCCAAGTAATAAGAGTCCGCGGCTACAAAGCAAAGCCATGCTGGGTGTCTGGGTTCGATTCCCGGTCGGTCCAGGATCTTTTCGTAATGGAAATTTGGCAAAGAAAGCTCTCAGTAAATAACTGTGAAAGTGCTAAAAACACTAGCTGAGCGGCAGGCGCTGTCCCAGTGAGGATGCAATGCCAATAATATGAAGAGGAAGAAGTGCTCTAGATCACTGGCATGGAGGACAGGCTATCTTCCAACGGTTACGTAAATGCAAAATGAAGAAGAGATGCATCTAAAATAATGGACCTGTGGAGATCCCTATGAAGATCACTGTAAACTCCCGTAGAAAATGCAGTGCTTGTTGTAGAGATTCCTGTGAAAAACTCTATATAAATCTCTATAGAGACCCTCGTAAAGAGTTTTGGGAAAACCTATGTACAAGCAGCTGTAGAGCAGCAATGATGATTCTTGAGTAAACTCCAAAAACAGGTTTCGATATATACTTACATACCATAAAAATTGAGCAACAGACCCACCCACACACCCACAAAAATTTCATTCACCCAGATTACCGAAAGTAATAGTCATCCACCACAATGTTCTCCACCAAGCTCGGCAATCAAATTCAAGTGCGTATCTGCTCTTCCTTTTTGTAGCATTGGAGCAGTGGCTCTGCTCAGAGGGAAAAAGCCCGTTCATCTCTTTGTGCGAATTTAATGATATCTGAGGAAAAATACAACCTCTTCAAGATGCAATCAAGCCGTTATTCTTCCTTTGACAAGAAAACCGTAAACCACGAAGCTCGAAAAAAAACAGCATAGCAGCGGAAGCAAACTAAATTGGCGGTGCTCGGCCATGAGCGCTATTTCCAACCCATGCTTCATTCAAAAAAAGTTTCATTGAATAAACATTTTTCTGCCCTAGCCTGTTGAATTTAATGCGGAAAGTAAACTATATTACGACAACAGGTCGTAACGGAATTGGCGAACTGCAAGATATGGCAATATTTGCGCTAGTCTTTGAAACATGAAGTTCTGTTCAAACAATCGTTTCAACTAATTAATTTTCGTTGAAAACTCTAAAAGATTTCGAAACTGGGATACTGGGTATCTGGGGAAGAATACTGAATTTACCTAATTTCTGCATTCGTCACTCTCCAATTTATCGCTTGTTGACCGATGTACCGTGTGGTTATTTCTTGTTCTCGAGGTCCACAACGGTCTTAGGTTTTTGGCAACCAGAATGACAAATGCGAAAGGCGATTAACTTTTGCCACTCGTCATCCCCGGGGCAATCGTTCTAATTTCAAATCCGATTTACGCTGCTTGTAATCCGATTTGGGAGTTTACTCGGTCGACTCTCGACTGGCGCCTGTTTAGAAATGTAGCACAAAGGAGAAGACTCCAACTAAATGCAGAGCTTAGGTGGAATTGCAAATTAGTTTTGGAGCAGACAATATATTGTGATTTCACATCGGTGGTTCGAAAGGAGACTGTTATTCAGGTGAATATGATAATTCATTTTTTTTCCTGGGCAACAGATAAATCAGTAACAGTGATCCCCGAAAGTTTCCCCATATTCAGTCAGAATAAGATTTTGTCAAATTTAAGCAACACTTGAAAGTCATCATCGTGAGTTTTGCTTTCATAGTAGGCATCATTGCCTCAGCAAATATTGAAAAGCAAGCGAAAAAGTCTTCGTGATAGGACAGGGCCAATGTAGTCGGAGTGGAAATCAGAGACACCATCTATCTCTCCTCTAAAATGCAACCTCATTGATGAATGTTTTCGAATAACTTTCCATTCCATTTCCTACTGCTTTAAACGTGAACTGCACTTTACAATCACTGTGTTTCAACTTACTTTAGAACCTACTATTTACAGGTTACTACAAAAAAGGTTGAGATAGGTGAAACTTTATCCAAATTCAAACATGTACAACTTCTTTGAAAAGCTATTCATGCGTTTTGACATACAGTCAACTCTCCATAACTCGATATTGAAGGGACCATCATGTTAGGGAGGTATCGAGATACAGAACACAAAACCAGTGCAACTGTGATCCAAGGGACCATCAAAGTAGCCATGAAAACCAGTCGAGTCTAGTACACGACATTGGAGACGGCCTTACATTAGAGATGGAAATAATCCTATCTATCAAAAGGGATACAAACTGTGATGAAATTAAATGGTATTGTACTGAATTCGGGTTTTTAATTATTTATATATTAACACATATATTGAGCTGTTAATACACTTACTACACGTGGTTTGGGTTCACACCTCAGTATGGTGCATCGTGCAAAAGTTTGGGTTCACCTGAACTTACTTTAAGGCCGCACGGGACGTCATCATAATCACCCTATCCATTTCAAGAAGCAAATCCCAAAAACCACTCCATATATTGATGTGAAAATTGTATCACTATGGTTTTATATATGTAGTGCACAACCCAATACATTTTCAGCTTCATCGGTTCACTAAAACTCGAGATTTGCTTCCACAAAGTTTTGATGATAATTGTTAGAGTGAGACGAAAGATAGGAAAAATAATACGGTCTCTCGTGTCATCTTAAACACGAATATTCTGTGAAATCTCAAACTCAATGTACGCAACCTCATTTGCGTTTAGAAAAGCTATGAACTATTATAATCGGTTGAAAAATGGCATAGATTTTGACAATAGTAGTTTACGATACAAGTTGCAGAATGATGGCTGTGCTGTAAAAATCGAATTCTGCAACGAGTTACGTACTATATTTTTTGCAATTTCGTAAAAGACCGCTTGAGCGTAATAGAAATTATATCGGAATGCACTCACCATCATTTTACTATTTCTGAAAAAGTGTTGTGTTATGATTCATTACGCATCTCAAAACAGTTGCGTAATGAGAAAGCGTTGCGTAATGAATCATTACAACACTCGTTTCAGTTGAGTAATGACTATTCCCGCACTGCATACTTCAGTTCAGGAAAGTAGGCCGTTTCATAACAGATAGGCGTGATGAAAAACAGCCTATTAAGAAAAGAAATTGCAAAAAAATATGCAATTGCGTATGGCTCAGGGGGATTTTTTGACGTTAACTACGTCTTACGGCAATATACTGGGTGTCAATTGAAAATCTAAAATGTTGCGACCGTCACGAAATTATGTAAGATTTTGAATGGTAATAACTCAGCCATTTATCGGTAGATTTTCAATATTTCCCCACCAATCGGTCGGAAATTTATACAACATTTTACTCAAATGGAGAAAACTTGTGATTTTTGACGATAGACTGTCGAAAATTGGGAAATTGTCGACCCCTTTCTCACGCAACCAAACTCGTTCATATTGTCTTCCACGATTCTTTTGGGTTGGCTATTGCACTATAAAAGCAGACCAATTTCTGCTTCTTCGCGCATTCTTCTTTTGACGTTAACTACGTCTTACGGTAATACACTGGGTATCAATTGAAAATCTGAAATGTTGCGACCGTCACGAAATCATATATATAAAATCACAGAGTTGTCTGTCTGTCAGTAACGCTTTGAAATGTTTGTTCGAAACGTTTCGTTGAACAGTACAACAGCAATTTAAGTACACTACAACGATCAATTTTAATATAAGAACATTACAATTAAAAATTGTGGAGCACTACAATAGCTCTTTGACAGAATATTCTGAAGTTCTCTGGAATTTTGTTCATTCCAGTTCATGGAATATAATCGAATCCTTCATCATTGTCGTCTGTTTAGGAATTTGGTTGGTGACTAAAACGTGAACAAATCAATTTCAAGCAAATTGTAATCTGGAATCGGTTTGGAGTTGAAAATGTTAAACGGGTTTCTCCAGTTCCAACTTAGGTTCAAAACCGAGTTCGACAAAAGCGAGATCAACATGAATGTGCGCCAAATATTCGAGTTTTATTAATTTAAAGCAAAATCTCCATGATGTTCTATGGCTCGATCTCGACTCATAGATGCAAACTTAAAACAAAATTGTATGCTTACTATAATGATCCCTTAACGATCAACTCTCCGTCATCGTAATCATCGTCATCATCGAAACTTCAAAAGCAGTTTTTCTGTTCAAAGCTAAGAATTATTCGATGAAAATGTGTTCACTGTGTTTCGGTTGGAGAATAGGATACAGTGAACACATTTTCCTGTAAATTTTCTTGATTTTGAAGGAGAAAACTGCTTTTGAAAATTCCGAAATCAATGACGGATCCTGCCCCCTTAAAACAGCTTTCCAAAACATTCCTGTTCCATGACACGATATTTGCCTACGTCGCACACAAGAGTAATTTGGGTAAATCATAGCCAAAATTATTTTTTACCCTAAATGATCTGCTCATACTTTAATATTGACTAAAAAACTGTTATAACTCAATTAGGATTAATTTCGAACCGTTTCAGGACATTTCTCCACATATCAGTGAGTATCCGTATCGAAAAAAATACCGTTGTAGACAAACAGTTTTTGTTTTAATTTTTGATGGCCAATCGTTTGAATATTCTACCAACAGATGGAAAATAGATTTGTACGTCATAAGTTGATGCGCATCTAGCTCGCCAAGAGGATAAGCAATCGATAAATAATTAGAATTTTAACAGTTATTGGATTTTTCGTCTAAAAGAATACAATGCAATATTGCATTTGCAATTCATGAAATCAAATTTCTTTTTAATGGAATAATAAACCTGACTGGTACGTTTTGTCTGGAACGCTTTCTCCATGCCTTCTACAAAAGTTGTAGTTGTATGCCTCATTTGTACAAATAATCTGATCAACAAATTTCAAGATATCACAAACGGATTATTTTGACTCTCTATGTTTTGTAAATATGAATCGCATCAACAAAACTAGGAGTCAGCCTAAGCCCATCAGTCTTAAAATTTTAATAAAAAAGTAGATGAATATTCATAAGAATTACTTCATAATTAGGTGAAAATTTGACAGCATAATCAGGTAAAAATTTTACAGCTGGAACAACTCCTATTCCCATGAATGTAAAATCATGACATTTATTGGGTAATTTATTCAATTTTCACCCACAACTTTCAAGTCCATTGAAAATCCTTTAGATACCCGTCATTTCTGAAAGTTGGGACCATAAAACTCGATGAAAAGGACTTTTATGCGTATAATAGTGTCGATTTTTTCAAACAATGGTGTGAATGAACGTTGTTGACTATTGTTGGATCGAGAGTTGTGAAGATTTGTTTTGCGTTGATAAATGTTTATTTCTAAGAAAATAATGTAAAATTCATGAATCATGTACGGTACGATATTAACAAAAATTCAAAAATAGCCTAAAAGTTTGTTTGATTTTTAATCAGCAAAACTCGTATCAATGAGTTTATTTTGTTGAAATAAGGCCGGAACAAATTTGGAATTTTACTTTTGTCACCTCCATCACCCCCCCCCCCCCCTTCAAATTTTTCAAAAAGTCAGAGGGGGGAAATAAATTAAATGTCTTATTTAAAGAGTTGGTTTGCACTGTGTTTTGTGTGTTTTAAGCTTGTTTTGTAATGCATCCTTACCATATTATATGTGTTACTGGATTATAAATCCTAAAAAGCTGTAATTTTCAGTTTATTACATATAAAAATGGTTTATTAATTTTGGAGTCAAGGTTTCTCCAATAATATACGAGTTTTTTATTTTATCTTAGGCTTCTTCTGATTGCTTATTTTGTTTTAAATTTTAAATTGGTAAATTTTAAATTACCGTTCTGGTAATAAACTTATTATCTTGATCTGAAAAAATTCAAATTACAATTATTAATACACCGCTGAGTTAACACATTTGAAATGTATTTTCACTGAGAATATGTACTTTAGTTCCAAATTTGACCAAAAGTATGGGGTCACGACAAAGCCGAAAATTTTTAGTTTCATCACCTTTGTCACCTGTAAGATTTAAAGAATTTTACTGCAAATTTTTACTATCCCTATTTGAAACCTATTATACTGCCGTCCTATGCATATTTATCTCAAAGTCGCTCAGGTTTGAAAAAAAAATACGGTACAAAAGCTCATAGAAAACCAATATGTTTCACAGAACCAATTTTCTTCATATTATTTTTCAAATTCGACACATATATATATCAAAATAAAACAATCTTAATTAAGTTTAATGTTGCATCCAACTGCAACATTTCTGCAGTGTTCCTTAAATTGTAAAAATCTTAAACACAATATGCAATTTTAATATTTTTCTCTTACAAGAAGAAAAAAAAGACGGTAAAAAACCTGGAGATAGATGTTTTGAAAAATCGAATTATGAGAAATGTTATTAATGTTATGAAAAACAAAAAAAGGCATGATTATTGATCAAAACATATTCATTGGATGGTTATATGTGGCAAAAACATGGTTTTGGAGCATATGAGTCTTAAAAATGATAAATTTACCTGAATTTCCATTTTATTATTTATTGTCCACCCCGTCGGCACATTTTGATGGAAGGTGACAAAAGAAGATTTTAAGATTTGTTCCGGCCTAATTCAGTATCGGTTAGACATCAGGACATTCTTTTTTTCTAAATTGCCTACATTGAGGCGTTTTCCGCGAAATTCTTGATTTTCTTTAAATTATTTTTAGAAATATAGTATTTTTTTTTCAAATTTGGAAGCATATTCGTTTTCAGGGAGTCGGAATTCAGTATGTGAAGTAATTTCAAAAACTCAAAATAATCGCATTGACAAGTGATCAATGGAATCCCCCCAGTTTTTATTTTAGTGTTCATTTTCAGCACAAAAACCACATTTGATAGAAAATTTCTGTACATGAGCCCGTGAGGATTACCGTCGTACTTATTTTCCTGTATTCAGTTGTTTGGCATTGTCAACATTGAAGAAAACAGATAAAACCAACCGGGAAAAATTATCCTTTTCATACGAAATTACGGTATTCCTGAAAACCTATTGATGTTATGTTAACAGCTGTGGAAGTGCTCATTGAACACTAAGCTGAGAAGCAGGCTCTGTGCCAGTGAGGACGTAATTCCAACAAAAAGAAGAAACTCAAATGACATAGAATTTTAAACCATGGCACCATAGCGTCTCTTACAAAGCATTTCTGTTTATTTCAAAAATTTGTTAAATCTGATTTGGCGATGTCATGTGTAAAAAATGTGATATACGTTATTTATAAAATTAGCAATTTTACTTAAGTCGGTTATACAAATAAAAGAAATATGTTTAAATTTCAATTTTCTTGGACTTCACATTGAACAAACGCATTAAGAACATGCACTTGAATTGATTAGGGATAGAAGGTTATTGAAAAGCGGGCAAAAACATTCGGAAAAAATGATAAAAATTAATATTTTCAAAAGGCTTAAAATTTCAAGTGCGGAAATATGCGGACGAGTTTTATGCTGTAACTGACAGATAACATATGTAAGTTTCATACTGTGGTCGAAACATTGCCGGATATTGCCGTATAAGGTAACTTTTTCTATACTGAAGTTTACCAAAAATGACTAAAAGTTCGTTTTGCAAAACAGTCTTAAAAATAAACAAATAAAAAATATTTTTTGGAAATTTTTATGCAGAAGCTCTTCTTGTATTTATAAACAAAAAGTTCAGTAAAAAATATATGTTTATTTTGGCAAAATTGTCTCATGTACAAAATAATTCTGATTAAATAATATAAAAAGTTAAAAAAAAAACATTTAAAATCCTGCTTTTTTGAACTCTTTTAACATTTTTTCAAGGTTATATGACGTCTTTTCAATGTAGCCACAACATGTGGCATACTATTAGCTATGTTTAAAAAAAATAGCGGGGTCAAAAATCACAATTTTTCAAAATCGAAATTATGGCCACGAATTTGTTCTAGGTGCTCCTCTGTGCGTCAATGGTCTTTTCACCACAACTGTGATTTAGATAAATGATAATGAATCATACTACTTTGCAGCAGCTTTTCGGGAAAATATGCTAGAAGATCCTACTCTCTAATTTATAGAATCTTCTGGAACTTTTGAAATATTTCACAACAGAAGAAACACTACAACAGCATATAAGGCTAGAATTATTTCAGGTTAGAACACTACAACTGTATTGAGGCCACGTGCTCGATGGAGTATGGCCAGAGCATAAATTTAGGCGATTTTGCGGTCATCAGTATCATGCGATTTGAAAGATTATACCGTAATCCGGGATAACATTGATCATTTTTTTGAGTTTTTCTCAAATTTTTCATTTCACAATACAAATGTTACAAGTTTTATATTTTTAAAACAAGTACTGGCTCCCACCGCTCCTAATTTTATACCTTGTTTTGTTTTTCGAAAGATTTAAACATGTTTAAATAAATGTTATAAGTGATTTTTTGATTCAGCTGATATGGGGTAACATTGATCACCCAAGTAAACAACGTTCGGTAATATTAGAAATGTCGTTACTTACTAAAATCATGACCCCTGAAGCCGAATATGAAGACCAAACTATTACAAGTCATTTACTTTTTGAGTTATTTCAAAATTAAAAACACCTTGAACCGCGGAATACGCCTAAAAGTAGGCAATTTCCTAAGGAAATTCTACATTCTTAATTGTAATTAGTTAATGTTGCCTAAATGAATAAACTTATAAAAGATTTGACAACGGAATCGTTTTTGGCGATGTCATATTTAGTAACAACCGCATTTTTCTTGATCACATCGTCTGCAGAACTCATGTGAGACATGAATTTTTGGTAGTGTCAGTGAAAGTGCTAGAAATCATTGATTCAAAAAGTTGACAAATTTACGCATGAAGTAAATGCAATTTTGGCAAAAACCTTAATTTTCATTAGCTTATGAATATAAGAAAGAGAGGCACTATTCATTATTCGAAAATGTTTCATCAATAAATCTTTATTTGAACTTTTAACGAGATGAGTCATTCCGATCAATGTTACCCCGGATTACGGTACGTAGCTTTTTGCTTTAAAATTTCGTTGGAACATGGCTAGCCACGTCGGGTAAGCTAGTTATGTACGATTTTGAATGGTAATAAATCAGCCATTTATCGGTAGATTTTCAATGTTTTCCCACCAATCGGTCGGAAATTTATACAACATTTTACTCAAATGGAGAAAACTTTTGATTTTTGACGATAGACTGTCGAAAATTGGGAAAATGTCGACCCCTTTCTTACGCAACCAAACTCGTTCATATTGTCTTCCACGATTCTTTTGGGTTGGGAAGCGCACTATAAAAGCAGACCATTTTCAGCTTATTCGCTCATTCTTCTTTTGATTACATCTTACGGCAATATATTGGGTGTCAATTAAAAATCTAAAATGTTGGGACCGTCACAATATTATGTTAGAGTTTGAACTAAAGGACGGCTGCAACTATGAAAATCGACTAAAATTCAAATGCAAAAAATCACTTGGCGTAGTTAACGTCATGCGGTCGTGTCTTGTACACAACCCCCTCTGATTTTTTTTATTTCCGTACAAAGTGGGCCGAAGGGTCTCAGATTTTCATGAAACTTTTTTCCACAGGCAAAGCTCATCAATATATGAATGAAAACAAAATGAGGAAAATTCAGAGTCGCTTATTTTCCCGGAAAACTCAGTTGGAATTTTTTTGTTTTCTTCTGACACTACTTACTTTTAAAAATCATAACTCAAGAACGAAGCATCGCAGAAACAAAGTTTTTTTTATGAAAATGAAAGCAAACTTTCTCAAGGAATAAAAAAAAATTAACTGGAAAAAGTTTTCTACAAAATTTTCCACCGTTGAGAAAACTCGTAAAGAAAATCCGGAAAAACTATGCTCCAACTCGTGGAAAATTTTCCAAAAAATATTTTTGAGAAGATAATTTCATAAGCTTTAATCGCTGAAATTTTTGAAATGGTGTTTTTTTTTTTCGTTTTTGAGTTATGGCCAATTTTGTAAAAAATGTGCAAATGTGCCATTTTGAGCCTTTTCTTTGAAAAATCATAACTCAAGAAAGAAGCATCGTAGAAACAAAGTTTTTTTTTTATGAAAATGAAAGCAAATTTTCTCAGGAATAAAAAAATATTGACTGGAAATAGTTTCCCACAAAATTTTCCACCGTTGTGAAAATTCGTAAAGAAAATCCAGAAAAACTATGTTCCAATTAGTGGAAAACTTTAAAAATATATTTTTGAGAAGGTAATTTCATAAGCTTTAATCGCTGAAATTTTTGAAATTTACTTTTGTTTTCGTTTTTGAGTTATGGCCAATTTTGTTGAAAATGACCATATAAGCCTTTTCTTTGAAAACCCATATTTCAATCGAAGTGTAGGAAAAACAAAGATTTTTTATCAAAGCAATTGCAAATTTTCTAAAACATCTGAAAAAAAGATATGGGATTGGTTTTAATAAAGTATTAGTCGGAATGGATGATATTTTTCATGAAAAATTACACCGCTAAGAAAAACTGAAAAAAACTGTTTCTGCCTCAATTTTTCATTACGCTGAAAAGGGATTCTGTCTTTTCTATGGAACAAATAAGATTTTTTTTTTTAATTTTATTTATTCAATTATTCAGTATATAACTTACATTTTCATCTTAATGCTATCTGATTCCTATTTGACAAAAAAAATGTTTCTGTGACGCTTTTATCTTCAGTTATGATTTTCGAACGAAAAGACTTGTACGAGAAATCTGGGCATTTTTCATAAAACTATGACCAAACGCAGGAATTAAAAAGTAGTACATCTTAAAAATTTCAGTGATTGAAATTTATAAAATTCTGTTCTCAAAAATATTTCTTTGAAAATCTTACACGACTTGGAACATAGTTTTTCCGACTTTTCTTTACGAATTTTCTCAACGGTGAAAAATTTTGTGGAAAACTTTTTCCACTTAATTTTTTTTTATTCCTGAGAAAATTTGTTTTCATTTTCAGAAAAAAAAACTTTGTTTCTATGATGCTTCGTTCTTGAGTTATGATTTTTCAAAGTAAGTAGTGTCAGGGGAAAACAAAAAATTTCCAACTGAGTTTTCCGGGAAAATAGGCGACCCTGAATTTTTCTCAATTTGTTTTTATTCATATATTGATGAGCCCTGCCTGTGGAAAAAGTTTCATGAAAATCTGAGACCTTTCGGCCCAAACCCGTACGGAAATAAAAAAAATCCTTAGGTGAACTCAAACTATTGCACGATGGCATGAATGACTGTTTCATTCATTTCGAATAGTTTTCAGATTTTTAGGCAAAAAAAAATTGTGAGTACTACAGTAGCCAAGCAAAGTATATCACAGCCAGCAAAGCCAGTAAAACTCACGCCCATCGCAGTTGTAAGCAAAAAACCCTGAAACCCTGAAATGAATCTTATAATACTGCATAATTCAGTGGAAGAAAATAGGCTGTAAATTTAGGATAACCCTGGCTAAGTTATGTGTATGGCAGTAGTTAAAATTATTAGGCAAACGAATTATTTCTTTCACTCATGAATAATTTTGAATGACTGAATGAATCTTAGATCTGTGAAGAAATCATAAAATTCTATGCAAGAATAAAAACCGCCCATTTTGACAAAAATGGCACAACTTTGTTCTCATATATTTTGAAACCGAATAGTTTGGGATATATATAGTGTTCCACAAAGCTTTTAATTTTGTCTTGGTGGACAAATTTGCAATAGCATGTCTTCTTCTAAATTTTTTGAATAAGTTTAAAACTCTTGGAAAGAATTCACATTATTTGGTCGGCGTTAAGTCAGAGTGGACCAAGTAACATTTTTCGAATTTTGAAAAAATTGGGCGTAAATTCTAATGCTTCATAATTTTTTAACTCGTTTAAATTTTGGTCCAATATTTCTACAAATTTTTGTATTACTTTCAAACAATATAATTTGAAGTGATAATCACGAAAAATCATAACCAAACCTTTGATAGAACGATTTTTTGATGGACTATGTGTACTTGGTCCACTTTGACTGAACAAAAGAACACCGTTCAGTGAGTTGGATCACTCTGACTGAACAATTTATTGGGAAATAACAGTCATTTAATCATTGCATGGTCAAAATTGGTGCGTATATCTTAGAGATAAACAGATTATCAAGACCAGAGTTGCTCAGCATCAGTCGAATCAGCTAATGTACTAGAACTATCAATATCACTTGCGAGCTGTCAATATCACTTTGATTTGGCAACCAACTGCAGTGATACGACAACGCACTCTAGATCATAATCACTGCAAAATTAGTGATCACGTGGTAATTATCGAAGTTATCAATGTTTTTCAGTGATCAACACATAGTTTCAATCCATCTGCAGCACTGTTAAAAATGTCGTTCTGATAAATTGCCATTTTATTTGCTTAATTTACGGCTAAACTTATCCCATCAGTGATATCCATAGTCTATAGCCATCAATGCACCGGTGATGGGGTAGACAGCATGATGCTGATGTGATACAGAATGGTCTGAATTGTATCGCAATCGGCCTGTACAAATCAGCAAATTTTAAGCGTTGATACTGACTGCGAGCAACTCTGATCAAGACCCATCGAAACCAGTATTTTATGGCTAAGTAGCCCGTCATTCGTTTTGGCAGCCATGTTGACATAGCAGCTCGCAATTTCACAGTGAAAATTTGATCCCGTGAAGTTTATACGGTGCGCTCATTGTAATTATTAATAATCCAAAACATGGAACTGTTCATCACAGATACGAAAACTACTCAAGAGACTGTTATGCCTTTGCAGCGCTAAAGCATAAATGCTATAAAGAAACCCCGTTAACTCCCCCACTCAGCTACTTTGATTGATTGTTCTTTCCATCCAGTAATGACTATTTGTGTTTGCTACCAATCGTAGTTGGCGTGTCCTGTCCATGCATGAAGTCCCAATCAACTTAGTCCCAGTACTTTACCGATGGCTATGATGGAGTCCCCCATTTGAACCGATCAAATATTTTCGCCTAATGCCACCGCTCCAGCAAATAAGCAGTCTAGTCAATATCGATTTCCTCCGTGCGGCTGTTTGTCCACTGCATTAGCAAAATGAACCATTGTTGGACAGTTTCTAGTAGTTGTTCCATCTGCTGCGTGGCAAGGAACCATAAATCCAGAGTGGTTGCAACAAATCTCATAAATTGTTCAAACATTGTTGGATAGGAATGTTGGCAGCGCATCCATTGGCCAACTTGGAACGACACGCGATTGCTAACACTGACTGACTATGCATGGATGGATCTATGAATGTTGGATGTGCGAATCACGATCATAAATCAAGATTAGCGAGCAACATGCTTTCGTATGACGGGATAACTTGCACCACCGGTAGCAGGCATCGGTGAAGCTTTTTTCGGGATGAAGCTATTGAAAGCTGACAGATCTGGTCGGTCACACCTGTTCGCTTCAACAGATGAGACAATCAATCACGTTTAATTATTTGGGATTGTTCGTGTTGCAGCTCCATGGCAAACTTGTTGCCCCAACGTTGGCATCAACTTTGAAGGCTTGGTTGATTTATTTTCTTATATGTTTTACGAGTTTTCAAGTGTTCCATTCAAAAAATGCGTGAAAATGGCTTTAACGATTGCAATGTTGAACGTCGTTGATGTTCTATTAAATTTTCCCGCTCGGGTTATCGAACGGATATTACTTCATTCAACTTGGAGCACCATTATCGACGTGCTCCATACCGCGCAGAAGAATTGAAAGTAACTTATAGAGCAGTGATTCCCAACCATTTTGGAGTTGCGGCGTGATTTCCGATGTATTTCCTCAGGATTCTCTCAGGAATACTAATTGATTGCCACATTGCTCTCACAGGATTTCCTCTGAACTCACACCGGATCATCTCAGAATTTCCAGAGGATTTCCACAGGACATTCAAAAGAATCCCAGCATTTAAGTAAGATTCTCGATGTATTTTCCAACCATTTGTTCACTATTTCCGCAGTATTTTCACAACATTTGCACGGTATTTCAACATAAGTTTCACAGAATTTCAAGAGTATTTTCACTAAAAGCCCAGGATTCTCATAGGAATTCAAGAATTCCCATTGGAATGCCAGAATCGTCACTGGAATTCTTAGATCCACACCGGAATCCCAAAATCCACACTAGGAATCCAGGTTCCATACTGTAATCCTACACGCTACGAAAAAATCATGCGATTTTACGTCTTTTGGATGCACATAAAACAAGCGAGCCATATGACGCGAATTTGTGTCACATTTTAAATACGATGGTGTCTGATTCATGGAATGTCAATCATAGCGGCATCGTTTAACATGATGAAGATGTAAAACTACATCTTTCAGAACCCATTTTTACGTCATTGCATCACTTACATCATGTGTCATTCAGTCTTAATGTGAATTACGTCCGGAGTGATTTTAATTATTTTTAAGAGTGTATGATCCACACTGAAATCCAAGGATCCATACAATAAATTTAAAATCCCCACTAGTATCCCAATATCTATACTGAAATCCTATTATCTACATCGCACACTGGGCCAGGAGCAGAACTTAGCCAGACAAAACCTCTAGCGCTTTGGGAGTGCATTTCTCCGGGTTGATGTCAAAGTAGACTTATCTTGAATTTATTTGTTCTTTAATTTGATGATAAAAGTTAGTTGGAAATTTCGCCGCATAGGTGGCGCTGCGATGCAAACTTTTTTATTTCGCATCCTAGAGCTTCCGCGTCTTCGAAAAAGTTTTAGGACTTGTAAAATTACGAAAAGTTGTCGAAGACACCAAAGTTCTTGGACTTCAAATAACAAAGTTATGTTAAAAAATGTAAAAAACAGTTAAATTTTACGTTTTTAACACTTCTTACGTCAAAATTGTAAAATGTTTCATTTTAAACACCATGCATCACTGAAATTCGATAACATGCATGTAACGGATGAAAAAAAATCTTGGTTTTGTTTAAATATTTTGATTTTTGAACAAATTATTGTAAAATTATCATAATTTTTAACATAACTTTACTCAAAAAGTTGCAAGTTTTTGCAAAAACTCAACAATGTTACGAAATACGCTATATTTCATCTACCATATGTCAAAGTTTGCCGGAAGTATATTATGATATATTTGAGATATCTGAGTTCAATTTAACCACCTTTTTCATACATAAATAGAATATATTTATTGTTGTTTTCTTACAAAATTCTTTATAAGCATGACTGACCGCCTACAGTTGCTACTTGGTTATTGCAAGAACAGCTCTATTTACATAGGGAACCAACAGACCGATGCTTTCATTATTAGAACAAAAAATAATCGCGCCAGCTGCTCCAGAATGTAGGTCAATTTGGGGATGGGGAGGAAATGTTGACATATTATATGCATATTGGAAGCCGAGAAGTCCTCTGCACTTCCACAATAACACACTGGTAGTTTTGATATGGGAAAGGATTCGTTTTGGTAAACGATATAATTTGAAATTAATATATACATATTTATTCAATCTGTACGTAATCTGTACGACTTAGTCGAAGATGAAGTATAAATAAAAAAAATATATACGGATGAGCTATACCAATAGTGCGGTTATCATGCAAACCGGACAAGATTGACTCTTACATTATACAGTGCCCGTTCGATTTTGGCACGGATCGGTTTTGGCCACAAAACTGTTCGATTTTGGCAACACGGATATCCATATACAATAAAATGGATCATGGTAAGTCACCAATCTTTTCAATCCCAATGTTTCTGTGGGACTTTTTAAGATTTACCATGTAAATTTAATTCATGTTAATTATTGTGGTGATAAAACCATTTATAAAAACAACCGTTCGATTTTGATACGGTTGAAGAAGACAGCATGCAAGTTTCTAGTCATTTTAACACGCGACTAACAAAAAGTATTTGATTAACAAATCTTAAATGATGCAATGGGTCAAAAATCTTGTAGTATAATGATCAAATTAATGATAAATCTATTCTATTTATATGGAAAAGATAGTTATTTTGAATTTAGATATCTCAACTATATCAAAATATACTTCCGGCAAACTTTAACATTTGGTAGATGAAATATTGCGTATTTTGGAACATTGTTAAGTTTTTGCAAAAACTTGCAACTTTTTGAGTAAAGTTATGTTAAAAATTATGACAATTTTCCAATAATTTGTTCAAAAATCAAAATATTTCAATAAAAACAAGATTTTTTTTCATTCATTGCATGCATGTTATCGAATTTCAGTGATTCATGGTGTTTAAAATGAAATATTTTACAATTTTGACGTAAAAAGTGTTAAAAACGTAAAATTTAAGTGATTTTCACATTGTTTAACATAATTTTGTTATTTGAAGTCCTAGAACTTTGGGGTCTTCCACAACTTGTCGTATTTTTACAAGTTCTAAAACTTTGCCGAAGACGCGGAAGCTCTAGGATGCGAAATAAAAAAGTTTGCATCGCAGCGCCACCTATGCGGCGAAATTTCCAACTAACTTTTATCATCAAATTAAAGAACAAATAAATTCAAGACAAGTCTCCTTTGACATCAACCCGGAGAAATGCACTCCCAAAGCGCTAGATGTTTTGTCTGGCTAAATTCTGCTCCTGGCCCAGTGTGCATCGGAAACCCAGAATCCATACTGAAATCCCAAGATCCGGAATTCCAGAATTTCAGGACCAATGTTTGAATCCCATGATCCACACTGAAATCGCAAGATCCACTCTGTAACTCCGTGATCTCTACTGAAATCTAAGGTTTCACACTGGAATTCTATAACCTACGTCACAATCCTTGGAACCAAACTGAAATATCAGGATTAACACTGGAATCTCAATATCCACACTGGAACAGTGTTATGGAAAACTCAATTTCTCATAACTCACGTTTGAGATTTTTCATGCGTGAGTTGTCAATCACGCAACTCAGCAGTCAAAAAATCATGGATGAGTTGGCTCACCTTTTTAACTCGTTGTCTCGTATTTCCACAGTTCACTCACACAAGCCAATAATTTATTTATTTTTTCTATCTTTATTAACAAGATTTTTAGCCTTGGCTAGTTCATCTCGGGACCAACGGCTTTACTTCCCTTCCGAAGGAAGTCGTCACTGAAATTTTTAGTGACTATGTCGGGGATGGGATTCCATCCCAGGTCCTCGGCGTGAGAGGCGAGTGTTCTAACCACTACACCTGGTCCGTCCCCTGAGATAATTTCTTGTTAGTCTGATAAAATTATAGTAATCCTTTCTATCGTAAACAACAACATTCGGGTTTCACGAGTTTTTGACGGGTTTTGCGACTGAATCATTTTTTACGGCTTTAGGACATTTCGTCGAATGACATTTGGTCGAATGACGTTTGGTCGAATGACGTTTGGTCGAATGACATTTGGTCGAAAGTACATTTGGTCGAAAGGACATTTGGTCGAATGGACATTTTGTCGAATGGCTTTGGAAAATTTATTTTGGTCGAATGATATTTAGTTGAACGGAATCATTTGGTAAAAATGATGATTGTTTCCTAAGTTTTGCAAAATTGATAAGATAACTTATTCTTTTGAATAATCTAAATTAATAACTGTTGTTGAATAAATAATGGGACATTTAATGTAGTCTTATTTTTAAATTCAATACATTTTTTTTTGTAGTTATGCCAAAATCTAGGATTTCAATGATTATTCAAATATAATTTTTAGTAGTTTTTTTTGTCCAGTGACTGACATTTTTAGCTCTAGTGAATTTATTATTCTCATATTTTGAAAAACTGCTCAACAAGTTATATTTTTACTCAACGATGTGAACATAATGTTTTCTTTGTTTATTATTCTTTTGAAATATCATCGTTCTTTGTAATGAAAATCAGCTCATCTAATGGAAGCATTCGGAGAGAGTACTCGGGATCTTTCTTTAAATTCCGGGACTTGCAGCTCACGGACGTGGATAAGAATTTTGAATGCGGAAATCAGAACTCTACTAATGGCCAATTGGTTGATTCTGACTTCCAGCTTAATAACATTCCTCAGGCAAATATATGGCAGTATCGGTTAAGGGAAGACAAGTTGACTAAAGTGAAAAAAGTTGGCTCGTGTCCATTTTAGATCAGCTAATCTCGAATCTCAGAACATGCCTGAACTAAAAAGCATTATGAAACATAAAAAAACGCAAGAGGAAGATTTTCAAAATTTTGCTAATCTCATATAGATTGTTGGCAAAATGGCTGATACTTCAATCTCTCTTGCATTAATGAAAAAATGCTACATACTATTTAGACTCGAGCACTATTCTTTCCACGAAATGTAGGTTCGACCAATGCTGTCTGTTATAACTAAGCCTTTTCGACCAAATGTCCGTTCGACCAAATGTACTTTCGACCAAACGTCATTCGACTAAATGTCATTCGACCAAATGGCATAGATTCGTTCTTTCCATCATATGCTTTCTGTTGTAACTATACCATTTCGACCAAATGTCCATTCGACGAAATGTCCGTTCGACCAAATGTACTTTCGACCAAACGTCATTCGACTAAATGTCATTCGACCAAATGTGTTTCGACCAAATGTCATAGATTCATTTTTTACAGTTTGAGTTGATTGAGTGATTTTGCATCAAAATCTCAAGCGTGAGATTTGCGAAACGGATCTCTAATGAGAGCGTATTGATTGAGATTTGAGTGTGAGTCTATCAACACTTCACTGGAATCCTAGGGTCCAAACCTGGAATCCCAAGATCTACACTGACACACTACGATCCAAACAACAGTTCCAGGATCCACAATGAAATACAACAAACCATATTGAAATCCCAATATCCACATTAGAAACCTAGGGTCTACGAAGCAGTAACACAATCTACAGTAGAATCCCAGGATCCATACCTTAACAGCAGGAAGCACACTAGGGTTGCAACCCAGGATCCACACTGGAATCTCAGAATCCATATTGAAGCCAAAGCTCCACATTGGAATCCAAGGGTCCACACTGAAATCGCAGTATCCGCACTGGAATCCCAAGATCCGCATTGAAACACAATAATTCATATTGGCAACCCAGGATCCACACTGGAATTCCAGAAAAAACACTGGAATCCCACGATCCACAATGGTATCAATGCAGTGTGGATCTTGGGTTTCCTGTGTTGAAACTAAAATATCAAAATTCACACTAAAATCACTGGATCTACACTGAAATCCCAGAAACCACACTGAAAACCTAGGATCCACATTCGAACCCAAGTATCTACACTGGAATACCAAGATCCACACTGAAGAATAAACATTCACACTGGAATCTCAGGAAAAACACTGGAATCTTAGAATCTGCACTGATATGCCAAAATCCACAATTGATTTACAAGAATCCTTGGATCAATACTGGAATCCTAAACTCCACACTGGAAATGCACACTGGAAACCCAGAATCCAGACTAAAATCCCAGGATCCACATTGAAATTCTGGGATCTACACTGGAATTCTGATAACCATACTGGAATGCCTAGACCCTTACAAAAATCCTAGGATTTATACTGAAAAACCAAATACACATTGAAATCACAGGTTTCACATTGCAATCCCAGCATCCTCACTGAAATTCCCCGGTCAATACTGAAGATCCACACTAGAATGCCAGGATTGACACTGGAACACGAAGATCTACACTGAAATCCCAAAATGCAAACTGGATTCCCAGAATCCATACTGAAATCCTAAGGATCTACAAAAAAAATCCCGCCAATCACACTGGCATCCTGGGATCTATATTGAAATCCCAGGATCCGCAGTGGAATACCTAGTTTTTTACCGGAACACGAGGACTTACACTGGAATCTTAGAATCCACACTAGAATACCAAGATCCACATGGGAATCTAAGGATCCAAACTGGAAAGAGTTCCTTTCTAAAATACCACACTACACTACCACTGGATCTTCTTCTTCTTCTTCTTTTAGGTATTACGTCCTCACTGGGACAGAGCCTGCTTCTCAGCGTAGTGTTCTTATGAGCACTTCCACAGTTATTAACTGAGAGCTTTCTTTGCCAAAGTTGCCATTTTCGCATTCGTATATCGTGTGCCAGGTACGATCATACTCTACACCCATGGGAGTCAAGGAAATTTCCATTACAAAAAGATCCTGGACCGACCGGGATTCGAACCCAGACACCTTCAGTATGGCTTTGCTTTGTGGCCGCGGACTCAAACCACTCGGCTAAGGAATCTTCACAGGAACTCCAGGATCCACACACTGAAATCTAAAGAACCATATCATAATCCCGAGATTTACACTGTTATCAAAGGATGCACATTGAAATGCCAGAATCCAAGCAGGAATCTCAATTCCAACGCCCACCTAATCCTTATGCCATCCCGCTGTTAGTGTTGTCATGTAAAGTGTTGAATATGTGGGGTGTATCAATAATAATTTTATAGTGTTTGATTTGGCGGTTGATTTACTGGGAGTGGCTCATTTGATTTTTATAACTGTTATACATATGTACTCTACCGGGTACCCCCGTTGGTTTGACCACATTTAATGTGAACACTTTTTAATTTGTACCCCGCTAATTTGCACATCGTTCAGATTAAAACTGGTTCAAACGTCATTTAGCTCATGGAACGGAGTGAAGTGGAATGGAACGCTGTGGAACGGAACGCAGAATCAAAACAAAACAGTGAAAGACGTGACCAGAAATGCGTTTCTAGGGTGACTAGATGTTCGAATTAAAAATGAACCCCGATGGTTTGCATGAGGTATCGTTCAAATTAACGGGGCTGTACGGTATATCCAACTGTTTCTCTAGCTCAGACAGGGCCGCATTTATGGGGGGCCGAGAGGGCCATGGTCCCCGGACCCCCACAAATCTCTACAGACATATAAATATGTAAATAGTTAAATTTTTACGAAAAAAATAGAATCGATGCAAAAGTACATACTTTTTGGAATTGCGTTATATGATTTGGATTTTTTTTTTAAAGTTACCCTGGAAAATTTAACATGATGTAAAATAAAATACTAAAACAAAATATTGGAACTTGTGGAATGAGATTTTGCTGACTTCACGAAAAAAAAGATTATTTTCGATATTTTTCAAGGAAGTCCTAAGTCTTCTAGGATCCGGTGATTCTTCCAACGATTTTCTTTGTTTATCCTCCACGATGTGCTCACGTTGGAGTGCTTAAGCATTTATTCAAAGAAATTGTGGAAAAAAGCATCCCTTGAAAAATCGCTGGAAGAATTTCTGGGATAATTTGTAGGGGAATCTCCAGAAGAATTTTTAGAGTGATCCCTATATAAGTCACTGAAAATATTCCAGATTCTACAAATCACTACAAAATTTCTTCGAGTTTTGTGAGATGAAATTCTTGAGATCCTACTGAATAACCATGTTCAAGTCTTTGAATTTATCACTAAAGCCTGTAGATGTTTGCATTAGAATTCACTGCAACCAGAATAAGGAAAAAAAGATACTTTAGAGACCATTTTAACCAAAATAGAGATCTTACAGACTTTCCATTAAAAAAAGAGACTTCTTAGAGACTTGCAATAGAGACCAAGTTTCTCGAAAAAGATCTGCTATCAGCCTTACACCAATTTCTTCAACTCAAAACTGTTAAGTAAATCTGTATGTTCAACAACTTGCATATTATACAGTATGGCCCATAAAAAAATGCGAAAATCGTCATATCATGTCTAATGGTAGTTTATATAAGGAAAAACTGAACAAAACATAAATGCTATTCATTATTTGTATTGTTTAATCTATTCAGATCTATTTAGTTTAATCTATTTAGATGATTTTTATCTCATACTTTCACCTTACAAGAGAGGAATTGGAAGCATACCTTCAAATGTTATAATGCGGTCATCGAGTTCAATATCTTTGTGATGAAAGCTTCTTATTCATCAACGATGAGATGAGCTTCTTCACAGACCTTGTCTCCAGCATTCGCCCAAATCAAATGATAGAATGGGTTCATACCTGGATTATTAGAGACTTAAACATACTTTCGAAGAAACGGCTCAATCTGGAAAGCCGTGGTTGAATTTTCATATAAGTGTGATAAACGGCTCTGTTTTGCTCAAAACCTTTGAGCTAGTATTAATATAAGTTGTCTCTAACCGAAGTAACAAATTTCTTCATCAAAATCTGTTTTAGACTTTCGCATGTATTTTTCATTAAACTTTATCAAAAAATTAAGGCATGTCAAACCCATAAGACGTAAATGCCCTCAAAACTATGATCCTGACAAGATATTTTATTGTGACCATGAAAAACACGTTCTTTAAAAACTCCTCCTTCCTCAGATACCATACTAACTAATATTTTCAATGATAAAGTGTGATTTTTGAAGGTGGAGAGTTTATCATTAGAGTATACGACAATCAGACGCTCACAAAAACATTGAAAATAACGCTTGTGGATGCTAAATTCACGTTCAAACAATTTTCGCATTTTTTTATGGGCCATACTGTAATATGAATAGAATTTGATTTTAGGTACCAATAAGAAGGGAATCATCCAATGATTTTTTTTTTGTTGGAGAATAATCCCCAAACACATTGAATTTACCCTGTTAAAATCTAAAATTTACAGAGATGTATTAACTATTTAAGATAAAATTAGTTACATGTCGGACTCGATTATCCGGAGTACCGTAATCCGGGGTATCATTGATCAGCGGGGTAACATTGATCGGAATGACTCATCTCGTAAAAAGTTTGTATCATCATTTATCGATAGAACATTTCCAACCCATGAATGGTGCTTCTCTTTCTAATATTCATGAGCTAATAAAAGTGAAGATTTTTGCCTTATGTGTAAATTTGTCAACTTTTCGAAATAATGATTCCAATGGATAAGGATGACACTACCGAAGATTCATGTCTAACATAAGCTCTGTAAACGATATGAGCAAGAAAAATGCGGTTCTTACTAAAAATGGCATCGCCGAAAACGATTCCGTTGTCAAAACTTTCATAAGTATGCTCAATTAGGCAACATTAATGAATTACTGTAAAGAATATAGAATTCCCTTAGGAAATAGCCTACCTTTAGGCGTATTCCGTGGTTTGGAGTGTTTTTATTTTTTAAATAACTCAAAAAGTAAATGACTTGTAAGCGTTTGGCCTTCATATTCGGCTTAAGGGGCCATGATTTAAGTAAGTAACGACATTTTCAATATTATCGAATGTTGTTTACATAGGTGATCAATGTTACCCCATATCAGCCAAATCAAAAAATCACTTAAAACATTTTTTAAAACATGCTCAAATCTCCCAAAAAACAAATTGCAGTATGTAGTCACGAGCTATGGCTGGCAGTACTTGTTTTAAAAATATAAAATTTGCAACATTTGCATTTTCAAACGAAATATTTAAGAAATATTCGAAAAACTAATCAATGTTACCCCGGATTACGGTACCGTATATTCGGGTGAAATTGATCACCTTTCACTGTTTTCCATGTCTGTTTTTCATGATGTTGCCAATTCCAAACAACTTAATGCAGGAAAACAAGTACGACGGCGAGCTTCATTGGATTATATACTCAAATTTTCATACAGTTGTGATTTTAGTGCTGAAAATCGTCTCTAAAAAAAATCACGGAATTCCATTTCGGGGTGAAATTGATCATCTATCAAAACAATTATTGTTAGTTTTGAAAACAACTTTACTTATTTAATTTGAGCCTTCTGAATCCAAATATGCTTGCCAAACTCTTAACAATGCGAAATTTATGGAATTAATAAACAATTAATTTTTAGCAATACCGCAGAAAACGCCTAAATGTAGGCAATTTCCCAAGGAATTTGATGATATCTATACAAAAATTCAATTACTACAACAAAATGAACAAATTGGTACGAATTTTGATGATAAAATTCGTTTTGAGGATATCACGGAGAACAAAATATAGTGTTCATAATCATGTTTCCGGTCAATTTAACTATATTTTAAGGTTAATTTGGAGATAACTAAAAATATAGTTGATTTGACAGTATATTGTAAAACATGACTATATCATATAGTTGTTGACAACTATATTTTTGATTGAATTTACAAACGTCAAACGTCAAAATTTAACTATATTTTAGTTGACTCAAAGTGAATTTTATTGAGTTTACAATATTTTGCAATGTTTACTCAGCATTTTGTTCTGCTTTATCAACTTATCTGAAAAGATTCGGTGCTGCTTTATCGATCTAAAAAAAAAACATAGCAAAAATGAAAACAAAGGGCGAGTCGACAAACTTGATATGTGGTCTCCTGCGTGAGAGGTGGTCATCTTAGCACCTACACTATTCCTTGCAAGTTAGAAGTAAGTAGATTTATGAGCATGACTTGAAGTCTAGGGAGGTGAATGTTTCCGAATAGTGATAATTATCAAAATTATAATTGTTATAAGTTCAAGTGGATAGCTCAATCAAAGAAGTGTGTGTATTTGATTTGACGTTAATTTAGTGTAGGCGTAAGTTAATTTTATTTCGAAACAACTATTTGTGCGTAAGTAAAAGTAATTGACAGAATTGTAATCTTAACATACAGAAATTCTTCTGCGTGATATTTCAAGCATCCTTACAAATTTTCAGGTTGACACCATGTCCAAATCCTTGTTGAAAACTATAAGTTTGTTGATGTCTGCCAATACCACATACAACACGACGATGGAATTTCCTATTATTTTCAAAGAAATAAACATTCCACAACACAATAAGCTTCACAACATGCAATTTGACAATAGTTAAGACAAACAACGTTCATTTACATAGGTTGCATTGGTTTGTGTGCTCTATTAGAGGGAAATAAAATCGTGTGACACAGTGATCAATTTCACCCTACTGATCAATTTCACCCGAATTTACGGTATCGATTTTTTTTCACTCCGGATCCTCCCGATAATCGAATCACCAAGAAAAAAAAATTAAAATCTTCGATAAAAGATCATAAATATTATGTTTTTTGTTGTTTTATTTATATGATGCGGTGGCGTAGCCAGAAATTATTTCTAGGAATAATAGGGGTCCTTACTAGAAAACAAATTTGTTCGACCAGCAACGCAAAAGACCACTTTTTTATAATTTGATCGAAATATTACGATTAAATTGAGGTTAAATCGATTTTTCCAACATGCTTGCAGTCTCCATACGAAATTCTTCGTTTCTCTTATATGGCAAAATACAATACTTTTCTAAACCAAAAAAAAAAAGTTTTGAGCATCGGAAGTATTATGAACATTGATGATAAGTATTGTTATACACATGAAGTTTGAGTTCTGAGGCAAATTAAGCAAATAAATTGCCATACAAGCTAGAAAATTTGCATGCAAGTTGGCTGAAATAGTCAAATTTAGAAAATGCTCACAAACAGCCAATATCTCAAGAACTAGACGTGCTATCATATTTCTGTAAATGGCAATGAATTCAGCAACCCTTAATTAAGTAAATAGCGGTATTTTGGTGCTTGAGATAAAATCGTGTTCCTTAGTGATATTAACACTTCAGTCGTCGCGCTGTTGTATTTTGTACAACACTAGTGAAAAAAGCTCGCTTTTCGCGCACAACAACAGCGTGGTGGTTCTGACGGTTGCAAACCACGCGACGACTCGCAGGTTAATAGAATTCTTACATAACTCGGTTCATACTCAACACGGCTGTAACTAATTGCTTTTTGATCGCATTTTTTAATCGGAATCCACAGATTTACCTATAGCCGGAATTCTAACATAATTCTGTTTAAAATAAGAATTTTCACACTATTCACGGGTGGAATTTTTCACAATATCTTAGCTGGAATCTTGTCAAAAAACTTACAGGGTAGGGAACAGTATTTATTATATTTTCAACTCATTTTCTGGTTCAGAATCTCCTCACGCTACTGTTAGGAAACCTCACATGATTCTGTTCAGAATCTTTCAATAGTTTGCATTTGTTCTGTTGTTGATTTTGGAAATTCTACTGGAATATGTGAGATTTTGAGCAAAAGTGCAGAACAGTAATTTTGATAAGTTGAAAACATTTTAAAATCAGTAAAAAGGCCCAATTAAATTGAAATAACTGGCAAAACTGAAAAAAAATCGTTTTCTTTTTTTTTTGATACAATCAACGAATAAAAAAAGTAATAATACACAGCTGTTTTATCTCGCAATGCTGTGTTGTTTTACTCACATCGAATTGTCGAATATTTCAGACTAAACTGCTTTTCAGTTTTGATATTATCTCCAATTTCACTTGGGCATTAAAACAATGTTTCGGCTCATACGAAAAATGTTGAATTTGTTGGAGAGCAGGTACATCACACACCCTTGCAGTGGAGATGTCTTGGGTAAGAATTGTAGAGGCAGTATTTAAGTGAATGAATTATAGATATCTTTACCCAGACATGAAATAAAAGAGAGGAGCTGCCTGGTAGCGATATCAGTCAGTAGCCTGCGGTGTGGAGCGGAAGAGCCTTGTTGTTTTGTTGCGTAGTTTATTGCGGCGCTTATATTAAATCCACATCCAGCGGCGGCGGTAACGCGCAGAAGATATGCGCGCAATTCAAACGCAACGTCAAAATTCAAGTAGGCTTGGATTTTTTCGTCGTTCAAGGACACAAATGTTTCAAATTTGCTAAACCTAAAACATTTGGTGATTTTCATTACTACTGCGACCGTATATCGACATTTTCAGATAATCGCATTACGTGGATTTATCTTGCAGAGCACAATATTTCAACAGAATTTTCATCCAAAAAGCGTTTTGAGTGAGTGAGTGGCTATCAAATATGACTATGTTAAACGTTATGAAATCGGCGAATGAACCCTCAGACTATTCTTCAAAAGTTTACCTATTTTGTCCCGCATTGAAGCCAAAGATGTCTGGTCACTTTATCATATATCAATCCAGAAAGCATCGTATGAAATCGCAATAACTTAGCAAAAATTGTCACCCAAACTTGGTATCGGTTGACGATGGGCCGCAAAGAACAACAAAGTATGTGTTAATGTACATGAAACATGTATTAATATTGGCAAACAATCACGTGCCAGTTATGTAACCCTTGGTGGTACAGTGGTAAGGTCCGATTCCTGATCCAGAGGTCCCGCGTTCGAGACTTGCTATAAACTTTTTTCTTATTTTCATCCAAATTGTGTAGCATCGCATATCTGATCGTAGAAAGTCTGAAAAAGTCGTGCCAAATACGTATATCAGGGTTGGCACAAAATCTGAAATTCACTCTACAGTAGCCAAGCAAAGCCAATCACAGTCAGCGAATCCAGTGAAACTCACGCCCATCGCTGCTGTAGGCAAAAAGCCTTGAAAATTGCAAAACATCCGTTGCTAAGGGCAACCCAAAATCCCGCATTTAGAGCCTTCAATGACACTAACGATTTAGAAAATGCATGCACCCAACATAGGCTACTTGATGAGATTCAACGTTTTTTGAACTACTGTAGTCAGAGAGCCACGTGACTTTCTCGAAATTCAAGTCTACTACTATTACCATTCCCAGCACTGACGCATTTAGCCTCCACTTTGGTAGGTATATAGCTTGTTCATGCATTCTATACGATTAAATTGATTCATATAGGATGATGTATAACAAAAGTTATACCAACCAAAATGTTGACTGGGGTGTGCCAGTGACGGACGTTTTGGAGATGAGAGCGACGGTGAGGCTGGAATCCCAGAATCCACAGATTCTAGATACCATGATCCATTTGTAAATCGCAAACTCATACTAGAATTCCGAAATCCAAACTGGATCCATACTACAATCGTTCAGGAAATTATACAGCGCAACTTAGTAAAAGAAATCTGAATTAAAAGACCTGTCATTAGATGGACCTTGAGCTCTTTCACAACTTTGCTGAAGATACTATCAATCCATTTTTGCAAAAAAAAAAAAACACAGTTTAATAATGGGTTTTAATTATTTCTTGTTAGTTAGTAATGTGATATTTTGCAAAATGCCATTATGTTGCTCTTGAGGAGAACATTTACTATGTGATAAGTAATTAATAATTTGGTTAAACACAACGTCCAAATGACCGAGGAACACAAAAAATATGTTATCCTTATTTATGAAATTAAACTCAAATAGATCACATTTTACAAAAAATAGGAGGTTTAAATAAACACTACAATACCGTAAATTCGGGTGAAATTGATCAGTAGGGTGAAATTGATCACTGTGTCACACGATTTTATTTCCCTCTTATAGAGCACAGGAATCAATGCAACCTATTTAAATGAACGTTGTTTGTCTTAACTATTGTCAAATTGCATGTTGTGAAGTTTTTTTTTGTGTTAAGGAATGTTTATTTCTATGAAAATAATAGAAAATTCCATAATCTTGTTCTGTGTGGTATTGGCAGACACCAATAAACTTATAGTTTTAAACAAGGATTTGGACATGGTGTCAACCTGAAAATATGTAAGGATGCTTGAAATATATCCCCAAAACGAATTCTATCATCAAAATTCGTACCAATTTGTTCATTTTGTTGCAATAATTGATTTTTTCATAGATATTAGAAGATTCCTTCGGAAATTGCCTACATTTAGGCGTTTTCTACGGTATTGTTGATAATTAATTGTTTATTATTTCCATATATGTTGCATTGTTAAGAATTTGGTAACCTAATTTGGATTCAGGAGGCCCAAATTAAATAAGTAAAGTTGTTTTCAAAACTAACAATAATTGTTTTAACAGGTGATCAATTTCACCCCGAAACGGAGTTCCTTGATTTTTTATTTTAGAGACGATTTTTAGCACAAAAATCACAACTGTATGAAAATTTGAGTATATAAGCCAATGAGACTCACCGTCGTACTTGTTTTCCTGCATTAAGTTGTATGGAATTGGCAACATCATGAAAAACAAACATGGAAAACGGTGAAAAGTGATCAATTTCACCCGAAATTACGGTACTAAAAATATCACTTGTTTGAAATGTCTTCACGGCCTACTAGGAGGCCGGTTGGAAAACCCTCTTGTAGAGCAATCGATGAAAGCGGATATGCAGTTTTATTAAGCACCAACTTCTCAGTAAAATTGATTTCATAACTCTTCAACTGTTTGCAGTGCTTTTGAATGTGAACAAACGTTTTCACATCCGCTATTCTGTCGCACGCGAGCTGGTCCGGGAGGAATCTCAACAATAGGTAGGCATGGCTGAAGAGCTTGAGCGAATTTCGGAAGATGATGGATAATCGAAATTTATTATTCAATTCCCAGTCGTCGATTCGGGGGCTCGACAGCGTAGGGTTCCGTGAGAGGAAAGAAGATGAAATGAATTTCCTGATTGTCGAGTCGGCATGAAGAGTAGTAAAGTACGTTCCGTTTCAGAGTGGCAAATCAAGTTGTTTTAGTGAAAGCGACCAGTTCTCATTTTCTGTAAGAGATTTTTTATTAATAAAACACGAGACTTCCATCGGCACGTCAATATCAATCTCATATTTGACATGCTGAGTTGCTATCCTGAATGCAAGTACTCAATTCATAGTAGTTTCTAACAATGAATCGAAAAACTTCGTCAGAATCGCATGAAGTCGTTAGGAACGCTCGAATTGCATTCCAACGAAATTCGTTGTTACTGCAATGCAACCACAATTTAACGGTGCCTTTATTGTCAAAACTCTCCTCGCCACCGCAATAAATGGTGAGAAAATCATCATGGACACGCCAAACTTTCCTTGTTAGCGAACACGTTGTCCGATTGTGTAGAAAAGTTTGGACAACGTGAATAAAAATGTTGCTGAAGCAACTGGAGGAGAGTTAGTTGTCAAATTTCGTGAGGACGACAGCTTTTGAATTTAACAGAGCGTCAAAAAGCACGAATGGATATCAGGGAATTTCCATCCAACTGTGCTCTGAGGCATTCACGATAATGATAGAAGGTTTAACTATGCAATTAAATAGCTTTGGATCCTCGTTTATCAAAAAAGGGATGAAAAAAATATTATCCTTTCCGTCTTTTCCCGCATTACTTTATTTTTATTCTAGAGACCACAATATTGTTTCAATTTATATGCAGTCAAAATCTTTGAATCATTATGAGCTTTTGCTGAATTCAGAATAACAAAACATCCCGACTAGGAAAATAGATTGTGCTACTTTTCCCCGAATGTCGTTTCCCCGAATGTCGGTTCCCCGAAAAGTGGAGCAGTTCAAATAAGCGCAAAAATAGTTTTAAGTGGCGAGATGGTGAATAGAAAGAACGATAAGCATTCAGGAGGTATTTGGTCATTCTCGGCTATACATGTTGCCAAAGACGGTAAGAACCGCCAATCAAATAAAGAAGGGTGCATATCAGATGACCAGAACGTTCACCATCCTGAAATGTATAAGTATATGACAATTATGAGTTCCAAAATCTTTTCGGGGAAGTGGGTTATTCGGGGAAACGGGATATTCTAGGAACTGGCATTCGGGGAACTGGCGTTCGGGGAAACGACAATCGGGGAACCGACATTCGGGAAAAAGTAGCACAACCAGGAAAAAATAACAAGTTTGTAACATATTGTGTTGTGATATTATAAAAAGTTTCTATGACAAGATGTGATAGAAATTAGATGCGGGATGAAGTTAAAATAACTAAATTTATACCAAAAATAACTCCAGTCCTATCTTAAAAGTAACATGTTTTGTTACAATGTAAACAAAATTGTAACAAATTGACATAGCATTTTATGTTGCAATATAACTTATTTGTAACTTAATATGTTACAAAAATATATCAAGTTTATAACTTTTTAGGTTATGATTATTTTTAACATAATTTAGGTAGGGGCCCATAAAGCCATTGCGGTCACCACTGCAGTTACTCAGCAAGACCATGCTGAGGGTCGTGAGTTCGAATCCCACAGGTCTTCGAACAAACTAAACGATATACACATGCAGAAACTGTCAATGACAAAACAAAGTTTTCAGTTTATAATTGTGGAAGTGCTCATAAGGACACTAAGCTTGGAAGTAGGTTCTGTCCCAGTGGGACGTAACGACAGAAGGACGAAGATCATGGTTTGTTACAGTGTGCATGGCGTCTTGTTGAAAACATTGATCATGATCACCCCTTATTATAATAAAAATATTTACTATATAAGTAAATATTTATGGAGCGTTTTTAATTTTTTATAGAACTTCGTATACTTATTATGAAACAGCATTATGAATATTTATGGTATAATCTAGTGATTTTATGGTGCAATTATGTTGTTTTTATGGATCAATAAAGGATTAATTATGTATCATAGATGTACCTACTATGGGAACATTTTACAATTTTGATAGAACATGTTCATTTATTTACGGTGTATGCAAGAATTATTCATTGGTACATTTCATCACTTATAATAAAAAAATCTTGTTGAACTATAGCAAAATAAATTAAATAATCCATCATCTGTTGTATATACACAAAATCAATTAACGTCGTACTTATTCTCAAGAAAGATGGAATACATGATAAGGTTTTCCATAGTATGTACATGCCTAGTGACATGATTTGTGCATGACCCCCAAAGTTCTGGCTCATGAGAAGCACGATTGAGAATATATAATGAAAATCTTGGGATACTAACTGTAATAATTGCTACAAGAATCTTTAAACCGTTAGAAAAACAAATGGAGCAACTCTGTTTGACATTTCTAAATGAATTTTTTGAATAGTTACATAAACATATCTGGGACAAATAACTGTGAGCATTCCTAGAAGTAATTCTTGAAAAGTTTGTGGAACATCCATAGAGAATTATCAGAAGATTGTTGAAGAATATGTGGATGAAGTAATGGATTAATCTAATACCAGTCACATCGTGTTATACACAGCACGAGTGTGATGGTGCTAGTGATTTCTGAACGTGCGAACACTTTTGATATAATCTATCAGAGCATTGCTGAATCTCTTGAAGATTTTAAAAGCAATTTCAATAAAACTCCCACAGCACACTCTCTAGAAGTTCAAGGACTTACAAATTTCTGGAATAAGTTGTAAGTAAATTCCTGAGAAATGAATTGATCACACTTCAACGGATACATTGTAGCATTATTCGTAAAAATATATAGAACTGATTATGACGTTTTTTAGAAAGCCGTTTTGGACAATTGTTAAGAAATTCCAGCGAAATATTTTGCGGTTGTTTGGGTCACTTCGATGCAAAAAACTACACAATTCACTATTAAGCATTAACTACTGTGCAAATTGAGCTATTCAGCATTAACGACCGTACAAATTGTGGGTGGCTGTACAATGCTCAGTTCTATTGGTTTCTAGAAATCTGCAATATCGGACATATACAAATTTCCTCAATTTTCGAAAACTATAGTAAAAGTTGTGTCAGAACTATTGATTAAAGAGTTACAGATAGGTCGAATTTTGACATAAAAAATGCACCAAGACACAAAGTAATATAGCAGAAAAACTACGCGTCGTAGCATCTTGGTGTCTTGAGCGCATTTGTTCATTGCGTGATAAGGACCAAAATCGCTGAAGACACCAAAAAAATACGACGCCTAGTTTGCCAGATACATTACTCTTCGTCTTGGTGCATTTTATGTCAAAATTCAATCTATCTGTAACTTTTAAACCAATAGCTTTCACACAACTTTTTCAACAATTATCAAAAATTGAGGTAATTTGTAGTTTGTCACAGCAAAAATGAGAAAAATCGGTTGAGAAATGGCGGAGATATAGCTCTCTGAAGTTGACCATTTTGTATGGGAAAACGGCTTTGGTGCATTTTATATGTCCGATACTGTACATGTAGTGTCGCAAAAAAACGTCTGGGATGAACGTCTTCTTCTACATAAAAGAAAAAAAAACAGAATAAGCATCACATTATACACCTGGCTACGTCCTTCCAATCGCTGGGGAAAGGGAAGGAATGTTAGTTCAACGTCTACTTAAGAAGATACAGGGAACACAAACTATCTTCATAGACGTCACGGGATAGGGAGATTGTGTTAGTGGGGTAGGGTGTATAGGAGGATGAGTTCAATCCGACAATTTAGAGTATTATAAATAAGATATAATTTTTAAGTACATACATATCAATTTTGAATTTACCTGCGAAATCCGAACCATAACTGAAAGAAAAGTTCCGATTAGTTAGATATATAAAAAAAAACATATAATATCACTGCACTACGCTAACAATGCACTATCAGTATTCCATAGCACTACGCGAACGACACAACTGACACGATTAATCCTGACCGCTTCACCCGCCTCCGCATGAGCAAGCGTCGCAGTCAAAGGATCACACACTACTCTACACAAATTGACTTTTTTTTTCTCTAAAAAGTCTCTATTTTAATAGAAGGGTTCCATTTGAACCAAAATGTCTTAAGTAAATGAAAAACCGAATTTAGTACTATTCCATTTAACTCCACTAGAGTTTGTATCCTTTGACAGGTACGCGTATTTCGACCTCAACTGTAAGACTCGTCTTGTGTCTAGTACACGGCACTGAAGACGGCCTTACAGTTGAGGTCGAAATACGCGTATCTGTCAAAGGATACAAACTCTAGTGGAATTAAATGGTATAGTACCGAATTCGGTTTTTCATTTACTTATAGGCATTTCACTAAACAGCTCGAAGATTTATTATCAAAATGTATTTCTTCCTTATTCGGCTTGCAATGAATGCTGATGCAAAATTGTACAGACTCCAAAGAAATTTTCAGAGATTGTTACGGGTTAAACATGCTCTTCAAAAACATCCTCTTAAATTCCTCGAGGAGAAGCTTCAAAAATTATCATAGTAAATTTATTTAGAATACTCTCAGGGTCTCCTGCAAGGATTTTTCTAGAGATTCCTCCACAACTTCTTCCAGAAATTCTTCAAGCAATTTTTTCAAACGATGCTTAGAAGAATTTCTCCAGAATTTGCTCCAGGAAATCCTTGAAAACTCCAAAACTACTACTTCCAGTAAATCCTTCAGCTATCGCTTTGATTTTTATTTTTCCAAAATTTTCTAGAATTTCCTGCAGATAATTTTTACTAATCCTTCAATCGAATTCTTCAATTGTTACTATAGGAGATCTGCCAAAAAAAATCTACAGAATTGCTTCCGAGAATATGGACAAAGGTTTATTTCATAGTGATCGATAAAAATTGTTTAAGGTGTTTTTTTTTTTTCAAGAAACCGTGCAAGCATACCTCCGTTTGTTCATCTACATTTCCTTCCAAAAATCCAAAATTTCTTAGCGAAACATCCCAAACTCGGTACAGAAGTTAGTGAGATGGCGACATTTCTCATCAAGCTCGATGTGGAAGTACACGTTAGTCGGGTCTATGGTCGAGAACCACTGTGCGCCGTCTATCTCAGCTAATATTTTTTCCAAGCTAGGCATAGCAAAGAGATCTTTGAATATAACTGTTCGGACCTCTAAGATCTATAACTAGCCTTATATCGTACTTTCCTTTAGGGATTGCTAGAATTGACGAGCAAAACGAGTTGTACATATCATCTATTACAAACTCAATAATTCCCGCTGCGAGAAGTTGCTGGAGTCTTTTCTCGACAATCGGCTTCACAGCTATTGGAATGTTTATGAATATGCTGCGACTCACCGGAACTTGTAATCCTAGCAACAAAACATTGTATCTTGTCGCTGTGGCTCTGCCTAACAATGATTTGCACTCCTTGACCACATAAAAATTTCGAGAAGAGTGGGTCGATTGTCGGAAATATGCAAAAAGGCTTCAAAGGTGGATAGAACAGGTATCTTCCCAGCAGTCGCATATGCCTTCAAAGGACGATCGGTACTCGCTTGCCTATTCAATAGACCTTTCCTGTATCTATTGTCAGTGCATAGTTTGACAAATTGATGCTCCGTTATCGTGTTCGCTTGTGCCCCGGAATCAATAAGGAACTCACATTCTAATGCCACTGTTGCTTTTACGATACCTTCGTCTATTGATGCTCTTGCTGTCGTAAACGTTGCAATATGCAACTGTAACAAAAATATTTATAAAAATTATTGAAAGAAAATCTAATTAGATATATCGCATCTAACATTGATGTACTTGGGCAATGGACATGCTTGAATCATTACAATCAGTCCAGATTAAATTCAAATTTGTTCGTATCACACTGCAATTCAAATCCATTTAAAATGCAAGGCAAATTCAATCTAAATTCAATTACAATCCATTCCATATAAAATTAAATTTAATATCATTGTCATATTTTATTTAGCAGCAATACAATATAAAAATCTACCAAAAGATAAATGGATGTGGCAAGCGCCCATTTCTCTGTATAAGTAATTTTTAATCCACACTCGTTGGAACAGTATCCACTCAAACATCAATGAATGTGGCAAGCATTCATTAAAATTTATGAGTAGACTCCTTCCAAAGCTAAAGAACATTGATGCAGTAGGGATTCTTGAAAGAAAATTAAGCCATAATTCATTTTATATAAATGTCAATCGAATTAAACTTTATTGACGAATAAAAAAATCAAGTTTTCCAACGTAAATCATCGTTATTAACGTAATTACTTTAACGTTCAACGCTCCGTTATCGCAATCATCGTCATCATCGTAGCTTCAAAAGCAGTTTTTCTGTTCAAAACTGAAAATTATCCGATGAAAATGTGTTCACTGTGTTTCAGTTGGAGAATAGAATACCGTGAACACATTTTCATGTAAATTTACTTGATTTTGAACGAAAAAACTGCTTTTGAAAATTCCGAAATTAATGACGGATCCTGCCCCCAATGCAAACCATCAACACCTACGTTGTTCTCTTCCATTTGCTCTTCTACCTTCGCTGTTGCTTCAACCTCAGCAGGCTTTGCGGTAGGCTCCTCTTTCACTAGGTGACGATGATTTTCCATTTTAAACGACACCCGACAAGTTCTTAGAATATGGCCTTTGCGACCACACTTCAGGCAAATTTTATTGATTACAAAACATGTCTCCGCCTTGTGGTACACGCTGTCACATCTTCTTCTTCAATTGTTCACTGTTGACCTCACTTTTTTTGCAGTTTTTTTTTTTCGCTACAATGATTTTAAACTTATGGGAACTTAACCGTGAAATATTCGGAAATGTAAAGCAATCGTCTTCCTTTCTATCACTTGTCTGTCCGTATATCACATTCCTTTTTTGCAATTTGTAGCCCCTGAATAAGATAAAACTAAGCTGCAAGCCGCTCTGATACCTGTTAATTAATTTAATTTTCTCACCCCTTCCCTCACGTCAATAAACTTTTCTCCGTTCCACAGCTGGCAACAATTGAAAAAAAAATTCAATTCCACTCCACGTGGTGAAAGAATGTTCCGTCATTTTGTTTGACAAACGTGATTTCGCTAATCGCTTTGTTTTTCTACGTTTGTTCTCTTAACGTTTCGCCATTTTTTATTCCCAAATAACTTTTAAATCGTCAGTTAAATTAACAAGACCACAATTCGGGACTCCGAAGCAAGGTTTTTGTATTACCAATACGCGTCCAATCGCACATACATCTGTCAACAGAATGAAGAACCCGTTCCGCCACAGCGACTTCGATCCTGTACTCAGATCAATCAGAAGCCGCTTCGGGTCGGTTCTTTGCTTCTCCCGAGAGACTTCTCATCGAAAAACTTATTTTCGCACTATTTTTCATTCGTACCTACACTCTCACGAAGCCAAACGTCCCGAGATATCCCACATCTCTTTCGCCATCAACCTTTCTTCTTCTCTTCAAGATGTTTGAGAAGAAGTTCGCGATCTTTGAGAGTTTCCGGCAAAACGCGACAGTCTCGTTTCTTTGCGATTTGGGAGGAAACCTTGATTCCCCTAATGAAGTTCAAGATCTCCTGCCTAAATTCCCCAAATTCGGAACAACTGACCACGATAGGCGGCACTCTTTGCTTCCTCAATTGAATCAAAGAGCCTGGGCTAGAGGCTGCTTCGATTTGGTGTTCAGAAAATTTGTCTAGAGCATCGGACTGATTGTTCATTTCGATAGGTACATTCATTTCACCCTTGGAAGAAAGTTCGCATTCCGGGGAAACGTCCTTTGTTCCATTCTTGCCACGTTTAGTGACAGTTTTAATTCCCACTTTTTTTGGAAGGAAGTTGTGAATTCAGAGATTCACCCTTCCTTTTGTTTGTTGTTAACAGGAGCGAATTGATATGTCATTTTGTATGGGATGTCTCCTGGCATTTTTCAACAGCCTTGGTGGTGGTAAGACGAAGTTTGCCGGGACCACTAATGTCGAATAAAATTGTTATTTATTTTGGACAAAACTCGTTGCAATCTTCTATCGCCGCAATAGATGCGTTATAAATTTAGGTTGAAAGACGGTAAGTTATTTGAAAGCGTTTTTTTATAAGCATGTGCATTTTGAATGTTGGTAATTATATTTCGATATAGGAGTATGACATACCTATCTATGACAAGTTGTGTTACTTGAGTAGTCCTCACAAATGCCACTTTGATTTGTCCAAATGAAAAAGCATCTTTAATGAATTGCACTGCCATGGACGACAAATCCGTTTTTTCCTTGCTGCTACACCTGTCGTCACGTAAATGCTCCACTGGAGTTTTTCTTTCCAGCTAATGCTTTTCACCGCAATGCTTGCACACGTGTTCAGATGCTGCTCCCGTTCATGTTCCTGCGCCGTGCCGTGAAGTGGCCAAGCTGTTTGCTTTTCCCTTGGGTTTGTTTACCTTTGAAAGTGATGGAAGCTTACAGTGCGGATTGAAGTTTGCCTCAATCCGTTGATGCAAAGGCACTTCCGGTAATAAACATCTGCAGAATCTACACCGGTCGTGTCTTGAATAGGGCGTAGGGATAAGTTTTCCGATCAATGGAGTGCGGTTGAGCATAATATAATCAATTATTGGGTAACTTGTAGATTATGATGGCTTTGCTCATGTTTTTCAATATCATAGTTAGGGGATAAACGATGTTGTTAGGATTTATTACTTCTGCGCAACGATAATTTTGTTTTATTATCATATCCGATTTATAATGAAAAGCCTACACATTGAACAAACGAAGATATGGTAATCGCCTTTTCACAATGTTTTCAAATTGCAAGTTTCATGCAAACACATACCTTTCTTATTTCGTAATTAATAAAAAAAAACTGACTTAATCCACCGATGGTGAGACTGAACCCTTCTGACATTTCCATACAGGTTTGAGATAATTATTATTCATCATTCATTTGGAACCTTGTACCAGTATAACTAAACATTAGAATTTTGTGACTATGTTCTATCTGCTCTAAAAGTTTAATGGTTTGCGAGAAAGTCCTGGCGGATATAAAACTTTATAACTTTTCATACGCTTTTTATCATAGTTTAAGAGGGTCTATAAACGAATGTTGCCATCCTGTAAAATAATATCGAAAAATGAAATATTGATGTTCTAAAATGATTTTGCCAGCGATTTTTTTAAGATTTATACCTGCACATAAAAAGGGGTAAAAAAGGGAAATGATAAAAATGTAAAAAGTTGAATATCTTAGAAAAAAATTCCAGTAGCTTAGAAAATTCTTCCATTGATATCTCTGTAACTAGTAATCTGATTTCAATGAAAATTTGAAGGCTTATGATTGAATGTCAGAGCTTTCATTAGCCGATAAAAGAACTTAAATCGGTTCAAAAATGGCTGAGAAATCGATCAAAATGCAGACCGTTGAAAATATTAGAATATGCTTTTTCTAGTACTTCACGATACTGTTTGAATCATAACTCTGTAACGAAATGTCCGATCGCAATGAAATTCAATAGCGTTCTATGGGAATGTTGTAGCTTTCATTTAGAGCTAAAAGTGTTTAAATCGGTTGACAAACAGCTGAAATAATTTAGTTACATTTTTGTAACACACACACACATACAGCACGGTGAACCTTGACGCAGAAGAGTTGACAGAAGTGGTAGCAACGGCTTGTGATGCATCGATGCCGAGAAAGTTGGAGCCTAGGAACCGAAGGCGCCCAGCGTACTGGTGGAATGAGACGCTTAGACCCTCCGTGCTGCATGCTTCCGAGCCAGAAGACGCGTCCAGAGAGCAAGAACCGAAGTAGAGAGAGAGGAACGGAGAATCGCTTTTCGTGAAGCTAGAGCTGCTTTCAAACAAGAGATTAAGCGGAGCCAGTCCAGCTGTTACAAGGAGGTATGTCGAGAAGCCGAAGATAACCCTTGGGGCAACGCCTACCGTATTGTGATGGCGAAGTTTAAGGGTCCGGCGACACCAGTCGAAACATGTCCAGACAAGTTGAGGATTATCGTTGTTCGCAACTATAGCTGCGAAAATGAACCGGGTCTGTGAATTCAACCCTGTATCCCGACGCTCATTTCCCACCCGTCTTATGTATGTATTCGCAATGTCTAAACCATGTGCAAGTGTGAAGGTGTGTGTGTGCATCGACCATCCTCACCGGTCAACCGACCGGCGATGCGTGTTGCGACAGCGAAGCTTCCAGAATATCCTCGCCGAGTCGTAGCGATCATCGTCGCCGCAACAGCGGCAGCGTACCCCACCACAGGAGAAAAAGAACATTCTAGACTTGTTCAAATTTGCTATAAATACCGATGTGTTTCCCAATGCAGTTTTAGTTACAGTCCACATTTTGAATAGTTAACATCGCGAATAAATCGAAGTTAAGTAGTTTACTCGTGACTTTCCTTCTCCAGCCGAACCAAACGGTCTTTTTCAAGACCAAAGAGTTGTTTGGAATAATTCTTCCGAGGTTGAGCTATCACCCATCGAGGCCACCTTCAACCGAAGGTTCCGCCATTCCCTCCAATGGTCTAGGACAGATCATTTTTTGGTCCGTGTCGAACCGGATAGGAAAACCACACCCGTGGTGGACGATCAACCGATCGGTCCGTTCCGAGTCCTTTCCTCGTTGCTCCCGGCAACAATTTGGTGGACAATCAGCCGATTGGTCCAATTCCGCTCATCCGAGCACCCTTCCACTGTTGCTCCCGGCAACATTTGGTGGACGATCACCCGATCGTCGGAATTCCAGCCGTGATCAAGCTCAAACTTGTGCCGAGTTATTAGAAAAAATATTCCTCGGCAATTGTGGAGAAAGGAAATCGTCACGAGAAGTATCCTTCCAAGTTTGTGCGTGCCCGTGTAGTCGTGTGTGAATTTGGTCCGTCGTTCAAGTGAAGTATCGCGGTCGAACAAAAGTGAAAGCGACACAGCCGTGTCCGTGAAGAAGTGATTTCCTGAAAAGTGAAGTTCGAAGAAGAATAGTGGTGATAAAGTGCAAAAACTGAAACGCCCATAGTGCATTGCGTTTGAGTGTGAAGAACTCAAGTTAATGCGTGTGAGTGAACTGTTTCCTGTTGCCAATTGAACACACGCCAGTGAAAGTGAGTGAAAAAGTGAAGATGCAGGACTTGAAGACGATCATCCACCTGCGTGGCCAAGCAAAGGCGAAAGTGACACGGATCCAGAAGGCGATTGAAGAAGCTGCCGCGGCTGGTGCCCAGTATGATGCCGCACAGCTGAAAGTGTTTGCTCGAAATCTGGAAAATCATTTCCAAGAGTATTTGAATCTCCATCATCAAGTGATGTCAGTGTGCCCTCCCGAACGAATCGAGGAACAGGATCAAGGTTACTTGAATTTTGAAACTCACTACAACGAAACGTGTGTGCTAGTGGAACGAGCGATTCAAGCAAACCGTAATATTCCCGTGATGCAACCACAAGTGCCAACCAACGACTGTTCCCGGATTGTAGTCCAGCAGCAACCATTGAAGGCACCCATTCCTTCATTCGATGGCAAGCCTGAAAACTGGCCACGCTTTAAGGCTATGTTTTTGGATGTGATGCAACATTCCACCGACTCGGATTGCATCAAACTTTACCACCTCGAGCGTTCCCTAGTAGGAGCAGCTGCTGGCATTATCGACGCCCGCACTCTCAACGATAACAACTACACCCACGCTTGGGAAATACTTGAGGACCGTTTCGAGAACAAGCGTGTAATCGTGGATACTCACATCCAAGGTTTGCTTAATCTGCCAAAAATGAGTCGTGAAAATCCGAAGGACCTGCGAGAGCTGATCGATGAAGTGACCCGACACGTAGATGGATTGGCGCTGATCGAGGACGAGTTGGATACAGTTTCCGAAAGGTTTGTGGTGAATCTTATTGCCGGTGCCCTGGATAAGCAAACCCGGAAGGAGTGGGAAGCTTCAATCCCACACAAGGAAATACCAACGTACAGCGACACGATTACGTTTTTGAAGAAGCGATGTGCCATCCTCGAACGCTGTGAAGGTGTTTCTAACTCTCCATCCAACGCAAAAACGAGTATTCCAGTGAGAAACCCATGCAACCTGGTGAGAGGCGCACAACCCAAGGCGTGTGCTATCACTGGGAGTTCCGAAGCAGCCTGCGAACTGTGTGCTGGTGTTCATCCCAACTTCAAGTGTGAAGCTTTCCGTGCAATGTCTGTTCCCCAACGTCAAGCGAAGGTTCGAAAGCTGAGATTGTGCTACAACTGCTTACGAAAGGGTTATCCAAGCAGTTCCTGCAGTTCGCCGCGCACCTGTCAGAAATGTCAAGGTAAGCACCACACACTCTTGCACATTGAAACCCAATCAAATGCGAATATCCAAGCCTGTGAAACTCCTCCGACAACCATGTCTTCAACTCCACAAGTTGCTACACCCCCTGAAGTCGAACCTATTCCGTCTATTAGTACGACTTGCTCAGTAAGCCAAGCTCCTCGTCTTGATAACAGTCTCTTGATGACCGCTGTTGTAAATGTTCTGGATAGCAGTGGCAAATTCCAACTTTGTCGTGCTTTCTTGGATTGTGGGTCCCAGGCTCATATGGTGTCCAGAGAACTGGTCGATTCATTGCGTTTACCTCGTACCCCTGCCAATGTTGAAATCATTGGAGCCAACGGTAAGAAGTCTATTCTCTCTGAAATGGTCAAGGTACAAATCCGTTCCAGGCATTCTGATTTCGAATCACAGTTGGAGTGTCTCGTTACTGATGAGATAACAGGCGTGACACCGTCTCGTAAATTTGATACCCAGTCATGGCTTCTACGATCTGGCCTCCCGCTTGCCGATCCAACGTTCCACACTCCAGGCAAAATAGATCTTTTGATTGGAATCAAACTCTTCTTCGAGCTGTTGTTGCCTAGTAGGCTGAGAATCTCCGACGAACTTCCGGTTCTTCAGGAAACTCGTTTAGGATGGATAATAGCCGGTGCTGTTGATGATGTGGATCTCTTCTCCACTCAGCAGCATCGTAATGTTATTACGCTGAAACCGTGTATTGAATCGTCAGAAGCTTATCTCGAAGTAATTGAATCCTCAGCAATGATTGGCGAAGAGCCAGTCAAATTAGTTGACATCAAGACCAATGTACAACCAAGTGAACCATTTCCCATCCGTGATAATGTTGAGTTTGTCGCTACTGAGTTGACAGCACCCGAAAATGTGTCGAGTAAAGTAGCTAATCCAGTCGCAAATACGTATCCAGCTCAATCCCATAGAGTTGAAGCTAATCCAATGCTGTCGCCGACTTCTACCAGAGTTGATCCGATACTGAAGTCGTTCCCAAAACCACTCGAATCTCATACGATGTTTGAGCCAAGCTCAATAAAATCCGAGGCACAACCGGTGCCCCAGGTAATCCAGAACATTCCAAGCTATCGTCCAAGGCCTCAACATTTCTCATGTGAATTTCGTATGATGAATAACCGATTCTCGAATGCGATGATCACGAAGCGTTTCCCTTGTAGGACCGGATTTTACCCGGTCTCGAAGTTACCATCGTGTTTTACTAGACTCCGCCCAGTGCCACATCAATTTCCGTATGTGATTGGATGCCATCTGGTACCGAGGCATATCTCTTGTTTCGCCGGACCCCATACTATGACGAAGAGTTTCCAACGTGCGAAGAAAGAACCTCCGTTTCATGAGCAGTTCCCGTATGCGGACAGATTTCACCTTCTGTTAAAGCAGTCGTTCCATGTGCCTGAGTTGGATCCGATGCTGAAACAGTTTTCAGTTACTATCGATTATCATCCCCTACTGGACAAGCCTCCTGATGTACCCGAAATCCTAACGGTATCCGAATCGTTCTTGATTCCAAGAGCAATCATCCCGGCATGCAATATGCAAGGTAAGGTGCGTTCGATATCAACCAGAGTTCTGAGGGTACCCGAGCAGGTTCCGATACCTCCCGATATCCACATGATGGATGAACAACTTTTGAATATGAGTGGTACCTTTCCAATGAAGCAATCATCAGCCACCTGTATTCATCAACAATAGCGTAACGAACACCGAAAAACCCCGCAGAAGCCGAATCTAAGCGTTAATATCTAGAAGATAGCCAGAGTTGAAGCCATCTTCAATTTTCCGCCTGATGTTTAACCTGAGATACTCCCATTCATGACCATGACAATTATTGATTCCACTGTGCAAGTAGTAAATGAACCATCGACCACCAAGTATGTATCGTTGTTTAGTATTCAAGTTGGCTCCACTCCCATTTAAGTCCATATCCCACAATCCAGTCATATTTCTGAGCTTTGCCCGGGAGGTGAATGTTCGCAACTATAGCTGCGAAAATGAACCGGGTCTGTGAATTCAACCCTGTATCCCGACGCTCATTTCCCACCCGTCTTATGTATGTATTCGCAATGTCTAAACCATGTGCAAGTGTGAAGGTGTGTGTGTGCATCGACCATCCTCACCGGTCAACCGACCGGCGATGCGTGTTGCGACAGCGAAGCTTCCAGAATATCCTCGCCGAGTCGTAGCGATCATCGTCATCATCATCGTCGCCGCAACAGCGGCAGCGTACCAGGCAGGAGAGGAAGAACATTCTAGACTTGTTCAAATTTGCTATAAATACCGATGTGTTTCCCAATGCAGTTTTATTCCAGTCCGTACGTTCGATCTGATCGGACGTGTTTCGGTACTCGTCTTTCCGAACCAGTTTGGTGAAAGTATATTTTGCGGTGACTGTTCGTCTTGCATCCGGATCCCCACCATGGGTGACTCGGCGGCCAATCCGGCCGCGAAAGCAACGAAGCGTTCCAAGAAAGAGGTTGGAAATCAACAGAGCAAGTCTCTCGCCAGTCGCTCCCCTTCGACGAGCAAGAAGAAGAAGACAAAGACGAATCCAGCTGGCATTCCGCCCGATAAGCAACGTGAGAAGAAATTACTCGAAAGCAATACTTTCCACGCGCTAGTGGACGACGCGACCGGTAATCCGCCGGCCCAGCAAGGAAATATTCAGCGGAAGGAGAAGTGCCCGCCAATCTACGTTCCTAACAAGAACCCGGCGTTCCTGCGGCCCTTGTTATTAGATCGTGACGACCCCGCTACGTGCACATTCTGGTTATGCACTGGTGGAGTCAAGTTAATCTTCGACTCAAAAGCTTGCTACCATCGAGCTTTGGAGTACCTGGTGAAACCATGGGTTGAGCACTACACCCACGACGACCCGGCAACAAGGCCATTGAAAGTGGTGCTCCGTGGCCTGGAGGACATGAACACTGAACAACTGAAACTGGACCTGAAGGAAAACGGACTCGTCCCGCTCGCCGTCCACAAAATCTCTCGACGTGACACGACGAGAAAATACCGGGACCAGCCGTACCTTGTGCACCTTGTAAAAGGAACGGCTACCCTGAAGGAACTTCAGAAGGTGAGGACCTACGACGACTGCGCAATTACTTGGGAACGGTACAACCCGATACACCGAGAAGTCACCCAATGCCTGAGGTGTCAACGTTTCGGCCACGGCATGAGAAACTGCCGTATGGGCCGACGATGTATCGACTGCGGCGAGCATCACACTGCCGATAGATGCAACATGGAGCCACCGAAGTGTGTTAACTGCGAAGGCGGACATCTAGCAAGCTCCAAAGAATGTCCAAAACGTGCGGAATTCATCGCGATGCGAAAAAAGTCCGCAATCAACAACCAGCCGAAGAGGAGGAAGGCTGCCCCGGTCCTCAACGAAGCGAACTTTCCGGCTCTTCAACCTCAACGCCCGACGCTTGGTGCTGTATCGGCTCCTAGTTCCGAGGCTCGACAGACACCACCATCCCAATGGCCAGCTATTCCACCAGGATTCCACGGTTCACATTCCAGCTCACCTTGGCTGGCAGTTTCTTAGGTAGGTTATCAAATTATCCAATTAAAATAAACATCATTAAATGATAGCTAGTATCAGGTTTTTAACAAGCACACATCCAATATCGTAAATATTTACAACCAAAAATTATCAGAGCTGAAGAGCCAATTGGCTGACCACTCATGTACCATTCAAATGTATCGAACAAAAACATTGAAATAAATAACATTTAAACAAAAAACAATGCAGTTTAAGTTACAGTCCACAATTTGAATAGTTAACATCGCGAATAAATCGAAGTTAAGTAGTTTACTCGTGACTTTCCTTCTCCAGCCGAACCAAACGGTCTTTTTCAAGACCAAAGAGTTGTTTGGAATAATTCTTCCGAGGTTGAGCTATCACCCATCGAGGCCACCTTCAACCGAAGGTTCCGCCATTCCCTCCAATGGTCTAGGACAGACCAATCGTGGAAGGTCTGTTTCCACATCATGACCCAACAGTGTGGCCGCCTACGCCATACGAAGACGAGGAAGAAGAACCCGGAGGTGTGCGAATCTCTAATGAAGAGCTACTAGCAGTGGCGAAGGGTCTGAAGGTGAAGAAAGCTCCTGGTCCGGATGGGATCCCCAATGTAGCACTAAAAACCGCGATATTGGCGTTCCCGGATTTGTTCAGGACGACGCTGCAGAAACTCTTGAATGAAGGCTGTTTCCCAGACAGTTGGAAGGTTCAGAAGCTGGTGTTAGTGCCAAAACCAGGGAAGCCACCAGGGGACCCAGCGTCGTATAGACCTATATGTTTGCTGGACACACTTGGTAAGCTCCTGGAAAGGATCATCCTTAACAGGCTGACACAATGCACAGAGAGCGAGAGTGGCTTATCGAAGAGACAATTCGGATTCCGGAAAGGGGTCTCGACGGTGGATGCAATCCGGACAGTTGTGCAGAATGCGGAGAAGGCATCCAAACAAAAGAGGAGAGGCAATCGGTTCTGCGCCGTAGTGACGATTGACGTCAAAAATGCTTTCAACAGCGCCAGCTGGGAGGCTATAGAATGCGAGTTCCTGGCTACTTGTGCAGTATGCTAAAAAGCTATTTCCAAAACAGAGTTCTGGTATATGAAACGGAGTTGGGTCAAAAGTCGATCAGGATCACGGCAGGAGTGCCACAAGGCTCAATCCTTGGTCCAACGCTTTGAAACGCGATGTACGATGGAGTATTAATGCTGGAAATCGTTGGATTCGCAGATGATGTCGTTCTAACGGTGACTGGCGAGACGTTGGAAGAGGTCAAAATGCTGACGACGGAAGCGATTGACACGATTGAAGCGTGGATGACCGGAGCAAAAACTGCAGCTGGCTCATCATAAGACGGAGCTAGTGCTGGTTAGCAACCTCAAAGCTGTTCAGAGGGTTGAAATCAACATCGGTAGACAAGACATTTCATCAAAACGTGCTTTGAAGCATCTGGGGGTGATGGTAGATGACCGTCTAAACTTCAACGCTCACGTGGACTACGCCTGCGAAAAGGCGTCGAAGGCGGTCAACACGATAGCGAGGATCATGCCGAACGTCGGAGGACCGAGAAGTAGTAAAAGGCGTCTCCTAGCGAGTGTAGCGGTGTCTATTCTCAGGTATGGAGTCCCAGTTTGGGCCGCAGCGGTAAAAACCAAGCGTAATCGGAGGATGTTGAACAGCACATTCCGACTCATGGCCATACGAGTAGCGAGCGCCTATAGGACGATTTCATCGGAGGCAGTATGCGTTATCGCTGGCATGATGCCCATCTGCATCACCCTGGCCGAGGACGTGGAGTGTTATGAGCGAAGAGGCACCAGAAATGTGAGAAGGATCGTCAGAACGGACTCGTTGGCTAAGTGGCAGCAAGAGTGGAACAACGCGGAGAAGGGAAGGTGGACTTACCGTCTAATTCCAAATGTGTCACTGTGGGTTAATAGGAAGCATGGAGAAGTGAACTTCCATCTGACGCAGTTTCTGTCCGGACACGGCTGTTTCCGGAAGTATCTGCATCGGTTCGGACATGCTTCTTCACCTTGTTGCCCGGAGTGCGAGAATGTGGAGGAAACACCGGAGCACGTAGTCTTCGAATGTCCTAGGTTCGAAGAAGTGAGGAGGGACATGCGACGAGTCACTGTCGATAACGTTGTCGAAGAGATGTGCCGAGAAGAAAGCATTTGGAACGCTGTCGATAGCACGGTATCGAGAATTATGTCCGAGCTTCAGAGGAAGTGGCGTAGCGACCAACGATCTGCTAGCTAGAGTGAACGCACGGAAAGGAAGAATGGCTGCTCGGTTTCGGGAGACATTCCTTTGCCGGGGAACTCTCTGACGATGTAGGCTAGATCCACCGCCGGGGACTAGCCGAGTAGACGCGGCGTTGCACCGGTCCCGGGTCGTAGGAGCACCAGTGTACCGGACGATAGGCTTCACCGGAATCGCTGGCCTGACATCGGCACCCTACCGGTTGTCCCGTAAAAAAGTGAAGATCAGCAGTAGCAGCAGCAGCAGCAGGAGAATCGGTCTCGGGAGAACTTCCATCGCCGGGGAATTCTTCGTCGGTGTAGGCTAGGTTCACCGCCGGGGGCTAGTTGAGTAGACGTGTCATACCGCCGGTTTTAGGGTCGTCGGGGCACCAATGAACCGAAAGCTAGGCTCCACCGGAATCGCTGGACTGACTTCAGCACCCTTCCGGTCGGCTCGAAACGTAGAAAAAGAAGAATCGGTCTCGGGAGAACTTTCAACGCCGAGGAATTCTTCGTCGGTGTAGACTAGGTCCACCGTCGGGGACTAGTCGAGTAGAGTACGTCGGGACGCTGGTAATAGGTAGTCGAGTCGCCTACGAACCGGAAGTTATGCTCAACCAGAATCGTTGGACCGACCTCGGCATCCTACCAGCTGAACAAAGAAAAGGAGAAGGTCGTCGTAACTGTGTGAGTACGCGCTCTAAATGAGTGCAGAGTAGTGTACAAACTGGAGCCGAAGGGCTCAGAATGTTGCATGTAGGTACTAACAAATTGACGGGTCGCCAATGGGTGAAAATAGTAGATACTAACGAATTACTAACATGTGGAGCCGAAGGGCTCAGCATGAGGCACAACGTTGAACGGTTTTTAAAACTGCGAACAGGAGCCGAAGGGCTCAGCATGTAGAATAACAAATTGAAGAGGTGCGCTCAGCACGTTAGCCTCCCCTCCGAAGTAATACCGGAAGGTGGTTCCGGAGGGTACGGTACTAAACCTGGGAGAGTGTTTTTAGTGGGGAAGGCATTGGCATTGTGGATCCCACACCGCACCAAAAATTACACTGGCATGAGCATGAACATATACAGGCCAGTCTATAAAGATTTTTTAACTCCTAGTTGCATAAAAAAAAACACACACACACATACACACACACACGGACATGTGCTCAGTTCGTCGAGATCTATCGATTGGTATATGAGACTTGGCCCTCCGGGCCTCGGAAATTCGTCGTATTTTTTCTACTTCTCCATGTATCGCATTACCGACCAAGAGTGAATCTCAGATCTCTTACCTCCCTCACCAATCAACACCTTCCCGTGGTGATTGTGGAGATGCAAAGGTATTCTCGGTCTCCAGAAAAAGACAATTCACTATCCCTACATCAGAGTGAATATAAGATATCAAAATTACTTCAGTTTTTTGAACGGCTATACTATTCACATGTTCTAACTTTACTTTATCGTCTACCTTTGTTCTCAACATGCTTCTTTGACTTTTTTTTTTAAGACTTAGATTATCAGTTACATTTATTACCTACCCTCAGGGGACTCACTTTTTGTAGACTACCCTCTCAGGGGACTCGCTTCTTTTTAGATACCCTCTCAGGGAACTTTTTTTTTATTACCTATTCTCTCAGGGGACTTTAACTTTTTATTGGATGCCCTCTCAAGGGAAACACTTTTTATAGACTACCCGCTCTTTATTTCCTACCCTCTCAGGGGACTTGCTTCTTGTTAGATATCCTCTCAGGGGACTCGTTTTTTATTTTTTTATTATCTTGTTAGATATCCTCTCAGGGGACTAAATTTTTATTGGATACCATCTCAAGGGACTCACTTTTTGATACTCTCTCAGGGGACTCATTTTTTTACTTTCCCTCTCAGTGGACTCACTAGTGGACTACTCTTTCAGGGAACTAACTGTTTTATTGGATACCCTCTCAGGGAACACGCCTTTTATTACCTACCCTCTCAGAGGACAACACTTTTTGTAGACTACCCTCTCAGGGGACTTGCTTTTTATTAGATACCCTCTCAGGGGACTGGTTTTTTTTATTGGATACCCTCTCAGGGGACTAACTTTTTGTAGACTACCCTCTCAGGAGACTCGCTTTTTATTAGATACCCTCTCAGGGGACTTGCTTTTTGTTAAATACCCTCTCAGGGGACTCGTTTTTCTATTGGATACCCTCTCAGGGGACTAACTTTTTACTGGATACCCTCTCAGGGGACTCATTTTTTTATTACTTACCCTCTCAAGGGACTCACTTTTTGTTGACTACTTTCTCAGGAGACTCGCTTTTTATCAGGTACCCTCTCTCAGGGGACTCGTTTTAATATTACCTATTCTCTCATGGGACTCGCTTTTTATTAGATACCCTCTCAAGGGACAGGGGCGCTTTTTATTACCTATCCTCTTAGGGAACTCACTTTTTGTAGACTACTCTCTCAGGTGACTTGCTTTTTATAAGCTACCCTCTCAGGGGACATACGTTCTAGTTAGCTACTTGGACACACTTTATCTGCTAATCTACTATCTCAGGGGACTCGCTCTTTTTATAAGATACCTTATCAGGGGACTCGTTAGTTATAGCAAATATCTCAAAGGACTCGCTTTTTTGAACGTACCATCTACGGAGAGTTTATAGTTTAGCTACTCTCAGGCAACTTACTCTGTTATAGCTAACCTTTTTCGATTTTTTGTAGTTTTTTATCTAAGGCTGTTTTTTTTTTCTACCTTCCCAGGTGATATGATTTTTATATTCGACCTCTACTTTGATTGTTTCCATCTTTTAGATCAGCGCTGCCCAACGTACGGTCCGTGTCATTTTGTGTGGCCCGCAGAGGGTTCGAAGAATTTTCTCATATTTGGCCCGTTGACTATTGTACCAACCCGGAGAGAACATACCAAGATTATTTAGTTTTCAATTTCGCTTCGACCTAATATTCTAGACTTCTAGTCAGAATTTTCAACGAACACAATACGTAATTTTCTGAAATCGTTTGCAAGATTATAGACTTTTATGTATAATTTTGACAAAATCCCCAACGAATTTATAATAGAATTTTTGACAGATTGCTTTCAAAATACTGGTTATAATTCTGGATTACTAAGTAACATTTTGTAATGTTTATTGGGTGAGTTTCTGAAGTAATCTTACACACGATTCTTGTCAAATCCTGGACATTCTGACCAATATTTTCGTAAAAGCTTGATCAGATTTTTAGACATTCCGGGTTCTTCTAATAATACTAGGTTATATACTGTCCAGACAAAATTCAAGGATTATTTTTATAAAATCATGGGCATTATTCTCACAGGTTCCAAAATTTCTGAGATAGACTCTTTAAAATATTGTGGACTAGATTATTCCATGGCTTATACAATATCCAGCAGGGCACTTAGTAGTGATTATCTGTCTTTTTATTTCTTCAAATGATTAATTCACAGATTTATTGTCAGATTTCATAAACTTTATTTACTGATTTTTGTAAGACTTCCTGAAACCATTTGTGCGTTTAAAAATGTGATTTGCACAAAGCATCATCGATCGGCTGCGATGATACTTTGGAAACCACGCTAATGACTGTTGTTTTCTGCTGTATTTCAAAGCATTGCACTCTACTAGCACACTTCGATTAGATCGCTCCGTTCAATGATACAATGATTTTCAAGCCTGCGATAGAACTTTGACAGCTGCGGTAGAACTTGGCGGCTACCGCAGAACGGAAAATTTTCGAAAGAACCGTAATAAATTAAGCACAATTTGTAAGATTTTTCATGGAAATAATTAAATTAGCGCTTGAGACAGTTTTGCGATTATGTGTGCATCATACATCATTTATGCAAATTACAGGTCTTTTGACCAAAAATAACTTTCCTTTCCATACTAGGTAATGATATGGCTTTATCTTCTAGTTTTGAATTTTGTCCTGCATCTCCATACATTCAACGCACTGCATGTCACCTACCTTAGGGCCCTATTTTATTAGTCGAGTCGATCAAAAACGACTCGACTGGAGTCACTGTCGACCACAAATTTCGCTCGACTTGGCTCTGTCACTCGATTTTATCGACAGTTGTCACTCTATGTGACTGAATTACTATGGGAGTCGACGGGTGACATCTGAAATATGCATGCTTACTTTGATCGACAATGACTATTGACGAGTCACGTGAATTCGCTCGAATTACAAAATAGACCCCTTAAACTTCGAATCATTATGTGTCAATGGTTGCTATGCAACGATCACCTCTTGGTCGTTTTGTTACCGACGCGTATTCATTTTAGGACTCCGTAAAAATCAAAATCCATACGTTTCTGCACTTTCAGCATTAAGATTGTTGTACTATTTCTTTCCAAACTCATAATTCACTTCCATTTCGGAGAAAGTAGCAGCATGAAGTGTCCGGTGAGGCGATTCTGAACATTTGTTGAGATAATGCACACCGAGTGATGAAAACTATGCAAACGATTTATCCACCCGCTCTTCTTGATACACTATTTATTTAGGGAGCAGCTGCGCCATGTAGTGAATTGTCTTTTTCTGGAGACCATTCTTCACATAATTTCGGTAATAATTGTTATTTCAAAAACACTAATTTTCACTCGTTTCACTGAAACACGTTTATTTTCTTCAAAACACACCAACAAACTGACTTCTGCTTTTCTTAGGGGCCGTCCATAAATGACGTAGCATTTTTTCATTGATTATTTACACCCCCCTCCCCCCTCGTAGCATTTCATCACAAATTCTGATACCCCCGCTTGGAAAATACGTAGCATATCAAGCAACTCCCCCCTATCATTTTTTTATTTTCTTTCCCTAGTAGTTGGGTTAAAACAAAAAAAAATGGAATTCAGAAGTTCAATACAAAGTTTGATATTTATTACCGACTGGAATGTAAGGATAATCCAACGAATAATATTTTGATATACAGTAGCACTCAAAAGTAATTTGTATAATAGTTTTGAATAAACTTTTCCTGTTTAAGTTGTTGGCTAAATTGTATTACTTATGCTATTGTTACCATGAAAAACAAGTTTTTATGTAGAAAATATGAAAAAAAAAATAATTGAATTGATGCAACTAACAGTAACGAGTACAATAGATTTTGTAATATGTTGAAAAGAAATTTCGTGATATTAGAGTATTATTTGTTTAGTCATTCATTGTTAGGAAATAGATTTCAATGGAAATGATCAACAGTATGGCTTAACTTGAAAAGGATATTCGTCATTATTATCCAAATTCCAATCCATTTAACAATCAGTGGCCAGGTATAGAAAAGATTACACTTATAATATTTGGAATGTTTAGGAAATCTTGGCGATTGTAATACAAATTATTTATCTTTATTAATATTTCAGCTAACCTTCATTATCGTTCCCCATACTGAAATAAGCTTGCATAACGTGCAACACAGCGTAACAAAAATTATATTTTTGCGTGTTTTAAAGATTGAATCATGTGTCTCTAGACGATTTTGAGACGCACAATCTGATGCCGTTCTCGGAAATGTTACAGAACGTCACAGTTTCTAGCTACATGTCGCCAAAGTTTCTTAAAACACTGGTTTTATTGATGTTTACATAAAATTTAGAGTATGATTATCAAACTTCTAATCAAGCAAGCATGCAAAATAGGACTTTAACTTTCATTTCAGATATAATTTGGTTAAAACTGCAAGATAAAATTTAGATCAAATCGATTTTTTTAACATGCTTGCAGTCTTCATACAATACTCTTCATTTCTCTTATATGGCAAAGTACAATACTTTTCTAACTCTCCAAAATATAACTTTTGTGCATCGGAAGTATTATGAACTTTGTTGATAAGTATTGTTATACACATGAAGTTTGAATTCTATGGTAAATTAGGCAAATAAATCACCATACAAGCTGACAAACTTGCATGCAAGTTAGCTGATATGGTTTGACCATTTTGCATTTTCAACCGCCAATATTTCAAAAACTAGACGAGCTATGATACTTTCGAGAACGGCAATGGATTCACAAACCCTTAATTGAGAAACTAGCGGTATTGTTATTCTTGAGACAAAAATGTGTTCCACAGTGTAATGAAACAATTAAATAATAAAAATAATCTTGAAAGATAGAACAATTTCGGTAACACTACTACACTTTTAATTTATAAATCAATTTATTTAGTTATGAATACAATATACATATGTTCACATAATTATTTAAAGCTTTAAAAAACCTGTTTGATTGCATTGATCAAGAAAATCTATAATTTCTTAGAATTTTTTAATTTTGTCATATGAATGTTTTGAAGCTGAATCATCATTTTATATCACAACTTTATAAGTCAAAAGAAAAGAAAAACAAGTTTGATAAAAAATTGTGTGTCATTTTTTTCAACGCCTCTCATTTTACTGAAATGATTCGAAATGCTACGTCCATTAGCTAGGACCCCTCCCTCCCCCTCGTCACACATCGTCACAAATTCATGAAGCCCCCCCTCCCCCCTAAAAAGCTACGTCATTTATGGACGACCCCTTACTCAGAAACGACTGCCTACTACGATCAGAACTAGTATCACTCCTTCAAATTTGAATTATATCTTATATCTTGCCTTTCTCTATCCCTACACATACTTTATTCATTTGGATCTAAGTGCCTCTTTCGAAATCTAATTTGCCAAAAATGTACATTACTTTAATTGCTACAGCTTTTGATTGCAAAAATCACTCAAAAATGTATGTTAATATTCAAGTAATGTCTCAAGAAATGTAAATATTTCATTCAAATCGGTTCATGAATAACTCAGATTTAATCTTCATTTTGTATGGAAAATTGAAAAAGTTATAAATGTATTTTCTTAAAACTGTAAATTTTCAAAATGCTCTTATCACTACGAAAAACAGTACAGTGCAGTAAAATTGAATACAAAATATGCATTCCTGCATTCATCAATGATGCAACATCTCTTAATGGCCGAGTGCTGTCATTAAAATTTTAATTTACATCAGACTCCCCCCTTTTCCCAAAAGCAGATTATTTGCATTATAATTTCCATCAGAAATAATAACCGCAAGCGGTGTCATTGCGCTCTCCAGCTTAAGCAGTGTTACAACTTTTTGACTATGTTACGCCCGGTTTGCGGAGTTGCCCTCATGATGCAGGAAAATATTTGCGCGCCGCGGCGGGAAAACAGAAAGATTCCGCGCGGAGAATGGGAATTTCCTCCACATTTTATGTGGCGGGTTTACTTTCGCAATCAATTGGAAAGCTCCATCGCTTATGGCCTTGATGGATATTTGTTTCGAGAAAAAAATTTCCGCTCTTTGCTCTAGTTTGAATACTCGACAAATTCTTGCTATTAAAATTAAAATACTTTGTACGCTTTTCCTGAATGCAGTCTAGTGAAAGCCAAAATCGAATTCTTATTGTGTGGAGAAAGTTCATGAGTGTGTGTAAAACACGGCATCGAAATACCTAACCCAACAAAATAAAATTTACGGATTCGTTATAATTTCCTGTGCAAATTTGTTAGGTATGTACAGTTACATAAGTAACTACTCCATTTTTGCGTTCCATCTGAGGTGGATAATGTTTTTGCTATTGCCACAGTGTTAACTTCTTGCCCTGCTGTTCCCGTGAACTTGTTCACCGGAAGATATTTGCATACAAAATTACGGAAGAATCTGCCAGAGCGCCAGAGCAAACGCTCCAATGTTATCTTACCTCCCACGAGGATGAAGCGAGCAAACATCGAAAGCGCGTTTTTGCCTTTTCTTCTAGCAAACGCCAAGTGATTTCGTGCTAATATCTTATGTAGGTACCTTGAAATTTATTAGCGCAGAAGCACTTCACATAACTATGTTGCTTCAGCTTCAAGTGGCAGTTGAATAATTTTCTCTTAGAACATATCTTATAATCGCAAAAATAAGCAATTACAAGCTAACTCCCAGCAACTTTTATCAACGCAAGCATTAAATTTTAGCTGATGCCATTTATCGGTGAAGCGAGCTTATTGTAACAGTCTGTTGCAGACTGTGATGCCAGAAATCCACTTAGTGGCTATTGTTTCCTAACGAAGCAAGCTTAAGAAATAATAACCACTAAAAAGAATAATCATCGAAGCAAGCTATTAAACCAATACTATACATTCACCCTCATTAAAGTTTACAGCGGATCAAACTTTCGATAGAATCCAATTCATTCGAATCCAAGGCCCACTTGATTTTCCTGGCGTAAACGGGAATGCCAGAAGGTTTTCGATCGAAAGAGCATTTGAACGTAAACAAGAATACGGGTGAATAAAAATATTATTATAAAATGCTGTCACAATGTTAAGTGGCATATACGCTGCCGCCTTTGTTTTGATGCGGTGACTGCAATTTTCAATGATCAATTACTGCTCCAAACAATCTTCTTCTCTTCTTCTGCTTTCTGATGAAACGTTCCAACTTATATTAAAACTTTTTTTTAGATTAATGCTAAGTTTATAGAAGAGCTCCCGTTTCTATTAAACTACTTTTGTATTTGTATATGGTGTGGTTAACACGAAGATACACTATACCCGCCCTTGAATATTTCCAAGATTCTCAACCAGTCTGGGTTCGAACGTTGTCCTCCAGTCAATTTGAAATCCAACAAAGCTTGAACTGATTAGAAAAAAGGGCAAATTGAGGTGATGTGCCAATATCCATCGTATTGAGCTTTGATCAGTGAAAACCAGCAATTTTCCCAGTACAGTGCATGATGCTGGCACAAACCGATGCAAACAAATCTTTTTGAAGACAGAAGCGACTTACCGTCGCTCGTATTCGTCGTATTCATTTTCAATTCGGTCACAATCAGTTTTGATTCGTCTCACAACTAAAGGTTTACTTTGATACAGTGAGTGGTCAAAATACACACAGTTACAATAAAATGTTTCACTAGAATATCTAGATCTACCCTCTATTCCAGCACGATGAAATATATGGATTTCCTTAAAAAATGCATTAGCCCACCAGAATATAGCCGATACATATAAACACAATTCCTTTTGGCCGAACAATCACGACAGCAACTCACAGTGCACCGAAAACTCCACAATCAAAGGAACCGTTTCCTACTCTAAGCATCATGCAAATATTGATGCGCAAGTTTTTTTTTCCTATTCCGGCGGATTGAAAACTTGGTTATATGCGATCGTTGAGGGAGTTTCGAAAATGTCTTGAATCATAGAAGTTTCACGGCGTGTGTTTGTTAAGAAATCCTCCAGTAAAGTTGTACACAGTTTTTTTCTATAGTGTAAATAAGTGCCCGGTGAAGTAAATCACACAGAGAGGCGGGATAAATATGAATCGTAATATAGTGTGGCTCAGTCGAACGCTAATTAGAAATACTCGGTACGCCTTTGTCCATGCGATTTCAGTGAAAAGTTTAGGAGAATAATTGAACTGAAGTTATTTAACGAAGCTCAGTAGTATGATTGATTTTGATAAAAACTTCCATCGAACATAATTAAGCATGTTCCTTGAGTAAACGAATAAAATTGAAGGATGTGATTGCATGTATTTAAATTGGTTTTCAAGTCCCAAAAAAAGATTCACAGAAAAGGTAAAAGATTCTGTAACCTCAAAGCTTCTTAAGAGGAGCACCGGTATAGATTAAAGATCAAATTTAATTACAACAATCAAAAGAGATAAAGAGCCGACTTGTACCTTTACTCGAGATTTTAAAGACACGCAATATTTCTTAAATTCCAACGTTCGCAATATTTTAATTTAAAGCTTTCGATTTGTTCAGCATAGTCAAAAGCATTTCGGAGGAATGGGCTACTCGGCGAAGTGGAATTCAGGGAACTGACATTCGGTGTAAAGCAACAAGACTCTTTGGACACCTCTTAGGAGCCATTGGTAATCCCTGAGTACAACTGGTCGGGGTTCTGCTAAATCGCACCAAGTGCCAAAATCTTCATTCCGAGATATTATACTTTAAAGTCTTTTCTTGTACTAGTTTATCGCGGACGATTAATTTCATTATTTTATCACTCACCACATGCGATTAACAGTGTCCAATAAGTAAACCAAGATCAAATATACTAGTGAATCATCATGAATTAACGATGCAATTGATTAAATATGAAGTACTCAGTTCACTCTGGCTGAACAAAAATTGAAAAATATGATTCACGGTTCGGTATGGTTGGATGTGTTTCATAGTTTTCAAACACACAAGTAAAATTAGAGACAAATGATGTTTATCACCATCGTGTTGGAATCCATGTCACAAGTGTTTATAAACACATGGATGCTTCATGTGTAAATGTGATTTTCAGATAAACAGTACTTAGTGCGGTGTGGCTGGATAAAATTTCAAAGAAAATAGATCAATGCCACCGAAACAATAATAAATTTTATTTAGTTAATTGCTGTCCAATTTCACTGGCCTGTGTTTCTATGAGTTGCTTTGAATGGATAAATTGTAAGGATATAGAAGGAAATTGGAAAAATATAGCTTAATATCTGAAAAATGTATTCCTTCTGATGACGTGCGTTGGTTTACGGTTCACTCTGGCTTTACAAAATTACAGTTTTACGTGTCCTTCCAAACAAAATTTGTGACCTAAGATTACAAAGGATCGTTCAAATTACTCGATACTTTTATGGTAGAGAGGTTATGATTATTTAAGTCCTTTGGTGTAATAAACTAAATTTGGGGAAAAATGGCACTTGGTGCGGTTTAGCAGAACCCCGACCAACTGATGTATAGAATTCAAATTTTCAAATTTAATTCATGATTCTGTTCGCAAGTAATATACTGAGCGTAAATTTAAATAAAAAGCATTCGAAATCTATTGGGAAGCCTTTACGAACTCCGTGAGCCTATATTGGAGCCACTTGGACACATTTGAAAAATGCCGCGGGTATTTCACATACGGGTTTACGAAACTTCGCACATATCAGGTATTAAATGAGCTACAGAGACTGGTTAAGGTGTTTTTGTTACAAAGGAAAAATCTGCAGACAGACCCCTGAGAAGGTAATTCAGAGGGTTTGGGGATGTCCCACCAACGACGACCCACTAAAACCAGCTGATGCACTGTACTTGACCTTGGGGATATGGGATGGGGACCCCAAAACAAATAGGACTTTATTGTTGATCTAGCTTTCTCAGGTCACATGTTTTAGATGAATAGTACATAATGCTCATGGGCTGAGTAGTGAATGATCCTTCGGTAATGTCGCTTGCTCCTGCAGGAGTGGACAGAAGAAGCAGGATCAATCGTGTTACGCGTCTTTGTTTAGGCTAGTTTAGTCTTGAAGGGACGAGTATCATTGATTTTAGAGTGTTATTTCTACTGTACTAATAACAACTTCTCTTTCAGAAGTTGGCAGGTAAATTCAGAATCAATTGTTAAACATATTATAACTTTCATTACCAAAAATGCTCCAAGTTTTCGAATTGAGCTGATCCTTATATACACCCTACCCTACTAACACAATCTCCCTATCCCGTGATGTCTATGAAGATCTTCTTAAAGTAGACGTTGAACTAACATTCCTTCCCTTCCCCTAGCGATTGTGAGGACGTGGCCAGGTGTACAATGTGATGCTTGTTTTTTTTTCTATTGTGTAGAAAAATACGTTCATCCCAAACGTTTTTTTTTTCTATTTGCGACACTACACATAGATTTCACAAAACCAATAGAGTTGAGCCACCCACGATTTGTACAGTCGTTAATGCTATACTGTGCTCCAGGGACTCACTTAACTGTAGCGGTAAACGCGCAGCTATTTAGTAAAAACATGCTGAAGGTCATGAGCTCGAGATCCACCGCTGTAGACTTTTTTCGGGTTGGAAATTGTCTTGGCTTCTAAAGACACAGAAAGTCTTCGTGGTTACAAAAATGGTCTATCAGCAAAGAAAGCACTCAGTTGATAACTATGGAATGCACGTAAGAACACCAATCTGAGAAGCAGACTCTGTCCCAGTTGTAACAAAATGGTAGAGAGAAGAAGGCCCTTAGGATCCAACAATTCAAAACAATCAAGTTCTGTCAATTTTGATATGTTAAGATCTCATAGATTATTTTAAGATTATAAAATAAACTTTAAGAATATCGTGTTTCTCAACTAGTAAAATATCACCTTGAAACAACAGTCAGAATTGAAAATTACTCAAAGAGTTGATTTGAAAGGAACACATTAAATGGAAAGATTATCCCGATAGCTTCTGCTACTGTTCCCAATGAATAACTCCAAAACCACCTGTTGCCCACGTTTGTATTCATTTTCCTACAAACCTCCCACAATTTATTGATCCCAAATGAGCGTGAAGAAAACCTTCTCTTTCACATCTATTGCTCTCTGAGATCCGAACCTTACCCAACAAATTTGAAGTCATCCAATCGCGCTCATATTGCTTTCAAGTATCTCGCCTCTCATGCCAAAGACACTCAATCTCTGAAAATGTCCTCTCAACCACATCCGAAGCAACTGATAGCTGTAATAATGACTCATAGGCCCATAGCTCTGCTTTGGAACGAGCCTCCATCAGTATCCCATCGACGCTGGTCGTGAGCTAAGACAGCTATCAGTCTCCGTTCGGCCACCTTTTGCTAACTACTGGCTGACGTGTGGTACTTAAACTGTTATCGTTCACACCCCAAAACAGTACCATGAGGACATCTACAAAAGAGACGGGAGCTGTTTTTGCCCATGTGTTGAAAGAGGAAGCTCGAACTTTTTCAAATTGGTTGCATTATCTTTGGCGAATTCTTGATAAAAAGATGGAAACAAAAAATGGATTATCTTCGTACTAGCTGTGGTTTGGAATTTCGCTTTCAAATTATCGCACACAGTAGAGACAAAGTGCTTGTTGTTTTTTTATTCTTTATTCACCACATTGTGGATTTTTTGCAAAGCAAGTGCTTACTAACCACTTTCAAATATATTTACATACTAGTGGTCCCGGTAAACTTCGTCTTGCCATGCCATCAAGTAGGCTGTTGAAAAACGCCATGCAAGTCCCGTGTGAAAAATGACAGATTAGTTTTCTCCCGTTTTCCCCACTATCCCGATGTTTTTCTAAACTTTTTCTTCGCACAAACACGTCGGAGCTTTGGACGAATTGAACAGTGAAAGAATCATGTAAGTCCAATCACCCGTTCTCAAGCCATTTCGTGACATACAAACACCATTCCATTTTTATTTATATAGATATAGAGCTGTTTTGCAGACCTACCCGTAAAATTATAAAATTATTTAATAGTCTTCACTTAGTGCGTGGGGTAGATTCGCCATTTTTGACCATAGCGCTAATCAAAGATATATTGGATTATATACTGTTAAACAAACAAATCTGTGTAAGTCATTTTGAGTTAAGTAAGCCCCATTTTATAATAGAGCGGTATATGAACGCAGCTAATTTATTCAAAAACTAATGTAAAGTTACATTTTCCTTAAAAATTTCACTGCCGTATATCTAATTTGGATAAAATATTCCTTTTTGGCCATTGAAATAAGAAATCGATGAGATTCGCCAAAGTTAGAGATGTGACCGAAACTGGTTCTGGTGGCCTATACAATATACAAATACAATCGCGATTTTTATGTGGAAAAAAACGGTTTCAGCTCAGTTCTGATAGTTTTTATACATTATATTGACTGAAGGTTTCCAATTGGCATATTTGCGGTGCACTCATTTCATTTATTAAGTTTACATTTAAATGCCTTCTTGTTCCAACCGTATCTGAAGCAAACACCATCTTCACTGTTCGGCATTCTTGCAATATGCCCTGCCCATCGTATCCTTCCAGCCTTGGTCACCTTCTGAATACTGGGTTCGCCGTAGAGTTGGGCGAGCTAGTGGTTCATCCTTCGACGCCACACACCGCCAAAGATCGTCCTAAGCACCTGGCGTTCAAAGTGCTTGCAGGTTCTTCTCGAGCATCGTCCACGTTTCATGCCCGTAAAGGACCACCAGCCTTTTAAGTATTTTGTAGATGGTACATTTGTTGCGGGTGTGAATCTTTTTTCACCGAGCTTCTTGTGAAGGCCATAGTAGGCGACTTCCACTGAAGATTACTTACTTTACTTATTTGGCTTTACATCAATTATCTTGATAAAGCCTCGCCAACAATATTTCGCCAATTCCCTCGGTTTATGGCCGCTTCTCTCCATCCTCGACTGTGACCCACGCTCTCCAGGTCCTGGTGCACCTTGTCAATCCACCTAGCTCGCTGCGCCCCACACCTTCTTGTTCCGACCGGATTCGTGGCGAACACCATCTTTACAGGGTTGTTGTCCGGCATTCTTGCAACATGCCCTGCCCAGCGTATCCTTCCAGCTTTAGATACCTTCACGATACTGGGTTTGCCGTAGAGTTGAGCGAGCTCGTGGTTCATCCTTCGCCGCCACACGCCGTTCTTCTGTACGCCGCCGAAGATCGTCCTTAGCACTCGGCGTTCGAAAACCCCAAGAGCTTGCAAGTCCTCCTCGAGCATAGTCCACGCCTCATGCCCATAGAGGACTACCGGTCTTATGAGCGTTTTGTACATCGTGCATTTGGTGCGGGGGTGAATCTTTCTTGACCGCAGTTTCTTCTGGAGCCCATAGTAGGCACGACTTCCGCTGATGATGCGCCTTCGTATTTCCCGACTAACATTGTTGTCAGCCGTCAACAAGGATCCGAGGTAGACGAACTCGTCCACCACCTCGAAGGTATCCCCATCTATCGTAACACTGCTTCCTAGGCGGACCCTGTCGCGCTCAGTTCCGCCAACCAGCATGTACTTTGTTTTCGACGCATTCACCTTTAGCCCGACTCTTGTTGCTTCGCGTTTCAGGCGGGTGAACAAATCTGCCACCGTTTCAAATTTTCTCCCAATAATATCCATGTCGTCCGCAAAGAAAATAAATTGTCCGGATCTCGTGAAAATCGTGCCTCGACTGTTAAGTCCGGCTCTCCGCATGACACTTTCAAGCGCAATATTGAACAACAGGCATGAAAGTCCGTCGCCCTGTCGTAGTCCCCGCCGAGACTCGAACGAACTGGAGTGTTCGCCCGAGATCTTCACGCAGTTTTGCACACCGTCCATCGTTGCTCTGATCAATCTTGTGAGCTTCCCGGGAAAGCTGTTCTCGTCCATGATTTTCCATAGCTCTATGCGGTCGATACTATCGTATGCCGCCTTGATATCGATGAACAAATGGTGCGTAGGGACCTGGTACTCACGGCATTTCTGGAGGATTTGCCGCACGGAAATGATCTGGTCCGTTGTCGAGCGGCGGTCGATGAAACCTGCTTGATAACTTCCCACGAACTCGTTTGCTATAGGTGATAGACAACGGAAGAGAATCTGGGATAGCACTTTATAGGCGGCGTTTAGGATGGTGGTTGCACGATAATTTTCACACTCCAGTTTGTCGCCCTTTTTGTAGATTGGGCATATAACGCCTTGCTTCCACTCCTCCGGTAGCTGTTCCGTTTCCCAGATTCTGACTATCAGCCGATGCAGACAAGCGGCCAACCTGTCCGGGCCCATCTTGATGAGTTCGGCTCCGATACCATCCTTGCCAGCGGCTTTGTTGTTCTTGAGCTGTTGAATGGCATCCTTAACTTCCCCCATCGTGGGAGCTGGTTGATTTCCGCTGTCCGCTGTGCTGACGTAGCCATCGCCTTCGCTGTCCTGACCTTCTGTGCCTGTGTTCTCTGCGCCATTCAGGTGTTCATCGTAGCGCTGCTTCCACCTTTCGATCACCTCACGTCCGTCCGTCAAGATGCTCCCATCCTTATTCCGGCACATTTCAGCTCGCGGCACGAAGCCTTTGCGGGATGTGTTGAGCTTCTGATAGAACTTCCGCGTTTCTTGAGAACGGTACAGCAACTCCATCTCTTGGCATTCCACCTCTTCCAGGCGGCGCTTTTTGCCCCGGAATAGGCGGGTTTGCTGTTTCCGCTTCAGTCTGTATCGTTCCACGTTTTGCCGCGTACCATGCTGCAGCATTGCAGCCCGCGCTGCATTCTTCTCCTCTAAAACCTCCTGGCACTCCTCGTCGAACCAATCGTTTCTTGAACTCCGTTCCACATATCCGACAACGCTTTCGGCAGCAGTCCTCCAGCAGTCCTCAAGAGGGGCCCTATCGAGCTCGCCCTCATCCGGCAACGCTGCCTCAAGATGCTGCGCGTACGCATTGGCGACATCCGGTTGTTTCAGCCGCTCGAGATTGTACCGGGGCGGGCGTCGGTACCGTACATTGTTGATGACGGATAGTTTTGGGCGCAGTTTCACCATCACCAGGTAGTGGTCGGAGTCAATGTTGGCGCCACGATAGGTTCTGACGTCGGTTATGTCGGAGAAGTTCCACTGAAGATGCGCCTCCGAATTTCACGGCTAACGTTATTGGTCGACCACCTCGAACGGGTATACGTCTATCGTGACAGACGATTGCTACCTAGGCGAGACCTGTCGCGGTCAGCCCAACCAACTAGCATGTCAAAATTGTCTTGATCGCATTCACCACCAGTCCAACTTTTGCTGCCTTGCGTTTCAGGCGAGTGTAAAGGTCTGCCACCTTTTCAAATGTTCGGCCGACAATGTCCATATCATTCTCGAAGCTAACAAATTGACTGAATCTCATGGAAATCGTACCCCGGCAACGAACTGGAATGTTTGTCTGAAAATTTAACACAATTTTGCACTCCTTCCATCATTGCTCTTATCAGTCTTGTGAGCTTTCCGGGAAAGCTGTTCTCGTCTATGATTTTCCATATTCTACGCGGTCGTATGCCACCTCGAAATCTATGAAAAGGTGATGTGTTGGGATTTGTTATTAAAGACATTTTAGGAAGATTTTCTTGACCAAGCTGAGGGTCGTGGGTTCGAATCCCACCGGTCGAGGATCTTTTCGGGTTGGAAATTTTCTCGACTTCCCAGGGCATAGAGTATCTTCGTACCTGCCACACGATATACACATGCAAAAATGGTCATCGGCATAGTAAGCTCTCAGTTAATAACTGTGGAAGTTCTCATAAGAACACTAAGCTGAGAAGCAGGCTCTGTCCCAGTGGGGACGTAAACGCCAGAAAGAAGAAGAAGAAGGAAGATTTTCTATACAGTGAAGATCTGGTCCGTTGTCGATCACCCGTCAATGAAGCCGGTTTGATAACTTCCCACGAACTCGTTTACTACAGGAGACAAACGACGGAAGATGATCTGGGATAACACTTTGTAGGCCGCATTCCATCCTAAACTGCTCGGAAGTTCTCACAATCTAACTTGTGCCTTTCTTGAAGATGAGGCATATCACCCCTTCCTTACACTCCTTCGGTAGCTGTTCTGTTTCCCAGATTGTGCCTATCAGCCGGTGCAGACAAATGGCCATCCTCTCTGGGCCCATCTTTATGAATTCAGCTCCGATACCATCCTTGCCAGCAGCTTTATTGTTCTTGAGCTGGTGAATAGCATCTTAAAACTCAATACTTAACAGTAGGGGCTGGTTGGATTTCATCGTCCACAGATTCGACGAAGATATTTACTCCGTTTTCTTGACCGTCATTGCCTCCGCTCTTAACGCCATTCAGGTGTTCGTCGAATTACTTCTTCCACCCTTCGATCAACTAACGTTCATCCGTCAAGATACTCTCATCCTTATCCCTGCACATCTAGGCTCGCGGCACGAAGCCGTTGCGGGTTGCGTTGAGCTTCTAATAGAACTTACGTGTTTCTTGAGGCCGGCACAGCTGTTTCACCTCCTCGCACTCCGTCTCCTCCATGCGGCGTTTTTTTTTTCAGAAAGAGGCGGGTCTGCTGTTGCCGTTTCCGTCTATAACGTTCCACGTTCTGCCGGGTCTTTTGCTGCAGCATGACCACCCGCACTGCATTCTTTTCCCCTAGAGTCCTCACAAACCAATCGTTCAGTCGATTTCATCCCACGAACCCGACGTTGCTCTCCGCTGAATTGTTGATAGCTGCTTTCACTGTTCTCCAGCAGTCCTCAAGAGGGGCTTCATCCAGCTCACCTCCTTCAGGTAATGCAGCCTCGAGGTGCTGCGCGTATGCAGCTGCGACATCCGGTTGCTTAAGCCGCTCTAGGTCATACCGGGGCGGTCGTCGGTACTGTACGTTGTTAATGCCCTAGAGTTTTGGGAGCAGTTAAACCATCACCAGATAGTGGTCAGAGTCAATGTTAGCGCCACGATAGGTCCTGACATCGATAATATCGGAGAAGTGCCGTCCATCAATCAGAACGTGGTCGATTTGTGATTCTGTCTGCTGTGGTGTATCGGTATGGATGAATGTGCATCTACTTCCAGTGCTACGAATGACCATATTCTTGGAGGTGGTGAAATCAATTAGTCGTAAGCCGTTTTCGTTCGTCAGCTTTCGTACTCGCGTTCGAGCTGCGCGTAAAAAGCGTCATTATCATCATCAGTACTTCCGGAGTCTCAACTTGTACATTCTCTCATTGATCGACCACCACCCGATCACGCGCCTCTGCATATCACCCATCACTATAAAAGCTGTCCCCAGCTCGTGTGTGTTGCCACAGCTCTGGTAAATCGTATGATTACCTCTAAACGCACCATTGATCCCATCCAACACACTTCCTGCAACGCTACGATGCCGGATCCGCGGTCTTTCAGCACGTCGGCGAGTATGCGCGTGCTCCCGATGAAGTTGAGAGATTTGCAGTTCCCGGAACCCTTCAGATCCATCTCCTGTTGTGTTATTAAGAGAACTTCTATAAGTAAAACTTCCTGCTTCCCCACTTTTTACCATTGATGGACTACTGTTTTTGGGCCATAGGGTGATGTGCTAGTATCCATCGTATTAAGCAGCGAGAACTGCAATTTTCCCAGTATTGCAGTGAATGATGCTGATACAAACCGATGCCAAATAATTCTTTCTCAAAACGGCTTTAACATTTTACAATAAGATTTTGATAAATCTTGATTTGTTTTTAGAAATAATGCAAAGAAAATGCATCTTGCCGTATTCTCAATCCGTCGTATCGTTTTCATTGCTGTCGCAATCAGTTTCCAGATTCGTCGCACAACTTACGGCTCATTGTGATGTAGTGAGTGGTCAAAACACAACATACTAACGCTATAATAAAACGTTCTACTATAATATATAGATCTACGGACTTCTCCCTCCATTCCTTCAGAATGATGGAATATACTAATTTCCTTTAAAATTGCTTGATCGTCATCAAAATTCAGCCCAAACATATGAACACAATTCCTTTGGACGGCACAATTATGGCATTTGCTCACAGTGCAGCGAAAACAACACAATCAAAGGAACCGTATTTTTACGTCGAGTGTCGCGCACACATTGATACACACAAGCTTGTTTTTATCAGTACGGCGGATTGAAGTTTATTTACATTCTCAATTATACGCGGTCGTTGAAGAAATTTCATAGAATTTCGTGAATTATAGAAGTTTTACGGTGGGTAATTGGAATGACATCCTTCAGTGAAGTAGTACGATGGTTTTACGTAGTGAAAATAAGTGCCCGGCGAAGTAAGTCACACAGGGGGGCGGGGGCGGTAAGAAACCTGTATCATAAAATGGTGTGACTGGTGTCGATCGTTAAGCATTTCTCTCAAATCGTATTCGTCCATACGACTTCGGTGAAAAACTGCAAAGTGGATAATTGAACTGAAGTTATATAACAAAATACAGTAGTTTTATTACATTTTTGGTGTACAAGTGCACGAACCATAACAGCTTTCACAAAATTACACTTAGAAAATTAATCTATGTTGCAGGTAAGTTGGAATATCCGCCGTAGTGGAACATTTTTAGTTCGATACGACGAATAATAGCGCTTACAACGAAGTAGAACGAAACCCTATTTGCTCTAGTAGATTCGATCGAATGAGTTTTTCTAGCACGAAAAATATCTGTCCTTGAAGAAGAGGAAGTAGATACTGTTGTTCCTGTTGCTGAACCCAATATTAGAGATAAAACCGATGGATCCATTTGCTTGTCCTCACTGGTTGTCACTGGAAAGCACAATAAAAACAAAATAGGAATAGCAAAGAGTTTCCTCGCACCCTCAGCCTCTAATTCTTCGAAACATTAATCTTCCGGATGTTTGAAGATGGGTAATAAACATGACCATATACAGATGAAGATTAAGCATCAACATTGATCATCATCAACCGCATTTGATTCGATTGAAGCTTGCTGTAACGGCATGAGGCAATGAATTTTCCCTTCCTTGAACTACTGTCGTCAGCCAGGAGTGTTCCTAGAAACTGGTGAGACACTCAATAGAGGTAAATTGTCACCACATTTGTACTCCAGGCAAATACCAATCCACCAATAACTTCAAATATGTTTGCCGTTACAGATCCAGCGTATTATAGAAAGCTAGAAGCTATCAGCTTCGAAGCGATGCGGAAAATCAAAAAGTAAAACAGATTGTAGGGCGGATTGTGCTCAATTTGTTTGACGCTAACCACATCGTAAGCTGCTTACACGTTTGCTGGAAATGATATAGGGTTTCAATGCTAGTAATGGACCCCTTAGTAGCTGACATTCATTCTAGACGCTTTTCCGCAATGATATCTCAGACGCATTTACGTTTTGTGGAGTCTAACAACAAATTCAATGTCTTTACTTTATAGTACGTCTATGCCGACGAGCCTATTATGGACCCACCAGGGAATGCGTATTATGGACCCTCTTGTGTGGTTTCATTTGCAAAACTGTTCAAATATCTGTATTTATGCGTCTCAAACCAAATATTTTGCCTGAAACTGCTGACTAACAATGTAATCGAAGTTCCCCCGGTGGATTTTCATAGGAATAAAGTTGCTTTGAGTGTTAATTTTATGTTTTTCTGTAGGGGGTCCATAATACGCAAAGGGTCCATAACCGGCATCGACTCCCTACAGAATTTCGGAATTGTAGTGAGTGTGCCACCTCCTAAGACGAAATAAAATTCGCGGAAGATGTTAAAGCTGGAATTATTCAGTTTACCAATATAAGCATTTAACGCTCGGCGAACTTCAAGTGTAACCTCAATTCATAAGCATTCAACTGAAATTTGATACAAGAGAAGTATTCGAGCAAACATTGTCATTTCGCTGTCTTACTCCTTTCTTCGCCAGTTTTGCTGTTTGCTGACATTGATGGACAGGGAATTCGTGAGTTGAAAACAAGCCCTTCGCCGTACAAAGGAAATTATTTTTGTATCCAGTTCTGATGTGATCAGAGGCATTCTCTCCGTCTGCCTTGAGATGGAAAGTATGACGAGGAAGAGTGGCTTTCTGGGTTTTCCATCTTGGGAGAAGAAAGAAGACATTTGATCCACCGATGTTTGACAGACGTCTGCCATCATTTGACGTGTGTTTCATTGCCAATAACTTTACCCTAAATTAGAATGTGACATGCGTTTAAAAAAAAAAAAAACATTATATTCGAGCAATGGTTTATCTTCAATTAAGAATATTGTATTTGGAGAGCAAATTTTAGCATTAAGTTTGTCTTAAGAATATCTTCTACTGAAGTAGCTTTTTGTGCAAACAAAGAAAGTTGTTGAAATGTACTTGGCATTGCTACTACCTGAAATAGCTATTAGGATTCGTTCAGAATCATGAACAGGATTCGGTCAGAATCATGAACAGGATTCGGTCAGAATCATGAACAGGATTCGGTCAGAATCATGAACAGGATTCGTTTAGAATCCTAAACAGGATTCGTTCAGAACCCTAAAAATGATTCGTTTAGAATCCTGAACAAGGTTCGTTCAGAACCCTGAACACGATTTGTTCAGAATCCTGAACAGGATTCGTTCAAAATCTTGAACAAGATTCGTGCAGAATCCTGAACAAGATTCGTTCAGAATCTTGAACAGGATTCGTTCAGACGGATCCTGAACAGGATTCGGTCAAAATCTTGAACGGGATTCGTTTAGAATTTACCTAAAACACAAGTATATCAACTAAGGACTATGATTTACTACAGCTTATCTGTATCGTACAATAATATAGTGTAAAAAACTTAAGTGTGCGTGCAATCAGTTAGCCACATAGGATCTGCTACAGTTTAAACAATTAACAATTCGCTGTAAAATGGGTTGTGACTCTAGAATCGCCCACGGCGCGCAATCCAATAATTGCCAACAACAGCTTGCACTGGAGCTTAATTTGACAAAACGATCCGAACGCACATTATTTCAAATAGTATTTTCCATTTCCTTCGAAAGAGTTAATTTCATCAAGTTTCCGTAGCTACCTTTCATCGCGATCTGCGCCGGAGTGTTGGATTGGTTCGGTAGCTTCAGGAGAGGAAATTGAGTTTTATTTTAAAATCTGCACTGCAAGTTGTTATTTTAATTGATCTGCAGAACAATTAGGTGATGGCAGAAAAAAAAATCGATTTTTATCGTGCGTTTATTCAAGATGTATTATGTTTCAACTGAGTAGAATAAAACATTATACTGTTCATCGCTCGCCTGCTCTGCGGTATGTGGCTAGTGTGCTTCCGAAGCATGAACTAATTGGTTTATGAGTGCTTGATTTATTCATTTTAACAGCTGCGGTTATGAAAAGCATTCTGAGAGAACTGTGAACTGATATTTATTTATTGTAATTATTTCCTACAATAAATGTGTACATGCTATTTCATATTGGTAACATAGTATTGTAACAAATTTCGTGTCCTGACAATAATTTCTGGTATGTTCTGCTCTATCATGAAATCCGCTTTAATTGGACATTTTCCAGACCTTATGATACAATTGTTTTTTGATTAGCCTACATTCTACTCTATTTGAACAAATTCATTCAGTTTTATTTAAAAAGACTACTTCAACGAGCTTTTTTAATTCTCACATTGACGTATCTGCAGTGATAAAATTCTCTTCATCGATTTTCTCTTTAGCTAATTACTTGGCCGTTTTTAACTGCTATTTTTGATTCAGTTGTAAGTACTTAATGCATATTCTTCATCTTTTTCTTCTTATTCTTCTTGGCATTACGTCCCCACTGGGACAGAGCTTGCTTCTCAGCTTAGTGTTCTTATGAGCACTTTCACAGTTATTAACTGAGAGCTTTCTTTGCCAATTTTGCCATTTTCGCATTTCGTTAATCGTGTTGCAGGTAGGATGAAATTTCCATTACGAAAAGATCCTGGACCGACCGGGAATCGAACCCAGACAGCTTCAGCATGGCTTTGCTCTGTAGCTGCGGGCTCTAACCACTTGGCTAAGGAAAGTCCCGTTATACTGCATCGCAAAATGTTAAGAAAATCGTTTTGTGTACGAATCGAAAGAGAAATCGATCATTGCACGCCTGTATAATATTAAACGCGTCACACTTCATGCCTAACAGAATATAACCGCATGTAACTCATAAACCCTAGTAAGCATGTATTGTAATATTAAGGACTGGGCGGATGGGCCAAGAGAAAGACTAAATCTCAAACAACTAAGGAACGTTTATTAGGAGAGAATGGTCTATACAGTTTGAAGGCTTGATTCGTAATGAACTCCACTAGCGCTTGTCAGTATTTCATGGCTTGCTCAGCAAGGCCTACTTCTTCACCCCCCCTCGATTGTGGAGTCCAATGGTTCATCGTAGGTTTTCAAATCTTGCAATGTCCAACGCTTTTGTAAAAATATCTGCTAACTGCCTGTCTGTGCAAACCGGTTCCACCCGAATGCGTCCGGCTGCAATGTGGTCGCGAATAAAATGATGTTTAATATCAATATGCTTTGCCCGTTTGCACTCCAGGTTTTGGGCCATCCCTATGCAACCACGGTTGTCCTCATAGATGGTCACCGGCTTCGTCATCTTTACTCCAAGATCAGTTAAGAGTCCAGATATCCAAATCGATTCTGCCACACCTGAGCTCAACGCTATATACTCGGCTTCACTGGACGAGGTGGCCACAGTCGTTTGTTTCTTGTTTCGAGAGTATTCCAAACATATGTTCTTGGTCCCTTTCATGTATCGTAGGGTGTCGGTGCCATTAGTGGACTACCTAAGCTATAAAAAATCATAACAAAATAATGAAAAGCCTTAACAGAGATCTTTTGGCGTCAACACAAAGATTTCAACCTCTATTATATGGGAAAAATATAAAAAGAATGATAAAACTAACATTTTAACATAAAATCGCTTGAGCCACTATTGGTACACGTGTTCCAGTAGTTGCGCTAGTGCTCCAGTAGTAGACGTACTGGAATAATAAAAGGAATTTTAAACAAAACGGTAAATTTTTACATAGGTTTAACATTTTTCCCTCGGAACAGCAATTAATATCTATCGAATGAAGCATAAAGATCATCTCTAGGGCTTTTCTTCATTTTTAAAAATCCATTTTAAAAACTGCTTCCATCCGTTGATCCACTACTGGAACACGACGTCTACTACTGGTGCAAGGGAGCTAATTTTTTGCATAAACTTAATTATTTATATGGCTTTTTGATAAAATAAAAAGCTGACATTTGGCAAATCGACTAAACTAGAGACGATCTATCCACCAAAAATAGCACATGTCGTTTTTATCGAAAAATGTTCGTTTTATTCCATAGTCCAATCTACTGGTACATTACAACCATTGGTACCGACACCCTACTACTCGTTTCAAAGCCGTCCAGTGTTGCTGTTCTGGTTGTTGCTGAAAACGTCCAAGAAATGCTACTGGGAAACAAACATCCGATCTAGTTGACATCATTATATACATTATGCTTCCGAGAAGTTCACGATACGGTTCGCCATTCATTCCGGTATTGCTTCGCCCTGGGAGTCTGCGCTCCCGTTCGCTGCGCCTGGTGTTTGACTCTGAACAGCCGTTACCTCTATGTTGCGAAGGGAGCGCCCCAGGATTTGCTTCCTCTTCAACTTCTTCAAATATGGTTTCTTCATCAGATTCATGATCGACAACATCAGCATGTGGTTCCTCTTCACCAGGATTATTAAACAGCTCCCCCTCTGGCTCGTATAGCGTGGGGACTACCAACGGAACTTGACTTGATTCATCAGTTTGCTCTGCGTATGGAAAACATTCTTCGTTGCACTTCACGTCTCTCGCTATTATTATTTTTCTTGATGCTCTGTCCCAAAGCCGGTATCCGTTTGGAGCGTAGCCAATCATCACCGTCTCACGGCTTTTGGGGTCCAATTTCTTCCTTTGTTGGCTCGGGATCCACGCCATGGCCTTGCATCCGAAAATCCTTATCTTGTCAAGGTTCGGTTTTGCGTTCGTCCATCTTTCTGCAGGAGTAACGTTTTCAGGCACTGCCACCGTCGGACAACGGTTCAGGAGGTACGTCGCAGTCAGTGCTGCCTCTGACCACAGGTTCTTCGGAGCTTTTGAATCAATGAGCATTGATCTTACCTTCTCCACCAAAGTTCGGTTGAACCGTTCAGCTACTCCATTTTGTTGAGGGGAATAAGCTACTGTGGGTTGTACCTGAATGCTTCGCTTCTTGTAGTAGCTTCTTTGTTCGTTGGAAAAGAATTCCCGCACGGGTAAAAATGCGGCACCCAAAACAAGGAGAAAAGGTCATGATTTTGGGAGGAATGTGTATTTTCATGTTATGAAAATACACCATGACCAAAAGTCATGAAATCATGAATCTTTTTACCGTAACGCCAGCTGTACGTTACGTTTCCAAAGTGTTAATTCAAATCATCAAATCATAAACTATGTATGCTGGAACCATGAATAAAATTCATGAAAACATGAAAACTATTCATGGATTTAGATACCTGTCATTTATGATTCCAGTTTTGGTGATGAAAAGTGGAAATTTGAATCATGAAATCATGAAGCAGGATCATGAAATCATGAACTAACTTCATGAAAACATACAAACGTCAATTATGATCCCTGTATATATGTCCTAGGTAAACAAATAACATGAAGATGGTTTTTTTTGCCGGTAGTTTCGGAATAAACTGTGAGAAGAGTCAACTTAACGAGTGCTACATCTTTGGCAGGAACGCGAACGGTGGTTAGGTTTGCACGAAAAATGTCATTCCAAACATCAGTTGAATTGGCACATCGTCCCTGCCCCTGGGCTGATAAATGCTGGTGGAGTGTATTGGCGATGGAAAAATAAACGACTCTGCGGGTGTGGAAAGTGGTAAAGATCATCCGGCGGCCGAAGGTTTGTGTGAGCTGCTCTATTGTAATATGTGGAAAATGCATCACACCGAAAATTTAAAATCGCCGACGAATTTGTCAAGCAAAACCTTCGCAATCATTGCCCGGTACGGAATAATCAGTGTGAAACTTGCAAGTACATTTTCGCACATCTAATAGCAATGGCAGTCATTGGGTCATCGGGAACGTCATCGATATGATGGCAAAGTTCCGACGAGCATGGTATTCAAATTAACCTCTTCCGCAAACAAAACTTATTTATAATTTCACTGGAAAAAAAACACTACCGATCGCAAAAGACGTGTTGACTTAAATGAAAAAAGTGACAGTTGGATTTATGTAACGCCCTGAGCACACACATTCTTGAATAATAGCCTTGGTTTCATGACTTGTAGTCATGATATTATGAAACATAAAATTTTATGATTTCATGACTTTTTGTTCATGATTCCGGCAACGGATTTTTTTCCGTGCGGCCTTGGTCCACAGTAAACTTGCATATTCTTGTCTGCCATTGAGTTGTAGCCATCGCTTCATACTCCTTAAAACATCGGTATACCTCAGACTTGCGCTTGATTGGATAGATTACAGCAAAATGCGTCCAGTCGTCTATGAACGATACGAAGTACCGTGATCCGTCCCAGGCCGGTGGATCAATAGGGCCACACACGTCTGAATGAACTCGTTCCAGTGGAACCCCGTGGCCATTTCATGCTTAACGAGAGTGTTCAATGCTTGTTGACTTGCATGTCCCATACGACGATGCCACAACTTGCTCATCCCAGCCACGCTGATATTAGCTACAGATCCGACATCCAATTCCAGTTGGTACAAGTTTCCGCGAAGGTATGCCACGCCGATAAGCTCTCCATTTTTTTTGAACTCCACACGATCTTGACCTCCACGACCAGTAAATAGAACATCGATTCCAGCCTGCGAGAGCTTCTTCACCGAGAGCAGGTTTTCTCGGAGATCCAGCAGGAGCACAACATTTTTCATCTGAAATTCAATTCCTTTGTTGGACATACCTTTTATATCTCCTGCGAACTTCCCGACGAGTGTCACATCATTCTTGGCTACATCGATCGCAGATGTTTTGCATCATTCACGAGATGATCACTGCATCCCGAGTCTACGCAAAAGTGGATCTTCCCTGCTTCAGACTTCGTCTGGTCACCGTTTGCCATGAATGCGACCGCCTTACTGCCGACTGCTGCATTTGCGTTACCTTCCAGCTTCTTTGACCGACAGTCCTTCTTCATGTGGCCAAGTTTTCCACACCGATGGCACTTGCCAGTAAACTTCTTCTGGTTCTTCTTCTTGCCACCAATGAACGCTGCCCCGTTGTCTTCACTCGAGTCATCCAGACGGTCTTCACGCTTGCTTTCTTCAGCCAGCAACCGCTGCTTGACTGTCTCTAGCTTCAGGTCCTTCTCCGCCAGATTCTCGAGTGCCGTTACCAAGGGGTCATAACTATCGGGCAGGGTTAAGAATAATTGGCATACCAAATTACCTTCCTCCAGTTTGGCTCCTGCGGACTTGAGTTGCCGGACAAGGTCATCGAATACATTGAAATGAGCTCGCATTGAAGTTTCCTCCTTCTAACGTGAACGGGCCAATTGTTTCCTCAGCAACGTTTGGCTTGAAACTGACCGCTTCGCAAAGGTTTCTTCCAGAGCCTTCCACATTTCAGATGCCGTTTCCTTTTTTCGGACAACTTCAAGAATTTCATCCGCCACGAATCCCACCAGCACCGATTTAGCCTTCTTGTCCGTTTGCTCCCATTTTGCACAACCTGCATCGCCTACAGCCGGAGCTGGTTCCGACAACACGGACGATACTTCCACTGCATCCATGTGAAGCTTGACCCGGAAGCGCCAGTTCTCGTAATTCGGTCCGGTCAGCTGCGGGATTCCTTCCTTTGACGAGCCCATAACCTATTGTAATATTAAGGACTGGGCGGATGGGCAAAGAGAAAGACTCAATCTCAAACAACTAATGAACGTTTATTAGGAGAGAATGGTCTGTACAGTTTGAAGGCTTGATTCGTAATGAACTCCACTAGCGCTTGTCAGTATTTCATGGCTTGCTCAGCAAGGCCTACTTCTTCAGCATGCACCAAGGGGGTGGTCACTCTACGCACTGTGCCTCGTGCAGCTATGGCACATTTTGGGCGCAATGACTGGCACACCCAAGGGGGTGGTCACTCTACGCAGTGTGCCTTGCGCAGCTACGGCACATTTCGGCGCACTGACTGGCACAGCTCTGTAAATTGGGTTGCTATAAAAACCACATTGAACTGAAATTCTCATCTCAGCAATCATTGAGTTTTCTGAGTTGTTTATCAAACACGGTAAATTTTGACAAGTGGTTTCGGCTTGAGGAGGACCTTCTTATACATTTTTTTTACTATGTTATAACTTTTTTTCTTATTTCAGAACGAAGCTTTTACATGCATGCCGACTTAGTGACTTCAGCCATAAACGCAATGATAGCGGAACGGCAACGGAAAGCGGTAACGGTTCGCCAGCATGTATCACACCTCGACTGAGCTGTCAACGAATGAAAGTTAACCAACACTGAGTCGATCGACAAGCATGTGTCATGCTGGCGAATCAGTTCCTGTATCATTGCGTTTGGGACTTTAGGCTCACTTTCATATGTTGACAGCTCAATTGAGATGGCGTTATTTATTCTGGCCGAACCGGTTCCACTTGCGTTGTCGTTCCGATGTCATTGTCTTCGGGCTTTTAAAGTGACATTAAATCAGCTGAACCCATAGAACTGTGATGGAATCGATTTTGGTCGTTTTATCATCTTTATTAACGTGTTTTTTAACATTATGCTAGTTTAACACGAGGATTTTGGTCGTGCCCTATACTAAATTGATATTGAATGTAAACTTACATTGAATATAAATACAAAAAAAACGCCAGTGGCCTTGTCATCAGTTCAAAGCAAATTCCGCATGAATGAGTAAAAATAAAAAAATCAGGGGAAAAAACGTTGGATGCCTTTTCTTACTCGACTTGTTAAACATAAAATTCTCCCCGAATAAATACCGTATGGTGATTCCGGGGGAGAAAAGGGTTTGGGACCAAGGATAATTTGTGTGGGCCATTTCACAAATCTTCCTATCCAGCTTTTTACGCTAGCTTGCTATAAGTTTTGAATCACCCCTCTTTGACATTTCTTGCCTATACTATAATATTTTTTATGGTTTAATCGAAGCAAACTTTGCGATGTTGAAAATTGTTCATGTTGATGCATAGCAACGTCAACAATTGTATTATTGATATCAGTAACCGAAAATCGAAAAATATAGGTATTCCTTATTTTCTGTATTTAATACTTTTTACCATTTTAGGTTAATGATATGCAGTCATTACTGGTTCTTGTTAATTCTCGATGATGAGTCATTTAAAGGACTGAACGACGAGTTATGAACTATACGGATAATTTGATGTTAAAACAAATGGACCTTGGACGACCATTAAACGAATTTTCAAAATTCAGGGAATATTCTCGCTGGTCCAAATCGCGACCAGAGTGGTTCTTGGCCTTTTTACTTTCAAACGATTGTTTGTTAATTGGGTCCGGAACAAGGTACGAAAGAAAGCCAAACATATTTATTACACTTCCAACTTCCAAAGTAATCATGATGTTCAAGCCAAAGACAAATTCAATTGTTCAAGCTGCAATTTATGCATATAAATGGTGTATATAAAGCTAGAATTACTGTATATGAACAATTAAAATTGATTTAATGTTGTAGAGGACCTCACTAGAGCATTATTAGAAGTTAAAGTCTATAACATTAACTCGACTCGGCAAACAAGCTTTTTTACCGGTATAATGTAATAGCATGTAAAGAGCTGCGCATAAACGACGTGGACCTTGACGAAGATAATGATTTGTAGACGTATGAACATTTATTTGGAATGAAAGTTTCAGTCCATCCACTTTCTTCATGAAGTTTACATGAGGTTTTGAGATGTATAACGGGCGGATATAGGTGTGGATTAGACCTGTTCATATTTGAAAAAATGTCTGGAAATCTACTGGTCAAGCAGTTTTCGGAATTCTCATGCCAAGAACAATGTCTGGTCAAATTTTCAGCTCATTTGATAAAGATTTCAGTATGCTTCAAGTTGAAAATGTGTTTTTGGTCTTATTTCAAGGTTTAAAAAGTCATAACTAGCATGTGGAAAATCAAAACCACATGCTATTACCACTATTTGAAAGCAATTTCTATTCTGTTAAAGTTTGTCGAACACGCTAGTAAGATTAAATTGAGTTTTAACATTGTTTGATCCAAATTTGTTCTCCACAGTACCCAGAAATTACAGTTTTCTCAATATACATGGTATATAAAACACCCATTAAAATTATTTTTTCATGCCCTTGTCAACGGGAATCGAACATAATACATTTATTACTTCAATGACCATCAACAGCTTAGATGTTGCTCAAGGCAATAAATTACAATAAATGCCCAAAGATCGAACACTGCATTGCAACCTGATGATAATTAAATCATGCATGACACATGTACCGAACACGAATGAATTGAACAAGTTAGCATTGCTTTTTCTTTCCGAGTGATGATTGTTTTGATCGCATTTCACTGATCATTTAGAACGATTTGAAAACAATCATCATCATCGACTGAGAAAAGGCAGTGCTAACGCGTTCATTTTTTGTGTTCTTTGAAGCTCACGGTGGTGCTCTTGGCTCACTTACAGTGGATTTACAAATGTGCTTTACAATTACTATTTTTTTACAATTTATTTTCGTAAGATAAATGGTAACTTTGAACGGGATTGACTTTAGGATATGCATAGTCATCATGCCTGGAAATTAAAAATCCGAAATGTTCATGCAGGCATGCTTTTCAGTGAAAACACTTCCCGAAAAAAGAGATTTTCAAGAACCTCGATATACAACCTTCAACCAAACTATGTTGAAACTTGCTCCAATCTTAAAATCGTGTTCGGCAAAAGTTCGTAGAATTGGATAAACTACTATGTAGAGGTATTTCCAATTAACTTTGATGTTTCGTTCGGTAGTTATGATTTTTAAAAGCTTGAAAATAGCCCAAAAACACATAATTGATTTGAAGCACACCTAAATTTACTCTAAATTGAGTGAAATTTTGGCCAGAAGTTCATTTCGCAATGATAAATATAAGTATTGGTTGACTGGGGAGTTTCCAGACATTTTTGAAAATATGAATAGGTCTAGTGTGGATATATCAGATTATTCGAGCTAATAACCATGCACAAAAAGCTATTCTTTCGAATTCCTTTATCTCCATTAATTAAATCAGAGACGCGTTCATTGTGTGGATGCCTAAAATGAAAAGAATAAGGTTTGTAAAAAGCAAGGAAAAATATTAAAAAAAACCCAGCTGCAAAATAATCCCTGTGAAAACTTTTGACATTTCAATCAACAATCGATATACATGGCTTACTAAGCCCAAACTATAAAATCGGAAGGCAAGATATGTCAAAGTTAAATAACCCCCCCGCAGTTTTATAGCTAGCGTAAAAAGCTGGATTGAAGTTTTACATATACATGACTTGCCTTTCTCGTAAGTTTCCCCCGCAAGAATGTAAAACGTATCCCGGAATATGCACCATCGTCCTCTAAGAATTCCCTCAAATTTGTAGAACGAGAGACGAACAAGAAAAAAATACCTATCTCAATGCTTGCTGAGAATGATTTTCTGTGATTTCAGTTCATTGACATTTTATGGCAAGCTAGTATTATAGCATGTATGGCGCGCTTGGCGCACTTCGGCGCTCAGAAGGCACAGCTGTGCCGAATGAAGTGCGTAGAGTGACCACCCCCTTGGGCACACCTGATCAAAGTGGGTTGCTATAAAAATCACAGTAAATTGAAATTTTTATCCCAGCAACCATTGAGTTTTCTGAGTTGTTTGCTATTTGTCATAAAAGAAATTCATAAAACTTTCGCGTTGGCTTCGGGTTCACTTTCAAAGACGGAGAAATGGGTAAAACGTGTAGGGATCTTCGGAGAAATAATCGTCATCGTGTGTCCAGAGGATTACAGTATTCCACACATACTGCATCCCGATGATTTCACCGTAATGATCTCCCAACTTTTCACACCCTCTCCCTTGCCCCACGATTCTGTACATAACCGTTGATGCTCCGTGCAACTGTTTCCATGTTGTCTCGGAATCCATATGGGCCTTTTTCTACACCTTCCCATTGAAGTCTTACATCAAGCATACGTATGGCTTTCTAGTTTTCCCCTGCGATAAGGGAACGTCCATAAATGACGTAGCATTTTTTGGCAGATTTCTGACACCTTCTCCCCATCATAGCTCCTATTTTCTATATTGATTAGAAAATCGTAGACTTCTCCCTCCCCCTAAACTACTATGTCATTTATGGATGGTCTTTAATGTTAGTAAAATGTATCCCGGATAACTACCGCCCATGAAAAACAATGACGGGGAAGTAATGTAAAACTTGAAAGGTAAACCAGAAGAAAATTCAGCCCTGTCGTCGTAAAATTTGAGCTTCTTAGTCGTCCCTTTTTGAGAAGGGCGTTGCTATACCCCAGAGGGCGCTTCTATTCCTAGGCGCTAATGATGTCGTCTCATAAGAAATATCACAAATATTTTAATGTATAGGGATCAACCGTGATGGAGGTTATGTTGCTATGGGTTTTCGATTTTCAGTCTATATGGAGCATAAACGGAAATTCGAAAACCCTTAGTAACATTTTAATATATGAAAACTACAAATATCACAAATATTTTAATATACATTCCTAACAAACGAAAATCAATATGCATTTGCACGTACCGTTTTGTCTCAAATTCCGAACAGACTCGTATTCCTAACATTCGGTTTTTGTATGGCGATTTGGTTGAAATGTTTCGTTGAAATATGTCACCAAATAACAAGGAAATGACAGTCAAATGCAATTCAATTGACCCGTCTCCAATACAATTTATACCGCCGGAGTAGTGATGATTTTCTAGTTTGAGACCAGTTAAACAAGCTCAGATAAATTTATTTGCGAAATTATTCATTTGAATACGATTCATTCGTGCTGTTCGTAATTTGAATCAAGATATTCGGAATATGAGACAGAATTTACACAGTGTTCAGCTTTTGAATCAATATATTGTTCCATTCTTTTGCATAAAAACAATACTAAAACTAATTAAATCAACATAATTATCGGTACATCCAACAGCTAACAGTTAAACTTTGGGAATAAAGTAAAATTCACACAAATATTAGCTATTTTTTGCCAATCAGATGCATTTTAAGTCACTTTTGGCCTTAAATGTTCGGAATATGAGTCAAAACGGTATTTAGTTTGTGTTTAATTTTTATAAACATATGGCACGAAGAGATCAAGTACATGGGCTTGAACATTATTTAGTTGAAAAATTTGCTGATGTTAAAAGTGAATGTTATTTTGTCCTTGTATCAACTGAATGTACCTTAACAATGCCTATTGTATATGCTATGTGACTATTTCCTAGAGTCATACGCCTAATACTATTACGATGTGCCCTTTGAATAGAAATCTCAATCCATGAAATAAACTCAGTCTTGTAGAACCTATCACTCAGTGTGCCGAGAAGACCCTTGTTCGAACAGTCCAGATCATCGCAACACTGTCTTCATCGCTGACAGTGTAAAGAGTAAGGGAGAATGACGTTTTTGAAGAAATGTCAGGCGCAGATTACGAGAAAACTGCTTTGTCATCTAAAAGTGCATGTGAATTCATACGACTATCAAAACATAAAATATTCCAAAATTATTGTTTAATAAAATAGGGTTTTGTTGAAATTATTTGAGCTAGAAATTACCGCAGACAAGACTGTTAGTGAATTAATTATACAATCTTTATTATAAAGCAAATTACCATGAATTGTATCATTAGGCTGATATCGGACTGAATAATTTAGCTCTAAAGGGATAAGACGACCAAAAATTGTAATTTAGAGGCAAAGGTCACCAAATTTGTAAGTGTTCCCAATCCATATTACTACAAAACTAAGCCGAATAATAATAAAAACCTATATTTTAGCTTGAAGCTAACCTACCAAAGAATCGAGTTTGCTGTGTTGAGTTGGTGTCACCTAACCCCACACTCAATGTAAAACGAATCATCTAGTGCTAATCTAAAAACCACATAGAATCGTTAATTTATAAACGTTTTTGTGTCTCCTTAAATTGCAAAACTTTTCTCATGTTCAATATTTCACTTTTAAAACAATATATTGTTATTGCATTTCGCCTTTTAAACAAAATTGTGAAAAATTTAAGCAAATTGATGCAACAGTTTTCGAGTAACGACAATTTATGTTTCTGGTACAGTGGTCACACTATTATGGGTCACCCACTAATATGGGTCATTTGCATTTACATTGCATGTGAAAAAGAGTGACTAATAATCGTGACTAGGTGACCCATAATAGTGTGGCCACTGTACTATTCTGCACGTGTAAAGCTCTTCAAAAGTCAAAAGCATAATTTTGACAATACAACAATTGTATGATTTTTTTATTACTTGATATTGCATTTCTTTTTGTTTGATAAATTGACTAAGAACAAAATGGCATTTTACAAAATATGATGTTTGCATTTAATAAGAAAATCGTTCATTCGTTAAATATTGTAGATACAGCTTTTTCTATGCTTTTTGAAGCTGATCTCAGAATTCAAAACCAGGGGACTGACATGGCTGTAATCCTGCATACATTTTGGTTCTTCCTCACACCGTTTTGGTACATCGTGTTTTGGTACCCACTTTCTGGTCGGTTTGCCCTAACCTTGCTCCTGATTTTCGAGTATACGGCTCATACGCTACTAGTGCTAGATTCTGGCAATTATATATATCGCATTGAATCGTCGTATTTGATTACGCTTTTCATTTGTTTATTATTTTGTTAATGTTTTACGCATCAGCGAGGTATTATTGATGTCTCCTACCCATAAAAACACATGTTTTTTCCCTCCCAAAACAATCAAAACAAGAACACTGGACGCCATGTTGAATTGATGTTGGGTTGGTGAATATTGGCTCATGCCACCCCCCTGTTCAAAACGAAGCGATAAAGGTGAATCACGTTTTTCCGATAGAATTCAAGATGGAGCCAAATTCAAAATAGTCGCCAAAATTATTTTGAATTGGACTTCAACTTTCCTCCATGAGATGCACTAAGATTGTTTTGTATTTCAGGGAATATATGAGAAGAAGATACGTGAAGAAATACGTAGAATTTTTCAAAAACTGAGCTTTTATGCCAACTGTCAAGCTCGGGTCCTGCAATTTGAGTCAACCAAAATGCTTCTCCTCTAGTTTTATAAAATTCAAGCAAAATACGACGCGAACTTTAATTCTAATTATGTATGCCGATGGTAACCGCGTTTCAGCGATTATTACTCAACCATAACTCGGTACATATTTTTAACAAAATATTAAGCGTATTCTCAGTCATGTCAGACCAGAACAAAAATGTAGACTTGACTAGAATGCGGAGAAAAGTTTTAAAGTTAAACATAAATAAATTAATTCCTAAGATTCGATGTTTCGAATGCTTGATTATGTGTGTACGCAAAGTAATATATGAAGCATATTTATAGAAATGTATGACATTTTTTTTTTTTTAAACAAAATAAAATAATTAAGTTTACTAAGATTTCCTGGAGTTTTCCAAAAGCAGAAAATTTAGAAAGTTTGAGCTATTTTTTAACATAAAGAAGTGGTATTAGATTTTCAGCCAAATATATGGCTTAAATTACAAATAAAATATCGCTGTTGAGGTGATAACAAAATAGAAAAAAAAAATCAACAATTTCCCTGGATTTCAACATATTTTGCTATGGTTTTATCTTTTGTAGTTTTACGTTGGATATATTAGTGAATCTTGGAATTGCCAAGTATCAGTTACAGATGGTTTTCAAACTAATTTCATCAAATTTAAAAACACAAAAATGCTGCTCTTGGTGCATACTTGATTATGAAATTTATCACTGTCATATTAAAATTATTAGTTCAGAATAAACAAGGCTATGAACTGACTGTCTTAAGAACATATAAATTGAAGATTTTTTCAGCTTTAAACTATACCATATTTCATCAAACTTCGAGAGAGGTCTTGGGCTTCTTAATGATCACGTTCTTTAATCGAGATAATTTAACCAATAATTTCTTTAACAATACCGAATATTAGGGATCAAGCGCATACAGCCCTGTAGGCAAATTTATATAGCAGGGGTGATTAGGGGCATAATGAACACCCGGATCGAAATGGACACCCCCTCAATTTCTGGGAATATGCATAATTCATCAAAAATTCATACACTGCATGAAATCTATATTGCGTTTGAAATGTTTGACGGTACAAAAGTTTATGTTACGCTTCAAGTGTCCTTTGAAGTTTGACTTTAAGCTTTTCTCCGCTTTAAATTGGCATATAAGCAAGGCGATGGGAGAATCTAATTTTTGAGCAAAAAAACCAACCCAGAAAGGTTCTTTTTAGTTCTTATGATAGAGGGAGAGCCCTTTTACACATCAGAATGACTGACAGACATTAAATATTTTGGAATCATTAAATTTCATGCAAGTGTTCATTTTGCCCCGACACATTTTTACTAGTCTTGTTTTGGACCGAATTTTCTATCTCACTTTTCTGGCATTTGACATGATTTTTATTACCATGAATAAATGTAGCACGTCGTACAAACAAAAAACTTATAAACTAGCCGGGAGTAATTTGAAAAAATGTTATTGTATGGTCTTAAAATAAGCATTTACTTGATGTATCAATTATTCCTCGAATTCCCCTAATATCCATTTAATTAAGGGATTGTGCTGCTTTGCCCTAAATATTGATTTCCCAAATGTCTTAGTCCTCGAACGCCAGGCCCTTGAATGTCTGTTCTCGGAATATCCCGTTTTTTTGTGGGTCTCGTGGCCATGTGGTTAGTGTCGTCAGGCATTTAAGCGCATCGCGTCATGGGATGTAGGTTCGATATCCGCTTCAGCCATTGAAACTTTTCGTCAGCAATGCTTCTCGACTGTGCCACTGGAACATGCTTCCCAGACAACCAGAAGTCGCATAACAGTTTACGATCAAAGTCGTTTACTCATACAAATTGCGTCACATCAGCATTAAATGGTGGTTAAAATCGTTCCATCGATGAGTTTCCTCGCATAAAACGCTAATTTACGAATTCATATGTACATTTCGTTTCGTTCCGTATACTCGTACAAAGTAATTCGGATCAATCCGTAGCAGCTGTCAAATAAATGTTGTTATCATAAATTAAGTCGCATAAGAGTATAGATTAGTTCGCAATAAAATCTACACACTTGCATTGAATGCTATGTTTCATCGTATAAAATATGCACGTATATCGCCTCCACTTTTGTACGAGCCTTTTCACGACATCTTATACGTGAAACATTGCAAATATAAGCATCGCATAACGCAAAAGGTGATTTCATTATACGTGCATTCTGGTTGTCTGAGTTGTCCGTTGTCTAGTGTTAGTTACAGTCTGTGCAGCTAAATGGCTGAAGACGGTGTCCGTGTCTTTTTTTCACAACTTCCCACATTTCAGGGTAGTGAACGGACCAGTCATCTGGTACGCACCCTGTCACTGAGAACTATTCTTGCACCTTCACGAATTGCATAACTTCTCGAAGAGACAAATCATTCGGAAAAATAGCATTCGAGGAAACGACATTTGAGAAAAGTAGCACAGTCGTTTGATAAAAAAAAGTATAGACAAATCATATGGACAAAATATAGATATTACAAGCAACATGTAAAACGGAAAGAACTTACCAATATAATAAATAAATTGCTCGGCATACACAATACGCTAACCAACATAAATCTTGATTTCTTCGCTCGTTCCCGCAAGAGCAGACGACGCAACTTAAGGACCAATACTACTCTTCACTTGATATACATTAGTTAGAGTCATAAAGCAAACAAAATTTAATTAGTTTCCCACAGGGCGTTAAGTTGCAGCTTACGTACGTGGCGTTAATACAGATTAAAAAAATGATTGATTTTTACAGGGCGTTACGATTCAATTCATTAATGTGGACTAAGGTTAAATTACTGCAGGTTATTGATAGATTTTGGAATTTTGAATTAATGTCATACAGGGCGTTGAGATGAACCTGATCTTCATAGGATAAGGTCAAATTACTGCAGGGCGTTGATATTGCTTAGAATGCATGCACATTTAAACATGCAATTATTTAACTACAAAGCGTTAATATGATCTACATGAAACAAGATCGATTACTATACAGCTTGACAATTTCGATTGATGCCACACAGGGCATTAAGATGCACCTGATTAATGTGGAATAAGGTCAAATTACTCCAGGGCGTTGATACAGCTTGGAATTTTCAATGGAAACAGACCATTAAGTTGCACCTGATCTACGTAAGACAAGGTCATTGGACAAGGTCTCATTGGACAAGGTCTTATTGGACATGGTCAAAAGACAAGGAAAATAAATATCGAACAGGGCGTTATTATAAAGTTGATTTACATGACACGAGTCCAAATTACTCCAGGACGTTGATACAGCATGGAATTTTCAATTTATGTCCTACAGGGAGTTTGGAGTTTCTATCGGCGTCATACAGGGCGTCAAGATGTACTTGATTTACATGGGATGAAGTCAAATTAATCCAGGGCGTTTATGCAGCTGGAATTTTTTAAATAATGTCCTACTGGGCGGTAAGATGCAGCTGATCTATATGAGACAAGTTCAAATAACTCTAGGGCGTCGATACAGATTGGAGTTTTCAATCAATGCAGGGCTTGAGGTGCATCAGATCTACGTAAGACAAGGTCAATAAAGGTTGATAAAGCTTGAATTTTTAATTGATGTTATACAGGGCGTTAGGATGCTGCGGATCTATATGGGACAAATTACTCCATGGCGTTGATACTGCTTGGAGTTTTCGATTTTGATCTACGTGGAATAAGGTCAAATTACTCAGGGGCTTTGATAAAGCCTGGAATTCTCAATCGATGTTCTATAGGCCAATAGATATGGTGAAATTAGTCTAGGGCGTTGATACAGCTCGTAAATATCGATTGATTTCTACAGGGCGGTAATATGGCCTTGTTATATATGAAATTCTATGCAAATACGTTTAAATTACTCCAGAGCGTTGGTAGGTACAGGTTGGAAATTTCGATTGATATCTTATGGAGCGTTAGATTGTTGTTGATTTCGCACATAATTTTTATGTCTTTGGGTGAAAAATTCTAAAAAAATCTGGGAAAAGTTTCTTAGTCGTCGACTAACCGCGACTAAGCAGGACGACAGGGCTGAGAAAATTAAACATGTCAATGCTTGCTGAGACAGTTTTTCCATAATTTCAGTTCATTGTTTATTATTGCATGTAGTATTATTGCACGCTTGGCATGCTTGGCACACCTTGGCGCTCTAACGGCACAATGGACCTTTGCACGGGTTCACTATTTGACATTTTAGCGGTGCCGTGTTATTTATGTGACCATGGCAACCAGTGAATTCGGCACCGCTCAAACGTCAAATTAGTGAACACGTGCAGAGGTCCATTGTGCCGAATGAAGTGCGTAGAGTGACCTCCCCCTTGGCATGCACTGATAAAAATCTACACGCTCGATCTGTGTGTTTCAAATTATGGATCAATTCATGGATGTCCATATCGATTTGCTGTGATTTTCTTGCGAACTTCGAGTGTGTTAAACATTAAATTCCTTTGTTTTGCTTCACAGATTGATTCATCAACCGACAACAGGGATTCCATATTTTTTTCCACATAAGTTCCCGAAGCTTTCTCTTCACATTCGTATGCGTCAATCTATGGACGCATAGATCATCACCTCAACACGGATTCAGTGTGTTTTGCTTATGCACGCTCGTTCAAATCTACTCAAAAGAGAGTAACGTTGACTCACTTTTGAAGTTTCAAGTTAACTGTCAAAAGTGAGTAACTTTATTTTATCAAAGTGAGTAACTTTTTACTCAACCATGAAAGAAAACGACCTCACTCACTTTTGAGTAAACACAAACATATTTGACTCACTTTATAAACGTCAAAGACTTGTGAAAATTTCGCGCGCTCGAACTGACAAATCCTCCGTTGTGGTGAAATTTCTTCCGTCGCCGTGATGTCGGACTGTTTTGCCGGCTCAGAGCGCTTCGAAAGTCCAACCGGCGAACTCCAGATTAGTGCTGCGAAGTCAATAATCCTGATATCAAATGAAGCGAGGTCGGATTGAAAATGACCAAGGTTTTGATAACCGCAAAAAAAATATAAACTGTAAGTTTTACCGTCGTTCTTTTTATTGGACTAATAATCAATTCTCGCGTAACATTACTAAAGGACCTATGTACAAATTCACTATAGATCGAAAGTCAATTTCCTTGACTAGCGTTTCATACAAAAAACGCAATAGATGAGATTAATGTGACTCAGTTATTAATGAAAGAGAAAGTAAACAAAGAGAGCCTCTCAATGTTAGATAGGTCCTTTAGTAATGTTACGCGAGAATTCTTTACAGTTTAACCGGGAAGGCTACTGGATCGGTCAAACTACATCCTCCATGACTTTCATCAATGCCCCAGATATTTATAACATCCGGGGATCCATTGCAGAGCAGCGACAATTTCAACACAAATATCACAATTTTTACTTGTTACCATGTATTATTATTATGTATTATGTATGAGATAATGAATAAATGTTATGCTCTTTGTATATTTCTTCTGATTTTAGAAATAACATAATACATTTATTTCCAAAATTATTATTTCCTGAAGTGAGTGACATCTACTCACTTTCGCAAATTTCAGATTAAACGAAGTGAGTAAGTGTTACTTCCATATTGAAATTTGACTTTGTTTGAGCAGTTCCACTTTGTTCCGAAGTGAGTCGAAATCTACTCACTTTTGAGTAGTGTAAGTGTTTGGTTTGTCAGTTGATAGTGTTAAGGTGATTTTGTATTTTGTTTGTCCGTTGAAATATATGACAGGAAATGTTTGTAATAGTTGTCTAGGTTTTTCCCCAGTAGCACTAGGCATACAACTAGGGCAAATGTATGTCAGTTAACCATAACCATGCAGGCTACCACCCACCGAGCTCCCAAAACCCACCACCAGATGTCTGGTAGCATAACGTTCGGGCGGCCATGAGGGGTGGCGAAATAGGGGCCATCATTGAAAACCCGAATGGAAAAGGGTAATGACCGACGACCTAGGTCAAGAACCTCTACGGTTGAAAATTTAATTACTGGACGTTCACTTGCCCGGATACTGCTGAAGAAGCTAGTCGCAAAACCCAAAGTTGATATTGGTAAAGTAAAGTTAAGAGAGAGCCAACAAAGAGTTGTGTGAGGAAGAAGTGAGTGGAAAGTGGACACCAGGACCCCGCCGTTTTTTTGGTATAGAAACCACCACATTTCTATTACCACCCTACGACGTCCTAGAGCCCAATTCCGGGTACTTTCCGGCCTCAATATTAGCGCCGAAGACCGATCCGTCACCAAATCAGTAGCCTAGGACGCGTAGGAGGGTCCCAGCAAGCTGCAGCCGAAGTCCCCAAGCCAACCCGAGAAGAGCGTGGCCAGACGTGGCCGAAGCAGGAGAGCGCCGAAGACCGATACTAGGTCGTGAAGAAGGAGTTTGGTGGTAGCTGCGAGAAGAAGGGGCCCCTAACAGGTCAGATTAGAACATAAGAAAGTGGGAGGAAAGTGTAGAAAAGAAGTGGATAGAGAGAGGGTTGTAGCCCAATAAAACTGTACCTAGTGAAGGAAAATAAAGTAGGAGTTTTAAATAGTGTAGTGCTGTGGGTTTTCCTAAATTTCTAGTGCGAAGATTCCCTGTCCGCGGTAGACTTAGGTGAGCGTGCCGACCCTGAGGCAGTTGAGTCGGGGAGTCTCTAAGACGCTCCCGATTGGCTGACCGATACTTACAGTAGATCTGAACGAGCGTGTGGTTATCTTGTGTCATAATCATCATGTTCAAGTTGGTCGATTCATTGATTTGCGCAATGAGTTTGTTATGGTGAAATGAATGAGCTATGCTATCGATTTCCATGTTCAAAACTTCTAAATTGTTTGTGATCAACCCATAGTGAACTGAATTGCCAGTTGGACCTCGTTTCGAACATCATCATGCTTCCAAAGAGAAGAATCAAATTTTGAAATTTAAAGTGTTAGATGAAAGCTTGTGAATTCGATTTTTCTTTTATTAGTATAGTTGGTCGATATTCTAGGATTCTAGCATAAGAAATCATTGATATAAGAAAACATTGATTATAATGTATGCTTTAGTAGAAAAATCGGATTCCTCGAACAGATTTTCCTAGTTTTCAGCTTCAAATAAAATGGAATATGCTAATCCCTGGCTCCTCAAATTATGGTTGCTGGCTCACTCGTTTGAGAAAAAAAAATCAGGTGAGCTTGCGGCAAGCAGAGGAGCCTCGGATCCATATTTTGGGGAGTAAGATTTCTTCTACTAAATTACTTCTTTCAGTCTCATGACGTTCATGTTCTGTCACACATGGCTATCTAAGTGACTTTAGTGACATTTCAAATTCAATAAGCAAATCAGTCGGTTTTTATGATTTAACATTTAAGCACTGATGTTGGCTTCACATGACAACCTAATGTTGATACACATGAAATTTTACCGTGAAGTCAATGACGAAATCCATATGGCTACCACACTCGAGTCATGTGGTTTTCCTTATTGCGCAAATCTGTAAGTAAAACATATGACCTTGGCGTGTAGATTTTCCTCTGTGTGGGAAAATTCACTCACTCACCCGAACGCTACCGATAAAAAATAGCAAAATATCTGCTGCCATCGAAAGTTCAGTGACTACTCAATTTCATTATCACAAAATTTAAAAATGTTCACACTACCGGCTAAAAAATTAAGCATCAGGTGAAATCGCTCAAAATAATACAGTCATCTCTCCCTTACTCGATATTGAAGGGACCATCGAGTTAAGGAGGTATCGAGTTACAGAACACAAAAGCAGTGCAACTGCGTTCCAAGGGACCATCGAGTTAGCCATGAAAACCAACTTTTACTATGGTTCTCTAACTCGATGTCGAGATACGGAATATCGAATAAGGGAGAGTTAACTGTAGTAGTTTTTCTTTTGTAAATTTTGTAAATTTGGGCCACCTTTAAGTCACCGCCTAGAAAGCTGAAAATTTCACAGAACACTATTTTTATGGTAAGGATGGTTAGAAACATATGGGAGATGTGATTCTCAAACATGTTTATATTTTGAACCGCCCTAATGTCACACTAATATTCCTTCCCTTTACCGATGACCGTAAAGACGTGGCTGGCGTCATTATTGACTGTATAATATTTGGAATTCTCCAAATTCTACACTGAAGTTAGCTTACCAGTTAGTTAGCTTCTCGAGCTCCGTCTTTTGGCTCTTTGAGTAATTTCGATTCTTCTGGTCAATAACGGAGTAGCAACACAAAATCAGACTTCATATGAGGGGAGATTCAACTACCTTTATAACTGAAACCTGATCCGTGTACTCTAAATCATCTAAACGTTTCTATGAGATACGATTTGTCACCAGTAGATATCCTCAACAATTCACCGACACCTATAGAAATGAAACAAGATGAAATCTCGTCAATGTCATACTCTCACTCTATTGTTCACATCTGCCAAGAAATTTTCCACTTCAGATGACGCACATATACCTAGTGGAAAGATTGTCATGCTATGTCCTCACAGTAAGCTTCCAGGTAACGAAAGGGAATTCAATTTAACTCATTAATCACCCTAATTTCATAAATGGTGAACGTTTTAATGATAACTAATTGAATGTGTCACCACTCTCGTCACGATGGATATGCTTTGTTATGCTCGCTATTCAGCTGCGAAATATGTGCCTTTGAATTCATTCAGTGATGTAATGTTCCAGATTTTCGACGTCAATTTATTATCTTTCGTAACCAATTACTTCAGGAAAGTATCAAATGGAATAATCCAGATGCATGCTAACAAGTGCAATTTTATATCAGATTCCGTACCGTGGTTCACAAAAAAAATAATAAAGCTCTTTTTACATTTTGAACCCCTTTCTTGTGCTCACTCACAAAAATATCCATTGCTGAAAAGAGCATAGCATGGGAAGATGGTGAAGACTGTTGAGTAGTGGCCAAAATTTGTTCACGGTAAAATTGGGTCGCACTAGTGAGTAAAGAAAAGATCTGAAAACCATGGCAAGCTGTTTTTTAATTTTCAGTTCAGTTTTATAGCAGCTGCCATTATGGTAAAATTGTGCCGTTAGGCGTGCTGATGTGCGCCCAATGTGCATGAGGCACACTGTGTAGAGTGACCACCCCCTTGGCTGGAATCTTTAAATGGACCAATGTATGTGTTCATTATTTGACGTTTGAGCGGTTCCGTGTTATTTATTTGGCATAGCAACCATTGGCGTAGGAACAGGAGGGGGGGGGCAGGCCCCCTCCAGACCCGTCCAGGCCCCTTCCAGAAATTTTGGATGATAATGTATATGAAAATTAAAAATAAATATATAACGTGATTCTATTAAATAATATATTTTCTTCACTAGTTATGTTCTTTTATTTTGTACATCAATAGTGGGAGAACCTCGCTTGACGTACACAGCATCAGTGTGGCGGTTCTGACTTCGGTGAATCGCGCAACAACCGATATATTAACCATCCGGTTGTCGCTCAATTGGTTACCGATAGAACCAGCTTAATGTTATGTGCGATAAGCGCAATTTTCGACATCTCTATTGCAAAAAATACTGTTATACTAAAATGCGTCAACATCCTTGAAATTCATATACAACTCGTATAATGTTCGATAATATTAATTGAAAAATAAGCAAAATTACTTCAGAAGCTTCTTTGTCAAAAGATATTTGGGAGTTTTGGCGAATTCGTTACAGATCTTTTCAAGGAATTTCAACCTAGCTAAGACTTTTAAGAAAAGTCCAACAAAATTAGCCATACTTTTTTATCCAGCACTAAATTCTTTCTTTGATTTCGCATCATTTTTTTAAAATAATTTCTCATGAATAAACTTATTGCTTAAACTCTTGGATACGTTTTTCTAATAAAAAAAATTATATTCTCAAAGGGGCCCAGATAGCCGTAGCGGTAAACGCGCAGCTATTCAGCAAGACCAAGCTGAGGGTCGTGGGTTCGAATCCCACCGGTCGAGGATCTTTTCGGGTTGGAAATGTTCTCGACTTTCCAGGGCATAGAGTATCATCGTACCTGCCACACGATATACGCATACAAAAATGGTCATTGGCAAAGTAAGCTCTCAGTTAATAACTGTGGAAGTGCTCATAAGAACACTAAGCTGAGAAGCAGGCTCTGTCTCAGTGGGGACGTAACGCCAGAAAGAAGAAGAAGAATATTCTCAAAAACTTTAGTATAATCAAATTTCTAATGGAATATCGAAGAGTGAATTCATAGCTTTCGCTACAAATCTTTCGGAACTAAGTCAAATAATAATGTGCGATTAGTTCATACTTTCAACGTGAATTCCTCCTGGAGGACAACCATTCCTCCTATGTTTACTTTCATCCACAAATTGATTCCAGAATATGTTCCCGGATATGACTAAAAAAAATGTGGTCTTAAAAGTTCAAACTTTTCCTTCGCAATTCCTCCAAGCCTCAATTGATTTTGTTTTTTTTTTCCATATAGTTTCACAAAACCATGTATTGAAAATTATATCGCGAAGTTTATCAAAAGTCCTTCAGGAATTTTCAAAATACATCATAAATTGTACTATTTTTTTTCTGTAAATTCTACTTCAAATCCCCGGATTATAGAGGAATTATCTACGAAAAGTATTTTTGGAATGTCTGTTGCCTTCGAATCTTCAGATGAAATTGGTTGGAAAACCCCAAGCATACTTTTGCTTCCAATTATTGCTGTGTGCGTTTGAAATGCAAATTTCAAATGCGGGAACACCAAACGCGGTAAGATTGTTAACAAGGAAGGCGAAGTCAAAAATTGATTTTCTTTGCTGGGTTGGTGGTGATATGGATCATGGTTGCTAACAAGGGAAGATGGTGTTACACGGGGTTTTCAACCGGACTATTTTTGTTGGATTCTACATGTTGAAATATGAAAAACCCCAAAGCCTTTCGGGTAATGGACCAGTGGTGTAGCCAGGAGAGGCTCTGAAAGGGTCGATTTTGTACGTATATCATATTATTGTGCTAATTGGAAATTTACCAAAAATATTTTTTTTAGTATTCATTGTGATGGTAGAGAACAAAATTGACATTAATGTATGTTTAAAATGTATTTTTATGCCATTGGCGTAACTAACATGGAATATGAACACCAAAGCAAATTTAGTTTTATTAGAATAGTATACCAATAAGAAAACTATCCCGATTGCACCTATGGCATGGAAAAATACATTTTAAACATACATCAATGTGACTTCTGTTCTCTACCATCACAATAAATACTAAAAACGTATTGCCCCTTTCAGAGCCCCTCCTGGCTCCACCACTGGTCCATCAGGGTTTTTTATATTTTGACATGTAGAATCTAACAAAAAAAAAACTGGTTGAAAACCCCGTGTAACTCCATCGTGACCTTCCCTTGTAAGTATTCTTTGGTTACTTTGTGTTACCGCATTTGAAATCCAGTTGAATTGCATTTGCACGTCAAACGCAAACAACAATACCATAGCGGTAAAGGAATCTACTGACCAACATTTAGCAAAATATCTGGATCTGTTCAAGCTGAACACTAGATCGATTGGTCTTTGTTGATGGTGACCAATCGATCAAGTTTTCATCTCAAAGCGTCGGCTGGTTCTCTAGATTTCTTTTCTTGAAAACTTGAGCTATGGTTGTGTTTTATCTTCACCTTAAGAAATTCATAAAGAAATTTGTTAAAACATTTAAAACATTTCTTTCGAAATAGTTTTGTCAATTCTGCCAATCATAATATTTATGGAATTGAATTCATGTGCAATTTTAATACGTAATTCCAAGAGGCTTTATAGAAGAATTCTGAAGAATCCAGAAATCGAAGAAAAAATTCTGCTAGATTTCAAGGATAATTTTTGAAAAAGATTCTGATGAAGCTTTTTTCAACTCATTAGAGAGGTTTTATTTATCCTGTATGTATCTATTTCTAGAAGGAAGATTAGCAATAATCACTTATCTATAATTGCTCTGCTATCCATCGGTTGTTTCTATTTGCTTCGACATTTTTTGTCAATCTTCCCTTCACATGACGCTTTCTTGAACAACTTCGACCAATTTTTTTTTCATACTCTAAAAATCGACATTTTATTGAATCTAGGAATCGTTAAAAATTGCAGAATTTTTATACGTATGGTTACCGATTTCTGAAAGTCCATCAGGAATTCCTCAACAAATTTTCAAAGTACAGCCAACTCTCCCTTACTCGTGTTTCTGTATCTCGATATTCTTCCTAACTCGATGGAATGTACGGTTCCTTCAGTTTAGCATACTTTGATCCCTCTGTAATACGATACCTCTCTAACTCGATGCGATCTGTTCGAGTTTCCCCTTCCAAATGTAACTAAATGTTTTAAATTTTAATGTTATGATAATGCTTATAGTTATATTATGGGTTTAAACTTATTTCAGGGTGGTAAAACTTTCAAATTTTTGTTGACTGTTCAAAATTTTTTTTTGTAAAATTTACGAAAATTCTAAAGTTTGATAAATTTGTTTTCTATATCTCGATACCTCTCTAACTTGATGGTCCCTTCAAAATCGAATAAGGGAGAAACGACTGTAATACAAAAATTTCCTCCAAGATTTATATTAGGTAAAATCTTACATTACGAATTTTACCATAAGACATCTTTGGAAATATACTAACGTTAAACATCTACAGTTGTAGCACAATTGTTAGTTCCTCCAAAAAGTTTGTTTGGAATTTCTGCAAGTAGGAAGAAATTGGTTTTACATCAGTTTGTTCACCGCAGTATTATGTATTAGGTACAAATACTTTCAGTAAAAATTCCATCCTCTTAACGTTTGATTTGGAATAGTTGGAATAGTTTTTGAACCAAATATGGGGAGTGGATAGATTCCTTGATATTATTTCTGGAAGAATTCCTGATTTGACATTCTGGAAAAATATGGAGTGATTTGTTAAACTTGAAAGATTACTTGATGTAATTACTAAAGATATTTTTAGAGATGTTCAAGAATGAATTTACAAAATTCTTTAGTAAATGTGTTGGAAAATGTCTTATAAAAATCCCCAGAATATTCGCTAATGCAGTTTAAAGTAACAAAATCTCAAGAAAATAATTGGTTGGATCTCTGGTGAATTTTTTGGAGGAATCGTAGGACGACATTCCAGAGAAACAATAATATAATTCTCCAACATAATCCCTATACAAAACACTCATGAATTTTTTAAAAATTTTCGCGGAAGAGTTTATGGTAAAATACATACATTTCACAAGAAACTTTATACGAATGTTTAAATTTTGAAAATTTTTCTTAGTTATTTTTGAAGAAATTTTCCAATGAGAACTTTGAAGAAATGCAAGGAGTTTGAATTGATTTTTGAATCAATTTAATGAAACACTTGGAACATTATCTGTGAAAAATGCAAATAGATCTGTGGAGAACTTCTCTGAGAAATCGCGAAAAATATTTTCCCAATTGAATCTTATTTAATTGTTTAAGAAAACCTTGTGAAATATTAGGAGGAATCCTTAAAGTAACCTGGCTAAATCAACCCTGGAAAATTTTTGCTAAGATTTTTTCAAGCTATCCTTAAAGAATTTCTAAGAGATTTGCTGAAAGATTTGTTTAAGGAATATGAAGAGAAACTTTAGGAAGAATCTCAAAGGCAAAGTTGGAAAAACTGTTGGTGAAGAATTCGTGGAAAGAATCCTTGCTTGATGATCTTGAAGACGGTTTTGATGATTATTTAATTATTACTAAACAACTGAATGATGTTTTAAACTAACAATTAGAATTTATGTGCAATAAGTACGTAGAGGACCTTAATGAAAAAATGATTAAAATTTTGAATACTACAAGAGATTCTTTTAAGCTATTTCATACATATGCTTCGAGAAATTTTGTGGTAAGATCAGAAAGCTTCAAGAAAAAAAATCTGTCCAATAATAATTGTTAATCCCAGAAATGATTTCCAATGGGAATCCCAGAAATAACTCAGTGAAAACAGGTAAAGGAGTTCTTGGAAAAGTACGGAAATCATTCATGAAGAAATCTCCGATATTTGAAAAATTTATGGAAGAATAACAAAGGGATATTCCTTATGTGTTCTTTGGAAGAATTCTTGACGGTTTTTTTATTGGATTAGACAAGAAATGAATATTTTCCTTAGTGAAAATTCAAATTTACAAGTATCATTGTGCAGCGATATGAGATAAAATCACAAACAAATTAAATCATTTCATATCAATGCAAATCACGAAGTTTGTAAAAATCGTGATTATCATGACCGACATTACTTCTGTAAACCAAGAGTTTGTTAGGTCCCCCCTAGGCCCCCTCCAGAAAAAAATCCTAGCTACGCCAATGAGCAACGAGTGAATTTGGCACCGCTCAAGCGTCTAATTAGTGAACTCTTGCTTCGGTTCATGGCCCAATGCACGAATTCACGAATTTGACGAATTTGAGCGGTTCCGAATTCACTGATTACCATGGTCACATAAATAACACGGCACCGTTAAAACGTCAAATAGTGAACCCGTGCATAGGTCCATAGTGCATTAGCAACAACCAATACTATGAAAAATTAGGATTGCTATGATATTTTTGAAATTGAAATTTTGGCATGAATTCAACAATCCTAAACTAAGTAAATAGCGGTATCTTGGTGCTTGTGACAAATAAGTGTTCCTCAGACCTCCATAAGAACTATGGATCAATGCACGAGTTCACTAATTTCACGTTTGAGCGGTGCCGAATTCACTAGTTGCCATGGTCACGTAAATAACACGGCACCGCTAAAACGTCAAATTAGTGAACTCGTGCATTTGTCCATATTTATTTGAATGGATATCTGGTGGCCAGATTTTATCGGGGACAGACTTAGTGGCGAGAACGTGACCGATGATATCGAACGTGATAAGATTGGTAACTTGCTGTCGCTAGGAGAGCAACATCTAATAGAGTACAGCGACAGAGGAACGATACCCAGTCGGTCATTTTAGCCGTTTACATATGCTATTGTAATGCTTACTGCTCCACTTGGCACGTTTGTGACGTGCATAAGAAGCAGTGGGTTAAATTCTGTAGTTGAAGATAACATTGAATAAAAGATGTATTTTTATAAGTCTTTGGAAATACACTTAAAGACTTCGCAACACGTTGAACCAATAAGAATAATTCTTCAGCTGTACCATTTCTTGCAACTTGAGAACGTTCACCTTCTCGTAGTCCATCATTGCCAGCACTTCCAATCCCTTGAAACCACATAAGTAGATAAGCAACTCGAAACTTCAAAGCTCACTCACTCATTCAACCACCTTATTTATTCAGGTTTGAAAATCGATTTAAATTCAATTCCGGTGCATGTCAACCGTAAGCTTACTTACTTTGCATTCAATCGAAACTACCGCAAGTGGCCTTCGGGGGATATGGGAGGAAAACACTATGTTCTTTTATCTTTTACGTGATTTCATACCGAAAAACGTCCCCAAAGCCGACATCCCCAAACAATCGAGGTCCTGGTTTTCATTGAAAATATTTTATGCAATCCAATTTCTTCTAATACCGTTTAAGTTGGAAGAGATGGAGAGAGAGGAAATTGCAGTTCTGTGTCATTTCGTTTCCTTTTTCTCGACTAAACCTTATCTAGAGAGAAAGCTTGCTATGCTGTCGTCCTGCTGATGAATGTTTGCATTTATTTCTTTTAAAATATAGACATACTTTAGTTGATGTTTGATGATTTTAAAGATACTCTTGGTTTTATAACTGTTCAAACTTCAATGGTCAATTAATCAATGATAGTCACAAATATGGGAGCCTTCCTTAGCCGAGTGGTTAGAGCCCGCGGCTACAAAGCAATGCCATGGTGAAGGTGTCTGGGTTCGATTCCCGGTCGGTCCAGGATCTTTTCGTAATGGAAATCTTCTTGACTTCCCTGAGCATAGAGTATCATCGTATCTGCCACACGATATACGAATGCGAAAAATGGCAATTCTGGCAAAGAAAGCTCTCAGGTAATAACTGTGGAAGTGCTCATAAGAACCCAAGCTGAGGAGCAGGCTCTGTCCCAGTGAGGACGTTGATGCCAAGAAGAAGAAGAAGTTACAAACGTAGCGTAGCTAGAATTTTTTCTGGAGAGGGTCTAGGTGAGGCCTGGCAAATACATATTTTACAGAAGTGATGTCGGTCACAATAATCAAGATTTTCACAAACATCGTTGTTTTTACAGATTTGTATTGATTTTATTTATTTGTTAGAGTAAAATCACCGGTTTTGGCCAGCCTAAGAGAAAATGTCAATAAAAATTATATGAGAAGCCGTATTTACACTACAAATATGTCAAATGCAAGCTTTCAATCTATGTTATGTGTGTAAAATATCAAAACTGAGCTAAAATCATTTTTTCGCTTTGAAAATCCCGTTGGTCAATATAGGCAAATGGAATCAGTTTCGGCCAGAGATTTAACTTCGGTTCCTAAATTGGCCAATCGCATTGATTTCTCATGAGAGTGGCGAAATTAGGAGTACCCTGGCCAAATTAGGTGTATGGGAGTTAAAATTTTATGGAAAATCAATTGATTATTTTATGTTTTGAATCAATTTGAACGAGTAAATGAAGGTAGCTGTATCATATGAATGTGATCTACTGAACACAAAAGGTTTCATGCTGATTGGCTGTGTAAAACGGTGTATAATCCACTATGGTTACAACTGGCGTATGGCCAAAACCGGTGCTTCTACCCTATTCTGTCTCATTTCACGGCTCACTGATGAGCTGATTTGTAAATTACAATATCTGCTACGACAATGATTTATTATTTTTGTAATCTAGTCAAAAATCCTTCAAGAATTCTAGAAGAAAAAATTCCAAGGATGTAGAGATTCCTCTGAGAATTCTTACGGGAATTTCTTCATAAATTATGTTCATGCTTCAATGTTATCTTCAAGAACTTGTTTACCAGTTTCACTGAGTTTATCCTAGGATTCCCACAGAAAATCATACCATGACTTTCTGATCTCACCAGAAAATTTTCCGAAGAATCTCAATCGAATTGCTTAAAAATCTCTTGAAGAATGCTTTAGAAATTCTTTCAATCATTTCTCCTGGAAAGTCCTCTACGTACTTATTACATTTAAATTCCAATTGTTAGTTTAAAGTATCTTCCAGTTGTTTAATAATAATTTGTTCAGAATTTTCAAGAATTACTGAGGATTTCTTCAAAAAATAGTACAAAAAAATTCTAGGAGTCTCACCAAAAATGTCTTCAAGATCACCAAGCTAAGATTCTTTCCACGGATTCTTCAGAGAGTTCGCCAACAGTTTTTCCAACTCTGCTTTTGAAGTTCTTCCTAAAGTTTCTCTATAGGATTATTTGAAAAAAATCGCAGCAAAAATTATCCAGACTTCCTGAAAAAAATATTAACCTTCGGGCTGTCGCGCTGTTGTACTTTGTACAACAGTTGTGATTTATTTGCTATCATTTTGCAACAAAGATATCTATCGACACCAAACCAAAATGTATTCCTCAAGAATCTTCTTAAGAACAATATTCGACAGTTTTTATTTACAGTATGACCCTTTATAATGCGGTAAAATCAATGAATGTACCGTAAAACGGGGTAACTTTGATAGTGCGAACCCACAACATGTTGAACGAAATAACAAAGTGTCTGTTAATTAGTTAAGCAAACCGAATGCAAAAGTAAAGAGTACTAATATGACACTTCATGTCAAAGCTATTTTCGTTAGAATCAAGTGCATTTGAGCATTTATAATCAAATATTAAAAATTTACGAGATTTTAGCATTTTTGTTACGTTTACAAACAATCTATTCTACGACCACTTTTTGATGAAGTCATAATGAGTTCGTCACTTATCCTTGACAGCCTAGTTATAGTAGAACATGAATTCAGTCTTAAATCTCATAGCGAAAACCATTTTTACAAACTGAGACCAGTTTTGTAACATAAGTCTGAAATTTCATACAGCGTTTAACGCCTAGAGGTATGCAACGCCCTATAAATGTTCCTTAATTCAGTCAATTCTGTTCGATTTGCACTCCATTATCAAAGTTACCCCAAAACAGAAAACCGACTTTCGATTATATGAAAAATTATATATCCATTAAGAATAAATCTTTTGGATATCTATCAACTGCAATCGATAGCTAGGATGCCAGCACTTGGTTTAAAAATATAAATTATAATTCTTTGAAATAGCATGCGTAGATATTCAAGTTTTCTTCGAAAAAACTATCAAAGTTACCCCGTTTTACGGTACATGAAAGTCGCATAATAACGCACTATATAGTTTTAAATCGGTATATCTGAAAATCCAGACAATATAGAAACTTGGGGTCTTTAGTAAAGTTGTTCTGGAGGTGAAGCACTATCTGATGGTACCTCATTTAATTAGCAATTTGAACGCTAGGTGGCACTAGTGGGCATGGAAGTTTTACTTTTGTTTTGCAAATATTCCAGGATCCTGATCATTTAGAAGGATGGCGTCTTCAGCAAAGTTGTTAAGTATGTTATGGACTATCATTGAGCTAGTTGATTCAATATTTTGCCATTAGGCGGCGCTAGTGTGCATGAAACTTTTGTTTGCAGATATCACAGGAGTCTGACCACTTAGAAAGATAGTGTCTTCGGCAAAGTAGTTCAGTAGCTGAAGCATGATAGCCAAGCCAAAAGATAGGATATTTTGCCAACAGGCGATGCTAGTGAGCATAAAATTTTTACTTTGCGGATACTGCAGGATCTTGACTTTTTAGACAAGCACCTTCAGCAAAGTTGTTCAGAAGCTCAAGAACTATCATTATTTAACAAAATCTCGAACTTTAAGGATTAAACAAATAAATAGAGCTACTGAGCAACTCTGCCGAAGACGCCATCTTTCTAAGTGATCAGGCACCTGAGATATTTGCGAAACAAATGTTTTATGCTCACTAGCGCCGCCTTTTGGCAAAATTGAATCAACTAGCTCTAACAATGATAGTCCATAAGTTACCGAGCAACTTTATCGAAGACGTCATCTTTCTAAGTGGTCAGACTCCTGCGATATTTGCAAAACCAAGGGTGTTACAAAAATTCGTGCGACGGCCGAAAGGGTAAATGATTTTTTCAGTTGTTACTCTAAAGATTCCTCCTTGTGGAATATTACAAGAATTCCATAAGCAATTTAAAAGAATTTGATTAATTTCTCAAAAAAGTTCTCCGCAGATCTATCGTTTTTTTTTACTGATAATTATTTGTAAGAGTACTCTTAAATCAAAGAGCAACATCCCGCACTCCTGCAAAACTCTCTCGAAAATATGTGTTTTTATTTGTTCAAAAATTTCTAACTAAGAAATGTTTAAAAATTCTAACAATCCTATAAAGTCCCTAGCAGAATAAGTTCCACTGTTCTGATGGAAACTCTTCCGAAAAAACTCAAAGGTTTCCCGAGTAATTTGATCAGAGAGAGAGAATTATATTATTGTTTTCCTCGGATTATATATTTTCCGGAGATTTTCTTCCTTTCAACCGTACTAGCGATTCTTTCGAGAATTTTTTGAAGAAATTTTTCATCAGATTTTCGACGCTTTGCAATTCATTCTTGAACTTCTCAAAAAAATTCTTCAGATGTTCCATCAAGTATTCTTTCAGGTTCTCGAAATAACTCCATTTTTTCCGGATGGTAATCTCAGGATTCTTCCATAAATATCATTTAAAAATTTATCCACTCTCAATTTTTTGAATCAAAAACTACTCCAGCAATATCTCAATATTGCTGGAGTAGTTAAGAGATTGCTTTATGAATCACCCCATATCAGATTTCTAGAGAAATACATAGAAAAAAAAAATTTGAAAAAAACTTTGTTGGTAATTTTTGAATAATTGCAGCTTAAATAATTTGGAAAAATTTTCTAAATTCCTGTCGTAAAATTCAAGAATTAAAACGTAGAATTTCTAAAACTGGTAGATTTTCTAAAACTGATTTTTTTTTCTTCCTCTTTTATGATAGAAAATGATGGAATTTTTACTGAAAGTATTTGTAACTAAAATCATTGATAATATTATGTATGAACTTCAATATTGATGTAGAAAGAATCCATTTTATCACCTGTTTAAAACCATATGAAATCAAAATGAAATTTCCCAATACATCTAGAAATAAGAAAATGAATTATATTGTAAAAACCACTTGACGCGCACATTGCACCCACTGTGCAGACGTTCTGTAGTGGTGGGTGAAGTTCCCAGAAATTGAACCAGGTTCGGAAGAAAAATCGTTTGCGCTGGGAAACATCCCCACGAACATTTGGAGCAAGAAGAGTTGATAAGTGCTAAACACCACCTTTAGAAATTTCGAGCTTTCTTTCTTGAAGGATCTATTATCGATAATTTTGTAGTACTGTAGAAGTTTAACGCGAAAATATTGCTGGTATTTTTTGAGAACTTTCCGAAGATGTATTGTGGTTAAATTTGTAATGTAAGATTTTTATGAATTTAAATCTTAGGGGAAACTTTTGCATTACTTTGAAAAATAATTGAGGAATTCCTGATGGACTTTCAGAAATCAGGAATCATAGAGTAGGGTGGGGCAGAAGTTCGACTTAAAAGGAATAATTATCATTTCTTTAAAAACTAAATCCAATGAAAATAAATAAATACCACGCAATAAAACGTTCAACATATGCAAAATCTAGAACGCCCTAACATAAAAGATCGAAAAATATTTCATTTTCTTCGATTAAACATTACAATTTTCACGTATAAAAATAATAAATAGTCATAACTTTTCTAAATCTCAATCAATATCTTTAATATTAGGAGTAAAAGTCTCTTACTTGAATAACATTCGATCCATCATGACATATATAATATTTATTTTGAATTAAGCTAGAAATCATATAAAGAAACCACACTCTACTCTACGTATAAGAATTCTGTATTTTTTTAAACTCCTATAATTTATCTTTTCTAGATTCTTTAAAATGTTGCTTTTTGGAGTTAGGAAAGATTTTTGTACGAAGTTCTTCATATCATGCGAAGAAAAGAGAAATAACAAAATGAAGCAGGTAGAACAATAAATGCGCAATTATGAAATGAATGAAAATTTATAATCTCTCCTCTAGAGGTAAATTACAGGATAGTTAAAACTTCTCTAATAAATTTACATGCAAAACAAATTTTTCAAAAAGTTCCATCAGAATCTTCTTTAGAAATTATCCTTGAAATCCATCCTTCTTTGACTTATGGTTTTTTAGAATTCTGCCAGAAAGCCTCTGCAAATTACGCCCTCGTGTCGCACAAAAATTCAAACCAAGAAAACGGATACTAAAAAAAAATATTTCTAGAGAAGTGTTTTAATACAAATTTCTTTATGAATATTTTAATAGATCCTTTCCCCCTTCACAGTTGTTTTCTTAAATTGATTTTCTATAGAATCCTTTACCGCTATGCTTCTTTCGGAAGTAAAAGTTTTTCAGGGGTTTTTCAACAAATTTCCTCTGAAAATTTTAAGGCAAGAGACATTTCAAAAAATATTTTCTTTCCAATTCTCGAATATTCTGGCGATTTGGAGTAGAATTGAAACAAAAACATTCTAGTAGAACTTTCAGCGAAATCTCTTAGTATTAGATTTTACAGAATTTATGATTTTTCAAGTAACATTTTTTAGGTAAATCTGGGAACACATTCCGTAATCAATTTGCTAATAAAAAGTAGACCTAGAAGGAATAAATGTCCATCAGGAGGAATTCGCTTTGAAAGTATAAACAAGTCCCACAAAATTAATTGACTATTTTTTAAGAGATTTTCAAAAGTTCTGATGCCACCCTTCAATATTCCTTGAGGAATTTGATTATACCAAAGTTCAATAAAGAATATCGAAAAAAATCTTAAAACATTTTGCTACAAATATGTTGAAAATTAATTAAATAATTAATGAACTCAAAAGTTTTCTCGAAAAAAAGTTATAGTTTAAGCTTATTCCTGCGAAAAATCTCAAACAAGTGAATCAAAATTAAAGAGAGAACTGGTTGCTGGAATAAAATACTATGGTCGATTTTAATAAATTTTTTCTCACCAAATTAAATTTCTGCAATTCATCTGAAGAAAACTTGGCCATGCTGATATTTCTTAAAAGTTAAGCCTTAATTTTGGACAAAAATTTCCGCTATGTATAGTCTGAGAAATTCCTTTAGCAATGTTGTCTATTTTTAAATATTTTTTCGGCATTATACGAGTTAATGTATGCATTTCTTTAGTGAATCATCATCACCGGACACCTCGAGCAGTGTATCCCAAAAATAAAACTTGAGATATCAGAATGCAGTGAATATGATGCTTTAGGCTGAAACAGCTGTTGGAGAGTAGCATAGCTCATCATTATCAGATAGGAGAATTATTTTGGTCTGCACTGTAAACCCCATTGAGTGCGCAGTGAAATAATAAGATTCTCAGATAACTTCGGTTTTATAAGGCACGAATGCTCTCTTTGGTATTTTATATTGTATTCAGTAGGTCTCGAGCCACCATAAGTGTTGTATCGTGTAATTGTTAGTTGTAATAAATTCCTGTGAATATGTCTGTTCTTTTTTTTTTTTTTTTTTTCTTTGAATGGGCACAAAACCCACGATTTATTAAGCAATTTTAGTTAGTTGTAACCATTTCGTAGCCGATACATCGAGTTTTTTTTTTATAAAATAGTTGAATTAATCTATGGTTAAGCTTATTTTTTTTAATCTGTACTAGACATTATATTTTGATTTTGGCGTTTAATATGAAGTTGTTGATGATTCGCATAGCTGGGATGTCCATTGTTCCAAGAACATCTCTAATGGGAGTGTTAAGAGGTCTCCCAATTCGACTCAGAGCGGTCTGCATCGTGATTCTTGAATCCAGTTCCAAAGGATGTGATCGAAGTGTTCGTAGTCTTCGTTGCATTCGCATAGGTTGGTTTGAGTTATCTTAATTCTGAAAAGATGAGCGTTCAGAGTGAAGTGATTAGAAATGAATCTTGACATGTTTTTGATGAACGAGCGGTCGCAATAGGGCGATATTCAAAACTGAAAAGGCAATAGATGACTCTTTTTCAGTGGTAGTAAAAACGAAATCCTGAAGCAAAGAAAGCACAATGGAAGATGAACTAAACACAAAAAGTTATGTATTCATATTACACTTGATTTCTTATCACTACTTTTTCGATCCAGTTTCCTAATTGCAAGTAATTTACGTTTTTCATTATTTTCCATACGTTTTGACAGTTCACCGACTACCATTCTTCCATGCGCTTGTGTTTGAAATTTGAGAAATTTGAGAATCTAGCGTAGCGCGATCAGTGAAAGGCATAGGAACATCAGTGTCGCCGCTAGGCGGCCAGCACAGATAAACTGAATGTTCGAAGGGTTGTTGTCTGTACTTTTTGCCACTGGCGCCAACTGTTAGCGATTAAAATCAAAATAAACAGTCGTTACCCTATTGATTCCTGAGTACCAGGGTTTTAGTTTAACGTTGGGAAGTATACCATAACAGAACCTTCCCAAATCGCTGTGATTCCATTGATTTTGCCAAATTTGTAACGTAGTGAACTTTATAACATTATCGAAATCATGTGGTTCCAATGGCCGATGAAACTCCTCTCCTCGTACTGTACCTTCTTTTGCCAGGGCATCCGCATACTCGTTTCCTTTTATCCCGGAATGAGCAGGAACCCAGAGGAATGAAATTTTGAAATTTCTTTTTTGTAATTCAGAAATACCACTTCTGATTTTGAGTACCATGTGACTAGTTTTGGAGGTTAATCTAATATTTTTAATGGCTTCCAAAGAGCTCAAACTATCTGAGCAAATTAAGAATTCGCCTGGTGGTAAAGACCGAACATAATCCAAAACGTATCATATTGCTGTAAGTTCAGCCATATATACTGAACATGGTTCAACTAATCTGAAATACGCTTGGTGATTAACATTGTAAATTCCAAAGCCTACATGTCCATCCAACAAAGATCCATCGGTGTAAAATATGTTGTTTCCGTCAAAATCAAACAATTTTTCGTTGCAGATAGCTAGTATCATTCTACGTTCAGCGCTTGGTGTATCTCTAACAGCAGATATCAAACACTTATCGATTGGTATATTAGGGAAGGCAGATGGGCGGTCTATGTCAAAGTAGTGTAAATGTTCTTGAGGTCCAGACGGGATCGTTAAACAGAGTCTATAAGCTTTCAAATAAGTGGACTGTGGGTTCATTTCAAATAGTTTATCGATGTTATTGAGAATAGGTGACGAGCATATATGCTTAGCTACAAGGTATCTGGAGTTCAATTGTAGAAATCTTACAACGATCGGAGGCACTCCTGCTAGTATTTCGACTGTCATTGTGTGGGTGGAAGTCATTAGTCCTAAGCATATGCGTAGACTTTTATACTGAATCCTTTCTAGTTTCAAAAAATGGACTTTCGCTGTTTGGTGGAACACGAAGCAACGGTACTCTATTACTGACAGAATGGTTGTCTTGTAAAGCTTAATCATATCATTCGGATGTGCACCCCACCATGTGCTAGATATTGTTCGAAGAAAGTTTATTCGCTTGTGACACTTCGTGACAAGATATTCAACGTGCATTTTCCATGTACATTTCTGATCGTACCAAACACCAAGGTATTTTGTACTTGATGATATAGGAATCTTTTCTGACCCAAGTTGTACTTCAATTTTCGCGGGGGAAAGTTTTCTTGAAAAAACTACAGTTTCGCTTTTATTTGGTGAAAACGTAAATCCGATGTCATTGGCCCATTTCATGAGATTATTCAATGTAGTTTGCAAATACTCTTTCGCCAACTGTATGTTTTTAACAAACGTCAAAAAACAACTGTCATCAGCGTATTGAACTAAATAGCTGTTTTTGTGAATACAACTATCAATATCACTTACATACATATTATACAATAGAGGGCTTAACACAGAACCTTGTGTGAGTCCTGCAAAACTACAACGAGTAAGCGATATTTTATTATTCTGTTCAAAGTGCATTTCTTTATACGAAAGCAAAGAGTACAACTAGCTAGCATGACCTGGAACCCCGAGATTGTTTAGTTTTTTACAAAGTATGTCAATTAAAACTGAATCATAAGCACCTTTTATGTCTAAAAATATAGCCGCCAGTTCTTCTTTGGAGGTATAGGCCAATTGTATGTCGGTTGCTAGTAATATTTGACAATCACGTGTACTTCTATTTTGTCTAAATCCGTATTGAGTTGGGGAAAGAATATTGTTCTTTTCTGCCCAGCTTTCTAATCGAAATTGAATCATTTTTTCTAATGTTTTTCTGTAACATGATAATAATCCAATGGGACGATATGAATCCACATTGCCCGGATCTCTTCCAGGTTTTTTAATTGCAACTATTTTCACTATCGACCATGCATCTGGAATAGCATTGTTTTGAACAATCCAATTGAATGATTTTAATAGAAGGAGTTTAGCTTTTTCAGGCAATTTTTGAATCAGAGGAAATTTAACATTGTCTAATCCAGGTGACGAGTTGTTACATGCTGTTAATGCATGTTCCAGTTCAGATAAACTGTAATCATGAATTAGATCTAAGTTATCATTATCGGAACTTTCATTCAGAAAGTTTGGTCTCTTTACGGCGGCAGAAGCAGGACATATGATTTGTGCGAAATCTTGAATCCATTCAGAATCGAACTTTTCAAGATTACAAGGTGGAGGGACATAATTACGCATTTTGCGTGCTGTACTCCATAGAGAACTGAGAGCAGTTTGACTATCAAGTGATTCTACATATGTTCTCCAAATACTTCGTTTCTTCTGTTTAAGAAGGCGTTTAGTTTTCGCTTCAACTTTTTTATAATACAGAAAATGTTCTGTTGCACCAGATCTTCGGAACATTTTATAAGCTTCTGATCTTTGATTAATCATTTCAGTACAATCCTTATCCCACCAAATTGTAGGAGTTTTAGATTTGCGAGGGCATTTCGGTATGGGCTTAGTTTGAGCTTTCATTGCAGCTTCGTTTATGACCGAAGTGAGAAAAGAATATAATTCATCCGGATGCATTTCATTGTTATCATCAATGGCTTGCAAAATCAATGACGAATAATCATTCCAATTTATGTGGCGACAAAGATCAAACTGTACTGTTGTTTGTTGTTGTTCAAATGTACCGAATGTGATGTGAATGGGAAGGTGGTCACTGTCTCCTGGATCATTCATAACAGACCAGGATGAACTTAACGCAATTGCCGAAGAGCAAAGAGAAAGGTCGACTCTGCTACATTTATGTGGTGGACAAGCTATTCGGGTTATTTCTCCCGTATTCAGCACGGCAAGATTGTATTCATCCAAAATTTCATAGATTATGTTCGCTCTGGAATCGTCTACCGATTCTCCCCATTCAGTGCCATGGGAGTTGAAATCACCTAATATGAATGCTGGTTGCGGAATTTGACCAATCACTACACGCAGTTTATTTCTATCTATTTTAGCCGACGGTGGAATATAAATGGAAGCAATTGTGACATTTTGGGTATCTATCAGGACGGAACATGCGACAACTTCTATGGGCAAGCTATTCCGAATAGCCACTCGTTCGAATGAATAGTTACATTTAATACCGACTAATACTCCTCCTGACCGAGTTTCACGATCTAAACGGACAATATTATACGAAGGAATGCTGAAGAATAAACTTTCTACTAGAAATGTTTCAGAGAGTACAAAACAATCTGCTTCTATCTGATTGAGAAAAGAACGAAGATTACCTATTTTCGGTAAAATGCTTCTACAGTTCCATTGCAAGATGGAGAATCTACTATTTCGATTTGGATTAGCCATCGATAGACAGAAATGAACCCAGGAGAGGCAAGCACGTTATAATCTTTGAAAGAATGGTCTTGAAAATGGGAGTCAGTTTCAACAGCAGGTCGATCCAGAATTTGCCTAGATCGAACGCTTCTGCGAATAAGTGAATCAACTGAGTAACATTGAACTTATCTGTACATGGGTTCGAATTAGAGGACTCAGTTGCGCGTCGGTTGCTGTCCAAACCATCATTACGGTCTGGGAGTGGAGGGAATGCATCTTTCTTGAATCCGGGAATGTCTTGCGAAGGCTTAGCTTGCTTGAAAACTTGACCAACTGGGGGAGGAATTTTATCGTTGTGCTGCTTTGTACGCTTAGCGATATTATCGAATCGAAGTTTTTTCCTTTTTGGTGGAACATAACTGCTATGATGAGCCTCATCTTCGTCAGCATCGGACAGTTCGCTCAACGAACTGTATTCGTTTTCATGCACGGAATTGGGGGACACCGGGGCTTTCAGTATCGCTGCGTAACTCAGTTTGGACTTTTGAACAACTCTAGCCTTTGCTAGCACCATTTGTTTCTTATAGGTGGGGCACTCATTTTTGAAAAAGTGAGTACCTTTGCAATACAAGCAAGCTGGTTGCTGTATTGTACATTCACCCTCAGCATGGCGCTTACCACAGTTACCACAACAAGCTTGATTCGAACAATAGATTTCGGTATGACCAAATCTTTTACATTTGGCACAGAGCATGACCTTCGGGGTGTAGACGCGAACACGAATGAGAGCTTTATCAATCTCCACATAATCTGGCAGAATGGTACCTTCGAATGTGACTCGAATTTCATTACTGGGAGAATAGGTTTTCACATTGTCTTCAACCCGCGCTTCGGCTAGTTGTTGACATTCAAGAATCGACACCTGTGGAACACGTGGGTCCTTGAACTTTCCATAACCTTCATTAGTTAGGTAGTTCAAGTCCATCTCGGCTTGATTGATTACGCCATCGATTTCAACTTTCTCACTAGGGATGTAAACTCTGTAGAGTCTGCTGAGCAGCTCGTTGTAAACAACATTATTGGCTTCTAGCCGATCGGAAAAGATGAGGCGAACCTTAGTGAACCCGATCTGTTTGACTTCCTTGACAGACCGAAAATGTTTATGAACCTCGGCCGATACAAGCAGTACCTTGACTGGCTTATCTTTCTGACGAACGAACACTTCGTACGGACCCTTGGAAGACTCTGGGTAACATCTATGCCGTTTCGATTGCGGGGGCTTTGGTGTTGAGGTGGACTGGAGTGATGGCGACGATGATGACGGTGGAGCAACGTGACTGGAAGACGGAGGCGTAGGCGGAGGAGGAACAAGAGGAGCAGCGTGAGCGGACAATGGCGGTACGGACAGAGAAGAGTCAGTAGGAGGAATCTGTGATTGCAAAATCGGCTGAACATGCTGAACATGACCATCCGGATCAGGAGGCTTGATCTTAGCTGGAGGCTCCTCGCAGTGATCGCTATCTTGATCCATGGCTCAATATGGAAGCTTAGCTTCCAGAGCGTCAAACGGAAAACACTTTCTGTTTCAGCAGTTGTTGTAGTCACTCAAAATAGAATAATCAATCAAAAGGGTACTTTTCTGCGAACCGAAAAACGAAGGTGGAAGGAAGATAGCACTAAAAATGAGATCCCAAGAATCACACGCTACTAGTATACACTTCTGTACTGAACCACAGCTGGATATAAATACCAAACGGTCCTCGTCGAGAGGTGAGAAGCAACTGAATATGTCTGGTTATTAATTATTAGTATACGTTAAATAAAGTGTGTTAATTGTTGACTACTGGACGAAGTATTAAAGATACCATCAATGGAAGGAATTGAACTGGAAGGGCTCATTGAGCACAAGGGAACTCGATGTTGGGAGAGATCCCACATATCATACAGTCCACTAAATTTGGCTTGAGCCACATCCCAACAAGCGCATTATTTAGATTATTCAGAAAAAAACAACGAATTTTGGGAATCAAATTTTCAGGATACTTACACTTTTTTATACCACGACGGAACGGTGAAGCTTTCGGTTGTCGTGCGACTCACCGAAGTTAGAAACGCCACGCTGATGTGAGATTTTCTCTAAAATAACGTAACTATTGTAGAGTTTTTTGTCAATAACAAGAGTCATGTACGTACATTGATTCGGATAGTTTGCTGCCTTTTTTTTTAATTTTATTATCCAAAAATCCAGGGGAGGCCTGGATGATTCTGGATGGGCCAAGCTTCCCTGGCTCCCCCTGTCCCTACGCCAACGGTTATTTGACGTAATCATAATTCGTTCCAGGTCATCTTTAATGTTTCAGGAGTATTGAGTATAACGCCTAAGTTATGAAGAATAGATGCTTTCTCAAATTTGTTGTAAACATACATGTGGTTTAATCAATAGTTCTAAAGGTAAGGATTGATACAACAAATTCATAGAGTAAAAAAGAAATATACGAATAATAAACTAAAAATAAAATAAAGTTGCTATAAGCACAAGGGATCTTATTACGTTGGGCCTTTGCCTTTAACTCCTATAAGCTTATATGTTGCTGGGTCAACTTTTCGATCCTCAACAGCCTGTTATATTTAAATTCAAAATATTTTATAATTTGTTTATATTTTACGAAGCTTCATCATATTGGCGATCAAAACTTGGTTTTGTTTTTGGGATATCCACCAATTCATTAGTTCCTGCATCCAAACGTAAGTACCGCCAGATCACTACATGCTCATTGTCAAAGATGCATAACTGTAACTACATATCTCATCTTCATATTAGATGGACAAACCTCAAGTCGATACATTTTCGTTACGGTAATCTTGCTTTAGAATCAAACCAAGCGCATAGAAAAATATGTTCTCTTAGTGGTTTTGCTGTATGTAAAAGAAAAAAAACCAAATACCCAACATTCCAGAGCAAACAAATGGACGAGGGAATTGTAAGGCAAACACAACAACAACAGACGAATAGAAAATTTACCCTAAAGGACGCACCGGCATTCGGTGACATACCTATCTCCCAACCAAAGCTCTAAGGCTGCAGCGATGGTTGGCATCCGCTTCCGCTCGATGAAGCAGAAACGTCTCCTCTGGAAAGCGCTCCCTCTGCTGTTCCGAATGCATCGTCGTCGCAGGGAGGACAGTTGCAATTTCCCATTTCCAATCGCTTCAATTTGAAGGGTATTATGAAAAATTGAATTGCATAAAACATTTTCCATATTGGATGAAATCCGTTTCCTCGAACACGGCGAAGCGCATTATTCGTTTCTTTTTTTTCGTCAAACAGTCGGTTTGGTTGTGTTGTATGACGGGAGAAAAACTATGATGTTGTGAATTTTCAATGTGTAACACGTTTAGTTTTACATCTGATTTGTGGTACTTCTATATGTTGGTAAGGAGCTTTATCGTTTTTATTGAACAGTTGTTATTGATTATTCATGTATACAAGAACAGTGTTATATATGAATGCATTTAATTTGATTTACATCGTTGTTTCAACCACCAGTATTTGATTTTTCTTTGTATAAATAGTTTAATATGTGTTGATCATATAGAGTTCATAAATAGCTTTACATCGTCAATATTATTTTCTATGAACGATTATTATCGATTCTCTGAACGGAATATCTGGAAAACGATATTCCTTTTAATCTTTCTCATAAATTTGAATTCCGATTCGCTGGGGACGATGAAAGCCATGTCACATCGTCTTTTACTTAATATTCATATTGAGAGAAGCCACATTGTGATGCTTCTGAGAATGAGTCGTTTTATATCGAGAAGCTCGTGTAAGATTTAATCTCCATCCGCACAAAAATAAACTTGTTGGAAAGATACTGCATTGATTCCCGTTGGAGTAGGGCCCACTTCCGTAGGCATGAGCTCAATTTCAAGGGGAAAATAAAAATCTAAAAGTTTTGCTTAAGAATTGTTCAATCTACTTTTGTTCAATAAATCCTCAATCCTCCCAAAATTTTGGCCTTTTTGAACGAAAACTGAAAGTGTACTGAATGAAATTTATTCACTTGGCTAACGAGTTTCCCTCGTGTTTTTATATATCTATTAGTTACCCTATTTTTCCAAGGACTGCCTTAGTAATAATTTATTGATGTTTATCTGTACAGAAAATCTTAAATCGTGCTCATTTCACGAGATACGAAAACATAAGTAAATGCAAAAACATAGTAGGCGGAAGACTTTTTTAGGATGGTAAATGACTGGACATTGCGTACTATTGGTACTTCCCGTACCTGCAGGTTGTTACCGTTGAGATACGCTAACTTTGTTTATTATTTGTTAAGAAATAGTAGTTTACGGAACAAGTTGCAGAATGATGATTTTTACAGCACAAGTCGTAAATTAATAATCACGACGAGTGCTGTAAAAATCAAGTTCTGCAACGAGTTACGTATAAAATTTTTTGCAATTTCGTAGAAGATCACTTGAGGGTATCAGAAATTATATCGGAATGCATTAGTGCGTATCGTACCTTCGTGCTGTGCGTACACGAATTCTCTCTGCTCTTGGAAGTTTTCTTAAAAACTACCTAAAGCAATTAAACAGTACTTTTCAGTGCTAAAATTAAAAACGGTACTTTTCAGTGCTACTAAAACAGTACTTTTCAGTACTATTTTTTCTACTATTGATCCTTTTACGATCCTTGTTTGGACCCGTGCCTTCGATTTTTCGTTGGACCCGTTAGCGAAAGCTAGCGGTGGTAATCCTTCTTGGACACCGTCTAGGGAAAAAAACCTCTCGAAGGTCACGTCTTTCTCGTTTATTAACTAAACATGGTATCAACAACAAACAAAAGGAAGGGTGAATCTCTGAATTCACTACTTCCTTCCAAAAAAGTGGGTTTTAAAACTGTCACTACACGTGGCAAGAATGGAAGAAAGGACGTTTCCCCGGAATGCGAACTTTCTTCCAAGGGTGAAATGAATAATTGTATCAAAATGAGCAATCAGTTCGATGCTCTAGACAAATTTTCCGAACACCAAATCGAAGCAGCCTCTAGCCCAGGCTCTTTGATTCAAGTGAGGAAGCTAAGAGTGCCGCCTATCGTGGTCAGTTGTTCCGAATTTGGGGGATTTAGGCAGGAGATCTTGAACTCCATTAGGGGAATCAAGGTTTCCTTCCAAATCGCAAAGAAAGGAGACTGTCGCGTTTTGCCGGAAACTCTTAAAGATCGTGAACTTCTTCTTAAACATCTTGAAGAGAAGAAGCACAAATTTTTTACTTATGACGACAAAACTGAACGTTTGTTCAAAGTTGTCTTGAAAGGTCTCTCAAGTGACTATAAATCACCTGAAGAGATCAAAAATGGAATAAATGATTTACTTGGATTTTCCCCAGTCCAAGTAATCATTATGAAAAAGAAAACCCAATCTGGCATTGTTCGGAAAGGGCTTTCTCAAGAATTTTATTTAGTTCACTTTAACAAAAAAGAACTAAATAATATTAAAGCTTTAGAAAAAGCAAAACTTTTGTTTGATGTCCGTGTGACATGGGAACATTTCCAGAAACCTGGAGGAAATTACCAGAACCCCACTCAGTGCCGTCGGTGCCAAAAGTGGGGTCATGGCACAAAAAATTGTCGCATGGATGCTAAATGCATGATTTGCGGAGGTTCTTCTCACGCCAAAGACGTCTGTCCAGTGTCCAGTGAAGGAAGATACCACCAAATTCATATGCTGTAATTGCGGGGCTAACCATAAGTCCAATTTTTGGAATTGTCCTTCATGCAAAAGGGTCATTGAGGCTCGTGCCAGGCAGATGAAAGATAATATCCGTTACGATAACGGTCGTTTCCGGAATTTGCCTGGTAGAGTATCGAACAATGCTCATTTTTCAGTTAACGATCGCTTGATCATGAATCATACCCATCAGGAAGATCATAATCATGCTCATTCACAAACTAATTTTAATCCGTCGGGTAGCCATTCAAATCTTTCAATTTCGAATGTATCTACCCACGGTAAATCCTTTGCCGATATCGTAGCAGGAAATTCGAACTCCTCCCCTGTTCGATCCATGGGTACCCATTCTACTTGTTTCAAATCAAATGGAAAAAACCCTACCGCCACAGGTAACTCCGCTTCTTCGTCTACCGGAAATTCCAATGGGAAATCACATGACATGTCTGCCTCTGATTTTAATTTTCTAACTGAACAATTGAATCTAATGATTGATGCAATGTTCAAAGCCACCACTATGACTGAAGCAGTCCAAGTAGGTGTAAAATTTACAAATCAAATTGTTATTGGATTACGTTTTTCTAATGGATCCAAATAATAATTTAAATATTTTAAATTGGAATGCTCGTTCTCTGAATGGTAAAGAGGACGAGCTGTTTAATTTTCTTACGGTTAATAACGTGCATATAGCAGTTATTACCGAAACGTATTTAAAACCTGGATCTAAACTCAAAAGAGATCCTAACTTTTTTGTTTATCGTAATGATCGACTTGATGGGGCATGTGGGGAAGTTGCAATCATCATTCATAGGCGTATAAAACATCAACTGTTTTCATCATTTGAAACTAAAGTTTTTAAAACTTTAGGTGTTTCTGTTGAAACACAGTTTGGTAAATATACTTTCATAGCTGCCTATTTGCCTTTTCAATGCTCTGGGCAGCAAGTTAATTTGCTCCAAACTGACTTGCGTAAATTGACTCGCAATAAGTCAAAATTTTTTGTCATTGGTGACTTTAATGCCAAACATCGGTCATGGAATAATTCTCAAAGTAATTCCAACGGCAGAATTTTATTTGATGAGTGCTCTTCAGGATATTTCTCAATTCAATACCCTGATAGCCCCACATGTTTTTCCTCTTCTAGAAATCCATCTACGATTGATTTGGTCTTAACCGACTCTAGTCATCTTTGTAGCCAACTGATTACTCATGCTGATTTTGATTCTGATCATGTCCCTGTTACATTTCAAATATCCCAAGAAGCGATTCTCAATCCTATCAGCTCCACTTTCAATTATTTACGAGCCGACTGGAATATATATAAAACGTATGTTGACTCTAATCTTGATGTTAACATTTCTTTGGAAACTAAGCTTGATATTGACAATGCTCTTGAAACTTTAACAAATTCCATTGTTGAAGCCCGGAGCATTGCAATTCCAAAATGTGAAGTAAAATTTGAATCCGTGGTTATAGACGATGATCTTAAACTCTTGATCCGTCTTAAAAACGTGAGGAGAAGGCAATTTCAACGCACTCGCGATCCTGCTATGAAAATTATATGGCAGGATTTGCAGAAAGAAATCAAGAAACGTTTTGCTCAATTAAGAAACAAAAATTTTGAAAATAAAATTTCTCAATTGGACCCTGGCTCTAAGCCCTTTTGGAAATTATCTAAAATCTTGAAAAAACCTCAGAAGCCAATACCGGCATTGAAAGAGGAAAACAAATTATTACTAACTAATTGCGAAAAAGCTCAAAAACTTGCTATGCAGTTTGAAAGTGCGCACAATTTTAATTTAGGACTTACTAGACCAATTGAAAATGAAGTTACTCAGGAGTTCGAAAATATTCTCAATCAAGAGAACGTTTTCGAAAATGCCTGGGAGACTGATTTCGAAGAAGTGAGAACTATTATTAAAAAATTCAAAAACATGAAAGCTCCTGGCGATGATGGAATTTTCTACATCCTCATCAAGAAACTTCCAGAAAGTAGCTTATCATTTTTAGTTGATATATTTAACAAATGTTTTCAATTAGCATATTTTCCTGACAAATGGAAAAATGCTAAGGTTGTTCCAATTTTGAAAACCAGACAAAAATCCTGCAGAAGCTTCTAGCTATCGTCCAATCAGTTTGCTTTCCTCCATCAGTAAAGTTTTTGAAAAGGTTATTTTGAACAGAATGATGGCCCACATCAACGAAAATTCAATTTTTGCCAATGAACAGTTCGGATTCCGCCATGGACATTCGACCACTCATCAACTTTTACGTGTAACAAATTTGATCCGTTCCAACAAATCTGAAGGCTATTCTACTGGTCTTGCTCTTCTAGACATAGAAAAAGCATTCGACAGTGTTTGGCACGAAGGTTTGATTGTAAAATTAAAAAACTTTGATTTTCCAACATACATTGTTAGAATAATTCAAAGTTATCTGTCAAATCGTACACTTCAGGTTAATTATCAGAACTCCAGATCTGAAAGACTTCCTGTAAGAGCTGGTGTTCCTCAAGGCAGCATTTTGGGACCAATATTATACAATATTTTCACATCTGACTTACCTGAGTTACCTCAGGGATGCCAAAAATCCTTGTTTGCGGATGACACAGGCCTCTCCGCCAAAGGACGAAGCCTGCGTGTCATCTGTAGTCGATTGCAAAAAAGTTTGGATATTTTTTCTTCATACTTGCAAAAATGGAAGATTTCTCCTAATGCTTCCAAAACTCAACTAATAATATTCCCACATAAACCAAAAGCTCTTTATTTGAAACCTTCAAGTAGACATGTTGTCACGATGAGAGGGGTTCCAATAAATTGGTCAGATGAAGTTAAGTATCTAGGGCTCATGCTAGATAAGAATTTAACTTTCAAAAATCACATTGAGGGCATTCAAGCCAAATGTAATAAATATATAAAATGTCTCTATCCCCTTATTAATAGAAAATCAAAACTTTGTCTCAAGAACAAGCTTTTGATATTTAAACAAATTTTCAGGCCAGCCATGTTGTATGCTGTACCAATATGGACTAGCTGTTGTAATACCAGGAAGAAAGCTCTGCAGAGAATTCAAAATAAAATTTTGAAAATGATTCTGAGGCTTCCTCCCTGGTATAGTACCAATGAGTTACATAGAATATCCAATGTTGAAACATTGGAACAAATGTCAAAGACAATCATTAATAATTTCAGGCAAAAATCGTTACAATCTTCTATTGCCACGATTAATGCGTTATATGTTTAGGTTAAGTTAGGTTAAGTATATTAAAAACGTTTTTTTTTTCTCTTATAAGCAGGTGAAATCAACTCAACTGTAAAAAAACTGAACTGCTACGGCAAATGAAATGTAATATGTTGTTAACAAAATGTTAATTAAATCTTAAATTTGTTTTACCAAATTAGGATGATAGTGTTGTCTAATAACACAGAACACCTAGATATAAGAAATGAATGTAATGTTTAGAATGATACTAATAAAAAAATCAAAAAAAAAAAATATCGGAATGCATTCACTATTATATTACAATTTCTGAAAAATGGTTGTGTTATGATTCTTTACGCAACTCAAAACAGTTGCGTAATGAGAAAGCGTTGCGTGATGATTCATTACAGCACTGATTTCAGTTGCGTAATGACTTTTCCCGCACGGCATACTTCAGTGCAGGAAAGTAGGCCGTTTCATGACAGACTGGCGTGATGAAAAACAGCCTATTACGATGAGAAATTGCAAAAAAGTTTGTTAATTGGTTAGTATTAGTTAGTAAAGTTTATATTATATTGTGTAAATTGTTATTTTTCTGTTTGTTAAATGTTAGTAAACTATTACAAAATTATTATCTATAAGAACAAAATTTGTTAACACACTACACACTGAACAAGTCTAAGACAACACACATAAGATTGAGCCAAAAAGCAGAAAATGGGTTGCCACAGCTAAATTTACGTCAAAAAGGGAAAATAAAGGATGAAAAGAACGGAGGTAAAAGGGACAGGCATCTAGGTCAAACTGAGCTAAGAGCAAAGCCTTCAATAGGCTCGAGGCAACCTGTTCGTAAATCTATCCATATGCCGGGTGTACTTGAAATAACCGTTGGTCATTAAGGGTATGCGGTATGAGTATTTTCCATGGCGATACGAAACGAAACGATATGCGGAATTTTCGAAACTGTTCGTAGCGAAACGAAACGAATAATTGAAGTATTCCGTAAAAACCGATACGAAATTCAAATTCTCACGAATTGTTTCGAAACTAATATTCTGCGATTTTTTTTGTGTAGCAATAATTTTAGTAGGGTGACTTCTTATATTTTTGACAGCGTCATTCAATTTCCCAGGAAAGGGGTCAAAATATTTTTAAATGTTACATGTATCGTACTACCGTAATCCGGGGTAACATTGATCATTTTTCTGAATGTTTCTTTAATATATCGTTTGAAATATATATAGATTTTATATTTTTAAGACAAGTACTGCTACCCATAGCTCGAGACTATATACAGTATTTTTTAATTGAAAGATTTTAGCATGTTAAAAAAATGGTTTAAGCGTTTTTTCATATAGCTGATATGAGGTAACATTGATCACCTATGTAAACAACGTTCGGTAATATTGAAATCATGGCCCCTCAAGTCGAATATGAAGGCAAAGCGCTTACAAATCTTTTACTTTTTGAGTTATTTTAAAATTGAAAACACCTCCACGGAATACGCTTACAGGTAGGCAATTTTACATTCTTAACAGTGATTCGGTAATGTTGCCTAATTGAGCATACTTATAAAAGTTTTGGCAACGGAATCGGTTTCGGCCATTTCTAGTAAGAATCACTTTTTCCTTGCTTATATAGTTTGCAGAACTTATGTGAGACATGAATCTTCGGTAGTGTCAACCTTAAAAATTATAATCATAATTTCGAAAAGTTAACAAATTTACGCATAAGGTAAACGCAATTTTCGCAAAAATATTAACTTTTATTAGCTCATGAATATAAAAAAGAGAAACACCATTCATGATTTGGAAATGTTTCATCAATAAATGATAAAAGGGGAAGTGGTGGTAAAATGAACACCGTGCCTTTTACCGAGAAAAAACAAATTCCGATGAATTTTTATCACGCACGGACGATTTAGAGCATAAATCCGAGTGTTCGAGTTGTTACGTAGGTCAATTGAAGTGAAAATATCAACGAAAACTAAGATTTTAGAAAAGCACGTTTGAAAATTAGAACTGACGTAACTTTTAGCTCGGAAGACTTGAGGTTTTTCAGTGAGGTGAATATCGTTATAATATGATGTCAAATCTGATACTTTTAGAATTCTTTTTGAATGGGTTACAATCATTAATGGATGTATTTTCGGTGAGGCAATGAAAATTTTCAGAAATATTTGTTTTGTTCACGTATTTTGCATGGTGTTCATTTCACCACCAACCGCTGTTCATTTTACCCACATAGTGCAGGTAAAATGAACATTTGCATCGCTTTTTGATAGCGATGAAAATATGCGAAAATTTAGCTATTTTAGTCTGAGTCCATGTCGCTGCTATAGATTACATCCCTATTTTTGATGTTGTGCGATAGAACTATACAAATTCCTCGTTTTTCTATCAGAAACAAGATGATTTCCTTAAGGTGTTCATTTTACCACCCCTTCCCCTGCGAACTTTCGATGAGATGTGTAATTCCGATCAATGTTACCCCGCTGATGAATGATACCCCAGATGACGGTACTAAACTTTAGTTGATGCGGGTGATAGATTTGGTCCATGACGAAGAGAACTGCCGAAAATACCCAAGTTCCCCTATCTACAATAAACATCCCGCTCTTCAATGAATTACCGTGTACGCACCATACCTTGCGTTTCTAGGGCGTAATCTTGCGCACTTTCTAAAGATCTTGTTAAAATAGTGATTGTTTTTATTTCAATTTTAATTTCATAAAACTATGAACAATTCAAACGAAGACCGCTACGCAAATCAGTTGCGTAAACGGTATTCATCCAAAACCATGCTGAGGGTGACAGGTTTGAATCCCGGTCCCGTTTGGGATTTTTTTGAGTTGGAAACTTTTCTGACTTTGAAGGGCAAACCTACATGTCTTATTTCTTGTTTGATAAAATTCCGTTCATAAATTCCATAACAATCAAGGTGGGCGGATATTCTTAAATTGCTACAACTACACAGAAAAAATCCGTTCTCGTATCCGTGAACAACAGACGTGAACTCGTCAACAAGCAAAAATACACCGTGAACTATATCATGTTTATGTGACCATTGGTGGTAGTTCATGGTGTATTTTTGACAGTTCACGTTTCCCAGAATCCTTTTTTGAGCGGGTAAGGAGTGGATCGAAACGAAGTCGCAAACATTGAAAAAAACATTAGCCCATGTGGAAATTATTGAAGGTATTTCTGGTGGTTTTCTTGAGCAAATGTAGGTGAAATGATCTGTAAAGGAATTTCTGGACGAGTTCTGTGAGAATTGAATTTTTGAGTAGTTTTGAGAATATGTCATTTCAAGTTGATTTAAAACTGACTAGGAGAAAAGCACTAATTTTTGACTTACAAGAATTTTGTGACAATTTTCTGATTTTCAAACAAAGTAAGCCAAAATCGTATGGATAGTTTCAAAATGAGTGCTGGGTCGAAAGTTGGTGCTTTTTCCCTACAAAATCAAATGATCAATAAATTTGGAGCCCCAAACGTATTTTTAAAATTATTCGAAAATTATGAAAAAGTTCTGATCCTGGACAATAGGGCATTGAGGAAATGCGAATTAGATTGAAAATTTCATACATGTTCGTTTAGACAATTGATCTCTCGCTGTTCAGTCGTGCGGAAAATCGGAAAAAGTATTCATTCTTTAAATCATGAATAACACTCACAATTAAATCCGACGACTCAAGATATTCATGAGTTTGTTTGATAGGGGTAATAAATGATAATTATAGGGGAAGAATGTCACTGGCGTCGCTGTTGGAACATCTTTTGCTTGCGGAGATTGGCGGGGCTATAAATGTCAACGCGAAAAAGTATGTGGTTTGACATTTATGTACCCATCATGTTTCTGTTCGAGAACAAAGGGAACGTCAGCGTCATTCATCCTCTATAGTTTTCTATCTCTTTTGTTTGTTTGCTATTATTTAGCTTTATGGGATTATAGCCCTGCAAACATCTTCAAAAATCCCAAACAAAATTATCTCAAAGTGGATTTGTTTCTTCAGCAACATCCTTCATTATGATTTGAAGAATGAGTTTTCACTATGGGATGATAAGTTTGTACATACATTACAGTTCCAATGTGTTTGGAACATTTTTCTCCATAGTCATTTCCATATAAACCTACAGACTTAAATTATTTTACGGATTCCTGTAAAATCTCAACAGCTGGAAAGTTCTGTGAAAAAAATTAACGGAGTACGGTAAATTTTTAGAGTATTCAATGAGAATCGCCAGAATCCGTAAAATTTCGACGGAATTACGGTGTTTTATTTCTCCGAATTGTTCAGCTGTTGAGATTACGGTGAAATTCGTATTTGGGCCACCTTTAAATCACTACGAAGAAAGCTGAAAATTTTACAGAACACTATTTTTGTGGTAAAAATTGTAAGGAAGATATGGGATATTGGATTTTCAAACTTTTTAAAATTTTGAACTAACCTAGTGCTCATGCTCATGCTCAACATTGAGGACTCTTGTCCCGCGAGAATATTTCGAAAAGGTTTTTTTTTATTTGTGCGGGCAATATACTACGCAGAAGTAGACGCGTGTGCAATGCAGTTTTTGTTCGAAATTAGACTTGAAATTTAGCGAAATTCCGTTTTATTCCGTTTGTTTTCAATTTTCCGCGGAAATATTTTAACAATTTGGCGAAACGAAACGAAATCGTAAAATAAAAATTCCGCTTTTATGAGTTCCGTGGAATTCCGCGGAATTTCGTTTCGAAGTGTGTTTGACGGAATCATTCGGTATTTCGCAAACCCTTATTGGTCATAAACTTATAGTTCCATAAACAGGAGTTCTGATTTATAACCGAATCAGGTATGAAGGAAGCAACTATCAACGACAGTTTAAAAAAAAAACCCGTCGTTCTGTTAAACCGCTGCCCGATTCCGTTCTCCCTCAGAACCCATTTTTGAAGGCCGATTCCGCCTAGTATTGACCAACCACGGACCCTCGCACAGTGGCGGCTTTTCATGCAAAGGTCGGACAAAACCTCAAATACGTCCCGAATCGCTTGATAATGGTAATTTATTAACTATCTTGGATACCTGACATCATCCCGTTAGAAATAACTGTCAAATTGAAAATTCGATTTTCTAGTGAAATTTGTCAAAATTAAGTTCGTTCATCCAATCCAATAAAAAGGCTTTTATTACAAAAAATTGGTTATTATGCAGAAACTTGTGTATAAACCTAAACCAGATATACATATTTAAGTTCCTTGTAGTAATTTCAGTAAAGTTTTAAACGGGTTGTGACACATTATATACATTTGAATGATGAAATGAAATGAAATTATAATTGAACATGAAAATGTAATTATCACCTCTAGGAGCAAAGAGAGGCAAGAAAAACTGTTGCACGTTAGAAAGTGTGGATGATTTGCTACTTTATAGTGAGTGACTCATTTTATCGAAACACTTCACATAAACGGACGGGGTTTTGAAAATTTATCAAAATTTTGAAGAAAGATTGCAAAAAAACATATTTTGCTACAAATGACAACTTAACGTGCTGAAATTAATGTCATTATAGCCAAGTCTAAGGCTTAAGGTGAAGATGAATTGAAGCCAAACTTCAAATTTTCAAGAGCACAAATCTGGAGAACCAAACACCCACCTAGTTTTGAAGGTCGCCAGCTTGCCTTCCATCTGATAATCACAGCCCGGTAATGTGCATTTTTTTCCTTACCTTCCCATTCCCATCAAAGCATATTAATGATGAATATATAGAAAATGTTAATTTAAATGCCCTCTATTGTTGCCTTTCATTTCCTAACCGCTGAGCCTTGATTTCCATTCTCTTTCGTACATAGTCTACCTTGGCTGTGTTTTTAGGGAAGATTTTCCGCCAATTACCCAATTTCCTTATCGGAGTAATTTTGAACGACCCTGAGTTCCCAAAAAGTTTACATTAGGCTAGCCCAGAAAAGTAATTCTAACAATTCCCTAAAAATATCTGTAGTGAGCTTCCATGGTTTTATTGAAAGACGGCATACAAATGGACTGGATGTACGAGTCTTCAAACTTCACGGGACTTCAAACGACAAACGGCAACAGGGACGGATCTTTACGAATGGACAGGCAAAACGTAAGATTGACCAAACTTCAGACGCTAGACAGCAACTTTAACGAAACTTGATGAATTGGCTGCCGGGTAAATGAATAGCTGGACATCGACAGGATTGATCTGAATTCAGACGACAGATAGCAACTGGAAACGATCTTGACGAAAGGACAGACAGACAAATACCGTTTTGATTCATATTACGGACACTTAAGGTGATTATAAAACGAAGCCACACCTCAAATTTTCAAGAGCACAAGACTTAAGAACCAAACAGCGCTTCGCGTTAAAAATCTATCCCATTGGTCACCACCAGCGAGCAAGCAAGTTGATCGGTTTTCAACGCGAACTGTTGTGAGATACTCTCGTCTTGTGCACTTGAAAATTCAAAGTTTGGCTTCGTTTTATAATCACCTTAAGGCCTCAGTGAAGTGTTACCCATCGAAAAGCATATAAAATAAATCAGTTTGAATGATTCCTCCACGTAATCGAGCCTTGAAAATCCTTAGCTTTCGAATAGTGGGTGAAGATTTTGATTCCGCAACATGAATAATTTTAAAAAATTAAAATGTGTGGACTTCCCATGATTCTTATTCCGGACGCTTCATTACTTTTGACTTGATTTCCGGACACTTTGATTCCATTTCCGGACAGCTCATGAAAATCATAAATAGAGAAGTCAAATGGTCGATTCAAATCGTTAAACCACTTAACAGACGTTTAAGGCAGGTGGGCATTGTAAATTTTCATAGATATTTATGAAAAGTGTTTATTAAAAAAAGCTTCGAAAGTGCAACTTTTGAACGGCAAAAATTGAACCATTTTGCGTGAAATGTTTCCCATACAAAGAAGAGTGTCCGGAATTAAAAGCTGTCCGTAATATGAATCAAAACGGTAAATGGAAACTTGAAATAAGAACAACAAGTGTTACAATGTGCTATTCCCTACAATATCGGTTGTGCTACTTTTCCCCGAATGTCGTTACCCCGAATGCCAGTTCCTCGAATATTCCGTTTCCCCGGATAACACACTTGCCCGAAAAGTTTCTGGAACTCATAATTTTCATATCGTTACACATTTCAGGGTGGTGAACATACTGGTCATCTGATATGCACCCTTCTTTATTTGATTTGCGGTTCTTACGAGTTTTACCGCATGTGTATAGCTAAGAATGTCCAAATACCTCCTTCTTTTGATTGCTTATCGTTCTTTCTAATTTACCATCCTGCCACTGAAAATTATTATTGCGCCTATTTGAACTGCTCCTCTTTTCGGGGAAACGGGTCATTCGGAGAAATGGCATTCGCGAAAACGGGTCATTCGGGGAACTGGCATTCGGTAAACTACAATATCATGTGGCAAATACGATGGTACTATATGCCAGGGAAGTCAAGGAAATTTCCATTGCGAAGAGATCTCGGACCGGCCGGAAATCGAACTCAGACTCCTTCAGCTTGGCTTTGCTTTGTAGCCGCGGACTCTAACCACTCGGCTAAGGAAAGCCTCTGATGTATCATTAAATAAATTTCTTTTTCAGGTAAATTTCAAAGAAAACTAATAAGCAGGCATTGTCCCAGTGGAAACGTAATGCCTAAAAGAAGAAGAAGAAATATTGCCTTTAACAAAGTTTTCAATCTTAACAAATTCGAAAAAATGTTCCAGTGATAACAAAGTTATTCGACTTATTGAAATAAGTATGTTGCAATAGAAACGTTTAAAATTATCAGCGTTTTACGTTTTTTGGTCTGTTTATGTTAAAATGTTAAAATTAACCGTTTTAAGCACCATGTATCTGTCAGTTCCGATTATTTGCGAGCGTTGTAGAATAAAATCTTTGAATTCGATATTTCGTATCTCGGTATCGAGAAATAAGCCTATGTACAAAAATCTTTCTTTCTCTTTCACACTTCCACATAATTTGAAAACAGTAAAAGTCAAAATCTCATAAAAAGTCTAAACAGTGCAGAGCCCTATAGAATCATAGTAATTATTGGTTTTCGTAGCTACCTTGATGGTGTCTTGAATCGCAGTTGCACAGATTTTGTGCTCTATTACTCGATTTCTCCCTAACTCGATGGTCCCTTCAATATCGTGTTATGGAGAGTTGACTGCATAAAAGTTTAAACATTGGACAAAATTTTGAAATAAAATCACTACTTTCAATATACCTACACTCAAGAAGTTTAAAATTCTTGCAAATACTTCACCAGGGTTGGGAAAAATCTTGAAATTCACCCTACAGTAGCCAAGCAAAGCAAATCACAGACAGCGAAGCCAGTGAAATTCACGCCTAACGCTGCTGTAGGCAAAAAGCCTTGAAAATAGCAAAACACCCGTTGCTAAGGGCAACCCAAAGCTACTGTAGAAACATGTTCTATTTCCCGCATTTAGAGCCATCAATGACACTAGTGATTTAGAAAATTCATGCACCCAACATAGGCTACTTGATGAGATTCACGTTTTTGAACTACTGTACTGGGAAGAGCCACGTGATTTTCGCGAAATTCAAGCCTATTACTATTACCATTCCCAGCACTGTACTTCACAATGCTTCGAAATAGGCAAATATCAAAGCTTACCTGATAAAAATTTAGATATTTTTAAGATACCTACTCAAATATTCACGTACCGTAATCCGGGGTATCATTGATCAGCGGGGTAACATTGGTCGAAATGACTCATCTCATCAAAAGTACGTATTATCATTTATTGATGAAGCATTTCCAAATTATGAATGTTGCTTCTCTTTCTCATATTCATAAGCTAATAAAAGTTAATGTTTTTGCGAAAATTTAGTTCACCTTATGCGTAAATTTGCCAACTTTTCGAAACAATGATTTCAATGGTTAAGGCTGGTTTGCTACTGACAAGAAAAGGAATCGCCTATCTCGATGCGTGGAAAATTTCTCCCAAGAAATGGTCAAGAAAATCTCTTTTTTCTGATCGCAGCACGCAGTTGAGAAGAAATGTCACTTCAAAGGGGGCTCTCTGTAGGAAATTGCTTGACCCTTTCAGTCAAGGAATTTCTTTACTTTTCTTGAGCGAAACAGCATACTTAGCTTTAAGGATGACTCTACCGAAGATTCATGTCTCACACAAGTTCTGCAAACGATATATGCAAGGAAAATGTGATTCTTACTAAAAATGGCATCGGCGAAAACGATCCCGTTGTCAAAACTTTCATAAGTATGCTTAATTAGGCAAGATTACCGAATTACTGTTAAGAATGTAAAATTCCCATAGGAAATTGCCTACCTTTAGGCGTATTACGTGGTCCGAGGAGTTTTTAATTTTAAAATAACTCAAAAAGTAAATGACTGGTAAGCGTTTGGCTTTCATATTCGGCTTCAGGGGCCATGGTTTAAGTAAGTAACGACATTTTCAGTATTACCGAACGTTGTTTACATAGGTGATCAATGTTACCCCATATCAGCTAAATCAAAAAATCGCCTAAAACATTTTTTTTAACATGCTTAAATCTTTCAATAAACAAAATACAGTATATAGTCTCAAGTAATGGGTGGCAGTACTTGTTTTAAAAATATAAAATTTGCAACATTTGCACTTTCAAATAAAATGTAAAAGAAACATTCAGAAAAATGATCAATGTTACCCCGGATTACGGTAAATAGAAAAGATGGTTATCGTTCGATTAGTAAATTAGTGATTTTCCTTTACTGACCTCAGTTTGAAAAACCACTCTCGTTAGGCAATAATTGGCACTGATAGCTTGATTGAAAAACCAACAGCGCATACTGGCTGATGATCCAGAACGACGTGACATGGAAGCAAAAATCAGCTTGCTTTGATTGGCTGTTTCCGGTCGGTAAATGGCAAACACTATAAAATGCAATCGGGCAATATGGAAAGAGAAACTGTGGTACCGGACTGGCATTCTGCAATACAACATAGATGCAAACAATGAACTTTCCTTCCAGCTGTTCATTAAGATCACAAATTAAGCTACTCAAACTGTGCGGAGCACACCAATAACGAGTAAATATTTGGAATCAAAACCTCTGGATAATGAAAATTCTTCGGAAGTGCATGAAAGCTGGTGAAATCCATTCGAGTGCATTCGGGAAGGATTTTATCGTAAACGCTAAACCCAGGATGATGAATTATCTTTCCAACCAGCAAGAACCACAACATCATGATACTAACATGTATGTCACTTACGAAGTAGCTCATATTAATTATGTTTCTCTTTTGGCTTGAGAAAAGCGATGACTAAAGAGCAATTTTATCGATTGCCGAATGATGAGGAGGAATTTTTACTTTATCATCCACAAAGAGAGTTCTTGAACTTAGATCGACTATTCCAGTTTCGGTTAACAAACTTAGATGTGTAAATTACATCATGAAAAGATGTTTTGTTTGAAAAGAAGTAAGTTGAAACATATGTATTTTCGGCCGTTGTGTGCGATGCAAAAATGAGGCGATTTTGACGTTTGAGGATTTTTTCTGGTACCCTCTCTTTCTTGTTCCTACACGGAGAAAATGAAGTACTCAAAAGTGAGTTCATTCCACTCAATTCCGCGGGTTCGTGCGTTAACCTAATTTTGAGTTGATGGGGTAGAAGTTGTTTTCATTTGTAGTCATGCGAAAAAATACCTATTGGCTAAGTTCTTTTCACTCAACCGGCAGATCAAATAACTCAACTTCCAGTACTACGCCACTTACTCAAATTTGAGGTAACGCACTAAGGTTCGGTTTTTGGGTTGTTTTGCTCTTCGCTCTCTGACAACAATAGAAGGAGCGAATGAAATAGGGAGAGAAAAATAACTCAAAAGTAAGTTAAAAAATACTCAAATATGGGTTTTCCGTTTTCTCCGTGTATGCTCACCTTTACTCACGCTTCAAAAGAACTCTAGAGTGTCCCGCCCGAACGAGACAGCCCCGGGGAGTAGTGATGGCACTCATTTTTGATGGAATTTTATTCTGTTGTGTTTTGTGCTGCATCTTCCTCGCTCATTTGTCGTTGGCTCTCTGCTAGCATTGTTTCACTCCCTCGCCAATAGGCAAAAGCAGCACGCTGCTCTAGAGTATGTCACCAAACTCTGCTGATGTTGAGGACTATTATCAAGCCTGCTCTTCGCCATGAGGGTTTTGTCGGCCACTGACTAACAGACGTAATAATACTAACGAAATTGCCATCGATCACGCTTTAAACGGTCATTTCAAATTTATTATTTTCTCACAAGCAGAGGCGTTTTCTTTCGTGTTTGACGTTTCACACTAGCGTCATCTTCCTACACATAATCGTATTTCATATCACATGGTCACCAGATGCCAGATTCTGATGGTGTAAAATGGGCGATGGATTTAAAAAAAAAATTCAAAGTGTTACGTTTGTTTGTCTGTGCGAATAGTATTGATACATAATTTGAACCAATAAGTTCTAGAAAACCATCCATGACGAAGAGAACAATTCTGCCGAAATATAACATGTCACCTATATCTATCAAAATTATTCCTCTGTGTTTTTAAGCCCGGTTTAGAGATTAAAAGAAATGTCTTGACCTATTTTGATACATGAAACATTCAATCTTTCTTTTTTTGACCTTTCTGCAATTCTCTTTTCAGATGACATGGTCTTAAGCGGGTAAGATGTTAAAAATCGCTTAAATTTTTGCTAAAACATGTTAAACTTTTTGCTCAGAATGCCCAAATTTTACTCATAAAATAACGTAACCTCAAAAACTACTCCAGAGGAAACTTCTTCGAACACACATCATCCAAGCTTTCAAGATAAACCAGTCATGTGCACAAATCCTTTCATCAGAAATTCAATCTACCTATATCACACCCATTGCCATAATAAATTATGTAGTCGAACATTTTTGCAAAAACATCCACCAGTTACTACGAGTTTTATTTCATCAGCTGACCTGCAAGTCAGCTCCTTTCTTCTATCCCACAACACCTTTCAGAGTCAAAAAGGAGGCCATAGCAGCACCAAACCGAAAGTATTAAACTAAGCACTGACAATTAGTGATCATCAAAAAATCATCACCTCAGAACTCCCTTGTTCAGGAGAAGAAAACAGAAGTGGGAATTCGTAAGAGTTTTTCAGCTCTTTTGTGATACATATTTAAATGATGCTGACCAGAGCTGTGTTATGTCCTGAATATCACTAAGTTTGACAATTGGATATTGCTAAAATAATCGTTGTTTATGGAAAAAGTCATTGGAAAATGTTTTTCCCGGTAACAATTTTCCGCATTACTATCGGTTGGCAATATTTGCTGATGCGATATTTCGCATGGAATAGTGCTGCAAGCATTTTATTTTATTTTTTTTTTTTAATTTTATTGTTGACATTTAACAGCACTGGACATATCTATTCGGAAGTATCCTTGAAGTCGGTTTGAAGTAATATAATTTAGTTCATTTCCATAGATCAAGTGCAAAGCAGAACCCTTAGGGTAACATTTTTCAACTTTAACCTTACAAAATTTAGCCATCTAGGATTGAGGAATTCATAAATATTGAGCCGGAGAGCAGACCACGTGCAAGTAAAAATCAAATACTGCAGACTACGATATGTCTACTATGATGGTTCTGCTTTAGTACGAACCATACTCATTTGCGCTCAATTCTGAAACTGAGCCGAAACGTTCTTCCAGTCAGAATCTATAAATTCACGCAATCAGCAATAAAAACTTTCGATAGCTTTCGCAGCTAATGAAAGTTGGTTTACAGCGTTGTTTGCTTCGGCACCACCGAGCGCTCTTCCGAAGCAAATCGTATCGTTACACTAAATAAGCTCCTCGAAGACACCATAAAATCGGTGATCCGAAAATGATTATGTTGATGCAACAACTGTTGAGCAAACAATCGATATTACTGTGGTAAACGCTGTTCATTAGTGACTGGACGGGATCAGCGGATCATGGCCAACTTTTCGTCTAAAGTTTTCGCTTGCTTGGTGCTAGGGAGGATAGAAGTTTCTTATTTCTGCATCTTTCGACATCCCTAGAACGTGAATGGTAGAAGAGAAAAGTTTACTCTATGATGATGGCAAAACTTTGTGTATCTTCGATTGCTTTAAATTATGATGCACATTATTTTATTTCAAAATTGATTGACGGTATGACGGAGTTTGCTTTAGAGCTGTTCCATTATGAATTTATTAGTAACTGAGGCTCTTGCAATCGATTCCTACCAACGATTATTTATACAAGAAAAAATCTTGAGAAACGAATTCGCTAAATATTTTACAATTTGGAAAGCTCTGACTCAGAATATATGTTTTGAAGACTACTACAACACAAGGTTTTGAGATTTAATTAGTTTTTAATAAAAAGATTCAAATTTAAGGTAACGACACAGCTAAGCTACGCTTTAGCTCACTTTTTTGTCCTAAATTTGACTACCCTCCTCGGAATACTAAGTTAGTACTACTAACTAAGTGAAAAAATGAAACCTTTCGTTTCATTTGCGTCATTCCGGCGCAAAGTTGGCAAAAGTATCACGAATTGACATTGCCTATAGTCCCGTTCCGTGGTGGCCATAAAAACCTTTGTGGTTTTCCGGTGCGCATAAACGCCATTCCTGAAGGCACAGAGCGCGCTAGAATGACGAGGGTCAGGGATCAGACAGACAAAAATTTTCCCCCAAGCGTAAACGGAACATTTCCCGTTCGGTTTATGCCGGTGAGGGTTTTCGTTTTCGTATGGCGTAGTAGGCCATGTTTGGCATGCTGTGATTTTTTCGAGCTGCCGTTTGAGCAGATTATCTACTCTGTTTGCTGCTGGATTGAATAAGCTTATGATGAGTATCTCATTTGGGTTTAAAATGAGATTTTTTTTTGCATATTATGTCCCACTCAAAAAAGTTTATCACATGGTTTCAGTAAATGTCCCTTGTAATGATGAATAATAAGCAGTGAACTGCCGAAATTTGATCCACAGCTTGCAGCGTTTCCGTTTTCATGGTGAATTACCTAGAAGCATCTCAACATTTCACAACTACATAAACACAATTTTCTCTTCTAAAGTGCTTAGCAAAGCGTCGATAAATTCCAGAAAATCCGAGTTGCTGCGGGCCTCCGAGAACGGCTATCTTCCTATGAATCCATCTGAATCTTGCTCTGGGAGTTGAATGGGCGGATAACTTTTCTGGATAGCTTTTATGGGTTTAAGCGTGTGCCTCGCAGGGATGCGATTACTTCGTCAAATACAATTTAACAGTAAAACCCATTTATGGATTTTCCATGAATATTTAAAAGTATTCGAATAATTGTAAATATAACGTTTATGATATTTTTACATAGAAGTTTATTCAAAACATATTCTTTCTAATAATATTTTACAAATGCAACAATGCTGTTACACTGCCATATATAAAATGCAGTACACCGCTGCATCATGAGCCGCGCTCCTATATAGCTATCGTTGGTGGTTGCCTCTGGCAATAAAATCTTGAATTTGTATTCCAAGATGGGTGTTTTCAACGAATAGCACTACGTGCTCGGTTCACTTGCACGGGATCATCCGGTTCCTCACTGGTGCAAAGTTCACCAAAGCAGACAGGTTTAATAAAGGGCTGCATCAAATGGGTTTGACATGCTACGGGTGCTAATACCATCGAAGAAGATATCGCGAAAAGAAAAGAAACTTTAGTCGTTTCCTCGGGAAGGCGATGCGTTTCTGCCAATGTCATCTGGTTTCCCAGAAGCTGTACTCTTGTACATCGTAAAGTCTATTGATTTATAAAGCTGCTCAAATATAGGTATTTAATGATTCTAGGGAACATTAAATGCCAGTGTTCTTTGGTTGACATGAACATAATTTACCTCAGTAGGTCAGAATTGAGCTCATGTTATCAATGGACCAATGCATGAGTTCACTCGTTTACGTTTAAGCGGTGCCATGTTATTTACGTGACCATGGCAACGAGTGAATTCGGCACCGCTCAAACGTCAAATTAGTGAACTCGTGCATTGGTCCATGGACCGATGCACGAGTTCACGAATTTGACGTTTGAGCGGTGCCGAATTCACTCGTTGCCATGGTCACATAAATAACACGGCACCGCTCAAACGTCAGATAATGAACTCGTCCATAGGCATCTGCACTGTTTTGATTTTGTATGGTAATTTGACTTTTACTGGCCTTGCTGTTTACAAATTTCATGAAAGAGTGAAAGAGAGATGTACACTTTTGTGCAGAGACCCATTGTAGTACAGTCGACTCTCCACATCTCGATATCGAAGGGACCATCGAGATAGGGAGAGATCGAGACATAGGGGTCATGCACAAATTACGTCAGGCTTCAAGGGGGGGGGGGTCGAGCCAAGCGTGACAAGTCTTACAAAAATTTCGGGGGACTCATACAAAAAACGTGACAAGGGGGGGGGTCCAAAAATTTGAAATTTAGCGTGACATAATTTGTGTGCCATCCCATAGAATAAATGTTTAATGAGTACTAAATTGAAAATCTCTCCGTTACCAGGAAAATTAAAAACAAACAGACGTCATTTCGTCTTCGCAAATTGTTTTGGATCCCAAAAATCTAGTCTAGTAATCAAGAATAATTGGCATATCGACATACGGAGAGAAAATCGGTAATGCATATCTCATTGAGATAGGGAGGTATCGTGATAAGGGGTCATGCACAAATTACGTCACGCTCCGATGGGTGAGAGGGGGTCAAGCCTTACAAAAATTTCGGAGAACTCGTACAAAAAACGTGACAAAGGGGGGGGGGGGTGCTCAAAAAAGTTGAAATTTAGCGTGAAATAATTTGTGTACCATTCCTAAAGAGGATATCAAGATATGAAGAGTGAAAATGTATACAGAATGAAGGGACCTTAAACATCATCGACATAGAAAGAGATATCAAATATAGAATATCGAGATGTTGAGAGTTCTTAGGCAAATTTTATTCGATTAATTTTTAATTGAGGCAGACCATGGAAAAACTGTAAAAGTTTAAAAAAAAATATTGATTTTGTATGGGATTTTGAATTTTATTGGCCTAGTTGTTTACTAATTTTGTGGAAGAGTATAAAAGAGACATGAGGGTTTCAGTGCAATAACCCATCATTTGTTTTTCTACTCACTGTCGTAATATCATTACTACGAAAAGCATGCCACGGCCCCTTCTCATTAGAGAGGACTTACATAACTTTACAATGCTTGTTTCAATACGTCACTTCCACGGTATTTTTTTATTTTTGTTTATTTTTTCAGGATGACGTTTTTACCCAATCACATGGAATTCTAATTAATTACACACATACTAATAATACATAAGAGACTAAAATCAGAAAACATGTTTACCTTTCAAATTCGGTTCAAATTAGAATTTAGCAGAATCGTGTACCAGAAAGCAGTTTTAAATTTTGGATTAAGGCTCAAAATTAATGTGAATTTCTAACTTCTTGAAGCATAAACGGAAAACGATACTAATTCACTTTTGAAATTTAGTATTATTTGTTGTTCAGCTTTTATAAGCTGCGAGTGATTCATTTCTCCAAACTTTGACAGGTACCAAATAAAAATTTTAAATTTCATGTTTTTTGTACATAAAATTGAATAATACTTTTTTGTTAGATTTCTTCACCATGGCTTAAGCGGTAAACCACGCTGGTGGTGGTGAAGAAATCGGCCCTTAAACGCTTAAAGCTGCATGGCAAGGATTGACATTTATTGCAAATAAAGCTGTGGTCCTCAAATTCACCACGGTCACAATTGTACCTTTCTCATGAATTGAATAATATCTTATTTTATTGGCTTATTCGCACTTTGGCTACTAACAAAATCGTAAGAATGTACGACTGAGACATACATATTAACTAAAAAACACATGAGCTATTTCTTGACAAACCAACAGCTTTTAATCAGGAATTACAAGTGAAAGAAGCTCAACCAATGCATTGGTATAGGCATTGCAATGCCTGTTTCATAGAACTTGGTAAAATATACAATGTAAATTAAGAGAAATTTAAGAATATTTCTAATTTTTGTTTGCTCATCTCGTTTATTTGGCAGGCTCGGAAGAACATTTCTAGTTAATCTTTCAAGAAATTCTCAAACTTATTTTAAAACACAGATAAGAAACACGCGTTGCTTGCTTGCGCAGATATGGAGCAGCATTGTCATCACATCTTGAGGTATTTAAAAATTATTCCATATTGTTACGAAGCTATACAGTTGTGTTCAGAATAATAGTAGTGAAAGCCGATTTTCATACAAAATGCTCAACTTTGGCATGCTGTAACTTTGTTTCCCTTTGAGCAATCGGTATGAAATTTCGACAGGGAACTACAAATATACTCAATTTTATTATCATAAAATATGAAATTTTTCACACTACCGGTAACAAAATTAAGCACCAGGTGAAATCGCTCAAAATAATGGTAGTTTTAATAATTTAAATATCTGGTGTATTTTGAGTTTTTTAATTTTTCTCTATTCACTGCTTCAACAATTCCCACTGAAGCTGTAAATATATAAACAAGCCAAATTTTTACCAAATTGTTGCTGAACAAAAATTTACAAAAGAAAACCTACTATTATTTTAAACGATTTAACCTGGTGCTTAACTTTTTAGTCAGTGGTGTGAAAAATTTTATATGTTGTGATAATATAATTGAGTATATTTGTAGTTCCCTGCCAAAATTTCATAGCGATTGATCATAAGGAAATAAAGTTACAGCATGCCTAAAAAAAATCGGCTTTCACTACTATTATTCTGAACGCAACTGTACATTATCTACAGTCAGTGACATAAGTTTGTAACCAAATGCTGTTTTTCCATACAAAATGCCCAAATTTGGGGTGCTGTATCTCAGCTTCTGGTGGACCGAATTGGCTGAAATTTGGATGATGAAGATATTTGTAATCTTGAAGTTTTGCCTGAAAGAGAAGTATTACATTGCAGTCATTTTACATAGAGTTTCAGAGGGTTGTTCAAAGACAAAAGTAAGTAACCGAGAGACTTTGTAATTTAATTCTAAAACGGTAAGAAGTCACACAAATTTGCAGAACACACCAACACATTGAATTTTGAACGATTTTTTTCGCTTCCTGTTTGTTGATAGTGCTACATTTCTGGAAGCACTTCTTATCAGTTTTGTACAAGTTGCATTATTTCTGAGCGACTTTGTTGTACGAAATTCGTGCTGGGTCATAAAGTATGTACAATAAAAATCTGAAAAAATATACTTATCATTGCCGATACAATAAATGATCAGACAATCACTTATTTTATATGAAATTATACACTTAATATATGAAATGTGAATAGAAACAAAAAATCCAATTTTTGCTGTGGTCGATTTTTTAAAAGGTCAAAACCATGTCCATGTATATCAAATAAAACATGTAAAAAGCCAAAAATTTTGTTGCCTATTCAAAAGTATAATTATTTGACATAAATAAATTTGAAATGAAATAATTTTATTGATATTGAAAATACCCGAAAAGCTATGATTTCGTGAAACTATCGTAGGTGGAGAGACAAATTTGCGGTATTTAAGAATTTTACCATTTTGTCAAATGTTTTCTAGCAAAGCCAAAACAAATATTAAACGAAAATTTTTGTACAACATCTTAGATACGATTTACTTGAACTCACCGCAGCGAAGGATTTTGATAAAAACATTTATTACTAGCTATATTCCAACAAAACACAAAATTATGGTCTGTGCTGGAATTAATAAGATTATAAGATAAGAGTTGATTTTCTAAAATAAAACAATCAAAGTAAAAGTTTATTTATTGAAACCAAATTTTTCACAGGCTGCTTTTAAAGTGCCCTAAGGAAAAATACAAAAATATAAATTATTTGTTTGAAAAATATTGTGATTCTCGTTATCAAAATCATGCCCATACTTTCTGGGACACCGTATAGAGCGCAGTGTATTTTGCTGTTACTCGCAAGCTTCCGAAACCTTTCCAACAGATCGAAATGCCCCATACTGAAGCGTGGCTTGGATCGCTTACCAGCGTAAATAAAATGGACTGTAATTATAAATAAAACTGCATTCAGGGCCAATCATAAAAGTAAGCTCCTAGAAAATATATAAATTAAATCTTTTATGAATTTGGGCTGTTCGATTTGATTATAGACGTTTGAGACTCATCGCCAAACTATTTCAATTCAATGGCATGCTTGTCTGTTTTACCAAAACAAGCTAACCAACTGTCATATGCACATTCAAAATGGCGAAATGAGTGATTTCACACATTGGAGCAGATTTGTGGGAGGTTTTCTAGCCGATTTTGTGGACGGGCGATCGACGACAGACCAAATCCAAGATCCGCCAAAAGTGTCGTGAATATCAAGTCCCTACGCACCACCAGTACGATAGGCATAAATACGATACGCATAATGGACGTTTGATGATTGTGAAGGGTCTCAAAGATTAAAAGTGTGCAACTATGTAAATCCTTTGAGATCAATTTCTAGGACAAAACTTGATTAAATGATCAGTATGACAATGCTGTAAAGGGTCTTCATTAGCTTTCTGGCAACTTCTGTGACCATAGAGCAAAGCAATGCTGCAGGTATCTTAGTTCGTTTCCTAGTCGATCTTTTCGTTTTCTTCACTTCATTGGTCATGAAGCATCATCGTGTATTGGGGACGGTCCTGGTGTAGCGGTTAGGAAACTTCTCTCACATCGAGGATAATTCAGAGGTCGAGACGGAAACGACGACTTCCTTCTGAAGAGAAGTAAAGCCGTTGGTCCGAGATGGAGATATAAAAAACGTGTATCGTGCACAAAAGAGAATGCCAAATGGCTACTATTGCAAAGCAAATTTTTAATTAATAGCTGTAAAAGTGCTCCTAGAACACTAAGCAAAGAATTTGTGTTGGGACGTTATTCCAAAAATAAGAACGAACTTGTACATGACCTGCTGTCAACCTTTTGAGTTCGGTTGTACACATATAACTGGCATATTTTTCATCAAAGATTATCCCTTCTTTAAATTGAAGGCTGTTGTTTATAGTTATAATGCCCACAAAATTATAGGAGCTAGTGCTGCTAATGTTTTAATCAAAAAACTTTTCTTCTTTTATAATTTAGCTGTTCTATCGAGACATACTACAGTGAAACCTCCATGAGTCGATGTTGAAGGGACCATCGACTCATGGAAATATCGAGTCATGGAACAGCAATTCTTTGGAAAGCTGCTTCTAGGGACCATAATAGTAACCATGAAATTATGTTTTTAGTATAGTTCCATGAGTCGATATCGAGTCATGGAACATCGACTCATGGAGGTATCACTGTAATATCATTATTACTCTTTATATTTCCATCATACCAGAGATGCATTTTGAACGCTCATGATCTGTTAGCGTTCGCAAAAGTTCATTTTCTTGCTCTCGTGTTCATGTTCAGTTTTTTGAACACACACACGGCAACTAAATTGATCACGAAGTAACGATCTCCAACGTCAGAATTTCACATTTACGAACTTCAACGTGAGCGTTTCAATCTACCAAAATTTGAATTCGAATTCGCTTAGGAGGAACAAGCCTTGTAGTTCAAACCTGAGAGAGACTCGCGAAGAGGAAAAATTTCAACGTCATATGCAGCCCAGATTCCCCTCTCACGAAACGTCAAATGCAGCCAACCGTTTTTATGTCTGAAAAAGTGAAAAGTATTGTGTTCAAAGTAAACTGTTATTGAAACCCTCAGTCGGCGGAGCAGTTTTTTCCAAAGTTGCTGATAAATCTAAGCAGAAGATTAATTATTTTTAATGTCTGCTACGTTTGCTGGCATGAAATTTCACTCAAACGGCTATTTATGATTCAATGTGATGTAAACTCAATCATTTTTTGCTGAGAGGGTCATGTGAGGATTTGAACAGCATGCACATAATTGGTATAAACACAAAGTTGAATAAGAAAAAACTCAGCAATCACAGAAAAAGAAGACCGTCTTCGCGAGTCTCGTCTCAGGTTCAAACCAGTTTTTGAATTTTGTCGACAAACGACTAAGAGGTTGGAGGGTTTCGGACACTCCCTTATTAGGTCACTTCTGTACCCCAACAAGCGCTACACAGTGGGACGAAACTGAAAATTGACGGTCAAAACCTCTTAGAGGCGTTTTAGCCCATAGGTGTCTTTGGAACATAGATTTGAATTAGCATCCCGAGTAATAATAAAAAATTATTTTTAAATTAGACTATATAGGGCACCCGAGCAAAAATATTTTTTTTGAAATTTTTTTTTTTGGCGATCATTACTTCAGCAAAGTTTTAGTTCTTTTCATTTTCAACAGCTTTGCTGTACATACTAGATATTTTTGACTTCGTTTTCACGGTTAATTTTTTAAATTTAACCTATTTTACCATAAATATCAGTTTGTTGACCATTTCTATGCTCAATGTGCAATTTACGAGCATGACATGTTCTACAACATTTTATATATTACAAAAATACACAAATTTTCCGAATATACCAAAGCTGTGAAATCATCACATTCCAAGATATAATGAAATTATGTTAAAATTTATATCATTTTCGACCATTTTTCTAAGCAAGTTTCTCCTGAATCGGCACTTTTTGGCAGCCATATTTAGTATACTTTGATGCCTTATTATATCAGTTAAAGCCCCATGGCCACAGAATGATTGGGTCTCACAGGGCTTATTGATTTCAACCATTTTTTGACAGGCATGGAATTTTATTTTGACATCAAATAGTTTTTGACCTTTTGTATGCTCATAGTGCAATCAATGAACTTGGGATTTTTTATATCACAAATCTTAACAACTATGTCGAAGTCATCTGAATAAACTGACAAGCTATCAAAAAACAATGTTTTATTGAAATAAATACTATTTTTGAGAATTTACTAGGTAGGTTTCTCATGTACCAGCTATTTCGGACAAAAGTTCACTTCGGCCGGCACAACAAATTGGTTGAAAAATGAGAGGCATTGTGTTCAACAGGCTAAATTATGTTTTACTCTCAATTATTATTTGCTTTTTATCATAAAATACATATGATCGGTGTTCAGACAGACTGGACCAGATGAAATTTTGGTGTCATAGAGATATGTTGGTAACACGATTATTTTTTATTTTTCTGATGGTATTTTGATACAGACGTATCATCAAAAAGATAAGTTCCATCATCACAACAAATAATGCAAATATTTTGATATTTTGAATGCCTGGGGTACTGCCCATAAAAGCATAACTGTCCCATATGGAATTGCTATCGAACGAAAAATCTATAGATGATGTTAAATATCTTGTCGTCAAAAAAACACCAATTTAGCGTCGACAATGCCAAAATAAATGCCCAGCAGAACATCATCGTGTTCAATACTTAGCGTTCAGATGTATTTGGAGTAGTTTCTCACGGAAATATAATTATAAGAGCATAAAAATAAAGAAAGTTCTTTTTTGCCTTTATTTTATTGCAAGGCAACAGAAATAAAGCCATACCAGGCTCACCACCAGCTCAGAACGATGAGTAAAATTTTGGCTAATTCCAAATGCTCATAACTTTATGAAGAATGGATGAAATTCAATGCATCTGGAAGTAGTCGGCGGCAAATTTGGTCTTGTTTCAGAAACTTTCTTGGCCCTGCATATTTGCCACCTGACACCAAAGATGTTCCGGTTTCTCCAAGGTCATGTCCAAATGGCATTTTTCTGTCGCTTGTAATTTATGCGGGGTGAAGTTGCATGAGTTTTTACAATTTTCCTAGAGACTGGAACTAATAGGAAGTTGAATGCCGGCAAACGCCTTTAAAATCTCCAGAAACATAACCATTTACATAGAACTGGTTCCGGAAAATATGATCAGTCATGTTTCTATTTCCTATCATGTATTGTATATACTATCCGGAGCTGTATCCTAGTGACCTTCAATGCTCTAGAATACATCATTCAATCATTAGCAATCATCCAAAATGAAAAACCCAGTTTTTTCGTTCAATTTTGAAAAATCTTCGGTTCTCCGACATTACCCGGAAAACCATTACCCGGAATGCAATTAACCGGAAGACCATTAACCGGAAAACCATTTACCGGAATGAACCATTTACCGGAAAACCATTACCCGGAAGGATCATTTACCGGAAAATTATATCTCCATTTCTCGACTTTTTTCATTAACGTCCTTCAAACCGTTTTATGGTCATTCATGTCAGTATGTTGACTTAAAACTATTTAAAATGACCACCAAGTATAAGGTTCTTATTTCAAAATACATAAGCACCAAAGAGGAGTCTAAGATATCTTTATACTTGATCATGTCAATATGCACCATCTTCATATAGTTGCATTTCATAAATTATTCACCCTTCTTTCAAAAATAAGCTGTTCTTTCAACTTATCTTTTCAGCTTGTCTTAATTTGGCTACAACTACCGTCAAGCTACCATTCACCGTGCATTTAAAAAAAAATTGCACTTCAAAAAATTATATAACTTTTCCAAATAATTTGAAGCGCACTAGAATACCACTGCGTAGCGTGCAATTATATAATAATTCAGGGAAAAATCTAAAACTAGTGATGCATAACAAAAAATTACTCAAAAATTAAGTTTGAAAGTGTAATGTTAAGGTCGCCTCGTACCATTCTATGTCACCATTTACCGTGCACACTAGTGCACCATTCATCGTGCGTATAGTGTTCGTTCCGTGTGTTGCCGGATCGATCAGTTTTACAACACGGCTCCTGATCTTGATAAGGTAGATCGCATTGTTTGGGTGATTTGTTGTCATGTTCAAATGTGATGATTCATTGTGAAGAAGATAGTTGGATGTGAAAGCTAAATTATAGTTGGCGAAATTTATCGTATTATTTGAAGTCCTGGATGCGCTAGAAGAGGAAAATTGCTGAAAAGATAAAAAGGTAAATTAGTGATATGGAAAAGAAAATGAATACTTACCTGTATGACTAATTGTAGACACTATCTGTGAGGCACGATTAATATCGGTACACCAATAATCTATCGGTGATTTTCAATAGCCATGTAAGTAATGTTTGGAATCACACTAAATTGCTTAAATTTATATTGTATAAATTATTCAGTAGGCTCGAAGTAGTAGGCAGACCGGAATTTGGGTTCGGATTGGTCAAACGAATATCAAGAATTTGTAGGTATAAGATGTTGAAATTGAAGATGAGGAACTAATTAAATCTATTACAGTTTGAGCTGTCTGCAACGAGATTGCTGCATAAACCGTTTTCGTCTAATCCGAACATATAGTTTTCGTCATGATTTTATTTTGTATCTTGAAGAAACGTTTTTGATGGAGCAACTATGTTGCTAGTAGTGTTCACACTTATTTTTAAGAGTATTAAAATCTTAATTTACAATAAAAACCATAAACAGTTTGAAAATTGGCTAAGTTATTTTTTCACTAAAATCGTTATAATAGATTTGACTGTATTGTCCAAACCATTCCATATTCACTCAAAAACTAAATATGAAGTGGTTCAATCACGACATAGCAATAAATCTAATATTACCGAATAATTTAATGCCTTTTACCCTGATGCACGGTAATAGGAACCATATATATTGAAAAGGGTCCATTCACCGTGCATTTGGGTTTCGACTGAGACACAATAGAAAATTCTAATTTGCATAAAATCCCATTGCTCATACGATGAAATACATCTTATTCATAGTATCCACAGTACAAACTTTTTGAAATTTTGAAAAAAATCATACTCTAACGTTAAAACTAAAAATGTGAATTTTTGGCGTTTCTACTAAGAATGTTGAAAAATCTCATTATCAAACAGAATTCACATAATTTTGACTACATAAACTAGGTTTTTCAAAATGCTTTGTGACAAGAACTACTTAATTTCATCAGTTTAATCTTATTTTGCTGACAAAAGAATAATTTGTGAAAATTGTATGAATATTCTGTACGAATTTGTATTTGTGCACGGTGAATGGAGGCCGCACGGTGACTGGTGACTTAACGGTATGAAACTTAACGTTTAATATTCGACCGTCGATTCTCCAAGCGTCCAAATGTTAATAAATAAGCAATGATTAGAATTTTCAATACTTTTCGCCGAGTGTCAATTCGCCGAATGCCGTTTCCGCAAACGTCAATCAACCGATTTTGAATCCCCCGTATATTCCTTTTTCTAAAATGACCCTTTTTGGATCATCTGATATTCACCCTTCTTTATTTGGTTGGCGGTTCTTTCGAGTTCCACCGATCTCGGCAGTTTTGGCAAAATGTGTTTAGTCGAAAATGGCCAAATATCTTATTATTTTGATTGCTTATTGTTCTTTCTTGTTTAAAATAATAAAATAGCGCAATCAATCAAATTCAAAGGAAAAGTAGATCTATGAGGTTTCAAAGATGGACGTTACAATGGCGAAAAGTGTCCCTACTCTCAATCACCAAGGCACTCTTAGTTTTCGACTTGATCTTTTTAGCTTTCCCCAAACCATAAAGCTGATATGAGAATTGAACTGTTGCTTCCCTCGCAAGATAAGTGTTTTTTTATATGTTGATACAATATTAAAATTGGATTCTGATCTGTTTTAACGTAAAGAAATAAGAAAACCATGATAACTCAAAACATTTTTAAATGCTTAAATGTTCCATTTACTCAAATGCAACCTATCTTATTTGTTATGCTTTTTTCGATTTTGATTTATAATGATGGTACCTTCCAAGTGGTCTCGGATTTAAAGAAAATTAATAATTCATTTCATTCTTTCTACCCTTACCTGTAATATTTAGTTTTATAGCCTAAATTTGAAGACATAGTTTTCCGATCTATATCAGGCGATTATTTTCTAGGTCTAATCAAATATTGGTATCGTGATATCTGTTCACAGTTTAAATCTTACGTTGCGGCAAAGTGAAGTTATTCAGAAAGATCAAGCTGAGGTTGGTAGAATTGAATACCGCCGGTTCAAAATTATTTCTGGATGACAAATTTGACAACGTTTCAGAGCAAGAGTACTTACATACTTGACAAACTATGAACGAATGCAAAAATGGTCGGTTGACATAGGCTCTCAGCTATTAACTGTAGAAATGCTCCTAGAACAGCTGAGAAACAGGTTTTGTCACAGCTGAGCCGTAACGCCGGCAAGAAGAACAGCATATTTGGTCCATAGCTGTTTGGAGATGTCTTTTGAAATAGTGTTTATGGAAACCGAGGGAGTCGAGAATGTCCATGGTTAGAGTGACATAATTTGTGCTGCGCATCAATGAAAGGTCGTCGAAAATGGAAGATTTGCTTTTCCGGGTAATGGTGTATTCCGGTAAATGGTACATTCCGGTAAATTGTTTTTCCGGGTAATGGTACATTCCGGTAAATGGTCTTCCGGTAAATTGCATTCCGGGTAATGGTCTTCCGGGTAATGGTATAGAATCAAATCTTCATGAAAATCTATCATTGCATTTTAGATTGCAAGTGCAATGCAATGATAGATTTTCATGAACATTGTTTCAAATTTGAGACGATGATGGTTATTTTCCTCTTATACTTTAAGATGATGCTTCCGGCAGCATATTCAGAACCTTTAGACGAATTGACCATTCTATAGTAGGTTCCAGGTGCCCTGGGAGAAGTGCCCAATAAGGAACATGTTCTGAACCATATCAATATGGGCTTCAAACTTCAAGATTTCTAAAGATGATGATTCCGGAAGAATTTGCAGAACCACCGACTGCAATGACCACTCTCTAGTAGTATCCAGGTGCCCCAAGGGATGTGGCCAATTAAAAACATGTCCGGAATCACATCAAAATGGGTATCAAATATCAAGATTTTAAAAGGTGATGCTTCAGAAAGTACTTCATAAACCTCCGGCTGTCATGACTACTGTATAGTAGGTTCGTGGTACCCTGATGAAAGTGGATAATTTTACACGGATTTTTTTGTACGGAATAAAACCAATATGTGTAACAAACTTCAATATATTTAAAATTCAAGTTCAAGGAAGTAGTTTTAGAATCACCGTCAACCACGAACTGTAGGTTTTATTTGCCTTGGAAGATGTGGAGCATTTTCAAAATACAAATGTAATAATCACTCTATAGTAGATTCCAGGGGCCCCTAGATAAGTGGCCAATTCGGAACATGATCACATCCCCCGGGGAACTGGGAACCTGCTATACAGAGATCTGGCAGCCGATGCCCATGGGTATCCGAATGCTCAAAATCTTTACAATAAACCAAAATATCCTGAATAATGAGGAAAGACTAGGATGAGCAAGTTTCTATCTACAAACTGCTGTTCACAATTTAATTTTGATTGAATAAATACTAAAACAACGCATGATTTGGAATACATAGACTTTTTTATAGCTTAAAAAAACCTAACTCATTTGTTAATTCTTCTTCCTATTCTTCAGTACAATTCAATCTCCGAAAATAAAAGGAATTGCTTCTGTACTTATTTTATGGGTTCTTCGTGTATGATATGGTTCGGGTTCCATACTAGGTGGCAGTATCTCAGAATTGGTCTTACATATGTAATATGCAATATTTTAATAGTATGAGGGTTATGCAAATTGTTGCTGAACCTCTTAATGGAGCCAAGCTTACTGTTTGCTTGTTTAATTATGAAATTCCAATGTTCTACAAAAGTGAGTTTTGAGTCTATTATCTATGATCCCTTACAACTTTACTTATCTACACTACATGATAGCCTAAAAATACTTCAATTGGAGCTGTTACATGTTTTCAAGAAATATAGGCAATTCCGCGATAGTTCCGTATGTCAGATTTTGTGCCTGATTAAAAAACAGGCACCAAATATGAGTATTTTCAAGCTTTTGGGAATTTTTCATTATTTGAAAACATGTCGAAAAGGCGTTTTAGGGGAACGGTAAGCTCTTCTGAATGATTCTTGAAGAACACGGTGCAATGCCATCTGGTCCTGCTCATTTAAATGCGTCCAGGTTTTTTAGTGCTGTGAGTTTCTTGTTGTAATAGTTTTTCAAGCTGAGAGTTTTCTTTGCCAATCAACTGTTTTCACATTTTTATAACGAGTGGTACGAAGAAATGCTATGCCCTGTGAAAGCAAGAAAATGTTCAACCCGAGTAGATCCTCGTCCGGACTTATATGCATTCTAATCACCTTCACCATGGTCTGGATGAAGAGATGTGCTTCTCTCGCAACGCTATTTCAGCTCCATTGTTTATGCAACTTCAATTATTCGATTGAAAACGAATTAATCATCAATATTGCAAATGAAATACGGTAAATAAGCTTTCGTAAAAATTTAACGTATTTAACCCAAAACTAGCTGACCGCATCGACATTGCCGCCAGAAGCGGTTCTGCTTTGTGTACAGTAAAGGGCGCGGTTTTGGGTTATATTACAATATTCAGCAAGACACTACTGTTCTTATGTAAAATGTATAGGATATTCTACATTACAAAATGGAATGAATTGAGTGTATAAATGATGCTAAATTTCAATCAAAATGTGCTAAAATTTGTATCGCAGATAATTTTTACTAAAGAATGATTATACTTTTTACAGGCTGATCTATATAGAGACTGTTATGCCTTTATTTTTCAATATGGGACAGCACTAGTTTGAAATTTTTTCGCAATGTTTTCGAACAAACTGATCAATTTTATGTGTGCATATGAAAATATACATACAAATATGCGTAGCCCGCCAAAAAAAATTTTTTGGAGGAAATCCATATGGGACAGTTATGCTTTTATGGGCAGGGTACGTTTTCCTAAAATCATTAAAAAACACTTGATTCAGTCTGTTTGAACACCGACTATATTATTATTTGTTTCTTAATTTTTTCACGCATTGTGACCGAAGCCAAATTATCGTCGACAACTACGATTTGATGCTAAAATTGAGCAGTTTTAGTGTGATAAAAGTGTTTTCTAATATGTTATTTTATGGTATAACTAATACAGAGTATTGCACTGTGTGTATACAAAAGGTCAAAAAACTATTTAAGATCAAAATTCCAAGCTCGTCAAAAAAATAGTTGAAATCAATAAGCCCTGTGATACCCGATCATTCTGTTGCCATGGAGCTTTATCTGATATAATAAGGCATCAAAGTATACTAAATATGGCTGCCGAAAAGTGCCGATTCAGGAGAAACTTGCTTTGAAAAATGGTCGAAAATGATATAAATTTTAACATAATTTCATTATATCTTGGAATGTGATCATTTCACAGCTTTGGTATATTCGGAAAATTTGTGTATTTTTGTAATATATAAAATGTTGTAGGACATGTCATGCTCGTAAATTGCACATTGAGCATAGAAATGGTCAACAAACTGATATTTATGGAAAAATAGGTTAAATTTAAAAATTTAACCGTGGAAACGAAGTCAAAAATATCAAGTATGTTCAGCAAAGCTGTTGAAAATAAAAAGAACTAAAACTTTGCTGAAGTAAAAAAAAAAATTTCAAGAAAATATTTTTGCTCGGGTGCCCTATTTAGTCTAATTTAAAAATATTTTTTTATTATTACTCGGGATGCTAATTCAAAACAATGTCTCGAAGACACCTATGGGCTAAAACACCTCTAAGAGGTTTTGACCGTCAATTTTCAGTTTCGTCCCACTGTGCGCTAGTTGGACCAAACTACAGCTGGGATAAATCATCAACATATACACAGAACTTGCTCTTGTTGGTGATACGCCATCTGCAAATGAGATGGCAATCATACGGTCATATTTGCAGTGAATGAATCCCACCTTATAAACTTCTTTCATAAGTGACATGAAATTAAAGGAATATTTAAGAGATGGCAAAAATATATTCATTTCGTTTCGCGCCTTGAAAGAATACCACCATCCTAGTCCATCAAGGAATCTTCAAAACATGGTTCAAGGATCGACGTTCTAAGGCATATCATTTTGAAGCCTGCCCTTTTTGGGCACTCTTGCATGCTCGATTTTCAGTGGATTATATGATCCTGAAACGAAAATGCTACTTAGAAATAGCAATTGGTTTATTAGGTAGCAAATATGTTTACTTACCATGAATCAATGATTTTTCTCTGTATTTGCAACATACATCGAGAAAAACAAATGACAATGAAAACGGTTGCTATGAGATGAACAGCGCGCTGTGATCAAACAATGTAGATTGTTTGAACTTGAACACGGCTCTCGTGAGCACAAGCTTTGAACCAGTGCTGGGAATGGTAATAGTAGTAGGCTTGAGTTTTTGCGAAAATCACAGAACAAATGTCATCTCTGCATCATACATTTCTCTTCTTTGAATCATAGGCTATTCTCTATTCTTAACCGGTTAGTGTAATGACTGGAGGAAAAGAAAATCCCCCTGTTCCATTGCTGTTGAATGATTACACTTGGGAATCAGATAGGTTGTATGTTTGTTATTATTTTGATACTTAATACACGCCGTGCTTAATGCTGACTGCTGTGCTATTTTCAATTTTAATTTAACATCTATACATCTGTAAACACACAAAATTTTACCTTTCAAACCCAACAATCTTCAAATATTTACAAAGTGCTTTCGGTAAAATTTTCATATGCGGCTGATCAAAATTGATTGAAAATTTTCGAAATTTGTTTGCAGAAGAAGCTGTTTTCACTAAATTAAATTGTTGAGCAAACTCGAAGTGGGAATGTATCGCCAAGAAGATGGTAGTCACACTACCAGAATATTGATGATGAAGATAATGTCACCTATCAGAACATAAGATCTTGACTTGGCTCTGATTCTTTTGAATCACTTTGGCAGTGTTTTTTCTAAAGCTTCTTCTTCTTCTTTCTGGCATTACGTCCCCACTGGGACAGAGCCTGCTTCTCAGCTTAATGTTCTTATGAGCACTTCCACAGTTATTAACTGAGAGCTTACTATGCCAATGACCATTTTTGCATGCGTATATCGTGTGACAGGACGAAGATACTCTATGCCCTGGGAAGTCGAGAAAATTTCCAACCCGAAAAGATCCTCGACCGGTGGGATTCGAACTCACGACCCTCAGCTTGGTCTTGCTGAATAGCTGCGCGTTTACCGCTACGGCTATTTGGGCCGTTTTTTCAAAGCTACTGAGCTTATATTTGGCCAGAATATGAGTCGTTTCAAGTGTTTCTAATTCCAAAGTTTCACACAGTTCGGTTGAGAAAAACATTCGATGCCAAAGTAAATCATGAAAGTGCCCATGTCTAATTTCATAACACCGAAAATAGTCATTCACGATCAACCAATCAACCAACCCTCTCGTAACGCTTTTTGCAAGATATTTTATGCCAAACGTCCATTTTTCCTAACGTATTTTATGCCTAACATCCATTATGCCCAATGTCTTTATGCCTAACGTCCATTATGCCTAACATAGTTATGCCTAACGTCCTTATGCCTAAAGTCTTTATGCCTAATGGGGTATACTCGACAACGATGGATAGTGTACAGTGTGAAGTGTGCTATGTGAAGATATCGGGTGCATTATCGGACTCGTTTGAAACACGCAAAGGACTTCGACAAGGCGATCCTGCCTAGTATTCAATATTGCGCTAGAAGGTGTTATGAAACGGACGAGCTTCAACATGCGGGGCACGATCTTCAATAAATCCAGCCAGTTCATCTGCTTTGCTGACGACATGGACATTGTCGGAAGAACGTTCCAGGTGATTTCTGAACAGTATACCAGGCTGAAACGTGAAGCAGATCGGGTTGGATTGAAGGTAAATACGTCGAAGACGAAATATCTGCTAGCTGGAGGAACCGAGCGCGATAAAGCTCGCATAGGCAGACGCGTGACGATCGACGGGGATGAGTTCGAGGTGGTGGACGAATTTGTCTTCCTCGGATCATTGATAACGTCGGATAACAACTGCAGCAGAGAAATTCGAAGACGTATCATTGCCGGAAGTCGTGCTTACTACGGACTCCACAAGACCTTGCGGTCTGGTAAACTTCACTTCCGTACTAAGTGTAGCATGCACAAGACGCTGATAAGACCGGTAGTCCTCTACGGGCATGAGACGTGGACAATGCTCGGAGAGGACCTGCAAGCGCTAGGAGTTTTTGAACGACGTGTGCTTAGGACGATCTTCGGCGGAGTATGTGAGAACGGCGTATGGAGGAGAAGGATGAACCACGAGCTTGCGCAACTCTACGGTGAACCCAGTATCCAAAAGGTCGCCAAAGCTGGAAGGGTACGATGGGCAGGACACGTTGTGAGAATGCCGGACAACAATCCCGCAAAAATGGTGTTCAACTCAAATTTGGCCGGTACAAGACGAAGGGGAGCGCAACGAGCTAGGTGGTTTGACCAAGTGGAGCAGGATCTGGGAAGTGTGGGGCGATCGAGGAATTGGAGGTTAGCAGCCATAGACCGAGTTAGTTGGCGTAACATTGTGGCTCAGTTTATGTCTTGAAGGACGTAGAACCAGCAAAAGTAAGTAAGAGGTCGAAGTACGCTGTAAGCAATTTATTTTCCACCAGTGTATCGATTTGCTGGGAAATATTAAACGTTAAATTACGCTTCGCTCAATCTATTTGGATCCGATCCGCCTCATTTTCCGAGTCGATTCCTTGAAGCAAATGACGTACGCCATGTGGTTCATTTCGTCGTCGATCTGGAACCGCTTAGCGAAAGCACGCGGAAAAAGGGGAAAGTGATTTAAAACGAACTCATGAAGTAAAATTACCAAAATGTGAAAAAATATGGTGCAATGATTTTCTTCTCTATTTCGTGTGAAATATCCACCTACTTTTAAGATAAAGATGCATAGAAGCCAAACCTCAAATTTTCAAAAGCACAAATCTAGAGAACTAAACAGCCCTTCAAGCTTAAAACTTAATCGTTCGGTCACCACCAGCGTGTGACCAATCGATTAATTTTTTAGCTTAAACCGCTGTCTGGTTCTCTAGATTTGTGCTCTTGAAAATTTGAGGTTTGACTTCCATGCATCTTCACCTTAACACATGCAAGACCACTTGCTCCTTGGATGTTTTCTTTTTCACTTTTGCAAAGCATATGACACATAGAGAAGCTGCGCAGTTTATTCGTCTTAGTTACATGTTATCATGATCCTATGCATTAATCATCTCGCAATAAAAAAGCTTATTTTCCATTAGCATTCACGATTTGCTATGCAAATAAAGAAAACTTATCCGGGAATTTTGTTTTCTCACCTATTTCTCATTTCATAACACAAATCTTAAAAATTGGTGCTTCCTAGAACACTCTCCCCTAGTGAATCTCCCGGCTCGTCGGCCGGCTCCAACTGCCGGAATGATAAATGGAAAAGCAGATTAACTTTTGCCGCTCACTAACCATCCCAGGAGCAGCATCAGCATCGGCGTGGAATTTAGGATTCTACTTGCGGTGCTCGTAATCCGATTTGGGAGTTTACTCAGGATTCAACGCTCGCTCGGGTCGAAGAACTGGAGCGTATAACCGTGGCAGACTAAATGCAAAACAGTTGAAAACAGCCTCCCTCATATACACATCGCCGTTGGTTTGCAAGGATATATCAAATTATCTTGTTCACTTCTCGATGGGCTTAAAGACTCCGTTTTGGAAGTTGAATCGCTATTAGTTAAGGATTTTTATAAAACTGTACGAAATTGTTAAAAAAAAGTTTCCCATCCCCTGAATATCTTGTAGGGGACGAAAACTGAACCCTATTGAGGATACAGAGGAAGTCAATATGAATGTTAACTCAATATGCTGAATATTGGTTGAGGCGCGATGGGGGGCGCGCAATATACGAATTCATAGACGGCATCTTAGACAAAGAAAGCTTTCAGTTAATAACTGTGGAAGTGCTCTAAGAACATTAAACTAAGAAGCATGCCGGCGTTAAATGTAATTCTGCGAAAAAAGTGATAAAAATAACGTCTTTCCCAGCATCTGTGTTGGAAAGAGTACCATAACTATTTATAAAATTATTTATAATGAGGAAAACCACCCAAAAAGCTGAATCCTTAAAGTGTCCAGTTCGCACCGTCTTGCTGGCCGTCTTATGCTTCCCTCAGTTTTTTCCGCCCTGCTTTCAATTCCACCTCCCCCCACGCGTTGACTTCGGGGCACAACGCTGGCGTTGTGTAACTTTTTCATTTTATTTGCTGTTGATAGTTCCTCTGTGGACATTCCTTCTCACAAGCATTGCTCGTTCAGCCACAAAACTCCACAGCAAAACCTATCACGCGCTCTTTTTTATTGCTGTTAGCAGAACGGTTCATTGTTGAAATTGCGGAAAATTTGCCCGCTTACGATTCGGGAAACTTTTGTTTCTTATTTCCACGGGATGCTTTTTTCGCCGTAAAACAATTGCTGGAATGTTGCATTTAAACTTTAAACTGTCGCCGAGGGATTTGCCGAGATTTACTCTTTTGACATGCTTTAAGACTTGAGTTGATATATGAAAGCAATAAAAGGACACCCGTCGACGGTTGAAAAACGATATCGCTTTAGGTATTTTGATGAAGGCTCTCTTTGAGGTGTGAACAGGAACCAGAACCCCATGTTTCGAAGTATTCAGAACTGTGAATTGATAAATTGACCAAAAGATGAATAATGTTACCTTTTTGAAAGAAAAGGCTAATCTTTCCATTATAGCTTGAGTATGTCTTCAACACATTGCGTTTGCTTCCAACTGCTAATTCTTTCCAAACAAATTTCATGTCCATGTTAATGAGCTATAAATCTGATTTTGAATCAGACTTGAATTGTTTAATATATAGAGTTTATTCTTCAACGTAATTCAATTAAAGGAATTGAAAAGCCATATAAAATTGCTTTTGGTTCTATTTGTAAATTTTCATATTCGCTTGCAAATTGAATCGATTCAAAAAAATCGATTCATATGATTCGATTAAATCGATGAATCGAGTCGACATATTAAATTTGAATCGATTCAGTAACATCGATCTTCGGGTCAAATTTGCCCAACGCTAATCGGGTGAGCAAATTTAGCTGCGCGATAGTTGCGCTGCTATTCGATTCGAATTCAAGCATACGGTGGGAGATCATAAATTCTGGTGGGTGTTTTGGAAGTCTGAGGCGCATGAAGTGCAAATTACGAAATTTTGATCTTGATACGAATACTAGGAATCTGATCCAATAGAAGTTTTTAAAACCTTCGATTCCTCGTTAGAATTTATCAATTTCTATGCCCTGAGAAGTCGATGTAGTTTTGGATGGTCAGGATTTGAAACCGCTACGCAGCTAGAAATCCCTTGAACGATTAAATGCATTTTTGAACTTAAACAAAAAACAACTAAACTTAAATTCTAGTTTTTTGTTTACTAAAACAAATATTGAATAACTTTATAAATACTCCACAATAAGCATCCCCGAATTCAAAATATTTGTTTGGAAACTCTTTTGTTAATAGTTACGATAATTTGACTACATTAATAAGAGTTTGGTAGATTTTATAAGATTCTTCATCAATATTTTGCTCTCCAAGGGGGTTTGTAACAAATTCAGTACCGTCGATGGGGGTGACAATGGGTCTAGGGGGTGAGATTGGGTCAAAACGGAAAAATATGTTTTGTGAATTATTTCAGCTAATAACGCTGATATTACTAAAACTAATAATTCATATGTTAGGGAACATATTATTACATTTAGTTCATAACAATATACATTTTTAGAAATAGTAGTTTTCGTGTACTACATCAATGAACTTGCATGTTGAAACTAGATAAAATTTACAACATTAAATTTCTCCTGTACAAAGTATCACGCATGTACTCTAGCCTCTATCGTTGTATTAGTAGAATGTTGAAAGCCTTTTCATTACACATCACAGGTATTTTCCGGAATCTATTTGATTTTCACACAAAAAAATCATTTTTTTCGGTACGATGTCTAAAACATTGAAAATGGGGGTGAGATTGGGTCAAGCAAGAACGATAGTAAATGAAATTCCAAGACCACTTTTTTGACATTTTACGCTGCCGGGTGTTCTCTTTTTTCATTAAGATGTGTTTATTCTTTCTAAATACAGCATCTCTGAAACATCGAACAAGTCTACTTGAGTATGTAACGGGCGAACCCTAAGCGAAGTCTTAAGCCAGACGATACGATACGGAACCAAATGTTCTAAGAACTTCTTTAGGTGTCCTGTCACCAGTGCTGTGCAACTTTTAGAGTATGCTTCCGTTCCACACAGACACGAACGGAATCCAATCGGAATCCAGGAGCGTAAACTTTCTGCAGCGGTCAAATTCTACAAAACCCTGAAAACAAATCTCGCTTAAGCGCCAACACACCCAAATGGTGTGATGCGAGATCGCACTTTGAATTGCTTACCCGGCAAAACTCTCTCAAGGCGGGTTTAAACGAACTTTACGGGATACTCACCAACGATAAAAGCGCAAAATATATCAAACCAAGCGAAAGGATCAGACTTTTGATTTTTGGATTTTGATTACAAATAAACTAACGTGTGATTGCGAATACATCGATACTGATTGAAAAACTCATTATATTTAGGATAAACTTCGTGACCTAAGACTTGCGCAAGTATTCCCCAGTAATCTTACAGCTATATAAAACAATGTTGGATTAGATCTAACCTGAGCGTAGCTTAGCTACCGGACGGGATCCTGGCTCACGGATGATCGCTACGACGTAATCTCGTGCCGTCACGGACCGGCGCCGTTGATGATGCCGTGCCGTACCGGGTGTCGACGTGTACCGGCTTCTTGTCGTTTTGGTGGGTGGTGACGTAGTAGGCGGGATATTCGAATGGCGGTGAGGTAGAGACTGCTTGATGATTCGGCGCGGAGTGGAATCGTGACTACGGCTTCTTGCGCCGGCAGGCCGGTTGGGAGCGACGCCACGGACGGTGCCTTGTCGCACTTGCTTGCCAACCGCTCAGGATCGTCTACCACTCGCCTAACACTGAACGAATCTGTGGCCAGATCGTAGGTGGTACGTGATCGCCACGGTGCGTTAACCACTCTCGCCGATGGGGCGATTACAGCACTATTCTTCGAAGGGTCGAAACCAGGATCTGCGTAGGCCAAAGATAAAAACCTTCGCTTGAAGGTTTGGCCTTCAAGCGATACATCCACATAAGCTACCAAATCACACAATCACATTTAATTTGCATTTACCTGATATTTTAATGATAAATTGCAATCTTTCTTGCAGAATTCAGAAACTATTCTCTGTTTCAGCTACCGTGCCTATTAACGGTAAATAATACTATAAAACTTAACATTTGAATCAGTTCTTCTCTCCTTACGTTTTATACACTTCACTCCTCCAATTAGTGTGCACTTTAAGCGGTTCTATATATTCGTATTATAAGTTCACTACTTCTTCAAAAAATCGACTGCCTTGTTCAATCACCAAAAAGCAAAGAGACTTGATTCTGCGCTTTTCTTTCCTTAACGACTTCAATTTTAAAGCGGGTGGTGTTATCGCAAACTGATGAGGCTCATCAGTTTGTGTACATCAGTTGATATTCATTTATTTTTAATTATTATTGCGAAATGATTATGGCTGAACTGTTATACTGAAACGGTTTTGGTTGGTGTCTTTGCTAAAAGTTTGCGCTAGTGAGGCACTACCGATGAGGTAGTGTTCACAGCCGACGGATTAAGAAGCGTTTATGACCTGTGTTTTCCTTGGCACACAGGTTATTGCAACAAAACTGTTACAAGTATTCCGTGCATTGAATAACAATACAACGCATTTTGACAATTTCTTAAACCAGCATCTGTGTTTCGTGCTCAGCAACATCGTAAATTTTTATCAAAAGGGTGTTTTTTTTCTAAATTTGATTATTTATCAGTGTTTTCATATTATAGAAACATCTCACCGAAGTACAAATGAGTTGCATCGCTGAAATACTGGGATTATGACGTCAACTTCTGCCTGAAATATTTTTGATCGTGGAATGTCGCACCGTGTGCGGTGCACAAAGTGGCAAACGGGAGGGAACGGGATCCTTGCGGATGTGCAATCGGTTCCAGCGACTGGCTAACAACAACCGGCCAGGGCTAGTAGGTTGTCCGTGTGCAGTCGAAACGGTGTCCACAGCAGATTACCGGAAAGGTCTGACCGTGGATCGAATCGAGGGGACAAACACTACTATGAAACCCTGGTTGTTGTTCCAGAAGCGGCGGAACTCGAATGCTGCTAGACAATTGGCTGTCCGCGTGCAATCGAACCGTGTCCACAATCGACTACCTCGGGTGGGATCAATTTGTGGACAGGAACGAACGGACCAACTCAAATTGCCAGCGTCAAACGGTGGACTGTATCTGGTCGGTGGTTCGGCAGCAGCAGCGATCGGCTCGACTGGCAGTGGAGGACGGGAACTGGATGCTCTTCGGTGAATGGAAAGAACTGCTGGCTTCTACTTCACTTGGCGTTTATTTTCGATGTTTACTCTTCAACGGATACAAAAAAACTGATGCGCATTGCGCAATGTGGTTCACTTATATACCTATGTTTTTAGCATCTTGGCAATCGACTGATTCTAATAGGCTCCTCCCATCTTCATGGAAACGTCAAAAGGCGAAACAAAAACAACAAAAAGAACAAAACTACAAAGCTGGATGGGACAGGGTTGCTGCGATGGGAAATATTGTCATTCTGGCTGACTTTTGGATTGGTTGACTTACAAACTAACATTTATTACTTTTCGTTTCGGGAATGGGGGAAAGGTATTGACTTTTGTGGATATTGGGGAAAAGGCGCAATGACTAATTAACATGGGGAGCGGGGAAAAGGGGGCAATGATTTTGGGTTTACATAAAGGTAATGGATTTTAGGGCTAAATTCAAACAAAATGGTGGAAAACAAATAAAACAAAAATGACTTAAAACTAAACTTCGGTTTTGAACCGAACACACCGAAATTTAACTATTTGCGAAGGTTTAAAATAATCACTGTTTCAGTACACCTTTGGGGAAACTGAATGGGCTTTATAGCAATAGGGATGAGACTTTCCCAGTGAACATTTTGGTTGGTATAACTTTTGCTGTACATCATTCTATACGAATCAATTCAATCGTATAGAATGCACGAAAAGGCTATATACCTACCAAAGTGGAGGCTATATGCGTACTTGGCACGACTTTTACGGACTTTCTGCGATCAGATATACGATGCCACAAAATTTGGAAGAAAATAAAAAAAAGTTTCCAGCGAGTCTCGAACACGGGACATCTGTATCCGGAATTGTGCACCTTACCACTGTACCACCAAGGGTTACTTGTCCGAAGAGCGATTATTTGCCAATGTTAATACATGTTTCATGTACAGCGACACATACTTTGTTGTTCTTTGAGGCCCATCGTCAGCAGATAGACAAAGTTTATTGTTAAGTTATTGCGATCTCATACGATGCTTACTGGACTGATATATGATCTGTCAAATTATATAACATAACGTGATTCTATGTTGCACTATTTACGACATGTTTTGTTGTCAACACAGATTGTTGTTTATGAATCGTATTGGGGATTTATATACAACTTGTATTGACATTGATAACGCTTAATATGGCATCTTGTGCAATTCTGATTTTGGACGCATGAATATGTGATTTTGGATGCACATTCTTATACGATACGTGGTTCACTGGGTTGAAGACAATTTGAGGGAAAAACCAAGAAAGTTTATGTAAACTTGACGATAAATGTTGGGTTTACATATTTTTTCTCATAGCTCTTCAATTTTCAGTATAATCTTTCTTTTAAGTGGGTTTATCATACTTGTGAAACATCTTAGATATCTGTTTGTCTTGTTTGCATCGTTTTTGGTCAATATTTTTCAGTTGTGAATGGTTTTGAAATCATATTCTCAAAAACAAGTTATTTCAATTACAGTGACCCAATGTCACCCCCTCTATGGGGTGAGATTGGGTCATTTTTCATTCACTTGTGGTGCCGCTGTGAATAAATATTTGTCTTTAATTTTTTGAACAGTTGTTAATGTACCATCAAAGTACATACACACCAAATTTGAAGTTTATTGGAGTTAAATTGCGATAGTTATTCAAAAAATAAATAGCACATATCCGTTTTTGACCCATTGTCACCCCCAACGACGGTACAAGAACAGGTACCCAGTTTGAGCTTTACTACAGCGTCTTTATTTCATCTTTGATATAAAGGTTGCCATTTCTACTTAGGTGACAGAAAACCTTGAGTCCCTTCTGCATTTTCGTCAAAATTAAGTTGAGTTCAGTTTTCAACATATCTTCCAATGCGTTTTCAGCTGCCCTAATGATATATTGCTGTTTGCATTTGGGATGCAAATCAAGACTAAACGTCCTCCAAATGCGGTAACACAAAACAATCAAAGGACACCTAGCAACGATTAAATAAATCACCGCCGCCCTAGCAAGAAAAATCTATCTTTGACATCGCATTTCTTGTAAAAAATCTTACCGCATTTGGTGTTCCCGCATTTGATATTTGCATTTCAAACGCACACAGCAATAATAAGATTTGTTCGGAAAAAGTAAGAAAAACAGCAAGTCAAATTGTCCCATAATGAAAAAATAACCGCATATCAGTCCCACTACAGATTTCCGCACAATGTAACACAAAAATGAACCGTGTTTTGAATATCTTGACATTTTTCTCAGAAATATTTTGTAGTGAAAAGCAAATTGTGAAAGTTTCATTAAGATTTGTGCATGTTCCAATCCTCTGGAATTTTTTGAATATTTGTATGGAAAACGAGTTTGGAAACTGCACACCCCTTTTTCTCAATGCCTACTTTTTACAGATGGGACTGACTTACGATTCATGGCAGTATAGCATAGAACATAGCATTGACTGAACGTATATTACTACATATCACATTCACTTCGGATGTTCTATGATTCCTTGTCATATGAGAAAAATCAGGATCTCTGTAAAATTCAACTCCTATACAAGCTAAGTTTGAAAACTCGGATTGGATAGCGGTCGAGAAGGAGGCATTCCTCATTGAATGGTATGGGATACCTACGATATATGTGCTATCATAATGTTGAAAAAATAAAATCTGAGGCATTTGAAAAACATTTAACTTGCTTCAAATTGAGTTTTTAGTTTCTTTTCTAATCATTTAGAATTTTTTTTGTTTTTCAATTTTTGTATGTTAAAAAAATATGATGTTGAAGAAATCGGAGTGTGTCAAAAACGGAACATACCTGATAATATTTTATTTTCAACACAAGCACCGGCATTTGAAGTTTATTCAAACAATAGTAACATTTGAAAAGGCTTCTTCTTCTGTCGGGTGTGGGATCACTGCGTCCATTTGTTAGCACTATTGTGATATACCCTATTACTCTATGTACACAATGTTTTCCAGTAGCAAATGTGCCTCCGGAATACTTTGCGCATTTGACTGAATTTTGAACCATCTGCCATTGATGGGCAGAAGTCCTAGGTTGCAGTGTTGTAGTTCCCCCAATCTGGCGTGATCAGCCTAATAAAGCTAACCACCTTCCTGGGGGATGCGTTACAAATATCAGCTGGCTGTAAGTAGTGCTTGCAAAATATTTTGAACATACGACACCGGATCTTGTATAAGTGGTATCTGCTTGGGCAGTGACCAGTTATTAGACCGATGTATGTGCTGAGATCTCTTTTGTTGAGACCTTTAAGTTTTTGTGTTTGTATCGTGTTTATTGTTACGAACCTTTTGAACTGATTCGCATTGGAAACTGTATTCCAATTTGATTGAATTTGATCGACCAACCAGTTGTTCAATTCCGTGTTTAGTGCAGAGTTTGAAATGCCAAGGAATGGCTCTGGACCAATGAACATATTGGTTGCTCCATTCCTTGCTAGCTGATCGGCAATTTCGTTACCCTCTAGACCCGTATGTCCTGGGATCCAATATAGTTTAACTCGATTGCGTTCAGCTAGGGATTTCAGTGCAAGAATGCATTCCCACACAAGTTTTGAGTTGCAAGTGAAAGCCTTCAAAGATTGAAGCGCTGTTTGACTATCAAAGAAAATACAGATGGTGGCATGTCTGTAATTTCTTTTCAGACACAGCTGCGCACATTCCTTGATTGCATAGACTTCTGATTGAAAAACTGTAGGCCACTGTCCAAGAGAGACAGAGATTTTGGTTTTCGGTCCGTGTACTCCAGACCCTGTCAAATTATTAATTTTTGAACCATCTGTGTAGAATTTAATAGATCCCGGTGAAATGGTGGGTCCACCTCCTTCCCATTCCTCACGAGAAGGAAAGAGCACCGTGAATGGCGAGTCATAGTTTACCACTTTTTCCATCCAGTCACTACATTTCTCAACAATAGGACTTATCGAAAATTCATTTAATATACTGAGGTGACCTGTTAAGTCCCCTGACAGTAAGACTGTTGATCGTTTTAGCCTAAGAGCACTTTTCTCAGCATCCAGCTTAGACTGGCCCAGCTCAGTATGGGAGAAAAATAAAGTTGTATGATTCCACTGGGCACCCCCCAGGATTGTTTCTTGGGGTTAGAGGAAGCCTTTCTGAAAAATTCAGCTCATTTGGTCGTTCCATGAGTTGGCGCATTTGAATTGAAGTTAATATGGGATTTTCAGCTCGAACATATGAGCAACAGCACATCATCTACTGTTTGGTTCAGGAAAATTGATGATCGCGTTCAATTGGACCCAGAATGTCAAAAACACTACTTGATATAATAGCGAGGAATATTGTAGAAGATTGTACCACGATCAAAATTAATAAAGTTGGTGTTTTAACCATCTGAAGTATATCATGCAATACTGCTTGTATTTCTTCAACATAGCTTGGAGGTAACCACTAAGCGCATCATAGCCACCTATGACGCTGGGCGAGCTGAGGCACATGTCGCATGCATATAAGTGACTGTACGGGAGTGCTGATCTAACCCTAACTTTCAACAACTGAAAAAGTAATGAAAATGAGATTGAATCCAGATACAACCTTCTGCAATTATGTTCATTAGGGTATCAACTAGTGTATTTGTCACTCTGGGCTTATTTGAACGCGAACAATTAGTATACGGACCGAAACAGTGACATAGGGTCAATTTTCAATATATTTGAGACGAATATCCCATACAAACTTCATAACGATTGCGCCAGCTGGTGGTGCAACCAATTGAGTTGAAATTTTGAGAGAGCGTTTTTCTTACCCTAAGGCTCATATCTAGGGGGTGCCCCGTTAAGTTTTACAACTTTTTTGTTTAAGGGCCAGTCTAATCCAGCTTTATGAATCGATCCAGCCGGGGCAGATTGAGTATAGCATCTAGGGCAAACGAGGGGGTACTACGAACTGCACCGGTTATGGCAATACAGCCAGTACGTTGAATTTTGTTCAGCTTAGGCAGCGTCCATTTATTACGTAACGCTAAATTTGGAAATTTTCGATCCCCTCCCCCCCGTCCGTAACGCTTTTTGTATGAAAATTTTCAAAATTTTGTATGAGCCGTAACGCTTGAGCCTACTTCCCCCCTCCCCCTAGAGCGTTACGTAATTTGTGAACGCCCCCTTAGCTCTAACCGTAGCTTCCTTTGTCTTAGGCCACCAAACAAGGGACGCATAGGTTATTCTAGGCCGAACGATTGTTTTATAGATCCACATGATCATACTGGGTTTTAGACCCCATGTTTTACCACAGGTCTTTGAGCAAACCCAGAGTGAATTGAGACCTTTATTTATGATTGTTTGAAGATGGGTGTTCCAATTTAGTTTTGCGTCAAGTGTGATGCCAAGATACTTGACCTCATTTGAGTAAACCAATTGTATTTGGTTCAAGAAAAGAGGGTGGAGTTGTACCTTTCGTCTTTTTGTGAACGGTACAATTGTTGTTTTTGAAGAATTTATTCCTAGTTTCACTTTTTGACACCTGGAGAGTGTGTGATTGAGAGCAATTTGCATCCTTGATGAAATAACGCTGTCAAATTTGCCTCGTACAATAATGACTACGTCATCTGCGTATCCAACAACTTCAAAACCCCTTCTTTCTAAGCTATCTAGCAGTTTATCCACCACTAATGACCACAATAAGGGAGAGAGTACTCTCCCTTGAGGGCATCCCCTTGTAGCCATTACAGTAATGCGCGAATCACTCAGCTCAGATGAGATCTGTCGATTTGCTAGCATAGCATGTACCCAGGTTGCAATGCATGGGTCGAAGTTTCTCCTCAACATTGCCGAACCTATAGAAGAATAAGAAGCGTTATCGAACGCGCCCTCAATATCAAGAAATGCTATAAGAGCGATTTCTTTTGCATTAAAGGTTTTCTCGATCTTGTTCACTAGCGTGTGCAGTGCTGAGACCGTTGATTTTCCGCTTTGATAAGCAAATTGGGATTTAGAAAGAGGCATAGTTTTCATAAATTTAGAATCTATATACTCGCATAATACCTTCTCCATGATTTTAAGCATTACCGAGGATAGGCTTATCGGTAGGAATGCTTTAGGGTTGGTTTTGTCATTTTTTGCTGCTTTTGGAATAAAGACAACTCGAACTTGACGCCAATCATTTGGAATGTGCCCCAGAACTAAACTTGCCTTAAAAATCTCTACCATGTGTGGAATCAGTGTCTCTTCCTCTTTTTGGATAAGCACTGGGAAGATTCCATCCATGCCAGCAGATTTGAATGGCTCGAAAGATCTCACTGCCCTAACAACCCTATCGCGAGTAAAAGCTTCTTTGGCAACCTTTATTGCGTCCCTTTTTGTTCCTGAGTCCCCTAATAGGAACCCGTGTGGAACTGAGACGTCAAGTATGGCACCTTCAGCATTTAGACTCGTTTGTGGGATTGAATCAGGAAAGTGAACTCTTAGCATTTCACTCAGTGTTTCACGAGGTTCCACAGTGAGTGAACCGTCAGTCCTTTGAAGACTTCCCAAACCATTGGAGTGATCCTTCGAAAGAGTTTTATGAAGTCGAGCAGCTACGGGAGTTTTCTCAATGCTTTCACACATGAGAACCCATGATTTCTGTTTTGCTCGTCTCATTTGTTTGTTATACTCTGTCAGAGCCTTTCGGTATAGACTCCAATCAGAAGTGCGTTTGGCTCGGTTGAATACCTTCCGAGCAGTTTTTCTGAGTTTATCAAGGTTGAAGTTCCAACAACATCTCTGTTCGAACTAACTGTTTTGATCGGACAGCTCTCTTGATAAGCATTTAGAATTTTCTTTTTAATAGAATCCGAAGCTGCTTCTAACTGTATAATAGTCTGAATATTCGGCTCTATTATATAGTCTTCAGAACGGAGAATAGCTGAGTAGGTTTCCCAATCAGTTTTCTTGGGATCTTTAAACGACTTTTGAATCATTAGACCCCCTTCCCACTCGAAGACTATATGTTTATGGTCTGACATAGATATTTCATTAGAAACATGCCAGTTTTTTACTTTATCCGAGATGGATTGACTGCATAAAGTCAGATCAAGGACTTCTTGTCGTAAGATGTTTTCAAATGTAGGCTTATCACCGACATTGCATATGTCAATATTTTTGGAGGAAAGAAACTGCAAAAGATGCTCACCTCTGATATTTGTGTTTGTACTTCCCCATACAAGGTGATGAGCATTGGCGTCACAACCGATGACGAAGGATATGTTGTGTTTTTGACTGTAAGAGACAAGAGCAGCCATCTCTGGAGGAGGAATGTCTTCTGCGTCGCCAGGGAAATACGCCGAAACCATAATGATCTCAGTACTGCCCCTAGCAGTAGAAACCTCCATCATGACCGCCACGATGTCCCTTTTGATGAATTCTGTAATTGGAAAACATTTAGTATCATTGCGTATTAGAATAGCTGCTCTGGGAGAGAGCTGGCTGTCATCATATACCAACCTACACGAGTTTAGTTGAATACCTTTTATTCGAGTTTTGTTGACCCATGGCTCTTGAATCAGTGCCACGGAAAGGTGTTCTTTTGTGAACCTCCTGCAAAGCACATCTGTTGCGCACTGAGCATGATGGAGATTCACTTGGAGGATTTTAATCATTGCTGAGGCGTTCCGCATTTTCCGGACGTTTGCCGTCCTTCCTTGGATGTTGCGGATCATCAACTTTTGATTTTGGGGGATGTCTTAGATTTTGGTTTTTGTCCTCTCCCTTACCTAGGCCTGCTGGTTTATCCCCTGTGGTCAATTTTACACTTTTGACATTTCCACTGCCCTTATTGGGAGCCATTGAGGTGACACCGCTTGGGCCAGGAAGTGAGGTCAAACATGCATCTTTTCCATCAGAGGAAGACAAGCTAGCCTGTATGGTGGGAGTTGGTTGTGGGATGCTACTAGAGCCCTCCTCAGATTTCTCTTGGGTCGGCTGTCCAGTTGGATTGTCATTGGAGTTTGGGGTTGTGCTCTTTACTTTCCTCAACTGTATTTCTCCAAAGCGGTAGTTGAGGATGAACTTGGATTGAAGGAGTTCTTCCATGGACGGTCCATCTACATTAAAGACCCACACCACATGCTTGTTGTTAGGAGTGAGCCGTTGCATGACACGCCAATTGTTGGTTATCAGATCGTTCTGACTCTCGAAGAGAGCTTTGATACGATCATCGGTGTATTGTGCGCTTTGAGGGAAGAAGGCTCGAATCAGTTCTGGACGTTGAATCTTATCCTCATCCATTGCAACCAACTCAACGCCTTCCAGGGGGTTTAATGCAGGTGTTATCTCCTTTACCCATTCCGCAGTCTCCTGATCCTTACAAATAAGAACCATATGGCCAGACTTGTAGATAAGGTTAGAGAACTTGGGCTTCATTGTCGAGTTCCGTTGTTGTTCTACCCGAAGCAGCAGTGCCTCCTGGAGAACGTCCAGCTGATTCGTTGAAAGTTGGGTCGTGGGGAAGTCTTTTGGGATTATTCCGACTCTCCTGCGACTGGTCATTTCACCGTAGCTTAGACTAGTCTGTTTTTTATCTTTTGGTGGAGGTTTGTTGATCGTCGAGGCTGTTGAGCTGTTTGTTTCCTGTTGCTCAACTCGCTTTCTCGGATTCAGGTGTTGTTTCATCCGTTTCTGCTTATGTTCTTCTTCAGCATTTGTGGACTTGTCAAGGTCCTGCCGAGTGCGTTTCGAAGGAGTTGACACCATAGCCTCACCCCCCCCGTGATTCTGGATAGGGCCTCAGGGCGGCTTAAGCCACTTTGTCGGAGTGCTTTTAGCTACTTCCTTTGGCTCCGAGTGATCTTTTTGGTGCCAGTAGGTTTTTGTTTGTTCGCGTCATCTGTTGGATGTTGATCCGTCTTTCCATCAATAGGACCCGAGGTGAAAAGGCTTGGATCCAGGGTTGTCACCTTTTTGAAAACGGATCAGGAGTTTCAAATCGCCAATTAAAACACCAGTTTTGAATTATACTTCACATTTTGGTATTACAATGCCCTTTGTTTCATGACAAAATCGTTAATCAGTGATAGTTTATATCCTTTTATGTTTGGTGCAATTCTGTTAAATTGCTCAGTGGATTCGTTCATGATCCTAGTCAAGTTAAGTATCGATAAACAGGACCAATATATTTCCAATGTTTGCAAATGTTATGTATAAGTAATTGTATCGTTAAATTAATTGTCAAACTACATGAAACTTTTACCTTTTTTCGGGAGGAAAACTAATTTTCAGTCACTCTGTACATATAATATTGTATTTAATTTATAGCACCGGTAAAGCTTTTTGTACACGTTAGTGTGAAAAGCATGCTCTACTACTATCTACAAACAGGGATGAATATAATGAATGAAAACTACTGAGTGAGGTGAAACCAAATGGGGCCATTTTAAACCACGAGCATACAGCAGTGTAAGTGTGAACGCTCGCCGAAATCCCTACACAACATGCATGCAACAAGTGATTGAGATTGCCGAGCGAGTCTCTCACTTCCATTCCATCCTCTCTTTGTAACCATGATGTTGATTCGGATGCTTGCATATTCTTACGCAAAATTCAGAAGGATTGATTCCTTCTCAGCAATTGTATTCCAATTAGAATCAAAAACAGAATAATTTTTCCTAAGCTAATTGAAATAATGTTGATTATGTGAACACTTATGTAATTTAAATTTAGCAGGGTACTGACCAATTTTTGTGTTGAGGATTATTAGGGTGTTCAATTTCGTTTTGCCCAGTACTGCTAATACAACTGGATTATCTTGTGAAAAATGCCATGTCCCTTTGTTAATTATTCAGTTCAATTTATTCGTAATTCTATTCAGCAGTCATATTTAGTCATATTTATTGATTTAATTTTATAACACTTCCACAATTAATACCGATACGGTTGGTAAATCTCTCTGTTATCAACCTTCAACGCCAAGAGTGGACTATTTTTTCTTTCATTCGCTCCCACGTTCGCCGGTAGTTGCCGTGCGAAATCTCTGACTGGATTCTCACACACAACGCTGCAACGCTATGGCTAAATGGGGTTATTATGTAACTTTCATGTGCCTCAGATTTTCTTTCACATGAAGTTGCTCTTTATCATAAAATCATCGATCCCGCACGGTATATCTATTGCTTCTTGTTTCTTTGTCAGCCTACTGTGAGCTCATTACAGTGGTTATCATTGTCGTGATCATCTTGGTATACTGGTAATCTTGGTCATTGTCGTGATCATCATGATCATCTTGGTCTTTTCATAACAACCAAATTGTTCGTTTCAAAACAACAAAATTGAAATATTATTTCTCGTGTTCAGTATCATAAAGGCGTAACTGCAGTGATCGATTTCTCTTCATCGATTGTCTCTTTATCTAATTACTAGCCCCGGCGAAGGTTTTCGACTTTTATTTTTGATTTAGTAGAAAGTACTCATCGTCCTTCATCATTTTGCTTTGTAAAATGCTCGGAAAATTGATTAAACTTCGTGTACTAATCCAAAGAGAAAATCGACGAAGAGAAATCGATCACTGCAGATACGCCTGTATGATACTAAACGCGATATTACTGCACCATGTATAAGATTCTAAGGACAACAATAAAAACATAAAGAGACGATTTCTCAAAATAAAAAAAATCCAAGGTAGAATGTTTTGCGGTTTTCACACACTGAAAATAATCCACACGTTCGATCCTAATTCTTTTCAACGTGGATCTGTCGTGTCGAATTGCAAGGTGAAATGACGTGTAAAACTTGTGATTCTGTGAAGGATTGACTTTGGTTCGATAGCAAAGTATTTTACACATGATTTGAACGTGTTTGACAATGGCGATATCCATCACTAGTAGAACTAGTTTGCCTATCATGACAAGAACTCACATTTGCCATCCACGTGTGACATGTAAAATGACATGTTATTTATGGAGAAATTGGGTGTTTGAAATCAGAAAATTAAGCAAAGTTTTCGATAATTTGTAATTGACCGTGTTTTACATTTGAATTTGGATTGCCGATAGCGACTGGTTTTACACCATCGTTTGATGTGTTTTACAATTAGTGAAAATTCACGTGTGAAACACATTGATCCAGCTTGTAGCTTGTAACTTATTTCCTATGATCAAGAGCAACTTGCTGTGAAAGAAAATCTGAGTTACATGAAAGTTGCATAAAAATCCCCTTTGGATAAAGCGTTCAACTCTGCCGTCGTGAGAGCGCCACTGCATGCAATGATTTTCTCAATACACTTGTAGGTACATACCTACATCTAAGCGTTGCCTTCAGACGGCAACAACTGGTTGCTATATCTCCCCAGCCTACTTACGCGAGTGAGATCTTACATTACTTGTCTTATTGTCTCCGGCAGAGTTGGTTGTGCGATTTTTGGTGCTTTATTTGTTCACAAAGTTCGGTTTTAAAAATGGCCAGCGGTAAGGTTCTGATCTACGGAGGACGAGGTGCCCTCGGAGCGTCATGCGTCCAGTATTTCAAGAACAATAACTATGTAAGTTTGATTGATTTTTTGTGAGTGTTAATAGTTAATGGCCTTTCACTTTTTCGTTTCGGCCACGTTTTACGTCACGACTATTTGTCGATTTTGTCTCACTGATTTCCTTGTTTGATTCTCCTATATCTAGTGGGTAGGTTGTATCGACCTTGCCGAAAACGAGTCTGCCGATGTGAACATTGTCGTCGACCGGGATGCCGACTGGGTTTCCCAAGAGCAAAGTGTGCTGTCGCAGGTTGAATCATCTCTGAAGGGAGACAAACTGGATGCTGTGATCTGCGTTGCCGGCGGATGGGCTGGTGGTAATGCCACGAAGGATCTGGCCAAGAATTCCGATCTGATGTGGAAGCAATCGGTTTGGTCTTCGACCATTTCGGCCACCGTCGGGGCTAATCACCTCAAGACAGGGGGATTGTTGGCTTTGACTGGAGCCAACCCTGCTCTGGCCGGAACGCCCGGTATGATTGGCTATGGCATGGCGAAGGCCGCCGTCCACCAATTAACCAAGAGCTTATCTGGCAAGGATTCTGGATTGCCGGAACAAGCACTTGTCGTTTCCATCCTGCCCGTCACTTTGGACACTCCCATGAATCGTAAATGGATGCCCAATGCCGACTTCGGAACATGGACACCATTGGAGTTTGTTGCCGAGTACGTATCTTAAACCATCTTTCGAGAATACAAAATAATGCTTGCTTTTATCTCCGCACAGGCTCTTCCACAAGTGGACCAAAAACGAAGAACGCCCCGCCAGTGGCAGTCTCGTGAAGTTGATCACCAAGGATTCCAAAACTGAGCTGGTAATGGCCGAATAAGACATCCGAAATAACTCTAAATAATCTCTCTCAAACATTCCACGTACTTTATACAATGATGCTCTCTTCCTATTCTACGAACGAACATTCTCAAAATGATCAACCATTTAGCGATAGGAGTAAAAAAATGGTGTTTGACACATCGAATAGTAGTGCGGCAATTTGTTGCTTATCAATGTTGAAACAAAATATACATGTTCCAGTGATGTTGACCGAAATATACAATAACGAATGTTAGCACACCGCTTCGTACTCAATAACGTGGTTCACCACCTACCTACCAGAGAGAAAAGACCTTGACCGATCGTGGTTCGTGACTCACTTGGCTAGACGCTAACCTGCTTGTTGCAGATTTCTAGAGGGATCGTCCAGAAATTACATACTTTTTGAAGTTTTGTTACAAACTATATGGTCTTTTTTGTAAAGTTTAACATACTATAACAGAAGAAGGATTAACGACAAAATCACGATTTTCTTCAACAACGTAATGTATGCACGGTCCATTGCCAACACTTTGCGTTAATTATCGTTATGTTATCTAAGTGAGTAACCTTCGTTCTGGTTGCACTCTGTTTGTCCGACTGTAATGAGGCCGAATACAGTAGGCATGCATATCTCAGTAGTCGCCAGCATGTCTGTTCAAGTTGATCGCGGCGGCGCAAACCTTGATCACATAGTCGACTTAAGGCTCAAGAACCTATCATTCAATCACCTGCATGTTGAGATCCGAAACAGCACAATCGAAGCAATCAGCTGAAATTCAAATTTTTACAAGCAACCAGTAAATTAATAAGATTAATAGGGGAACATGGTCCAACTCGGACCTAGTAACAGTTTTTTGGCCTTCGTATTTCCCGACTAACATTGTTCTCAGCCGTCAGCAAGGATCCGAGGTAGACGAACTCGTCCACCACCTCAAAGGTATCCCCGTCTATCGTTACAGTGCTTCCTAGGCGGGCCCTGTCGTGATCAGTTCCGCCAACCAGCATGTACTTTGTTTTCGACGCATTCACCATTAGCCCACTCTTGTTGCTTCGCGTTTAAAGCCTGATTCGCTGCTGACAAGTAATTTCTTGGCCTATCTTGATGCATGGGAAATTCCTGCAAGGAATCGATCAAGTAAGCGCTGTTTTCTGATCGCAGTACACAGTTGAAAAGAACTGTCAGTTCAAATGGGAGTCGCTGTAGAAAATTTCTGCAAGGAATCGGCTAGAAAATTCTTTAGCGATTCCTGTTCAGCAGCAAATCTGGCTGAAGGCGGGTGAACAAATCTGCCACCGTTTCAAATTTTCTCCCAATACTATCCATGTCGTCCGCAAAGAAAATAAATTGTCCGGGTCTCGTGAAAATCGTGCCTCGACTGTTCTGCCCATAACTGCATATTTGTAACATTCGACAAAAGTAGGCATGAGTAAATGGGATACCAAGTTTGCATTTTATTGCAGTATGGGAGGAAACTGATATTTCAAAAAATTACTAAGAATTCAAAAGTGCTTATTTGAGGCTGAAATTTTGTACAACTCATATCGCTTATTGAGTGAATAGTCAGAAAATAATTCTGATAAAAATTTCGTTGCCACTGCATTACGAGGCTCATGTATAATCTCAATGTGACTGTTATGCGGTTACAATTGCCAATGTGACAAAACAACTTGGTATTTTTTCTAATTTTCTAGAACAATCTCACAGATTTTAGTAAGTTGATCGAAAGTATTTGTCATTTGATGACTCTCCCCGGTATTAACTCAAAATTATCAAAAATGTCGAATGTGACTGTTATGCAGTTATGGGCAGTGTTGAGCAGTGCTGGGAATAGTAATAGTAGTAGGCTTGAATGGTAATAGTAGTAGGGCGTGAGTTTCACTGGCTTCGCTGACTGTGATTGGCTATGTTTGGCTACTGTAGAGTGAATTTCAGAATTTTTCCCAACCCTGCTGTTGAGTCCGGCTCTCCACATGACACCTTCAAGCGCAATATTGAACAACAGGCACGAAAGTCCATCGCCCTGTCGTAGTCCCCGCCGTGACTCGAACAAACTGGTGTGTTTGCCCGAGATCTTCACGCATTTTTGCACACCGTTCATCGTTGCTCAATCTTGTGAGCTTCCCGGGAAAGCTGTTCTCGTCTATGTTCTTCGATAGCTCTACACGGTCAATACTGTCGTATGCCGCCTTGAAATCGATGAACAAATGGTGCGTAGGGCACCACGGCATTTCTGGAGGATTTGCTGCACGGAAAAGATCTGGACCGTTGTCGAGCGGCCGTCGATGAAACCTGCTTGATAACTTCCCACGAACTCGTTTGCTATAGGTGATAGACGACGGAAGAGAATCTGGGATAGCACTTTATAGGCGGCGTTTAGGATGGTGATTGCACGATAATTTTCACACTCCAGTTTGTCGCCCTTTTTGTAGATAGGGCATATAACGCCTTGCTTCCACTCCTCCGGTAGCTGTTCCGTTTCCCAGACAGTGGCGTAGCTTGTCATGGAAGTGGAAATATTAGCTGTTGAAGTAGTTCTGAAAAGTAATGATTCATATACAGCTTCAATTGGGAATTCTAGGGCAATATTGGCATTTTTCTAATTTTGTGGTTTTGAATCGGAATTGATTTTGAAATTCTTGATGGGAAAATCATTAAATTTTCCCAAAGTTTGCTTCAAATAAATTACAGAATAAACTCTTTAGGAATTCATTCTGTGATTTTTAAGAACTTCCAAAGGAGATATCTTAGGAATTCAACGATCATAAGAATTCAACGTAGAATTTTTCTAAGTATAACCATAAAAGTTGCCTCAGAGATTTCAGTAGGAATTTCTACAAAGAACCTTTCAGAAATGTTTCATGAAAATCATACGTATTCCAGAAATGTATCCAATGATTTTATCATCGTTTTCTCGAAACTTCCACCAAGATTCCCACTTACAACATCTTTGAGGGCCGATTTCTTCACCACCGCTTAGGCCTTAAACTTAGTTTAACTATATAGGTAAGCGTGGTTTACGGCTCAAGCCATGGTGAAGAAATCGGCCCTAAGATTTCAAAAAGTAATTTCTCATAGGATTTTCTATAATCTCCTTGAAAATTATCGTTAAGATTTCAACCAGTGAATTCCTTCAGGAATTACTACAGAGATTGTTCCTAAGATTCCTTCGAAAATTATTTAAGAAGTTCTTAGAGAAATTTCTCATTTTCCCAGGAATATCTCCAAAAAAAGATCAAGGATTTGTTTTTAGTGAATATTGGTGGAATTTGTCAAAAAACATTGTATACTAGTGGTCCCGGCAAACTTTGTCTTGCCATCAAGTAGGCTGTTGAAAAACTTAATGGATCGTCCTATACAAAATGATAGTTCCATTCACCATCGTTTTTCCGACTGTCCCGGTGAATATCTTGGGATTTTTATACACACAAACACGTCGGAGCTCTTGACGAACAAAACGGAGAAAGAATCATCCAAATTTGTTGACCCGTTCGTAAGCCATTTCGTGACATACAAACACCATTCCATTTTTATTTATATAGATTTATTCAGAAGAAATCCTAAAGAAACATGTGATGAAACATGATTTTGTTTGATAGTTACCCATGATGAACTTCATCAAGAGCTTTAAGGGCTACGATTCCGTAGATTTTTTGAATTGCGTAGATGATTTCAATTACTTGAATATTTACTGTAGCTGGTGTGGAACCTCAGACACGACAAATTGTTTGGAAGAACTACAGGAGTCATTTCGCATAAAATGTTGGAGAAATCTTTGGAGAAATTTCTGAAGGAGCTTCATGAGGAATCCCTAGTTAATTTGAAGAGGAATTCCAGGCAGGGTATTAAATATATTTCCTCAGATAATCCCTGGAGTAATTTTTGAAGCAATTTCTAGGATAGGGAAAGTGTACCAGTTATGGACATAGCGGTTCCCTATTTGGCCATATGCGAAATTCGGATAACTTTCGCATTTTCAATCTTTTTGAATGTTTTAACATCAAGATATATCGTTAATCTTACTGCTAAAACACAAAAAAAAACTTTTAAAAATATTGAGACATTCAAATTATCACGCATGGCGAAATAGGGAACCACTATGGCCATAACTGGTACACCTACCCCAGTGCCGGATTTGGGCTTCGGGGGGCCCGGGTCAGATCTCATTAAGGGGGCCCTTTTATACAATATTCAGCACATTTTGGGATTCAACATTTGGTTGAATTTGAGTTTTGAACGAGATGGTCGGTCCAAAGATATGAGGGGCCCAAATGAAAAGTGGTGTCAATGAAATTTTCGATTGGGAGCTATATATTTACATTGAAAAATTTAACTGTTTTCAAACCTTCCAATAATATTTTTAGGTGATTTTTCCGTCCAATGGGAAAAAATATAACAATTCGTAGAATATTGGCTTCTATATGGTCGGTGTTCAGACGAACTGGACTAAGTGTTTTGTTTTTAATGGCTTCAAAAAAACGTATCTCTGCCATTCGGAATATCAAAATATTTGCATTATTTGCTATGATAATTCAACTTATCTATTTGATGACAAATTTGGATAATTTGGATGATGTTGTCCTCAATGTATATTTAGAACGCAAAAATATCGTCTAGGCCTGTCTGTCTGAACACTGATCATATATTTTGTATGGAGTTAAAAATTGTTGAAAATGTTTAAAGCCGTTTTTCTCCAAACTCCTTTTGGTTCTACTTACTACAAGTTTCCAGTTTGTCTCTGGTAAAAAAATAGGATTTACAGTACTGGCAAAAAAAAGTTCACAAAGGATGATTTTCACATAAAATGGTCAAGTTTGGAGATCTGCATCTCTGCTTCTTACAAACCGATTGACCTGAAATTTGAACCGTATGTTGAAAATAACATCAAATTAGATCTGTGAATCCTTGAAATTCTATGCAAAGATGTCTAAGTTCTTAAAATTCGCCCATTATGACAAAAAATTTCAAATTTTGTTACTAGGGTATTTTGAAAATAAACAATTTACGATAAGTATAATCTTTTACAAGTTTGGCATTTCATCGAAGTGAACAAATTTGCAGAAGTGCCTACTTCTAATTATTCACATTAAAAAAAAAAAACAATTTAAAATTTTTGGCATATATTTTTAAATAGTTTTTTTTTAAATGCCTTCCAAATGCCTTGAATAGAATTTTATGAATTCCCCATAAATAAAACTTCAAATTACAGTGGGATTCCGTTTTTGGCAACAAAGTCGAAATTTTCAGTTGCCAAAAACGGAACCCATTTTTAAATTTTATTTTTAAATTATTGCTTTTTAAAACATCATGGGAATTTTTTTATAGCACCCTTATGGTATCATATAACATCTAGGCTTCGGAACGGTCCACTTCGAAGCAGATTCCTATAGTATTGGACTATGCTATGAATCTATAGCCCCGTAATTGAGACATACGTTCTTTGAATTTTGAATCGCTTAAATGTCTTCAATGATGCAGTTTAATCAACACTATTTATATCTCGCCATGTGAAATCAATAATCGCATAAGTGACTTTTACTCAATAACTGGATATTTCCTTAAACTGTGTATAGATGCAAAAAAAAAACAATTAAATATTTTACTAAATTCTTTACGGCTTTGTATGAAAAAAAAACATGCTCCTATAATTTATCTTTCTGACAAAGTAAAGCATCTCAACGAATAATTGATTGCAGTCAAAAGGGCAAGCAAAAACAACTTGTTCCCGCGGATACGATCCGGTAGGGAATAATTACTCGAGAGAGATGTGATCGAATTCACGATTTATTTCTGACTGATTTGATACATAGAATTTCGCCCTATATATAGTCCTCTACCCTATTGTACTTGCATAGAATATTCTCGATGTGCATTGTTGTATACAATAATGTGCTGTGTTTAAACTGTTATACAATTGACGGATTGAATATTCTCGAACTGTCAGACAATGACACAATGCAAGATAGATACACAATAACAATGCAAATTGAATGTTTGGATCTGGAACGATCTCGATGGTAAGTATAAATTTAATTGAATAATAATGCTATCTCTAACCTTTTCTATTTATTTTTAGGTAGTAGTACTATTGAATGGTATGCTTTCAGGTGAGTATATGGTTGTGGTGTGAAAGTGTGGTGAATATGAAGTGTTTGTGGCCGGCAGCATGAGGTATGCTGCGTCCACTGGTGCGGTGCTTGATTGAAGTACCCCGGTGGCTTGCTGCTGGCCTGAACACAACTACAGCATGCTCCATGAATACGGCTCGTTATTTCGTAGAATACATAAATAAGCTTATAATATAATTTTTATTTAAATGAGCATTAGTTGTGTTTTGGAAGTTCTGATAAATATATGTATATCCTACGGAAATTTACTCTGAAGCATATTGCTAGGAATTCACCTTTAAGTTCATGATCTCGCTTAGTATTTCGATAGGATTTGACATCTTAGGATTCAAATGCAATATTCCTGAAAATTTTCAAGTCTCCTATGAAAATTTTCAAAATTTATTATTCGCAGGCTATTACTAACACTCTCAAAATTTCACTGGAAAGCTTTTAAAAAATCTCCCAAATTATCCATTCTACAATAGCCTGGTAGGAATTCACAGGATGCTCTAGAAACTTTAAAAGTTTATTAGAATCACCAGATTTTTCACAGCAATCCCAGTAAGAAATTAAACATTCTCAGGATCTCGCAAGAAACCCTTAGTGTCCACTAGGAATCTCCAGAATCTGTTGAAATGTCTGAGATGCCCCCTAAAACCATGAATCCCCTGAGAATCTCCAGAGTATAGTTATCAAACTCATAGTCCCAGCTAGTAAGGAACATTTGATTATGTTATGGTACCCGTATCTTTGACTATAAAGTTTGTATAGAATGTTGAATCGTCTCCAAAAAAAAACGTCTTTAAGAATGTAAAACGATTAAATTGCGTTTGTGAACTGCATTATCACTAACAACGCAATTTACGCAATATTCAATTCATTAAAATGTAAGATACAAAGCTTCTTGTTTTATTTCTTTTTATTACTGCGGTGTATTTTTACACACGCTACACGCAAAAAAGTGCGGTAAAAACTACCATTTCAGGGCATTAACTTAAGCGCTCCCACTGGTAATTTTCAGCAGACCAGAAATACGCTTGGTTTTACCATGTCTGTAGTCGAAACTAGATGGATGAAAGTGAGTTCTATCAAATGTACCAGTAATGTGGTGGTATATAAACGTAGTACAGGTCGGACTCGATTATCCGGAGTATCGATTTTTTTTTTAATCCGGATAATCGAATCCTCCGGATAATCGAATCACTAAGAAAAAAATTGAAATCTTCGATAAAAGAACTTATATATTATCTTTTTTCGTTGTTGTATTTATATAATGCGGGGGCATAGCCAGAAAATATTTTTAGAAACAGTAGGGATTTATTCAAGAAATAAAAATTTTGTTGATCAGCGTACACAAAAAACACTTTTTCAAACCCCCTTTTTCTTAAATACATTCAATACTGCAAAACAATTCATATTTTATATTGCAATTCCAAATTATTTCAGATTTATGCATAAAAATTGAAAAACAAGAACATCAAAAATCAAAATTCCGGATTATCGAGTCTAAAATTCCGGATAATCGAATCCCGAATAATCGAGTCCCCGGATAATCGAGTCTCCGGAAAATCGAGTCCGACCTGTAATTTGTTCTGAAATTTCATGATAGTTTTAAAAATGAGCGTAGTCAGCTACAATAGTAAATTTTACAACATAATTTTTGCCGTGTTTGTATGTAATTGTATAAAAATAAAATCAGCGAGCTAAAAAAGTGTGACAAAACTCATTGAAGCTCTGTGTGAGCCATACACTTCTTGTTGCTCTTGTGTCAGTGTTTGTGCTTTGTTCAAACTAATAGTTTCTAAATCTGATGAAAAGTGGTTATTATTAATTGTATTACCTCCTGGCAGACTCAAAGGGGCTGGTTACACAGTATGAATGCCTGAAAGAAGTGTTTGGCCGCTACTTGAAATACTGATTGAGATTAATGAACCCATGAAAAGTTGCGAATGCATGGCCAATGATCATTCCGAAGAAAATAAACGCGTACGTGAGCCCGTAGTAGATGGTGGGATTTAGGAATATCGCAAACGATGGAGCTCAGAAACTTAGTCGGTGTGTAGTTGACCTGCTGTTTAAATAACTTAAGCAAAAGACACGATAATACATATAACAAAAATAAATTTTTTTAGTGGTATTCAAAATTGTTGCCAAAAACGGATCCATTTTGTTGCCAAAATCGGGGGGTGCCAAAAACGGAGCATGCCAAAAATGGAGCATGCCAAAAACGGAATCCCACTGTATTTATTAGATGTAGTTCAAATTTCACGTCAATGAATTCGTCTGAAGCTGTTATAAAGTTCCCTAAACTTGAACATTTTGTATGTAAATCGGCCTGGAATTGGATTATATTCAAAGCTTAACCTTTACGAAATCAAAACTAAGCCTATACTGATTTCAAAGAAAACTTCATCAACTCTGGCATACAAAATAGAAAAGTATTTACAAATACTGATCATCGCGTCACAATAGAAATTCCCATACATTTCAGGTCTCTGATAGAATTGCAAATATGTTAAAATTTTGAAGTTCTGATAGGAACCCAGAAAATTCTTTGAATTTAGCAGTGCTTTACAGGTTTAGCCGTATTTTTTAAAGATAAAAATAAAATAAAATAAATAACACTACATGTTAATGCTTCCAGTGGGCTATTAGCCCTTTGAAGGAAGCACCACACTAGACAAGCATGCAACGCCCAGTGACACAGTCGGAAAACATTCCTCACGAAAAGTTTTTCGGTCTGCGGCGGCAATCGAACCCACACTTTTTAGTACAATGCGGCCAAATACCTTGGTGACACTAACCGCACGGCTTTAAAGCCCACCAAAACCCTGCAAAAACGTTAAGCGTATTTTTAATTCCAAGTTAAGCCAAAACCTCCAACATTCTTCTATAATTAATATAAAATAAATATTGGAGGTTTTGGCTTAACTTTCATGTTTTCTTGTAATATACTGTGCGATTCAGATATTATGTGAAGAAAAACAATTAACTCAAATATTGAAAAGTTGTCTTGAAACGTTTGAATTATATGTTCAAATGTCTAAAGAGAAAATATGGAAAGGTATTTTATAGAGTTTTTTGTTCTTGATTGTGGGTCCTCGGGGGGCCCCCTCAACCGGGGGGCCCGGGGCATTTGCCCCCTTGGCACCCCCCCAAATCCGGGCCTGACCTACCCTAAATGTGGATGAATCATTGAAGAAATCCATATAAAAATTCTTGAATTACAAACTGGACAAACGGGCATATGAGTTCTCGTAGATCTTCTTGGAAATTTTTTTTTAAGAACGGTAGAATGATTTCTTTTTTAAAAGAACTCCTGTAGGAAACTTTGGAAGATCTGTTTTAGTAACAACTGTGGAAATCAAAATAGCTGAGAAAAGCATTGTAGTGCTCATGAATTTCCTGGAGCAAATTACGAAGAAATTCCTCCTACAATCATTTGGAACAACGCTGGAAGATTTTTTGGGAGACTTGGTGTTGGAATCAATAAAAAAAAATTCTGGAGGACATCTTTGTAGAAAGCACTAGATAAATTTCTGAAAGTAAAATAATTTCTAAAGTTTTCCTTCGAGGAATCTGAAACGAAATTCCTAAAGAACCTGTGAAAAAATCGTGTAATTCTCAAGTAACTAAACAGCACTATAATTCGCCCTGCGTGCTAATATAGTGCTATTATACAGCTGACATACTCCATTTCATCCGTATAATAGCCCTACAAGACTGAAAAAGCGAATTAGCGGGCTAGGTGTTACTTGGGTAGTCTCTGAAGGTCTTTATGAACCCTTTTGAAGCAGGATTCAATGCAGAATGAATAAAAAAGATTTGTATTAAAATAGAGGCTGACATTTTAATAAGAGATCTGTTACCATCATTGATTGTATACAAACCGTGTCCCGAAGATGGTAACTAATTTATTTTCTCAATTATTTCAATGAAAAATAGCTTGTTTAAGGATATGGTCTGTAACATACCTTCAAATCAATTTCTAATACGATTATGGGCCCCGCACATTTTGGTAGATCCGTATGAATTACAAAATTAAACCGAGTTATTGAGAATGAATTTTAAATAGCTATCTACACTCAGAATCACGGGAAGTCACAAAATCACAAAATTTAAGTAGGTAATTAAGAACTATTTTTTATCTGTCTCTCTTTCATTCTGCAGGGACTTTTTATGCTATTTGTCAATTCACCTGGGTTGATGCATCGCTAAGCTTCAACCCAATCGAAACAACAGTTAGTGTGAAAATTCAAAACAGAATGAAAGAGAGGCAGATTGAAAATAGTCATCAATGCACAAACTTCAGTAATTCTGTGACTATTTCTATTTCTGAGTGTAGGCTTCTCTAATCACTAATACCATTGATCATGGGGCCCCTACACATTGATCAAGGTCATCTTAAAATTGAATTTTCATCTGCTAGTTAACGTGTTAGTTTTCTATAAATCAATTTCATAATTTTAAATGAATCTTTTACCACGATTTGGGGGCCTGATGCGGACCGTACCTACCCCCCTAGCTACGATGCAGACAAGCGATCAACCTGTCCGGGCCCATTCTTAAAGAGATCGGCTTGGATACCATCCTTGCCAGCGGCCTTGCTGTTCTTAAGCTGTTGAATGGCATCCTTAACTTCCCCCCATCGTGGGAGCTGGTTGGTTTCCACTGTCCGCTGTGCTGACGTAGCCGTCGCCTTCGCTGTCCTGACATTCTGTACCAGTGTTCTCTGCGCCATTCAAATGTTCATCGTAGTGCTGCTTCCACCTTTCGATCACCTCGCGTCCGCCCGTCTAGATTCTACCATCCTCATCCCGGCACATTTCAGCTCGCGGCACGAAGCCTTTGCAGAATGTGTTGAGCTTCTGATAGAACTTCCGTGTTTCTTGAGAACGGTACAGCAACTCCATCTCTTGGCATTCCACCTCTTCCAGGCGGCGCTTTTTGTCCCGGAATAGGCGGGTTTGCTGTTACCGCTTCAGTCTGTATCGTTCTACGTTTTGCATTGCAGTCCGCACTGCATTCTTCTCCTCTAAAATCTCCGTTCCACATATCCGACAATGTTATCGGCAGCGTCGTTAATGGCTGCTTTGACTGTCCTCCAGCAGTCCTCAAGAGGGGCCCTATCGAGCTCGCCCTCATCCGGCAACGCTGCCTCAAGATGCTGCGCGTACGCATTGGTGACATCCGGTTGTTTCAGTCGCGCTAGATTGTACCCAGGCGGGCGTCGGTATCGTACATCGTTGATGACGGATAGTTTTGGGCGCAGCTTCACCATCACCAGGTAGTAGGAGTCAATGTTAGCGCCACGATAGGTTCTGACGTCGGTTATGTCGGAGAAGTGCCATCCATCGAACAAAACGTGGTCGATTTGCATTTCTGTCTGCTGAGGTGATCTCCAGGTGTACCGATACGGGAGGATGGGCTGGAAATAGGTGCTACGAATGGCCATATTCTTGGAGGCGTTTGCCGTTCTCGTTCGTCAGCCGGTGGGCGCTGAACTTCCCAATCGTCGGTCTGAATTCCTCCTCGTGGCCAACCTGAGCGTTTAGATCTCATATGACGCTGTGGTCTTCGCCGATTGTCCGGTTCGTATTCTCTCGTTGATTATTCATTTCCTTGATGGTTGGCTTGCAGGGTTGGCGCCATATCCAGCCATTTACCAACCTTGCCAATGATTATAAACATTCAAAAATCATGCGTTTCAAAATCAAAAAGAATCAATCAATTTAAGATCGCTTTCAGATTAGATAGAAAATCAGAAAAGATATAAAGAGATCAAACAAGAAACAAATAATATGAGTGTTCCTCAAATCATCAAACCAACATTTCTCTGAAAGTAATTCAAACAATTTCTCTGTGGATTCATCGTGATATTATGGTAGGTATTAATTAGCCTTAAATATTTTTTCATGATTTTCCAATCCATGAAATTCAATTCAAAATTTATCGATTCTTCAATGCTACACATTCATTTTAATGCGGTAAAACACGTTGGAATCATCTAAAACTAACGTCAAGCATGTTTCACTTATAATTGACATTGATTTTGAACCACGCCAATGATCCATGAAATGATTAATTCCGGCAGCGCGAGAATAATAATTTCGTTATCACTTAGCAATTAGTGGTTGAAGTCAATCGTAGATTTAGAAGTTCAAATCGGTGCTATTCCTCATTACTTACATAATTGTTCCCGTTCGATTAGATAAACAAATGATCACAACAAACTAATAAGCAATGGAAATCCTTCAAGGGCTTTCGAACCAAGAGACAATCATCGTCATCAACGATTATTCCATAATTTTGTATTCATGCTGTTTGGTATTTGAACGATTACAGATTCGGTTTGCTCTTGCGGTCAAATTTGACCGGTTTAGGATGATAAGTGATGAAGTCATCGCCATATATGTAGATTCGGACAGTCATTTCTATCATATTGTGCAGTTCAATAATTTCGAGTGCGATTACACCAAAAGCTAATCGAACGGAATAAATATTCATCCAGCACTTCTTTGAATATCGGTACCCTTTGCAGCTTATTGCAGTTTAGTCTTCTCGTATCATATGTTTATCGATTTGCAATATACCTATGTCGAAGGGGAAAAAAAGAATTCCATTCTAACAACAAGGCTTCATTCGGTGTTTTTGCACATTACGCTTTTTCTCCACTCTAAAATCGGATTCAAATAATGCGTTTTTATACTTAGTTCTTCGTTAGTGTATATTTCTGAGCTCATCGTTTATTGCTCAATCCTGTTTATGTTGCGTGTATAAAAAAGGAAAACATAAAACGTCGTTTGACCGAGGGTAACATTGAAGAAAATACTCCTAAACTTACTACACACTTTTGTTGAAGGTTTTTTTTTTCTTATGTGGATGTATGGTTTAGCTTGCATTTATTTAGGCGAGTTCCAATCTCTTCATTTCTTTGAACAACTCTTTGCCCATCTGGGCCGGGCTTCTGGTCACGATGACGCCGGCCTTTTCGAGCGCGTTGATCTTATCCTGGGCGCCTCCCTTGCCTCCGGAGATGATGGCACCGGCGTGACCCATCCGACGGCCAGGCGGAGCAGACAGACCGGCAATGAAGGAGACCACTGGCTTGGCCTTAATGCCCTGTGGGATGAAAAAGAAATACGAAAATTCAGTACATTGGAAAATATGAGTAAAGTAATTTTTGTCGAAGAGATTTTGTTACTGAACGTCTTCAATTCACATATAGGGTAAAAGCATCGGTTTTGGCCAGCCTAAGAGAAAATGTCTAGAGAAATCAAATGGGAAGCTGTATGTATACTACAAATATGTCAAATGCAAGCTTTCAATCCATATTATGTGTGTAATACAGTGTCTGCATATTTCAATATACAGTCAACAACGCCGATCCTCAGTAGGCTCCGTCATCTTTGAATTCTTCTTTGTGTGAATGTTTGTTTGACAATACATGCACGAATCTGATAGAACGTGCATTCAGTTTTTCAATTACTTTTGCTACACTAATTCTCATCCACTACTGACATTCAAATTCAATTTCACTAGTGAAAAAAATCATTTCCGTCAGAATACCCCACAAAACATCCGCAAATTGCAAAAGTTGTATTTTTTTATTAAAAGACAATCATGATTCATCAACTGGAGGCATCACATGGCCGTTTTCTTAGACCAGTAATATAAAATTCATTTGTAATTTTTTATATTCAATTTTCAATTTCAGTGCCTCTAGGCGAAACTGAATTTTGAAATGACACCAACAGTGGGTGAAACTGAATGTGTGCGTGTGTTGCACCCACTCTCTTTCTCGTCGCATTCGCACTCGAAGTCAGATTGGCTTCTTGCTAGCGGAGTTTGTTTTTGTTCGTTTTCGCACTGATCGGGTATCAATCGGCTGAATTTTTACGACACTGGTGTAATATATTAAAACTGAGGTATAACTATGTTTTCGGTTCGAAAATCCCGTTGGTCAATATAGGCCAACAGAACCGGTTTCGGCCAGAAAATTAACTTCGGTTCCTAAATTGACAAATCGCATTGATTTTTCATAAGAGTGGCCAAATTAGGAGTGCACTGGTCAAATTAGGTGTATGGGAGTTAAAATTATAAGGAAAATGAATTGTTTTTCTTATGTTTTGAACAAATTTGAACGAGTAAATGAATGTAGCTCTATCATGTGAATGTAATCTACTGAGCACAAAAGGTTTCATGCTGATTGGCTATGTAAAACGGTTTATAATCCCCTATGGTTACAACTGGCGTATGACCAAAACCGGTGCTTCAACCCTATTCTCAGAATACAAAAACTGTTTGTTTGGAAAAATATCGAAAAAAGTAAAATTCGAATTGTGCCTTTGGGCAAAATGGACGCTGAAGAGTCCCACTGCGGCAATGTTAATGTGTATCTCACATACTTTTCACAACCCTTTAAGAAGCATTATTGAACCATATACAAATTACCTATATGGTGCTATTTGGGAGCAAGTTGCCGTAGTAACACAATAATTTTAATTTCATCCATTTGTTTAGTTAACATCTAAACAGATAACATTGAGTCAACAATTTCACGCCATAAAACTCGGTTCTCTCCATCTTCGGTTCTATCCCACGCTCGCCAAATCCACTTGATCCGCTCACCTAGCTCACTGCGCTTCACGCCTTTTTGTACCAACCGGATCTGAAGCGAACACCATCTTTACTGTCCAACATTCTTGCAACATGCCCTACCCATCGTATTTTTCCAGCTTTGGCCACCTTCTGGAGATACTGGGTTCACCGTAGAGTTGGGCGAGCTCGTGGTTCATCCTTCGTCGCCACACACCGTTTTTCTGCACACCGCCAAAGATCGTCCAAAGCACCCGACGTTCGAAGACTCCACCTCGAACGTGTCCTCGTCTATCGTAACACTGCTACCTAGGCGAGCCCTGTCACGCTCGGCCCCACCAGCTAGCATATACTTTGTCTTGGTAGCATTCATCACCAGTCCAACTTTCGCTGCCTCGCGATTCAAGCGGGTGTACAGGTCTGCCACTTTTTCAAACTTTCGGCCAACGATGTCCATATCATCCGCGAAGCAAACAAATTGACTGGATCTCGTAAAAATCGTACCCCGGCTGTTAAGACCGGCTCTCCGCATAACACTTTCTAGCGCAATATTGAACAACAGGCACGAAAGTCCATCACCTTGTCCACCACCCCGGCGGGATCCAAACGAACTGGAGTGTTCGCTTGAAACCTTCACAAAATTTTGCACACCTTCCATCGTTGCTCTTATCAGTCTCGTGAGCATCCCGGGAAAGCTGTTCTCATCCATGATTTTCCATAGCTCTACGCGGTCGATACTATCGTATGCCACCTTGAAATCGATGAAAAGGTGATGCGTTGGGACCTGCTATTCACGACAGTAAAGATCTGGTCCGTTGTTGATCGGACGTCAACGAATCCGGCTTAATAACTTCCCACGAACTCGTTTACTACAGGTAACAGACGACGGAAGATAATCTGGAATAACACTTTGTATGCCGCATTTAGAATATTGATCAATCACTCGAATGTTCTCACAATCTAACTTGTCGCCTTTCTTCAAGATGGGGCATATTCCCCCTTCCTTCCACTACTCCGGTAGTTATTCTGGATCCAGGCTGATAGACAGCCTATGCAGACAAATGGCCAGCCTTTCCGGGCCCATTTTTATGAGTTCAGCTCCGATACCATCCTTATCAGCAGCTCTATTGTTCTTGAGCTGGTGAATGGCATCCTTAACCTCCCTCAAAGTGGGGGCTGGTTGATTTCCACCGTTGTCTTGACCTCAGTTGCCTGTGCTACTCTCAGCACCATTCAGGTGTTCGCCGAAGTGCTGCTTCCAACTTTCTTTCACCTCACGTTCTTCCGTCAAGAGGCTCCTATCCATCTCCTCGCACTCCATCTTCTTCAGGCGGCGTTTTTTTTTTCTTTAGCCCGAAAAAGCAGACCCGCCTCTTGCCGTTTCCGTCTATAACGTTCCACGTTCTGCCGGGTCCCTTGCTGCAGCATGACCCACGCTATGTCTAAACCAGACGATTATAAAAATCGAATGTACATCGGATTTTTTCTCGCTAGTGTTGTAGTATTGGATAGCCCCTCGCATTCCACTCATAAGTGCACACTCACACACTCTTGTTCATGTCGTTCCACTGTGTTGGTAGTTTTTCCTTTCTTCATTCGTGTGCTAACAGTCAGAGTAGCAAGTCAAGTGACTGTAATTGAGTCCGTAATAAATTTGAATTACTAAGTTAAATACGCGTTTTATTACACCAAAACATGGTGTCAGGAGCTATCGTGAGCTTCAGATCGGTTTTACGGCAAACGTAGTGAAAATCGTGAGAAAATCGTACGAAAACAACTGCTCGGAAAGTCGCGTCGGATCGGCGGCCATTTTGTGTCGATTGGTGAAAAAGCGTGGTGATCCTCGTCAAAATGGATGCCAACCAATTCAAGATGTTCATGGAACATCAAACTAACATTATTCGTCAAATGTTACAAGGAATACAGAGTTCCGTATCAGGAGCTGTGCAGCAGCAGCAAATACAGCAACCGAGTGCCTCTGCCGTACAGGTGCCGCAGCCGTCGCCATTGTCTCTGGATGGCGATATGGAGGAAAATTTCGAATTTTTCGAGAAGAGCTGGAATGACTACTGCAGAGCTATCGGAATGGATCGATGGCCCCAGGCGGAAAACCCACAGAAAGTCAGCTTCTTACTGACTTTGATAGGAGAAGCAGCGAGAAAAAAATATTTCAATTTCGAGCTCACCGAAGCGGAGAAGGCAAATCCGCAAGCAGCTCTTGCTGCCATCAAATCCAAAGTAGTGACCACGCGAAACGTGATAGTGGATCGTTTGGACTTCTTTTCGGCAATCCAAACGTCTCGTGAGCCAATCGATGATTTTGTTACGCGTCTCAAGGTCATGCAAAACCTGCGAAACTAGAAAATCTGGAAACCGAGCTGATTGCGTACAAGGTGGTTACCGCAAACAAGTGGCAGCATTTGCGAACCAGGATGTTAACAATGACCGACATCACGTTGTCAAAGGCTGTGGATCTGTGCCGTGCCGAGGAGATAACAGCCAGACGGTCACAGGAACTTGGTACATCAGCATCTGGATCGGAAGTGAATAAAGTGAGTAAGAAGAAAAGAAGTGTTAAATCCCAGCGGTGCAAATATTGTGGTGATTACCATGAGTTTGTTAAAGGAGAGTGTCCTGCCTTTGGCAAGAAGTGTCATCGTTGCAAAGGCAAGAATCATTTTGAAAAAGTTTGCCGAGCTGGTGGGAAATCGAAGGGCCGCAAATCTGGCCGGCGAATCAAGGAAGTGAAAGAAGAAAGTTCTACGGAAGAAGAATCGTCTGATACCGAATCGTCATCAAGTGAAAGTGAAGAACATGAAATCGGTAAAATTTATGACTATTCGAGTCACGGTGGAAACGTTATGGCCGAAGTGGACCTAAAATTTTCTAACAAGTGGAAGCCTGTTCTATGCGATGTTGACACTGGCGCGAATACAAGTTTGATCGGGTACAATAGTCTGATTGAGCTCAGTGGCGATGGTGACCCATCTCTGCTTTCATCGTCTTTCCGGTTGCAAAGCTTCGGAAGGAATCCAATAAAAGTGTTGGGTCAAGTAAAAGTGCCATGCCGACGATTGGGGAAAAACTTCCGCCTAGTGTTGCAGGTGGTTGACGTTGATCATCGTCCATTGTTATCCGCCAGAGCGTCTCGTGAACTGGGTTTAGTGAAGTTTTGTGAAGCTGTGAGTTTCACCGATGCGAATGAACCACCGTCCACGTCGTTGTCGACAGAAGAGCTATTGAACATCTATCGAGTTGAAGCCCAGAAGAGCATCGAAGAACATCCGAATCTGTTCACGGGTTATGGCAAATTTCCGGGCACAGTAACACTGGAAATCGACAGCAGTATACCACCATGTATCCAACCACCGAGAAGAGTACCCATAGCCATGCGAGGTAAGCTAAAACAAGAATTGGAAGCACTGGAAAGGGACGGAATCATTGTTAAAGAACCCAATAACACCGATTGGGTAAGTAATTTGGTCATCGTACAGCGTTCTGGTGCTGGGTCTGGTATCCGCATTTGTATAGATCCAGTACATCTCAATAAAGCATTGAAACGACCGCATCTCCAATTCACGACTCTAGACGAGATACTTCCGGAGTTGGGCAAGGCCAAAGTTTTTTCGACAGTGGATACCAAAAAAGGATTCTGGCACGTCGTCCTGGACAAACCAAGCAGTAAATTGACCACTTTCTGGACGCCATTTGGGAGATACCGATGGACGCCTCTGCCGTTTGGTATCGCTTCAGCTCCCGAAATCTTCCAGTTGAAGTTACAACAGCTGATCCAAGGTTTGGAAGGCGTGGAGTGTTTGGCCGACGATTTGCTCATTTACGGTGTGGGAGACACTCTTGAAGAGGCTCTAATCAATCACAACGCTTGTCTTCGGGAACTCCTTCAACGTTTGGATAAACACAATGTCAAGTTAAATCACTCCAAGTTGAAACTTTGTCAAACTTCCGTTAAATTTTATGGTCACGTGTTGACTGATCATGGCCTGCAACCAGATGAGGAAAAGATTTCTGCCATCAGGAATTTCGCTACTCCGTGCAACAGAAAGGAGGTTCATCGTTTTGTAGGGATGGTCAATTACCTGAGCCGCTACATTCCCAACCTGAGTGCCAATATGAGCAATCTACGTAAGCTCATTTCTGAAACAGTTGCATGGCGATGGACGGTCTCCGAAGAGAAAGAGTTTCAAACCGTGAAATCGTTAGTGTCCGACATCAGCACGTTGAAGTATTATGATGTGTCTAAGCCGTTGGTGATGGAATGCGATGCAAGTTGTTCCGGCTTGGGCGTTGCAATTTTTCAAGAAGATGGTGTGGTCGGATACGCGTCACGAACATTGACGGCCACCGAAAAAAACTATGCCCAAATAGAGAAGGAGCTCCTCGCAATTGTATTTGGCTGTATCCGATTCGACCAGTTGATTGTTGGAAATCCGAAAGTCACAGTAAGGACGGATCACAAACCGTTGATCACCATTTTCAACAAGCCACTGCTGTCGGCTCCACGGCGCCTTCAGCATATGCTCCTAAGTTTGCAGCGCTACAATTTGTCCATTGAGTTCGTTACCGGTAAGGATAACGTGGTCGCGGATGCACTGTCGCGTGCTCCGATGAGAAGCAGTGACCCTATGGAAAAGTTCGAAAAATTGAATGTTTATCGAGTATTCGAAGAAGTATCAGAAATGAAACTCACCAATTTTCTGAGTATTGCTGATGCTAGGCTTACAGAGATCATGAACGAAACAGCGCAAGATCGAACAATGCAAACCATCATTGGTTATATTCAAGAGGGCTGGCCCAAAACAGTCGATCGGGTACCGGATAATGCGAAAATTTTCTTCAATTACCGAAATGAGCTCTCCACGCAAGAAGGACTGCTGTTTAGAAATGACCGTCTTGTGATTCCATACGTGTTACGAAGAAAGCTGATCGATTGTTGTCACATCAGTCATAATGGTGTAGAAGCAACACTGAAGCTGGCAAGAGCTAACTTATTCTGGCCGGGAATGAGTGCACAAATCAAGGACGTCGTCAAGGAGTGTAAAATTTGCGCCAAATTCTCTGCATCAAAACCAAATCCTCCCATGCAGAGTCATAAGATTCCAGTGTAACCTTTCCAGATGATGTATTTTTTGCCGATTATCAAGGATCAAAGAGAAAATTCCTTATTACAGTTGATCATTACTCGGACTTCTTCGAAGTCAACATACTGAAGGATCTGACGCCGGAGTCTGTGATTGCTGCTTGTAAAATTAATTTCGCTCGCCATGGAATTCCACAACTTCTGCTGACGGATAACGGTACTAATTTCGTGAACCAAAAGATGTCTAAGTTTGCCGGCGAATGGAACTTTGAGCAGATTACGTCGTCACCATATCACCAACAGGCTAACGGGAAGTCGGAAGCGGCGGTGAAGATCGCCAAAAGACTGATGAAGAAGGCTGAGGAGAGCGGTTCCGATTTTTGGTATGCTCTATTGCACTGGCGCAATATACCAAACAAAATTGGATCAAGTCCAGCCGCTCGCTTGTTCTCAAGATCAACCCGTTGTGGTGTGCCCACCAGCGCTGTAAATCTGCAACCCAGAATAGTTGAGAACGTCCCATCTGCAATCGAAGATAACCGTAAGAAAATTAAGTTTCACTACGACAGGAAAACTAGATCACTACCTGAACTAGAAACCGGATCGCCTGTGTACGTTCAAATTCATCCGGAAACAACGAAGCTTTGGACACCCGGAATCGTTTCCAATAGGCTGAACGAAAGGTCATATCTGGTCAACGTTGATGGAACCGAGTACCGTCACTTGAAGCCACGTAAGGAACCCGAATCAGAGGATTTTCCGCCCTCGACGATAGCAAGCGAAAATCAACCGCAACAAACAACAACACGTCCAACGGAGGAAACCGAATGTCAAATCACACCCCACTGCGATGGAGCTGGAGGAGAAGCATCTTGCAAGACACCTACACGGAAAAACAAAACTACCGATTCAACATCGGTAAATAGTGAACCGGTTCTGTTTCACTTTCACACGAAAAGCAATCGTCCTAAACGAGAGCACAAACTACCCGACAAGCTGAAGGATTTTTATCTTAAGTGAGAACATTTTATTTTTTTAAAGTGAGGAGGATGTTGTAGTATTGGATAGCCCCTCGCATTCCACTCATAAGTGCACACTCTTGTTCATGTCGTTCCACTGTGTTGGTAGTTTTTCCTTTCTTCATTCGTGTGCTAACAGTCAGAGTAGCAAGTCAAGTGACTGTAATTAAGTCCGTAATAAATTTGAATTACTAAGTTAAATACGCGTTTTATTACACCAAAACAGCTAGAGTTTAGTATTTGGGTTATATTTTAATAATCGGAAAGTTTTAAAATATTCCATCGGTGAAATTTTGATTTTTTCCACTTTTTAGCCATTTTTCATACTAAATTCCATGAAAATCACGTTTTCGACGCATTTCAGCTCATACAAAATGTATGGAAAAAAATCACCGATAGAATATTTTAAAACCTTCCGATTATGAATATATAGACTAAATACTCTAGCGAGAAAAAATCCGATGTACATTCGATTTTTATAATCGTCTTGTGGGCTTCGTGGCCTTGCGGTTAGCGGCGTTAGTCGTCTAGGCGTATTGTGCCACGGGATGTGGGTTCGATTCCCGCTCCGGTCGGTGAAAACTTTTCGTCAAACGAAAAATTCATCGCTGGGCTACTGGGTGTTTCGTGTTGTCCATTGCCTAATGTTAGTGATCGTTCAGTCTGTGCAGCCTATGTGCTGAAGACGGTGTAAATTGTCTTGTCTTGTCTGGTTCAGACATAGCGTGTGACCGCCCGCGCTGCATTCTTCTCCTCAAGAATCTGCATACATTCCTTGTCGAACCAATCGTTCCTTCGACTCCGGCCCACGTACCCGACGTTGCTCTCAACTGCATCGTTGATGACTGCTTTCACTGTTCTCCAGCAGTCCCTCTTCCGGTAATGCAGCCTCGAGGTGCCGCGCGTACGCAGTTGCGACATCCGGCTGCTTAAGCCGCTCTAGGTCATACCGGGGCGGCCGTCGGTACCGTACGCTGTAAACGACGGAGAGTTTTGGGCGCAACCAATATAGCGCCTCGCACATGCTCCTTGGCTTTGCGGAAGATATAGACCTAATTGGAATCGATCGCAGGTCAGTGGAAGAGGCCTTCGTGTCTCTGAAGAGAGAGACAGCGAGGATAGGCCTGACCATTAACTCTATCAAAACTAAGTACATGGTTGCAGGTAGAGATAGAGTCAGGCATGGTGGTGTAGGTGCTGAGGTAATGTTTGATGGGGATGTGTTTGATGTTTTGAAGAATTTGTATACCTTGGTACACTTGTGACATGTGACAACGACGTTTCCCGCGAAGTAAAAAAACGTGTTGCGGCTACGAATAGGGCCTTTTACGGACTACGTAACCAGCTTAGGTCCCGCAGCTTCCAAACGGAAACAAAATTCACCCTGTATAAAACATTGATTCTTCCGGTGGCTCTCTACGGGCACGAAGCGTGGACGTTGAAAGAGTCAGACCGGAAAGCTCTCGGTGTTTTTGAGCGTGAAGTGCTGCGGACAATACTCGGTGGGAAACTCGAAAATGGTGTGTGGCGCAGACGCATGAATCACGAGTTGTAGATGCGAATATTATCAATCGTGTAAAATACGGCAGACTTCAGTGGGCTGGTAGCACTAAGTGAGTGCGAATGTCGGAAGAAAGAATTGCGAAAATAATATTCAGCAGGGAAACAGGTAGAGGTCGGCGACTTCGGGGAAGACCACGAATACGCTGGCTGTACGCAGTGGAAGAGGACCTGGCGACCCTAAACGTTCGGGCAACTGGAGAAGTTTCGCCCAAGACCGACGAAGATGGAGCTCTACAATACGCCGGCAATGGCGTGATGCTACGCTGTTAGCCATCAACGTATCAAAGTAGGTATTGTTGAATTACAAAAGATTTGGTCGGTAAAAACCCCCCATGACAAAGTGCACAAAATTTCCAAAAATACAAAAATTCTCCTAGCTTAGGCCATAAAATTTTGACTTTGACTTTACGTGTTCCTAATCCCCCCAACAATTTTAGGACTAGCTTTGCATTTTGAGGGCCCGAAAAACAATTATCAAAATTCGAAGGTTTTCAAAATATTCCTTAACAAATACGATAAGTTTTATTTGTATTTGTAAATTTTATTTATTTATCTTTATTACCAACCACCCCTTCGACTGCCGGAGCTCGCTGAAACAAACAATTATAATCCAAACAGGTTGAGCACAACTTCTGATCTAATGGGATCGTTCAAATATTACGTAACGCAACAGAGGGAGGGAGGGGGTCTTACATGGTGTTACGGTCCATACCAAAAATTTAAATTTTCCATACAAAAGCTGTTACGAGGGGGAGGGAGGGGGTCTAAAATTGTCATATTTTGCGTTACGTAATATTAGAATGAACCCTGATATAAATGCTATAAATGTATATCAAAAAAACCTTGATCTTATCAAGGATCTATTAAAATAAAATAATGATATCTTAAGAGCGATTTTGAGAGTAGTGAATATCTGATAAATATATAATCGAAATCTCGGGGCCTTCCTTAGCCGAGTGAATAGATTCCGCGGCTATAAAGCAAAGCCATGCAGAAGGTGTCTGGGTTCGATTCCCAGTCGGCTCAGGATCTTTTCGCAATGGAAATTTCGTTGACTTCTCTGGGCATAGAGTATCATCGTACCTGCCGGACGATATACGAATGCGTAAAATGGAAACTTTGACAAAGAAAGCTCTCAGTTAATAACTGTGGAAGTGCTCATAAGAACAGTAAGCTGAGAAGCAGGCTCTGTTCCAGTAAGGACGTAATGCCAAGAAGAAGAAGATAGTCGAAATATAATCCACGGATCGGAATTCCAGAATAGAAAATATAAAACTCACCTGGTTGTATTGCATCAGATAATCGGCAGCCTTTTCCTCAGCGACACCACCAATCTCACCGATCAGGATAATACCCTTGGTATCCGGATCCTTGAGGAAGACTTCCAGGCAATCGATGAAATCGGTTCCGTTGAAGGGATCGCCTCCAATGCCGACGCAAAGCGTTTGACCGAGACCCACTTCTGTCGTTTGATGCACGGCCTCGTAGGTCAGTGTTCCCGAACGGGACACGACACCGATCTTGCCACGCTTATGGATGTGTCCCGGCATGATACCGATCTTGCACTACGAGAGAATAAACAATTAGTATCAATTAGTTCAGAGTTTATCATGTGGTTTGCTGATATGCTAATTGAGTGGCATTCTTGATTCGCATGTTCGCGTTCTTGATTTTGAATTCTCGAAGAATAAATTAACAACGATATTCAACTAACTACACAAGGACAAGCAAGAATTGATCGATTTACATTCACAACAGTCATTATCTTTAAATATATTTGTGAAATGCATACGGAGCAGTAGCGTAGTTAGAGGGACGCGGTGGTGCTTTACGTATTTGAAAAAAAAAATCTGGAGAGATTTACTATTAGGGCTCAACTGACAAATCAATAACGATTGAAATTTGCCAGTACAATTATAAATCCCAATTGGAGAACATGTCATCAAACTTAAATGGTTTTAACTAAATTCACATTTCATAAACCTATTTCAGAAACTTCTAAGAATACTACACATATCTCCTTCAGTTTTCTTTGATATATCGTTCAAAAAAATGCTTACTAAGTTTCGCCTAAAACAGACTCGACAATCTGAGTATCGCCCAATATTGATGATAGGCTCATGATCGATATCATTTTCTATATCGCCTATTATTTTTGCGCCTTGTTTATATTTTGATTTCAGTTAAGCCCACCATATTGAATTTTTTTTGTACAATGTTGTTGTCAGGAAAGCATTAGTAGAGGAGTCTCTTAAAAAATTTCTGGAGAGATCTACTTTCCCAAAATCAGTTTTCCTGTTTTTCAAATTACGAATTATTCTTAAATACATGCATGAAGATATGTGAATCCAATACTGAACACATTTAGTGATACAGGTATGTTCCGTTTTTATCACGTTCCGATTTTGTCACACTCCGATTTCTTCAACAAATAATTCCGTTTTTATCAACACACAAAATTTGTTTTTTTTTTCAATTTCCAAAATGTTTAGAATATAATTTTAATACTTATGTTGAAGCAATTTAAATGCTTTTCAATAGCCTCAGAGTTGAATTTTCGTCTTTATGTTAATGTTGAGCACCTACGATACATGGTAGGTGTTAAGCCATATACGATTCAATAAGATTTGACTCCTTTGACACCAACCAATTGGAGATTACAAACTTAGCATGGTCTGTTGGACAAGATTGACCCATCCTTCAACAATCGAGAGTTGCTCTGGCCACGTCCTAGCAACAACTGGAACTTGTGATTAGTTGAATACGTAATTAAGATAGTTTCAGAGACTTCTCCTCTTTCTACATAACATGACATCAACAAATTTTCTATGTAAATTTGATAGACCATTATTTACGTAAGATAGTTTTGGCGCTTTTTCAGTTCTTTTATATTTGGGATGCATTTGCCAATGAACCCAAGAATATTTAGGCAATGGCAAGAGACATGATCGAGTTTAGTTTATTTTTGATAAGACTGTCGACCCCGTCATATTTTGGACATTATCCCTCAAACTCAAAAGAATTGCACACATAATAGCAAACAGTTATTGATTAGATCCTGTTCCAAGGGGTAGGGAAAGAGGTCCAGAAAAACTGAGCAATCTAAAGAAATTTTTGGAATCGCCATATACAGTCATCTCTCCCTTACTCGATATTGAAGGGACCATCGAGTTAGGGAGGTATCGAGTTACAGAACACAAAATCAATGCAATTGCGATCCATGGGACCATCGAGGTAGCCATGAAAACCAACTTTTTACTATGGTTCTCTAACTCGATATCGAGATATGAAATATCGAGTAAGGGAGAGATTACTGTAATAAGTTTGTTCGAGGAAGAGGATAAAAGGCTGAAATGGCTGACAATTTTAAAAACTATTGATACTGGACGTTCCCACATCACGCTCGTTGCTATCCTGGGATCTTAATCTTTGAGCAGACATGAACCCCTTCCCCATAAGGAGACTAAAAGTTCTCTGGAATAACTGGAAAAACAACTGAAAACTAATCTGTCATTTTGTATGATAGATTGAATTCCATTTTTCAGCAGCCTACCTGATGGTAAAACGATGATTGACGGGACCACTAGTATTTACATTATTTTTTTAACAGAAAATTAGAACTTTAAAGTTGTTTATTGCCAGTCTCAGGGCTGATAGCAAAAAGTATTGCCGAAAAAAGGTATTTTAGTGACCAGATTTGGGAAATAAGTGACTAAATAGTGACTTCCGATCATCGAAAAAGTGACTTGAAAATCAAAACGTAATCAGTTTTATTTCAGTTCTTTTACACTGTTTTACGATGAAAAAGAGAATATCCAACATGATCTACTGCAGGTAATAAGTCTAGTTGAGTACCAAATTTGGATTTTTTTTTTGTGTATTTTATATCACCAAATTTTAATAAGAATTTGACATATTTGAAAAGTTAACATTTTTGATTTCACTCAAAAAAAAAATACATCTTAAAAACCGTTAGAATTGCATTCATTTTAAACTGTGTAGATCCCAGATTTTTTTTTTTTTTTTTTTTTTTTTTTTTTTTTTTTTTTTTTTTTTTTTTTTTTTTATAAAAGTACGTTTATTGTCGATTTTGTTTTGATAAAAATTATACAGATAATAATTTATTAAACTCCGACTTGGAAAGCATAATTTAGTTCATCAGAATCTACCTGACCATTGCTATTATCAATGAAGGTGACGTAAACGACTAAGTGCTTCAAAATTAAAATTCTATTTCTCGTCGACAACCGCTCCAATGATGGTCGTATTAGTTCACCGCAGTCAAGAAAACGTCGATCTCCTGTTGTTACTGCCATCAGTTTTTGCCGCAACAGTCTGCTTGCGTCATGCACTCTAGCACAATCAAAAAATTTGTGCTGTAAAGTTTCAACCGCCGTACCACAGTGCAGACACTGATCCCCGTCCGATCGTCGCATTCTATGCAGAAGTCGCCGGTGTGTTACCTTCTGGTTTACCCACAAGTAAAGATTGCTCTTTTCAACAGATGAAAGGCCACGCATCGAAATGTTTTTCCAAACTCGAGTCCAGTTGCTGTTCGAATTCTCCAATTCCACTTTCGGCCTATCCGTTCTCTCGATGAGGAATTGGTTGATTAGATCGGCGGAGGGGTGTTGGCGGATTTGGAAGGGGAGAGTGGGATAACTGTTCAGGATAAGCTTAATGCAAGGAAGATCAGAAATGATATTTGCTTGGGGGGGATTTACTTGGTGAAGGAGGGAAGAAAAGTAGGAAAGGGATTCGATCTCATGTAAGTGACGGTTGATTAATAATGACTTACATTTGAATGTTGGTAGGTGTAATTTCAATCCTCCATCCTCTTTTTTTCGTGCCAACTGTTGCATGGGGACGTTTGCTGTCATTCCTCGAAAAAGATATCTCCGTATAGTTGCAGTAAGTTTAGCAAGATGTGCCGCCGTTGGCGCCAACTGGGCGCCAATATACCACATCTTCGACGACAGGAAGGTGTTCAGCAATGTCACTTTCTGTTGCAGTGTTAAGCTTCGCATTGAGTGAAGCCAAATTTGTCGGGTAAAGTTAGCTACCAGAGTGTCCCAGTTCAGCGAAACCATTTCCCGCACCGAGTTGGAAAAAACTACACCGAGTATTTTCATAGTATTATCAGTGCGAAGCCACGGTACATTCAGCAGGTTGTTTAGTGCACCAACGTCAATCGCGATGGTTTTGGCTTCATTCATTCGTGCTCCAGATACTCGACCAAATCTCCTGAATAGATTCCTCATTTCATTGATCTGGTCTATACTGGTGACAATGGCACTGATATCATCAGCGTACGCAACAACTAGATCTCCTCCACACACTTGTTCCAATCTTCGTAGAAGAGGGTGAAGGTAGAGAACGAATAAGTGCATGGATAGAGGATCCCCTTGCCGAACCGATCGTTGTATCGGAAATGATTCAGAAAGATGCCCGTTGATTAACATTCGAGAGGAGGATGCTGCTGCAATGTTTGATAGGAGATCAACCAATGCTGTGTTGATGCCTATATTACGCATCGTTCTGAACAGAAACGTGTGGTCCACCCGATCAAACGCATGATCTAAATCGAAGCCGATCAGTTTAGCAGTACGTCGGTTTGCCTTCAGCTGCGCTATTTTATCCTTTATGGCGAGTGTAGCTTGAAAGATATTTTTCCCATCGTTTGAGCATTTTTGCGAATCGGTTAACACGTTGTGTGTCCGAAGCACATTTTCGAGCCGATGTTTCAGGATACGTGACAGGATTTTATAATCAAAATTGATTAAACTGATTGGTCGGTAAGAACGAGCGGTGTCTCCCGCCCCTCGTTTCTTTACCAACACAATCACCCCATCCATAAACTGTGCGGGGAAGTTTGATCTAAGGGCTTCGTTCATGATTAGATTCAGCTCACGATGAATCACATCAAACGCCCGTAGGTAGAACTCTTTGGGCAGGCCGTCGGGGCCAGGAGATTTTCTAGATGCGCTTGTTCGGATTGCTGTTAGAATATCGCATGTTGTGATGTCATCCATGCAGGCTGTGTTTGTGTTGTCTTGCTCAGGGATGATTCGCTCGCAGACAAACGTACCTCCTGCCTGCTCCTCTTCCACCGGTTCGCGTGCATACAAATCGGTGAAATATCGTACCATTTGGTCCCGAATCTCATCGGGATCGTCGATCACTTCGTCTCTTTCGTTGCGCAGCTGCTCGATAGTTGTTTTGCGCCTCGCTCTTTCTCCGAGTTGGAAAGTGGATATTGGTTCTCCGGCGACAAAAGTTTCATTTATTCGGTAGAACATTTCCGAAAACCGTCGCTGATGCGAAAGCATTTCGGCTTTCACTTGGTTGATCGTGGTGAGCATGGCGCGGTTGTTGTGGTAGCTATCATATGCTTGCCGTAGTCGCTCATATAGCCGCTGCTGTTCACGATGAAAGTCATCGAAAGCAAGTTTCGATTTCCATCGAAAAAAGGATTGGATTTTGGGTTTAGCACATGACAGCCACCATTCCATCCACGATGCATAATTACGACGCTGGCGAGTCCAATACTGCCATCGTGTTTGCAGCTCGCTAATGTTTTCTGTTGTGAGGACATGTGGGCGGAGGGACCAGTAACCTCTGCCAGGTATTCTGTCAGGAAGAGGAAGCAGCATTCTCACTGTAACTGCTTTGTGATCCGAGAAGCAACATACATGTACACATGTTGTTCTCAGATGTTCTCGCAAGCTGTCGCTGACATAGATTCGGTCGAGCCTGGACGACGAATTGTGTGAAATGTATGTGTGGCCCGACTCGCGTGATCGAAGCCGTTGCCAGACGTCATGCAGCCGAAGTTGCTGTATGGTATTTTGAAGTGCGGGGCTTGAGTTTGACCCTGTCGCGTCGGATTGCCGAATCACGCAGTTAAAATCTCCACCGAATACGATATGATCGGTGCGGTGGCGGAGATAGTATGCGACAGTGTTGGTAAAAAAACGTTCGCGTTCGGCACGAAGAGCCGAGCCTGACGGAGCATACACGTTACAGAAAGTAGTGTTATGGACACGTAGAGCAAGCAGACGTCCATCCAGGCTCTTCTCGATGTGCGAGAATTTAATGTGCTCTTTTAGAGCGATTGCTGTTCCTCTCTTTGCTTGATCCACGTTACAAACTACATTGTACCCAGGCAGATTGAGTTGTTCGTTCTCCACTTCTTGCAGGAAAACAATATCGAGTTCGACAGAGCGGATGAACGTGCGGAGTGCGTTTATTTTTGTTGGATTGGTGATCGTGTTTATATTAATTGTACCGATATTCACACTGGTGTACTCCATTATTGACGAATATCGTCCCCGGAGGCTCGGTCATGTTCGTGGGTGCTTTCGTTGTTGGATCGCAGCTTCTTTCCTGGTGGTGATGATCGTCTCGTTCGTAGTCGTCGGTTGCTGCTGGATTGATACGATGCTTGCGAGCTATCCGTTTCGTTGCCATCAGCTCTTCGCAATGTAGTGAAGCTGCCAATCGGGGTTGGTGTCGGTGGGATTTGGATAAAGGGATGTACTCCGGCAGGTTTGGCTGCGGGAGGAGCCATGTCATTCGTTTGCTGTATGTTTGATGGAGATCGAGTCTTGTTCATAGGTGTTGGTTGAATTGGATTGCTCGGTTGTGGTTTTGGTTGGAGGTTGTTCGGCTTTGCCGGTTTTCTGAGCACTTGCTGCTTCGCAACGTTGGCATACGACTGGTCTGCTGATAGCTTTTGTACCAACAGTTTTTTGTTTTGTACACACGGAATACCGACATGTACAAACTCTAGGCAGTGCAAGCATGTCTGCCGCTGCCCCCTGTAACCTACCGTCGTGTCTTCTCCACGAATTGTCACGAGGGAGGGAATGTTTCTCTTCACCACCATTCGAGCGATACGCACACCAGTTTTAACGCCGCCGAAAACGGAGCGTTCGTCCCACAGGAGATCGCGGACGTTAAGCACATCGCCGTATTCGGCGAGAAACTCGGCGATTTGGTCGTTGGATATGTCGTTGGAGAGGTCGAACAGACGCACTTCCACTGCCCCGTCCTCCATCATGATCCGCAGTTTGTAACTCTTCCCGTCAAACACGAACTCGTGCTTGTTGTCGTGCTGTTGGACGATCGTCTCAGCAAGCTCTAGGCTGTTGACTAAAATCACTAAGGTGAGCAAATACCTTTAAACTCTAATATGTGTTGCTTATCTTGACAGATAGGCCTATTTCGTCTGCGACTTACAGACTTCTTCAGTGTCGAGCACTAGATGTTCCTTTTTTTTTTCAAATGACATGGAATAACTTAGGCGTTGGATATATTTTTGTAAAAAATGCGCCATAATATCCCGGACATAATGACCCCGGAAGTAATGTATGGTGCAATTCCAAAAGAGCTTCATTAAATATATTGGTTTCCTTGAAAAAATGATGATTAGAAGTATGTTCTATCACTTACTGACAACGGAATGTACGATCGTGAGCAGTTTATACACACCCCTTTGCTTAATGGAAGGAATTTGATCAAACTCAATGTTTTTCACAATTATGCCAAACGGCTATTATGCCAAATGGCGATTATACCAAACAGCTATTATGCCGAACGACTGTATGCCAAACGGCATTATGCCATACGGAATTATGCCAAACGGGGTAGACCCTCTAATGTATTCTGGACTTTACCTGATTTATGCCTCATATACCAATTTAAAGGTTTTAGATGGATTTTACTTTAATTGTAGATATTTTTTATCACATTACCACTTTTTATGAATGCCAATTTTAAACACTGTTATTGCATTTTATGTTTGTTCTTGACATGTACATCCTCTTGCGTTTGTAGGTTTCACAGATGTTTTGTTGCTACAGTTTACATTTTTGATGTTTATTTTTGAAGTCAATTTGTAATTATTATGAAAATGGTCATAAAATTGGGGCTTTTCTTAGTTGGGTGGTTAGAGTCCGCGGCTACAAAGCAAAGCCATGCTGAAGCTGTCTGGGTTCGATTCCCGTTCTGCCCAGGATCTTTTCGTAATGGAAATTTGCCTGGTCATACAGTATCATCGTACCTGCCACACGATATACGAATGCAAAAATGGCAACTTTGTCAAAGAAAGCTCTCAGTTAATAACTGTGGAAGTGTTCATAAGGCAGGCTCTCTCTCAGTGAGAACGTTAATGTCAAGAAGAAGAAGAAGAATAAGAAGAAGAAGTGTCTCAATAATGCAATACATGATTTTCCGTACATATTTTCCTCACTATCTCATAGAAAATCAACATAGAAAGACTAGCCTGTCCAAATCACCTATATGTATGTTGTTTTGATTTTAGGAGCCTCCATAATACTCCGCATCCAGACTCGTAAAACCCTAGCTACGCCACTGAAACGGAGCGCCGTTTATCAAAATCAAAACAATACACGTCACATCGAACAAGAATGATGTTTGAACCCGCAGTGACTTTTGCCCACATTTGATAAGAGAAGAGAGCACGGGAAGGAAAGGAATCGCATATGAAACAATAACTACTCACTTGTTCGGGAGCAATGATTCCTGGGCAGTTGGGGCCAACCAGACGGGATTTGTCTTGAGCGAGCAGGGCGTGCTTTACTTTGACCATGTCGTGCTGCGGGACTCCCTCGGTAATGCACACCACCAGCGGGATCTCCGCTTCGATGGCCTCCATAATGGCATTGGCTGCCCCCGGGGGAGGAACGTAGATTACGGTGGCATCCGCACCGGTGGCCGCCTTCGCTTCCTTCACCGAATTGAACACCGGAAGGTTCAGATGTTGGCGACCGCCCTTTCCGGGGGAAACTCCTCCGACCAGCTTCGTTCCGTACTCGAGGGCCTGCTGGGAGTGGAAGGTGCCCTGCTTTCCCGTGAATCCCTGGCAGATGACCTTCGAGTTCGAGTTGAGCTTCAGATTCTTCCGAGTGCTTTCATAACTCGCAAAACGAACGCTGGTTGTGAAACCATCTGAAAAGGAATGACAAAAAGAAACAATGTATGAATCACCATTAGCGAAAGATAGATCCTTGCATCGAGATTAGATGGCAACTAATCCCCATGTAGAAAGGTGGACAAATGCCTCTTCTCTAAGTCCAATGTTTTGTTTGGTTTGTGTCACGCAAAGCCAACGGTGGAAATAACAGATGTTTTAACTGATTAAGCCTAATTTTAGAAGTCAGATTACATAATTTGCTCGCATATGTCGGCAAATCGAATGGCAAAACCGAGAAATGGAGGAATGCTGCGACTTACCTTTGACACGGGAAAACAGTCGAGCGCTCGCGGCCATGGCAGATTACGTACTCGCTAACTGGAAACGGGCTAAACTCTGGCAGAAACAGGCTAATGTACGCTGCCGTCGATACTACCTACTGAAATTATACGAATATTGAAATTTTATTGAATTTTTTAGGCAAAAACTCTACCGCACCTTCTCTTGTTCTTCGAAGAAGTGAAGACAGACGTCTCTCATTTGAACTGTCAAAGGACTAAGGCACGTTGAATCGAACGTACCAAATAATAAGTATTTACACACGTTTTCAGCGTACCAAAATCGTACTCCGGTATGAACGAACAACTGCAAAATAATTCTATTTAGATAAAGCCAAAACTTGAAGTTTCATATTGTGCATCCGAGTAATCGCTGCAACGTCGCTCAACTGTCGCGTCGCTGGACTGTTGAGCGCTTTGCAGTTTAGTGCTCCAGCTACGCATTGAAATAGCCTGTTTCGCTCGAGCACTAACATGAAAAGGTCGCCAGCGACCAGCGACGTTTTGGTCGCGCGAAGTTATAAAAAATGCTTTTTAAAATATAACATCAATATCGAACTGATTTTCAAGATGAAAAAGGTAGGGTCAATGTACCAATAGCCGCATAGCTAAGAACAAATATTCGTATAAAATCGAAAAATAAAGCCTGCGGAATTATTTTTACATCATCTGAAAGCTTTTTATCTTGGCTTTGTGGAAAAATTATGACACATACGAAAACTCATGTTTTTGTATTTATTATCGCTTGTGCCACTATAGGAACACATGTGCCTATAGTAGCACTATTCCTAATTTCTGTTCCTATAGTAGCACTAGTCTCACGGAATAGGCAAAGCACAAATCAAAACCGTATTTTTACAAAACTTTTATATTTTTTCTTTGAAGTGTGGATCAAAAGCGTTCGATTGATGTAAAAAAGTTCCTAATTTATCAACTATTTTGTTTAATAGCAAAATAGTTTCTCTTAGTAGTGCTACTATAGGAACAATAGGTTAACTATAGGTGCAAGGGAGCTAAAATTTTAAGCAAAACTATTTATTTCGATCATTTTTTGAACAAAATCGAGCTGTGTGTCAATGGTACTTAGATAAACAGCTACTGATCTTCATGTCAAAAATTATTTTGCTACGATTACCAGCGAAACGGCCGTAAAAAGCCACTAGTGCGACTATAGGGGACCGTCCACTAAGGGAACACCGACCCTATGTATTCAATGATTATAATTGTTGCCTTATCAATAATTTCATTTCCCATTCTTTGAGTAGAAACCTTTTGGGATGCAGTAGCAACAATGATATTCTTAAGGTTGCATACCTGAAGGCGAAGTTGATTCTCATCAATAGCGTTGGGCGATTAAAATCGATTTTATTGACCAGGGTGGCCGCCGGTTGGAAGAATGAGAAAAGATGGCAGAATTGCAGTGACCGGATAATATCGTTTGGAACAAAATTTCAAAGCATAAAACTTATGAAGATTAATTTATTGTTGAGAATCATTGAAAGTTTTTTGTTTCTTTCTGCGACTGTATGAATCGTAATAAATGTTAATGATTACATCTGTGATTTCACGATTCTATTCTATAACATTCCCCAGAATGCGCCATACCCCAGAGAGATATGTATATCCAAGATTACAAAATTTATTATTGAATGGTACTAAATATTGATATCCGGCCTGATAGAGTGCCGGAATTATCTGAGCTAAAATTAAAACATACCATAATAACGAAAAGTTTTAAAAGGGATCTTATGACGTCAAAAAAAAAAGTTTGAATTATGTTTTAAGCATAAAATAGTGAATGGTTCCATTACTCGATATTGAAATCAAAATTATTTTTTTGCATGGTTAGGGAGCATTCAAAAATTACGTCCATCGTTCAGGGGAGGAGGAGTATACGAAAATGTGACAATGCATTCATTAGGTACTGTAAAATCGCGACAGAGGATTGAGGGTACGGAGTGTAGAAATCCTTAAAATATGATGGACGTCATTTTTTAATCTTCCCTTACTATGATGGTCCCCTCAAACAATTTTGTAAAGCATTTCTATTCCATATCTCGATGGTGTCGACAAGTCGATGGTTCCCTTCAATATCGACATCTGGAGGGTTGATTGTATGTTGAAAATAAAGTTTTATACCTGCACTGAGGCAAAAAAAACTTAATAATTTCTTAAGGAATAATTATGATCTGGCGCCACAACGATTATTGTTGAAATTCTTAAGTTTTACTTATGATTTTCGTGAAGAATTTCTGAACAAGCTCGGGAATAAGTGGACTGTAAACGAGAAAATTTTCTTCCAAACGACCGTGAAGAAAACGCGTCTGGTCTTGTGAACGATACAAAATAATTCTGGCTTTATTTCCTGTTGTATTACAAAGGGTGTGTTAGTGTGGTACTAGATTTTTCTCCAGGGTTGTCAGCAAAGTTTCAATTTTAATTGATAGCAAGGCAAGGTGTGTCGCTACAATAAACATCCTGCCGGCCGTTGAAATTGCAGAATTTCAAAACTACTCGGCTGAACGGTCGCGCTCATTGTCCAGGGGCAGTAGGCAAATCTTCTTAACGGCCCTTTTCGTAGTTCCGTCCTTTGTACGTAAAGTAACCACGCGAGTGTGGCCGTCGCTGCCTTGATGTAGTTCCACGATTCGAGCCAACTGCCAGTGAAGTGGTGGGCTATTCTCGTCGACGATGAGAACTAAGGCGCCCACTTGGAACTTGGTCACCTTGAAATCTCTCTGTAGCTTCTGTAACTCGTGCAAGTAATCATGCGTCCAAGCCTTCCAAAACCGTTGCTTCAAGTCCTGGACCAGTTGCCACGTCGATAATCTTCCTTGAGAGATATGCTGGTACGATGGCTCCAGGATTGCTTGAAATTCCCGTCCGATCAGGAAGTGAGCGGGTGTAATTGCACTGACATCATTCGGGTCATCTGAAAGTTGTGTCAAAGGCCTCGAGTTCAATATAGCCTCGATTTGCACTAACACTGTCGAAAATTGTTCGAACGATAGCTTGTGTTCCGCCATAATCATCTTTAGGTGTGATTTCACCGACTTAACGCCGGCTTCCCATATTCCGCCAAAGTGCGGACTACGTGGTGGTATGAAAGACCAGTCGATGGCTCGTTGGGTGCAGAACTCGTTCAGCTTCAGCTGGTGTTGTTCTTCTCGGAATAGTGTAGCTAGATGCTCCATTTCGTTGTTTGCGCCTTCAAAATTTGTCGCGTTATCCGAATACAACTTCAAGACGACTCCACAAAGCGTTGAAGTGCGCCCATGAACCCCTCGGTTGTCAAGTCGGAGACGGCCTCTAAATGTAGTGCCCGGGTGGCCATACATACAAAGACACATACATAGCCTTTCAACGTTGGTGCATTCTTCATTTTCGCATTTGGTCGTATTTTGAAAGGACCGGCAAAATCGAGTCCCGTATTAGCAAATACAGGTGACGGTTGAACACGATAGTCCGGTAAGTTTCCCATCAGTTGAGTGGCTCTCGTTGGCTTCATTCGGAAACAAGGAATGCACTGATGAACTAATTTACGAATAGTGCTCCTCGCGTCTAATGGCCAATACCTTTGTCGAACAATGCCGAGGAGGCTGCGCTGTCCGATATGCATGTTCGAACGATGCAGGTACCGTATCAATGCAACCGTCACAGGATGCTTCTTAGGAAGCAAGGCTGGATGCTTCTGATGATATGGAAGCGTCGAGTTTTTCAATCTTCCACCTACACGGAGAATCCCATCCGCCTCGTCGACGAAAGGATTTAAGTTGCGAGTCGAAAAGTTGAACTCCTTACCGGCTTGTAACGCGCTGATTTCAAGTTTGAAGGATTCTTTTGTTGAATTATACATTTCATAATTTCAGAGAACATTTCTTAGAGTGCGCACAAAAAGCACGTGGCAATATTTACAAGAATTAAAGAGCTTAATGTCAGCATGGTAGCAGAATGGTCACACACACAGATGTAGTAATTGCGCGTGCACATTCGGTCATGTAGGCAAGTAGGGAAATGATGAGTAACTATCGCTAATGCAGAATGGCCGAGCAGAAGGTAGTTCGAGTGTAGTTTCGGCCAAGTTTAGATTTTCTCTTCGCTTGTATCATGCCAGCGTAAGGTAATAAACTGACTCATTAATTTTTTAATGAGAGTTTATTCTATTTGTGAAAGAACTCTCTCTTCTCTAAAAAGGTTCCTGGAACAAGTGTTTCCTGGTGGAGATTTCCACAATACTTGTTCCATTCATTTTCCGATTGACAGAGTAGGTCCACCTTGGGTTGCCTAGAAGGGCAGTTGGTAAACCAGTACATCTGGTGGAGATTTCCACAGTATTGGTTTCCAATCAAATTGGTTGGACGGTCAGGCATCCACTGTACTTGAATCTCTCTTTTCAACAGGTTATGGGCCCAGGACACGTGAGCCTGGACATTTGCCCCGGCGGAGATTTCCGCGTGAATATTTTTGATTTTTTTTTTTGGGCGGAGATTTCTGTTGAAAGATTGTATTTGGTCGACTGAAGGAGTACGTGAGTATCACTCCAGGGAGTTTTGTATTTGGACGGAGATTTCCGTGAGTATTCATTTTTTTTTTGAAAGGTGTTTTGAAGAAGGTATTCTTAAATGGAAAATAGACTGCGAAGAGCTATTCTTCCGACTTTCAAAGGGGATGATAAGAGCTATCCGTTCTGGAAAAAGCGCATTGAAAATTATTTCAAACAAGATGACTTGTTTTATGTCTTTGAAAATACTCCACTTGAGGAGGATTATGCCATTCCAGACCCCAATTCACTGCCGGAAGAAGAACTGAATCGCAAGGCACAGTTGGCCAAAAGGCTGAAAGATGATGTACAAGTTGTAAATGACTTGATGCTGTGCCTGGATGATGAACCAATGGGGCATATTTTAGACTGTGAATATGCCAAAGAAATTATTGATAAACTTGATGATGTTTATTTGCCCAAAGGTGTAAATGCTATGCTTGGGTTGCGTTCTAAATTATTCCTTCTTAAGAATAGGAAGTTTAGGACACTCAAGGAATTATTTTCGACCCATGAAGACTTGATTCGTCAACTTAATGTAATGGGGGAACAAGTTTCGCACCAAGAGCAACTTAGCACTCTTTTGGCTGCTATTCCTGAAAAGTACAATCATATTCTTGGCGCTCTCTCAGTCATGAGAAAAGATGACTTAATGGCTATGTCTTTGCTACAGGTTCAGCGAATATTTATTGACGCTGAGGTCACCACGTCTGAAAACACTGAACACCCTCCAGTGGCATACAAAATGGTGAAAGACTGGTGGAAACAGGCAAAGGAGAGACAGCAGCAACAACACAAAACGATAAGGTGCCACGAGTGTGGTAAACTCGGCCATATCCGTCGTTATTGCGTTGCATATCGGCATCGTTTCAATCCGGCTAATGTGACGAACAAACCTCCAACATCCGTTCACCGATGTGATGTGGCACTTATCACCAATGAAAATAGTGATTGTATCGTGGAAAAGCAAAATCGTGAAAGTTTTGATAGAAATTTTAAATTTCGCTCTACAAGACCCCTTGAATTAATTCACACTGATGTGAGTGGGCAAATGTCTGTTGATTCATATGATGGCTTCAAATATTTTGTAAGTTTCATTGATGACTTTACTCATTTTGTAGTGGTATATCTAATAAGAAGTAAAAGTGAAGTACTTGAAAAGTTCAAGGAATTTGAAGCCATGGCCTCCGCTCATTTCTCAAATCGCATTTCAAAATTACGATCTGATAACGGAGGTGAATATATGGGATCAGATTTCAAGAATTTCTGTAAGCAGAAAGGCATACAATTGTTAACAACAGTTCCATATACTCCTGAACAAAATGGGGTCAGCGAAAGAATGAATCGAACATTAATGGAAAAAGTTCGTACAATGTTGCATGATTCAAATATGCCACAAGAATTTTGGGGTGAAGCATTGTATGTTTCAATGTATTTAACAAATAGAAGTCCAACTTATGCATTACCCAATTTTAAAACTCCATATGAAATGTGGTTTAATCAGAAACCAGATGTTAAATGGTTGCGAGTATTTGGGTGTGTTGCATATGCTCATATCAATAAACAATATAGGAAGAAGTTGGACCCTAAAAGTACCAAATTGGTCATGATGGGTTATGCTCCAAATGGATATAGACTATGGGATAATGGAAACAATAAAATTATCATATCTCGTGACGTTGTTTTCAATGAAAATGATTTATATTTTAAATCTTTGGATTCGTTGGAATCAGGGGAAGATATTCTTCAAGAAAATGAACCTGTGGGAGTTTGGAGTTCCCCAGAAGGGGATGCTGTGAGTCACAGCTGTTCACCAGAAGGTGATGTTGGTTCCCCAGAAGGGGATGCTGTGAATCACAGCTGTTCACCAGAAGGTGATGTTGGTTCCCCAGAAGGGGATGCTGTGAGTCACAGCTGTTCACCAGAAGGTGATATTGGTTCATCGATAGATGATGATTCGTCAGAAGATGATTTTGGTTCCCCTGAAGGGGATGCTGTGAGTCACAGCTGTTCACCAGAAGGTGATTTTGGTTCCCCAGAAGGGGATGCTGTGAGTCACAGCTGTTCACCAGAAGGTGATTTTGGTTCCCCAGAAGGGGATGCTGTGAGTCACAGCTGTTCACCAGAAGGTGATTTTGGTTCCCCAGAAGGGGATGCTGTGAGTCACAGCTGTTCACCAGAAGGTGATGTTGGTTCCCCAGAAGGGGATGCTGTGAGTCACAGCTGTTCACCAGAAGGTGATTTTGGTTCCCCAGAAGGGGATGCTGTGAGTCACAGCTGTTCACCAGAAGGTGATGTTGGTTCCCCAGAAGGGGATGCTGTGAGTCACAGCTGTTCACCAGAAGGTGATTTTGGTTCCCCAGAAGGGGATGCTGTGAGTCACAGCTGTTCACCAGAAGGTGATGTTGGTTCCCCAGAAGGGGATGCTGTGAGTCACAGCTGTTCACCAGAAGGTGATTTTGGTTCCCCAGAAGGGGATGCTGTGAGTCACAGCTGTTCACCAGAAGGTGATGTTGGTTCATCGATAGATGAAGATTCATCAGAAGATGTTTATATTATTTTATATGTTGATGACATTCTCATTCTTGCAAAAGATTTGAATTTAATAAATGGGATCAAAAAGTCACTATTAAAGTTTTTCAAAATGAAAGACATGGGCGAAGCAAAACAATTTTTGGGATTAGAAATATGCCATTCATCTAATGGTTTAGAAATCACTCAAGAATCTTATATAGAAAAGATTTTAAATCATTTCAACATGAAAGACTGTAAATCTGTAAGTACTCCAATGTGTTCCAATGTGAAATATTCCAAAGATGATGGCAAACAAACTACGCAACTTTATAAATCTTTACTGGGATGCCTTCAATATCTGGCTTTAATGACAAGGCCAAATATTTGTTTTGCTGTTAATATTTTTAGTCAATTTCAGAGTGATCCTCGTGAACCACACTGGTTAGGCTTGAAGCGTATTCTCCGTTATCTACAAGGAACCAAAACCATCGGTCTCGCGTATCACAGAGTTAAGGACGTGAAACCATTGATTGGCTATGCCGATGCAGACTGTGGTAACGATGTAGATGACAGGCACTCGATTTCCGGATGTGTATTCACTGTGTTTGGCAACCTGGTATCCTGGACAACAAAGAAACAGTCCATGGTGGTGCTCTCTTCAACCGAAGCAGAACTAATTGCTCTGTGTGCAGCAGCCAAGGAAGACAATATTCCATGTGTAAAAATCGCAGAAGAACCAAGAAATCATCAAAGAACAAAACATATAGATATAAGATATATGTATATTCGAGAATTAATTAGAGACCAAAAAGTGGTGTTGGTATACTTAAAATCAGAAGAGCAAATAGCAGATATTTTTACTAAGTCATTAGGACCACAGAAATTTCACCATATGTTACATCTCTTGAAATTAAAGAAATGAGGGGAAGTGTTGAATTATACATTTCATAATTTCAGAGAACATTTCTTAGAGTGCGCACAAAAAGCACGTGGCAATATTTACAAGAATTAAAGAGCTTAATGTCAGCATGGTAGCAGAATGGTCACACACACAGATGTAGTAATTGCGCGTGCACATTCGGTCATGTAGGCAAGTAGGGAAATGATGAGTAACTATCGCTAATGCAGAATGGCCGAGCAGAAGGTAGTTCGAGTGTAGTTTCGGCCAAGTTTAGATTTTCTCTTCGCTTGTATCATGCCAGCGTAAGGTAATAAACTGACTCATTAATTTTTTAATGAGAGTTTATTCTATTTGTGAAAGAACTCTCTCTTCTCTAAAAAGGTTCCTGGAACAAGTGTTTCCTGGTGGAGATTTCCACAATACTTGTTCCATTCATTTTCCGATTGACAGAGTAGGTCCACCTTGGGTTGCCTAGAAGGGCAGTTGGTAAACCAGTACATCTGGTGGAGATTGCCACAGTATTGGTTTCCAATCAAATTGGTTGGACGGTCAGGCATCCACTGTACTTGAATCTCTCTTTTCAACATCTTTCTGCACCAATCGGATGATCAATGCAGATGCTCGTGATATTTCGGATGTTGTCGGTAAACCTTTCGTAATGGTTGTCCTGCCGCTCTTCACATAGTCACAAAAACGAACAACATACGCCATTGTACGCTGCATGATCGGATATCGGCTGATTCGATCGAAAAGCTGCAATCGAGGATGTTCCGGCGTTGTCACCAAAACAATTTTGCGTAGCTCCGGCAGCTGATCTTCTTCAATGGGTTGTGGTTCATCAAAACCACTGTCGGTGTGTCGTAGAGTGGGTGGCCCATGCCACCACAGTTCATCAGATTGCAGATTTTTCGGCTCCACTCCTCTGGATATGGAATGAGCTGGGTTGGACTTGGAAGGGATATAATTCCAAGTGAATCGGTTGGTCAGCTCTCGAATTTCATGGACTCTATTTCCGACGTATACAGCAAGAGATTCGGGGGATTTTTTTAGCCAGCGCAATACGATCTGTGAATCACTCCAGAGAATAACGGATTCAAATTTCACATCGAGCGCCTCCAGCTGCTTGACGGCCAATCTTGATAACAGCAGAGCAGCCAACAGCTCCGCGCGGGGTGTCGTTATTTCCTTTTGCTTTCCCTTCTTTCGTGGTAGAATCCTAGACTTACTGCAAATAAGCTTCAGCGTAGCAGATCCATCGTCTTTCATGATTCTGGTGTACAAGCACGCCCCATACGCCAGGTCTGAAGCGTCGGCAAACCCGTGTAATTCTACGGAGCGAGCTCCGTCAGCAAGAATCCATCTCGGTATCTTCAGCTCATTGAGCCAGCGCAGTTGACGCCGAAAATCCATCCAGAAGTTAGCCATCTCGCTCGGTACGGGTTGATCCCAATCCAGATTGAGAGACCATAACTCCCGCATAATAAGTTTCGCAGCTGTAACCACAGGGCCAACAAAACCCAATGGATCAAAAATCCTTGCGATCTAGCTGAGAATCATCCTCTTCGTGAGACGATCCGATCCAACGGCGTCATCAACCAGCACGAAAAAGGTGAAACAATCTTCCTGTGGACGCCAGGCCACGCCCAGGGTCTTGATTACAGTATTGATGCTTGGATCTTCAATGCTCACAACACTTTCTCGCATATCCTGTGGGACATCCTGAAACATTGCTTCCGAATTAGAGCAAATTTTATGCACGTTGAAACATCCTTTGCGCAGTAATCCGATGATCTGGGTTTTCAGCTCTAAAGCGTCCTCTAGCGTATTCGCCCCAGTCAGCACGTCGTCAATGTAGAATGACTTCTCAACTGCCACAGCAGCTAACGGATATTGTGTCCCCTCATCAATGGCTAATTGCTTTAGCGCCATCGTGGCCAGAAATGGAGACGATGCAAGTCCATATGTAACCGTCCGCAAATCGTATGTCTGGAGCGGCTGATCGCAGTTAAACCGATGCACTGTTACTGGCGGGTCAGAAGGACCCGTTTGTATCTCTGTATGCCGGCAAGCTAGGGCCTGTGTCTTTTCTCTCAGAGTCGGCGTACTTGGCTATTCAGGAGTTCTTTCCTTCTTAAATAATCTGAATGAAGTGGAAATTATCATTTAACCTTTTATTTCCTAACTTACATGCATGTGTGTCTGTATAGTGTGTCGTTGGGCCGGCCTTTTGGTGATGATGCGCTGCTCTCGATGGGGTCTGCCACATGAGGGGGATTACGTGTTGCTGGGAATGGAGACTAGGTGTATTCCACTCAAATCGGCAGGAAAGTCCTGCTGGGGTGGTTTTCCGCGACGCTTTGGATGGTTGGTCCCAATAACATGCAGAGAGGGATTTAACGTGCCTGGTAGACGCAGAAGACGTCGTGAACTTGCTTCTGAGGATGGCCTGATCGTCACACAATGGCTTGGGGGTTATCTGCCACAACTGCCTGGTATATCCTTACAATCCGGCGATCTGTGTCTATGGGCGTTCTCCAAAGGATCAAGGATTAATCCGACCTCTAAAACCCACAGATTTCGCGAGCTGGAGTCTCCGGCGAGATTCGGCCCGTAGATAACCAATTCGCTCTGGTACTTCACGTGGTCGTGGGTGAGAACTTGCACCCTTGGGTCCTGATAGGAACAATAATTCCACAATACGGCTTCATTAGAGGGTACCTGGGCTATTTTAGTTTGTATGTTCATACCTGATTCGCTTTCAGTAGACTCTAAGTCAAAATTCCACTATATCACGGCTTTGATTTTATCGTAACGAAATAGATTCCGACTCGCTCAAGAGGTAAAGTGGAAAGAATCTTTGGCTTATCAAGCAATAGCCAGGTACCTCTCATTTACCCCAATTCAGCATGTTTTTCTCTTTCTCTCTCCTTGGTCCCTTTAATTGTATGTGGCAGCCCGTTTTGCTGTTTAGCAGTGAGTACGAGGGGTATAGTGTTATGTATGAGTGTTTTAACAAATTTTGTTCCCTAGATTCGTCTTTTTAAACTTTTGAGTGTGCATGCTTTTAAGTTATTTATTTATTACTACTTTTCAATGTATTTTGAATTAATTTTAAACATTTATTTTACTATTACTATACTATTAAGTATTAAATTATAAGATAAACACCTATTTACACAGCAAACATGGGATTTAAGGTCTTGACGGTAACACTACCTACTGTTCCCCCCTAAAAATTAATCAAACACGGTTTTGATTTAATTTTTTTTTACTATTGTTCAATTCATTTTCAATCATTCCAGGGTTGAGTCGCACTTTTCGTGCCTTCGTTTGCAGACAAAAACCAGCATGGATTGCGTGCATCCAACAAATAGATTCCTCAAGCATTACTGAGGTCAATTGTTTACGCAATTATTTTCGCGACCTGTTTATTTAGTCTTGTATTCTTCCAATTTCCGAAACTGCATACTGTTTCGAGAAAGAATTAAACTAATTCCTCTTAATCAAACTAAGTTTATCTCGATGATCCGGTTTTGAATGTCATTACTTGCTATGTTTTCTTGGCCTGATTATGTCGAAAGAATCGAAGTCAGAAGGATTCATTATGGATTTTGAATATAGTGAACTTGAAGCTATCGATTATAGTAGGGCATTGAACGGGTACCAACGTTTTTCGGCCTAGCGAATAAGAAATTATACGTTTTAAGTCCTTTTTTCTTTGATCGGTTGAACTTCTCTATCGCAACTACCTAATTCGATTTTGAACTTTTAAATCCACCGAAATATCCCTTTTAAACATGAAACAAAATACCAATCGACACAGCAAAACATTATCAAATCATCAAACTTATTGTCTCACTCTAACATTTTTTTTGCTCAACGAATCAACACAGATATACAATCATTACCACAAAAGACGTGTACGACGTAACATCGAGGCTGAACTGCAATTATCCAACGATTTATCAGTCATTCTTTTACTTTACAACAAGAAGGTTAAGCGGAGAAATCGTCTGGAACACCAGGCTTGAGGTCAGCGGAAGAGAATATTCCTAAATTTTTACCGCTCTCATCGAGAAGCTCGTAAGAGCTCGTTCCTCGACGAGAAACTATAGTGCAAAGTGTGTACGCTGGTCCTAATTTTGCGTTATAGGAGTCCCCAGCCGAAGATTGTGTGAAGGTTCGCTTATACACCTTCTGCCCTACCTGATAAATAGGGGCAGGCTTGCGAAACCGAAGGTTATAGGCTCTACTGCTCTTCTCATGAGCTTTTTTTAAGTTCTTATTTACAATGTCCTGAATTTGTTGATCCACCTTCAATTTTTGTTTGTGCCTCTCCGCTTCCGTGACATCAGTAGTGATCGGATCGTGACGATGCTCACCACCACTGATCACAATTTCGTGGCCAAATAAGATCATATATGGCGTAAGGCCCGTGGAGGAGTGAGTTGTATTGTTCAGAGTGTGTTCAACTTCTGAAATTCGTGTATCCCATAAACGTTGATTGGATCTAACATACGTTCGGATACATGCGTTTATGCTGCGGTTTAGGCGCTCAACAGGGTTCGCCTGGCTGTGATGCCTTGAGTTCGCCCAGTGTTTGACCTGATAATAACTTAAAAAATTCTGGAAGGACTTGCTGAGAAAACTCGTCGCATTATCACTTATTAGGACCTCAGGCACCGAAAAACGTCGAAACCATTGCTCTTCGAGAATTTTGATAATCAGATCCGTAGCTATTTTTTTTACCGGCACCAGCATAGTCCATTTAGAATAGACATCCAGGATCACTAATAGGTGTGCATGACCGGATTTCGACCGAGGCAGAGATTGGATGAAATCAATTGCCAAAATCTGAAAGGGTTTGGTAGCTAAACGTGCATTTCCCATAATCGGATGTTGTGAAGTAGTGGTAGGTTTGCATTCTTTGCAAATTCGACACCGTTCGACATATTTTCGAACGGAGGTAGCCATTTTAGGCCAAAAGTACCTCGTTCGGAGTTTATCGAGAAGTTTCTCATATCCAATATGGAACGATTCATCGTGCTCTTTTCGGAGAATCTTCTCGCGGGATTTTTCCGGAACACAAAGTTTCCATTCGAACCGAAAATCTAAAACGTCGGTTTTGCTGGGAACGAATTTAAAAAGCTTTTCCTCTTCTACTTTATAGTCGAGGCACTCATCAGGTTCAGAGAGCACTTTATGATACAAAGTTGAGTACCATGCGTCTCCCTCATCGAGAGAGGCCGTCTCCATTGAACGGGAGAGAGCATCCGGGATCACATTATCCCTCCCCTTTCTGTGTCGAATCTCAAAGTCATATCCTTGCAGCTCAATGCTCCATCTGCTAAGCCTCGATGATGTCCGCCACTTCCCATTCATAATATGGGTAAGGGACGATGCATCAGTTATTACCACAAACCTTGTCCCTTCGATATACGGCCTAAATTTGTCAATGGCGGTCAGCACGGCTAAGCCTTCTTTTTCAGAAGCCGCATAAGCTTGTTGTGCCGGCGAAAGCTTTTGCGAGAAATATGCCACAACTTTCTCTCCGCTCTCATGCTGCTGCGTTAATATTGCGGCGATGGCACTGTCGCTCGCATCCGTTTGGATTTGAAATTGCAGTAGAAAATTTGGATTCGCAAGAACCGGAGCTGCGATCAACTTTTCCTTAAGTTGGAAAAAAGCCTTCTCTGCAGATGGGTTCCAAACAATAGTTTTTGGTTTCTTTTTCAAAAGATTTGTTAAAGGTACAGAGATCTCACTAAAGCGAGGAATAAACCGTCGATAATAATTCGACATTCCTAAAAAACGGCGCAGAGCTCGTAGTGATGTCGGGCGCTCATAATTTATGATAGCCTCGACACGGTCTGGGTTCGGTCGTAGGCCTTCAGCCGAAATAATATACCCGAGGTAAGGTAACTCTTTCAGGCAGAACTTCGATTTATCGAGATTTATTGATAAGTTGGCCAATCGCAAGCGACGGGCAACTTCCTTTAACGACTCGAGGTGGGCTTCGAATGTGCTGCTTACTACAACGATGTCGTCGAGGTAGACAAACACACTCGGTTCCAGTTCACCGTACCCTAAGACCTCGTCCATTAACCGAGCTAGTGTAGCAGGACTATTGACTAAGCCAAAAGGTAGTCGGGTGAACTGGAACAATCCTCTACCCAACACCGAGAACGCCGTATACTTTCGTGAGCTAGGGTCAAGGGGTATCTGTAGGAATGCTTTTGTTAAATCAATCGTGGTTAAGAATCTACTCGACCCTAGCCGACTTAGTATACGATCTTGGTGTGGGAGAGGATAAGCATCCCTCCTTGTCCGATCGTTCAACCTTCTTGCGTCTAAACAAAGACGAACTTCCCCAGTGGGCTTGAGGACAGGAACGGTACTCAGGGCCCACTCGCTCTTACTCGGTTCAATGACCTGCTGACTGAGCATTTTATCTAGTTCAATGTTAACTTTGCGCTGTATTTCGGGAGAAGTTGGATAGGGGTTTATTCTCACCGGTGGAGAGTGTTTAAACTCTTCCTTAAGCTCAATTTTATGAGAAATAAGAGAAGTTACCCCGAGAACTTCTCCCTCAATCGCTGTTTTGAAGAGCTTTTTGACCTCTTCCAATTGAAGTTTTTGCTCAGATGTGAGAATCTCTATATCACCTTCTGGCTCTTCGCCTCCAATCTCATCCCCTCCAACTTCATCGTTTTCCAACTCCTCTACGATATTACTTTGGTCGCTACGTATAGTGGGTTCAAGGCCAAATGATTTCCAAAAATCTCCATACCCTAAAATCAACCTTCGTTTGAGATTTGGGGCAATCAAAGCGGGAATTATTTTATTCTCATTATTGAAGGTCACAGGGAGGTGGACGTATCCTTCAACTTTCACCGGTGAACCTGAAGCGGTTTTAAGTGACACGTCCGTGGGAAAAACTTTCAATTTTAAATCTTTTACCAGCTTTCTACAACCAACTCCGAGAACTGTCCTGTGAGCCCCACTATCGAGTAGTCCACATATCTCTCTCCCCAGAACCCATATTTTTGCGAATGGTCGGTTATCTCCGGCGATTCGTACAAAAAGCTCATCGATTTCCATATCTGAGAAATAATCTTCTTTCGAAATTGGCTCAAACCCGTTAGTTAATAAGTCGGTGTAAACTTGCTCGATTGTGGAAGGATTTGTAGGCAACATGTCAGCTTGCCTCCTCAAGCTGAGCTCTGCTCGTTTTTTTGGCAGAGCGGACATTCAGGGGTAATAACGTCTAAAAAGCCGCATAATCTACAAAACTTTTTTCGCTTTTCCGAGCAGTCACCATAATGATGCCCATGTTTCCTGCAGTTATAGCAAGTGCCTATCGGTGGGCGAACATACCGATCCGATAACGCTTTCAAGGTACCCTTGGATGACCCCTCAACAGGATCCACACTGCTCTGCCCTTTCATTCCCTCATTTGGTTCGTCTCGCTGTTTATTTTTCTCACTCTCCAGATTTTTCTTGGGTTTGTTCTGAGAGAAAGCTCGCGAATTGTTTCCATTTCCTGAATTTAATTTTGATTTCGAACTGTTCGTAGTCGATATCTCGTTCACCTGATGAACTTTAAGGCGGGTTTCGTTAGACTTTTGAAACATGTTCCAATTATTTTCGTCGATTATACGGCCATATTTTTTTAGCCTTGATATAGACTTAATGCCCGACCCTGTTAGTGCGTTTTTGTAATCGTATCGCATGTTTCGCCAAACAATTTCAAATTTCCGTTGATCTGAAATTGGTTTGGTCATTGATTGGAAAAGCTTTTGCATATCGTGTAGATAGTCAACGAACTTTTCTCCACGAGACTGTCGCCGGTTGGTAGCCTGAATTTCAATCTGAAAATCTAGATCTGGCGGTAAAAATTCGCGTTTAAGTTCCCTTTTTAACGCTGACCAGTTACGGAAGTCACGATTCTCAAAGCCTTCCATAAACCAGTCCTTGGCTCGTCCACTGAATAAGTGGATCGCACCACGAAAAAGCTCTCTATCGGAAATGTCTTCTGATTTACAGCGCATTTTCACTTCCTTGAGGAATTCAGCCAACCGACGCCCCTGGTCCTTCCCGTCATATTTTAATTTCCATTCTGAAATAGGAATTCTCCTAAAGCTTCTCCTAGTTTTCCTCTCCTTCCTATGTTTTCTCTTTCTATACTTTTTATCATCGCTCGATATCGAGGAACTTTCAGAACTCGAATCGCTGAACGTTTCTGAACTACTAGAACTCGTCGTGCTACTAGTGGACGTGGAAATCGTTGAAAAGCTCACCTTTCGGTGGCGCTTTTTGCTTCGGTTTGCCTTAGACAAACTTCGTGTTTTCCCTTTTTTATCCTCTCTCTTTCTTTCTTTTGCTCGTTTTTCCTGTCCCAATCTAGCTCTCGAAGACTCTTCCCTAGAACTCTCAGAAGTGCTTTCCTCCGACGTTAGTCGTTTACTAACACGTTTTGATGAGTGTTCTTCATTTTCAGATTTTTCTGAATCCTCTTCTCCTGTAGAATCAACCAACTCTTTACCTACCCCTAATTTGCTTTTTAATTTACTTTCCAACCCTTCTGTAGAGCTTCCCTGACTGTTTTTCACGCGTTCGTTCAGATTGATCAATAATTTCTCTAATCGCTTTTTCCGTTCAATGTTTTCTTCCGCCTCCTTCATCCTTTGTTCTTCCATAGCCAACTCCCTTTCTTTCATTAGTCTTTGTTGTTCCGTAGTTTGCTGAACAAAAGCTTTCAAGTGATGGATAATATCTTTAACGTTTTCTTGCTTTCCATCTTCGTAACTCGTGAGTACCTTAAGAATCTCTTCAGATCTTCCCATCGAAGCTTCTAACTCTTGTTTCTTGGAACTCAAGGTCTTCTTTTTCACTCCCCCACTTACCTCATCTAATGCGATCGCCTCTTCTAACTCTTTGCCTGAAACTGTGTCATTGAGGATCTCAATCTCACTCCTTACTTCTTCCAAAACTTGGCTTATTTCTGTTTCTAACGACGGAACTTCTTTTGTCTCCTCAACCTGTCCCATTTCTGGAAAATGTTTTCGAAACATTTTTCCTGCTTGCCTTCCCAGTTCAGCAATATCATCCAAATACTCGTTTGATTCGGGGGATTTGAAAAGCATAAAGATTCGCACACGATAATGAACAAGTCGAGTACAGAGTTTTTCTCTCTGACGAGCATCGGCTTTCGGATTGTCAAGTAATCCACCGATAACAAGCAGCTTTGACCGTATTATCTCTAACTCTTCAATCACCGATCTCCAGCAAGGAGCTGTAACAAACCTGTTTGTATCCCTTTCTTTTCTCATTTGATCCTTTAGCTTTCTCCGTTTAATACTTTCATGTTCATCTAAGCCATACAGAATATTTCTCGTGAGTAGCTCATGTTCTACCTCATCAATTGACAGATGAGACACGTCTAACTTCTTGTATAGTGATTGCAGATCCATAGCTTCCTCGAAAATCAGAAAAAAATAAACTAATTGAGCTATCCAAAGCAAATTGAAAATCCTATATGTATAGAATCCGACCAGTAACTCTTGCCGAAAATTGTAAAAAAAAAATTGAAAATCCTAGTTTTATAGAATCCGACAGGTAATTCTTGTCGAAAATTATTGAGAAAAAAAAATTGAAAATCCTAGTTTTATACGCCGAACCGATTAATGATTCCTGACAAAAATATTCACTATAAATTTGATAATCCTAGTTGTATATCGAGATCCGAATGGTGAACCTCCGCGAATCACTCTTCGAGATTCAAAACAGAATTATGTTTCGAACAATTAGTCGAATCAAGACCCAATAAACCGTATTTTTTTAATTCCACGCAGAAACACTACCGCTATTTGGAAAAAGCACACCAAACTGCTAACTTTCGTAAGTGTTCGCGCACTAGTAGAATGATTTAATGAATTTTTGAACTAATCCCCAACTATTTTCCGCAATGTCTCCGTTTCAACACTCAATCCTTTTGTTTGCCGTACCCTATGCACACTCTTAGATAACTAATGAATTGAAGAACTCTTGAAAGCCTTTGTTTAAGCTGGGCGCCAATTGTTACTGGCGGGTCAGAAGGACCCGTTTGTATCTCTGTATGCCGGCAAGCTAGGGCCTGTGTCTTTTCTCTCAGAGTCGGCGTACTTGGCTATTCAGGAGTTCTTTCCTTCTTAAATAATCTGAATGAAGTGGAAATTATCATTTAACCTTTTATTTCCTAACTTACATGCATGTGTGTCTGTATAGTGTGTCGTTGGGCCGGCCTTTTGGTGATGATGCGCTGCTCTCGATGGGGTCTGCCACATGAGGGGGATTACGTGTTGCTGGGAATGGAGACTAGGTGTATTCCACTCAAATCGGCAGGAAAGTCCTGCTGGGGTGGTTTTCCGCGACGCTTTGGATGGTTGGTCCCAATAACATGCAGAGAGGGATTTAACGTGCCTGGTAGACGCAGAAGACGTCGTGAACTTGCTTCTGAGGATGGCCTGATCGTCACACAATGGCTTGGGGGTTATCTGCCACAACTGCCTGGTATATCCTTACAATCCGGCGATCTGTGTCTATGGGCGTTCTCCAAAGGATCAAGGATTAATCCGACCTCTAAAACCCACAGATTTCGCGAGCTGGAGTCTCCGGCGAGATTCGGCCCGTAGATAACCAATTCGCTCTGGTACTTCACGTGGTCGTGGGTGAGAACTTGCACCCTTGGGTCCTGATAGGAACAATAATTCCACAATACGGCTTCATTAGAGGGTACCTGGGCTATTTTAGTTTGTATGTTCATACCTGAATCGCTTTCAGTAGACTCTAAGTCAAAATTCCACTATATCACGGCTTTGATTTTATCGTAACGAAATAGATTCCGACTCGCTCAAGAGGTAAAGTGGAAAGAATCTTTGGCTTATCAAGCAATAGCCAGGTACCTCTCATTTACCCCAATTCAGCATGTTTTTCTCTTTCTCTCTCCTTGGTCCCTTTAATTGTATGTGGCAGCCCGTTTTGCTGTTTAGCAGTGAGTACGAGGGGTATAGTGTTATGTATGAGTGTTTTAACAAATTTTGTTCCCTAGATTCGTCTTTTTAAACTTTTGAGTGTGCATGCTTTTAAGTTATTTATTTATTACTACTTTTCAATGTATTTTGAATTAATTTTAAACATTTATTTTACTATTACTATACTATTAAGTATTAAATTATAAGATAAACACCTATTTACACAGCAAACATGGGATTTAAGGTCTTGACGGTAACAGCACAATCCTCTGGTATCGCCTGTCATCAGCGTGTACCTCGACTTGGCGGTACATTTTCGGTATATCGGCTGTTATCCCATACTTGTAGGCTCTGAAGTTCGATACGATGCTAATCAAATCATTTTGAACGGTTGGTCCAATCATTTGCGTATTGTTGATCGACACGCCAGTAGTAGACTCAGCCGACCTGTCGAATACTACTCGGAGTTTTGTTGTTCTGCTGCTAGGTTTCAACACGTAGTGATGAGGAAGATAATATGCCGACTGTGGAGCCTTATCGGCCGCATTATTGCTCAACTCCATATGCCCAAGTAGTTCGTATTCGCGAAGAAACGACATGTACTGATCTTTCAATACAGGGGCTTTGTCCAATCTCCTCTCCAAGGCAAGGAAGCGTTTCTCAGCCATCGTGCGTGATTCGCCCAGTTGTTGTTTCAGGTCGTTGAACGGGAGACGGACAATGTACCGTCCATCCGCAGTACGCTCATGAGTCTGTCGAAAATGATCCAAGCATTCCTCTTCAGCTGTTTGAGTTTGCGCAATAGGGTCGCAGTAGGCTTCGATTTCCCAAAACCGCTTTACGAGATGTCCAATGTCTTCTTCCGCTCGCGCGCAGAGTGAATGGAGTACTGAAGGCTCCTTTTCGGGGACAGAACCACTCAAGACCCAACCGAACTGCGTTTCCTGGAGTATCGCTGAACAATTCGGTAGTCGAACACGTCCGGACTTCAGCATCTCAAAGAATATTTCGGCGCCCAAAAGCATATCAACCTTAGGGTATTGTAGCGATCCGCGAGATTCGCCTTTTTGAAAACGTCGCATTTCCATAATTCGTGGTTGCTAGAGCACTGTGGACACTTGTCAGATGTGGTTACCAAGCTGCTGCCCTTGGATCTCGTTTCAACCATCTGCTTTCCTGGTTTCACGACACGTTTGTCCGGAGGGCGAATTTTCTCCAGCACTCGGCATCGTTCTCTCAAGAAGTCCATCGTAGTTTCATAATCTGGTATTTCGTTGGCAGCCTGATCCAACTCCCACGCCTTATGGGTCTCGCCATCTAGCTTCTTCGTGATCCGATTTATCAGCATACTTTCACCTAGTCCATCAACAGGAAGTTCTAGGTTCTTGAGCGCGTCAACATTCCTCGTACAAACATCTATCAGCTTACGCAGGTCCGCAGCGTTTTCACCACACATCTTGGGAAGATCGAAGAGAGCATCGATATGCTTGTCGATAATAAGCCGCTTATCCTCAAACCTTTCGGTCAACGTCGCCCACGTTGCAGCATAATCGTTGTTGTTAATTATCTCTTGATCGATGATGCCGGCTGCTTTACCCACCAACGAGTTGCGGAGATGATACAACTTTATCGCCGGTGACCGATTGGTAGCGGTCCATGATGGTTTCGAACATTGATTTGAAAGCATACCAATTCTCATAAGTACCGTCAAACGTAGGCAGCGGCACGTTCAGTGGAGGCAGGTGCATCGCCATAGCTGGGACCGCCGACGTGGCCGTTGTCGATGCCGAGGGCGCCACTGTCGGCCTCTCTCGTTGAGCAATATCATCAAGCAGTTTAGTAATAATAACGTACAACTCACCGTATCGTTGCTCGAAATCAATGTACCTCTCCTCCGCTTCGTTGTGGGTATCTTCGTCGACGTCGAGACCATAGATGCGCTTCTGGTTCGTATTGTATTCAGCAAACGCATCTTCTATGGTCTTCAGCTGCAGCTGCAGGTAGTGTTTGTTTGCCAAATTGTTATTTGGCACCTCAGCATCCACTACAAGTGCAGCATGCACCCGCTGCAATTTTCGCTCCAGTGCATTCGACTGGATTTTAATCACTTTTAGTTATTCATTCATTCTTCGCAATTGAAATTTCTTCTTCTGTTTTTTCTTTTGTTCACTGATCGGTTCGATCGTTTGGTTCTCACCGTCTCGGTTTGATTGTGCTTCTGTTTGCGCACCACCTCTCGATGTCAACGGAGTTTCGAACATTTTGCTTCACTTCACACTCGAATCGGAACCGGTTGGGAAACACTGATAGGCCATCTTAGCTTAGAACGCATTCGCGCACACACACTGCTCCACACTATGGCCTTGAAACGATTTCCGCTCAAAAACACAATCGATTCGTTTCTCAAATGCTTTTTATTTTTCGTTATTGCAAGCACAAGCACAATCAATCTTGTTTTCAGTAAACACGACTCGTCAAAATGACGTCACAATTTTTCTGGGTCGACAAAAGCCGACGCTGCGCCGTATGCACACACACATGGATCGCCGTGACGGCGTCTGAAGTCGGTGGTAGCTGAGTACCGGAAGAGCACACACGCACGATTCGCCAAGATGGCGTCGCGAAATTTCTTCGGAGCGAAAGCACAAGCTTCTATTCTGCCGCTACGGGCGATTTTCCACACTACGATTCGCCAACTGGCGTCACAACTTGGCGGCAAGCATGTCGACGAAACTTCCCCAATATGCGGTACCAGCAAAATATTGCTGCGTTAACTTTTTCACGAAATCAAACCGAATCACAAATGGCGTCGCTGATTGCCGACGACATTCGGCTGATTCAACACAAAGCCCAAAGAAATCTTCCGGAAAAATCACTTTCACTTCGCGAATTCCGACTTTTTGCGCACAAAAGTCGGTCACATCATTCCGAAAACTAGTTAAATCCGGGTTGTAAGGACCAGAATGAACAAGCTCGGGAATAAGTGGACTGTAAACGAGAAAATTTTCTTCCAAACGACCGTGAAGAAAACGCGTCTGGTCTTGTGAACGATACAAAAAAATTCTGGCTTTATTTCCTGTTGTATTACAAAGGGTGTGTTAAGGCCCAAACGCAATGATAGCGGAACGGCAACGGAATGCGGAACCGGTTCGCCAGCATGAACTACAACATGCTTGTCGACTTGGTGTTAATTCACTTTCATTCGTTGATGGGTCAGTCGAGATAGTGTGGTTCATGCTGGCGAACCGGTTCCGCATTCCGTTGCTGTTCCGCTATCATTGCGTTTGAGCCTTTAGTGTGGTACTAGATTTTTCTCCAGGGTTGTCAGCAAAGTTTCAATTTTAATTGATAGCAAGGCAAGGTGTGTCGCTACAATAAACAATTTCATTACTAATTTGCATAAGTCAACCAATGAAAATCTGTAACCAATTCAATGAAAATTGCATAATTTAATTTATTAAATATCAATAATGTATGCCTTTCATTTTAGGCGTGCCCAAAAATGGACATGTTTTTTTTATAACATGTGACCTACTTTCGATTAACTTGTACCCAAGATCGATAGCGGGGCAGTTCCTCTAGCGATTGCTAGAAAACATATTTCGAGTGATGGCTTTTAAATAATTCAAAGCTCTCACTTATGAAACTTATGATCCCATATTCGAAATGGTTAAGCGTTCAATGAAACCATAATTTGGCTGGTTCATAAGTAATGATTTATGGAAAACCTAAGTATTTTTGCCTCAGTGTGCTACGCATAGTAAGGAACATAGTTAAAAAATGGTTCCTTACTATGCGCACTTCAGAAGAATAAGAAAATGAAGAGAAGTTGCACTTCACCAGTGATGATTGCTCGATAAATAAACTAGTGACTACGTACTAAAAATCTGAAATATATTCTCTTTAATTTGCTTAAAATGACTTAAGGGGTCATGCACAAATTACGTCACGCTCCAAGGGGGGGAGGGGGTCAAGCCAAGCGTGACAATCCTTACAAAATTTTCAAAGGACTCATACAAAAAACGTGACATAGGGAGGAGGGGGGAGGGGGTCAAAAAAGTTGAAATTAAGCGCGACATAATTTGTTTACCATCCCCAAGTGATGAGGTACTCCCTTAGCATTTTTGCTAACGGGCAGTCAATTTGGACGTTTTTCAATATTTTTAAAGCTATTTTATTTTTTATTAAAGTAATTAACGTAAATTTGTCAAGAAAATTCTTCGCGTACTTTTTTATTACTATTGTAGCAATATATGAAAAATAAATTTTGAACAAAAATGTAAGTATTTTACCAGATTTTGGTGGATTTTGGTGAATGTGCGCAGAATTAGGAGCTGCGCAGAGTTAGGGGCCTTCACGGTACACGTGTTCCAGTAGCTGCGCTAGTGCTCCAATAGTAGCCATTCAAAAATGATGCAATGAATTTCAAACAAAATACAGTCAACTCTCCCTAACTCGATATTGAAGGGACGAACCCAATCTGGCATTCGTCGGAAAGGGCATCCTCAAGAATATTAGTTAGTTCACTTCAACAAAAGTGATTCAAATAATATTGAAGGTCTCGAAATAGAAAGTTCGATGTCCGTGTGACATGGGAACGTTTCCATAAAATTGGAGGAAGATTCCAGAACCAACTCAGTGTCGTCGGTGCCAAAAGTGGGGTCATGGTACTAATCATTGCCGCATGGATGTTAAACGCATGATTTGCGGAGGTTCTTCTCATGCTAAGGACATCTGTCTTGTGAGGGAAGATACCAAAAAGTTAGGTAAAAGGAGGTAACATAAATCTAACTTTAGGAATTGCCCTTCCTGCAAACGAACCGTTGAGACCCGTACCAAGCAGATAAATGGCAACGTTTTTGTAGCCGAAATTCCCCAGGCAGAATTTCCAACCATTCTCATGTTTCAATTAACGATCGCTTACTTAACAATTATACCCATCAGGTAAATTTAATTCATGCTCATTCACAAGCTGTGTGAACGTTGTTGTTGATCGACTTGTGCTTTATCCGCTTACCATTTCATTTCATTTATTTAGTTAACATCTAAACAGATAACACTGAATCTACAATATCACGCCACAATACTCGGTTCGTGGCCTCATCTCTCCATCCTCTGTTCTGCCCCACGCTCGCCAAATCGATACGCAGCTCGCTGCGCTCCACGCCTTCTTGTACCAACCGAATCGAAAGCGAACACCATCTTTGCAGGATTTCTGTCCGGCTTTCTTGCAACATGCCCTGCCCATCGTATCCTTCCACCTTCTGGATACTGGGTTCGCCGTTGAGTTGGGCGAGCTCGTGGTTCATCCTTCGCCGTCACCCACCGTTTTCCTGGACCCTATCGTAACACTGCTACCTAGGCGAGCCCTGTCGCGCTCGGCCCCACCAGCTAGCATGTCTTGGTCGCATTGACCACCAGTTTAACTTTTGCTGCCTCGCATTTCAGGTGGGTGTACAAGTCTGCCACCTTTTCAAATGTTCGGCCGACAATGTCCATATCATCCGCAAAGCAAACAAATTGACTGGATCTCGTAAAAATCATACCCCAGCTGTTAAGCCCGGCTCTTTGCATAACACCTTCTAGCGCAATATTGAACGGCACGAGTTTTATCGTAATCTCCGACGGGATCCAAACGAACTCGAGTGTCGCTTTGATCAGTCTCGTGAGCTTCCCGGGAAAGCTATTCTCGTCCATGATTTTCCATAGCTCTACGCGGTCGATACAATCGTATGCCGCCTTGAAATAGATGAAAAGGTGATGCATTGGGACCTGGTATTCACGATATTTTTGGAGGATGTGTTTTACAGTAAAGAACTGGTCCGTTGTCGATCGACTGGCAACGAAGCCGGCTTGATAACTTCCCACGAGCTCGTTTACTATAGGTGACAGACGACGGAAGATGATCTGGGATATTCGCCGCATTTAGAATGGTGATCGGTCGGAAGTTCTCATAATCTAACTTGTCGCCTTTCTTGTAGATGTGGCAAATTACCCCTTCCTTCCACTCCTCCAGTAGCTGTTCTGTTTCAAAGATTGTGTCTATCAGCCGATGCAGACAAATTGCCAGCCTTTCCGGGCCCATCTTTATAAATTCAGCTCCGATACCATCATTACCACCAGCTTTATTGTTCTTGAGCTGGTGAATGGCATCCTTAACCTCCCTCGAAGTGGGGGCTGGTTGGTTTCGTTTTGGTACTGACGAAGGCATTTCCTCCGTTGTACCGTCCTTCATTGCCTGTGCTCTCAGCACCATTCAGGTGCTCGTCGAAGTGCTGCTTCCACCTTTCGATCACCTCACGCTCGTCCGTCAGAATTCTCCCATCCTTATCCCTGCACATCTCGGCTCGCGGCACGAAGCCGTTGCGGGATACGTTGAGCTTCTGATAGAACCTACGCGTTTCCTGAGACCGGCACAGCTGTTCCATCTCCTCGCACTCCGTCTCCTCCAGGCGGCGTTTTTTCTCCCGAAAGAGGCGGGTCTGCTGTTGCAGTTTCCGTCTATAACGATCCACGATCTGTCGAGTCCCTTGCTGCAGCATGTCCGCCCGCGCTGCATTCTTCTCCTCCAGAATCTGCCTACATTCCTTTTTTTTTAATATCTTTATTAGTATCATTCCAAACATTACATTCATTTCTTATATCTAGGTGTTCTGTGTTATTAGACAACACTATCATCCTAATTTGGTAAAACAAATTTAAGATGTTATTAACATTTTGTTAACAACATATTACATTTCATTTGCCGTAGCAGTTCAGATTTTTTACAGGTGAGTTGATTTCACCTGCTTATAAGAGAAAAAAAAACGTTTTTAATATACTTAACCTAACTTAACCTAAACATATAACGCATTAATCGTGGCAATAGAAGATTGTAACGATTTTTGCCTGAAATTATTAATGATTGTATTTGACATTTGTTCCAATGTTTCAACATTGGATATTCTATGTAACTCAATGGTACTATACCAGGGAGGAAGCCTCAGAATCATTTTCAAAATTTTATTTTCAATTCTCTGCAGAGCTTTCTTCCTGGTATTACAACAGCTAGTCCATATTGGTACAGCATACAACATGGCTGGCCTGAAAATTTGTTTGAATATCAAAAGCTTGTTCTTAAGACAAAGTTTTGATTTTCTATTAATAAGGGGATAGAGACATTTTACATATTTATTACATTTGGCTTGAATGCCCTCAATGTGATTTTTGAAAGTTAAATTCTTATCTAGCATGAGCCCTAGATACTTAACTTCATCTGACCAATTTATTGGAACCCCTCTCATCGTGACAACATGTCTACTTGAAGGTTTCAAATAAAGAGCTTTTGGTTTATGTGGGAATATTATTAGTTGAGTTTTGGAAGCATTAGGAGAAATCTTCCATTTTTGCAAGTATGAAGAAAAAATATCCAAACTTTTTTGCAATCGACTACAGATGACACGCAGGCTTCGTCCTTTGGCGGAGAGGCCTGTGTCATCCGCAAACAAAGATTTTTGACATCCCTGAGGTAAGCCTACATTCCTTGTCGAACCAATCGTTCCGTCGACTCCGGTCCACGTACCCGACGTTGCTCTCAGCTGCATTGTGGATTGCTGCTGTTACTGTTCTCCAGCAGTCCTCAAGAGGAGCTCCATCCAGCTCACCCTCTTCAGATAGTGCAACCTCGAGGTGCTGCTCGTACGCAGTTGCGACATCCGTATACCGAAATTGTTGAATTTATGTTTCAAATCGCTTCGAAAAATCTATCAAATTATCGTGAAACACTGACAGCTGTTATTGTAAGTTCAGTCAATCATTAGAAAATGCATGAATCCATGCAAGATACCCTACTTGAAAGGCAGGGCGTAGGAGGAGAGTTATCATAAAACTGTCAAGCTGAAAAGACATGAAAACTCCACAGACCGCAATGACCTCTACTGTATGGCCTAAAATTATTAAATTTCGAGAATTCACGAAAAAGCTATGTACGTGGAAAACTGATGATATGAAATTGTTCTTTGCCAAAATAATTTCAGTTGGAGTATTTTTTTAGATGTTTAACTGTTGTTTTACGGTTTGGTCAATATTGTTTTGTAGTAAGATATTTATTAATGAAAATATGTGTTTTTACGTTGTTCAGTTCCAATCGAAAGTAGATTCTCTGTAACCCTAGAATATGGAGAGATCCCCCCGTACCGGACAGCACCCAATACCGGACACCGTCGAAAAATTGAGAATTCATGACCTAATCAAGATGGTATATTAGAAGAAAAAGTAGCTATTATAGAGAGGAAGGGTTACGTAGAATAGCACATCCTTGAAATATGCACGCTTTTGACGTTAAGGTGAAGATAAATCGAAGCCAAACTTCGATTTTTCAAGAGCACGGATCTGGAGAACCAAACTTCCGTTTAAGCCGAAAAATTAATCGATTGATCACTAGCTGGTGGTAACCAATCGATTAGGTTTTCAGCTCAAACTGATGTTTGGTTCTCCAGATCCGTGCTCTTGAAAATTTGAACTTTGGCTTCGATTCATCTTCACCTTAACTACGTCTTACGGCAATATACTGGTGTCAGTTGAAAATCTAAAATGTTGCGACCGTCACGAAATTATGTAAGATTTTAAATACTAATAACTCAGCCATTTATCGGTAGATTATCAATATTTTCCCACCAATCGGTGGGAAATTTATACAACATTTTACTCAAATGGAGAAAACTTTTGATTTTTGACGATAGACTGTCGAAAATTGGGAAAATGTCGACCCTTTTCTTACGCAACCAAACTCGTTCATATTGTCTTCCACGATTCCTTTGGGTTGGCAAGCGCACTATAAAAGCAGACCATTTTCAGCTTCTTCGCTAATTCTTCTTTTGATGTTAACTACATCTTACGGTAATATACTGGGTGTCAATTCAAAATCTAAAATGTTGGGACCGTCATGATATGATGTTAGATTTCGAACTAAAGGAAGGCTGCAACTATGAAAATCGACTAAAATTCAAATGCAAAAAATCACTTGGCGTAGTTAACGTCATGTGGTCGTGTCTTGTACACAACCCCCTCTGATTTTTTCTCGGAAAAACAGAGATGTTTGAAAACCAATGAAAAGTTGACGTATAGACTGGAACGCGCAAAAATTGGTCGACAAAAAATCGTATCTCTCAGTCAAAGTTCATAATACAAAAACCTTTTTTTTTTTCTTTTGATAGCTCAATTCATATATTTGAAGGAAAAAATATTCGTGTATTTTTTTGGTTTGCAAATTCCGAGCTGTTCAGCCTTCCGATTAACTCCTTCCATATAGTTTTGCACAGTCTTATCGAACTTATTCGCCACCGAAGTTTGATTCAAACTGCTGCTCGTTTTCCATTGATTTATCAGTTTTTCTGAAAACCCATCTGACCATAGTCCAATACAGTTCGAAAGGGTGGAGTTCTAGGCTGGGAGGGATATGGTCTTTGGTTATCAAAATCACGTTTTTCGCATCATACTTCTTGATTGCCTTTGCCGCATAGTGGCAGCTCGCTAAGCCGGGACAGACCATCAGAGGTCTATTATGTTGCTTCAGGAATGGTAGCAGCCGCTTTTCTAGGCACTTTAAGATCTCTTGATTGATAGGGGCCTTCCTTAGTCAAGTGGTTAGAGTCCGCGGCTACAAAGCAAAGCCATGCTGAAGGTGTCTGGGTTCAATTCCCGGTCGGTCCAGGATCTTTTCGTAATGGAAATTTTCTTGACTTCCCTGGGAATAGAGTATCATCGTTCCTGCCACACGATATACGAATGCAAAAATGGCAACTTTGGCAAAGAAAGCTCTCAGTTAATAACTGTGAAAGTGCTAATAAGAACACTAATCTGTGAAGCAGGCTTTGTCGCAGTGATGACGTTAATGCCAAGAAGAATAGAAATCTTTTGATTGATGGGACCCGTAGTGATGAAACTGTTGCTTTTTAGACCACACGTGAATATGGCATGCCAAACGAGGTATTGTTTTGGGAATTTTGATAGTTTTGAAAATTTCAGGCATCTTCCTCTGTCCTGATGTGGACTCCTGTCCAGGAAGCAGCTTGAAATCCACCTTTACATAAGTTTCGTGTGAGAACTTCGGTTGCGCGAGCAAAATTTTGCCACGTTGCTCCTCTAACTTGGACGTCACACGGTGTGTTTCGTAGAGCAATTTTAAAACAAAAAAAATCGGCATGTCTGAAATTTTGACACAAGAAAGCCATGATTTTCCCCTTTCATTTGCAACCAAAACAAAAAAAATCGGTCGGCGGGTCTAGAACATTTTTTTTTTTTCAATTTTTTTTACGGAGTTTGGGATATAACTTTACTTTAGTAAGAACCTTGGGTCGTTCTCGACCCATTTCAAAATTCAAATCATTGTAACTTTTAATTAAAATAACCTACCAATTTGACGTTTTCTGGCAATTAGGTATTTTTTGTGGGAACATTTATTTTTGCGGAAACAAATGTTTTGAATGGCCTCTTAGGGAGCTTCCATAAAATAAAAGTTACAAATTGTGACTTAGGGTCGTTTTCGACCCGAAAATTCAAACAGCTCGAAAAAATCAGTGTGTTGATCGAATTTAGTTCTGTTGGGCTGAAATGGATGACATGTCGATTTTCAGAAATCCATCCGGAGATCCGCAATTGCGTCACTGTGGCCACCGGGAACCAGCTACATCTGAAAAAAAAAAGTCATTTTAGAGACCCTTACTTTGACAACCTGTAGTTTCGTAACTAAACAAGTAATCTGAAGCATCCTTATATTGTTGAATAGGTATTAACATGGACTGTAAATAGAGATTTTCAAATCATTTAGTTATTTATACTCGGTTCCGGAAATCCGGAACATCCGAAAAGTAAGTTTCCATCGCAGTTTTGTGTACACGGGAAAAAATTATGTTGTAAAAATGACTATTCTAGCTGACTACGCCCATTCTTGAAACTACCATGCAATTTCAGACCAATTTACTATGTTTACGGTACATCCCACCACATTACTGGTACATTTGACAGCAATAATTTACAACAATCTGATTTCGACTACAGACGTGGTAAAATCAAGCGCCTTTCTGGTCTGCTGAAAATTGCCGGTGCGAGCGCTTAAGTTAACCCCCTAATATGGTAGTTTTTACCGCACATCAGTACTATTCGGTCGATGGATATTTTGAAATAAAATTTCTCTGTAAAAAGAACCAATGACCGGTTTAAAAACTCGGTCCAGTATGGTCCATGCGGAACCGGTTCCTGGAGACTCGGAAGGTAGCCAATCTGGACAATTGGATAAAATTACTCGGAATGATGCCCAAAAACCAAATGAATTGTGTCCAACTCATAAAGATTGATGATGTTTGATTGTATTTTGCCAAAAGAATGAATTGATGGTTATGCTGGTCCTTTTGGAGCACCGAAATGACCACCGGAAAACCCATAATATGGGACCCCTAAGATTTAGCACCAAAACTAGGTATGCGACGGCTCAAACTTCATGATTTTGAATCCCTGTGACTCTTTTTATTCAATTATAGCGCCAACTCGAACGTCTCTTGATGGAAGATTAGCAACAAAAGTCGTTCGAGCTAGCACTTTAACCCGTATAGGCCTGAGTGAAAGCAAAAATACTGAAACCCTCGCTGCTCAGCGAATTCTTAACGGATTCAAATAATTTTTCGTCAGTTCACTGGCCCACATATCTAGTTTCTAGAAGTGGCCAGAGGAACTCGGAAATATTCTTGTGGCCGGAGTTATTCCGGTGGGTCACTGGGTCAAGTCGGGTAAAAAAAGGCTTTTTTTTGGGACATGCCAAGTTACCTTTATTTATTTGCAATGATAATCATTTTAATTTGCATAAATCATTAAGATTCGATATTCAACGTTTTAAATGAAGAGTTTTGCATCATTTAAAATTTACCGGATGTGGCCATTCGGACGTAATGCCCGGAAGAACCGGCTGTAGATTTGTTGGATACTAATCCGTTTCAATACTTGAAAAGTAGAAATGAAATATAATTGTGCACTAAAATGCGTTCCCATAAGCTTGGCACAGTTGTTCAGATACAAATTGGCCACTTTATCGTAAGTTCGAGGCGTCCAGGGACCCAAAAATAGTCATTTGTAGGATTAATTAGATGCAAAACTCATAGTTATCCAATTCAATCGTTTCTCAAAAAGTTTGCACTGATGCAATTTCCTTAAAATTCCGCCATATAGTGGCCACATTATAGCCGATTCCGTAAATAATATGTGACTTGAAATTTGCCTACCTTCAGGGGCACAAACGCACAGTACCCTTCTCACCCGACCTGACCCAGTGATTCACCGGAATAACTCCGGCCACAGGAATATTTCCGCGTTCCTCTCTCCACTTCTAGAAACTAGAAATGTGTGCCAGTATACTGACAAAAAATCATTTGAATCAATCAAGAATTCGCTGAGTGGTAAGGGTTTTAGATTTTTTGCTTTCACTCAGGCCTATACGGGTTAAAAAGTTTTGAACACAACAAAGCTGTACAAAACATAGTACTTGAGATCTGCTGGATATAAATAGCAAACAAGTCTGTATGCACCAAAGTTCACCATTTTGGCTCCTTTTTTGGTGTAATCGGAGATTTTTATGATTCACCAACATTTTCAAAGCTTATTGAATTTATTTGTTTTATTAATTAGTATAGAATTCCGTATAACTCGAATAAAACTATGCTAAAACTGAACATTACAGTACTTATTAAGATCTCTAAGCAAAATATTTCGATCACACGATTAATCTTTCACAGGTAGATTTGTTGTGAATGAAACCTTTCGATGTTTGTATGAATTCATTTGCACTTTTTCTACCATTGATTTAAAAGGAAGTGTATATTCGTCTGCATTATTATTAATATTATTATCTTTATTTACGATATTTTCAGCCCTAGACTGGCTGCTAATCTGAGAATATTTGTCAGCAATTCTGTTTGTTTTACCATCGCAAACAAAAGCAATGTTCTGTCAAGTCTCACAACAAACACATGGACAATAGTGTCAACATTGCATTGCTATTGCAATTGGGTTGGAATATTGGATTTATGAAATGTTATATTGCATCTGTCATTAGCACAAATGTGAACTTGTCAATTTTCTAGAATCTTTGACATAAGGTCGAAAGGGCAAAAGATCGAATAGGATTAAAGAGGGGATAAAAGGTCAAAAATCTTATTTCAAAAATGATTTAATTTCCCATAATGCAAATCACTTTCAACCTTTGGTCCTTTTGACCTTTTGCATTTTTGACCATTTGCCTTGTCTTCCTTTTGTTTTCGACTTATTGTCCTTTCGACCTTTTGTCTTTCGATCGGTTGTTCCTAAACCAAGTCAGAAAGATGAATATCGCTCTTGAGTAACAAATAAAAATTGAAAATAGGTTGTTTGACATACTTAGTTCTAAAGCGGAGATGAACCAGCCAAGGGCTGAAAATCTCCCTAATAAAGATAAATAATAATAATACTTAGATTTAAAAGCAATGCAAATTTCAACAAAAGATGAAAGCAAAAGAGAGGCAACTCTAAAATTTAAATGCCGACCTCGGCCCGTAAATTTTTAGGCTGTCTAGAATATAATCTACATGATACTGACACTAGATTTTTGCAACATTTTCATCTTAATCCGTTCAAACTGTTTACCCAACCAAAATTTATTAATTTACGGTGGATTTAAAATGATATTACAAACAACAAAATTTCAAAAAAAATTGCACTAGACCCCCCGATGGATTATTTTTATTTTAGCAGCAAATGAAAGAGGAAGGTCTTGTCTTTCATTGGTCCAAATTTGAGACATGCCGATTTTTTTGTTATAAAGTTACATGGAAAAGACACCGTGCGTCGTTTTGAAAACTGGAGAGCAAAAGGTGAAAACTCATCATAGCAACCATTGTATATACACTGAACTTTCAAATGCAGTATTTCAGGTTTTTTTACACGCATTTTTAATAGAAATACATCAATTTGAAGTTGATCATTTTTTGCACGTTCCAATCTTTATCGCCTTAAATTTGAACTTATTTGATAATGATTTTGAATATGCCAAAATAATGTATATAAATAATAATTATGGTCAAACTACATTTTTGGTCTAGCACCTCCAGTCCCTCAGTTTCGGACAGCTTCATTTGTTACATGATATCTTTGTAATTTTTGCACTAATGGTCTTCAAATATATTCATTTTTAATGGATTTTATTGATCATGGTATCAAAGAAGCAACAAAAAATAAGAAGAATTAAATGAATGAGAAGAATGAACAACACGTAAAATGTGTTATTTTTATCATATATGAAAGAGGTTTTTTGATGATCCACTTGTACACTAAGTAAAACCCAAATTATCCATATGAATGTTGCAAATTCATTGAATTGGCAGTAAAATACGAATCTTAGAGTAAAAACACTCAAAGATGTATAAATTTACAAAATTCGAGGCATTTCCAGATCGTGTCCGGTATTGGGTGCCACCTTTTAATATTGGTCAATTTGACACTGAAATACATCGGCAAAATGCAATGCCAAATTTCATATTTATGTTGTCAAATTTATTTTCGTACGCTACAAAAATGTTAATATTTATCCTAAATAGGCACCAAGACCGTTATTTTAATAAATAGTTTTTGAATCACGAATTTAGCGACTTAGGTGCCCGGTACTGGAGGATCTCCTCCTAAATGAATTCAATTAGATTTAATACACAGACAAATTTAATAAGTATGTTGAATTAATTAAACAAAAATAAATCCGTTCGAATGGGAACTTTCTTCCTATGGTAACCGTTCTATTTTTTATCAAATCAAATGGAAACACTCCTTCTAATGCCGCCGCAGGTAACTTCTATTCTGCATCTTTATCAATGGAAAACCGCAACACAAAATCATCAGAAAATCATTCAGCAGCTACTAGTAACATTTTGATTTTGGTTTTTTAACTGAACAATTAAATCAAAAGATTGATGCAATATTTGGACATTGTGTGTAAAACTCACTAACATTTTTTTATTGGATTACGATTCTCAAATGGATCTGAATATTGTTTAAATATTTTGAATTGGAATGCTCGTTATTTGAATGGTAAAAAGGACGAGCTGTTTAATTTTCTAAAAGCTAATAACATACGTATAGCAGTTATTACTGAAACCTGGATCCAAACTTAAAAGAAATCCAAACTGTTTGTTTAATCGTAAAGACCGACTGGATGGAGCATGTGGGGGAGTTCTTCTTCTTCTTCTTCTTGGCATTAACGTCCCCACTGGGAGAGAGCCGGCTACTCAATGTAGTGTTTCTAAGAGCTCTTCCACAGTTATTAACTGAGAACTTTCTTTGCCAAATTTGCCATTTTCACATTCGTATATCGTGTATGTGGGGGAGTTGCAATTATCATTAATAGGCGAAAAAAACATAAACTTTTTTCGTCATTTGAAACTAAAGTTTCTGAAACTTTGGGTGTTTCTGTTGCAACCCAGCTTGATACATAAACTTCTTTACTAATTGAACTTTAACAGTTCACTTCAATTTTGCAGGAGAAAAATTAAAATAAAAACATACTCTAATAATCTATTTATAAATTCAAAAAAGTATAGAACATTTTTTTTGTGATTGGTGGCTTTAATGCAAAAAATAGCTCATGAAATAATTTGCAAAGCAATTCCAGTGCAGCAAATTTGTATTTGATGGATGCTCTTCAGGATATTTTTCAATTTAATACCCTGCTGGCCCTGCTTGTTTTCCTCTTCTAGAAACCCTTCTACGATTGATTTGATTTTAACCGACTATAGTCAGCTTTTTAGCCAACTGGTTACTCACACTGATTTTGATTCTGATCATGCCCCTGTTACATTTCAAATATCACGTGAAGCGATTCTCCATCCTATCATCTCCATATTCAATTGTTTGCGAGGCGACTGGAATACATATGAAACATATATCGATAGTAATCTTGATGTTAACATTTCTTTGCAAACCAAACTTGATATTGACAGAAACTTTAACTAATTCCTTTGTTGAAGCAAGGAGCACTGCAATTCCAAAATCTGAAGTAAAATTCAAATCCGACATTATACACAATGATCAATAAACTCTTGAATCGTGTTTAAAACGTGAGGATAATTTCAACGCACTCGCGATCCTGCTAGGAAAATGAAAACTTTCAAACCTTTAATTTCATTTATATAATTAATCAAATGTTGAATATTGTCAAACAAAACTCTGAACAAGAGGTTGATGAAGTTTTTTATTCAATAATAACAGAATATTTAAAAAAAAAATCAAGCAAGGTGATCAAATTGCCTCCAGTTCACAGTTCCGAGGACAATTTATCATTTTATGTTTATTAGCATAGTTCGCATCGTATCAACAAAACATATGCTTGATCGACAAAAAAATAACAAAGGCAATCTCAAAACTCGGTGCCCAAACCGCTCCATGTCGATGTATGGTGGAGAGCTTATCGAAATGCATGCCGAAACTCCACTTAATGAATGGCCAGTATGCCGTATCCACATGTGGGACGAACTCATACCATCACGTGTGGGCTCACACCACGAGTGTCACCGTCATTCGCACGTAGTCTTAGTACTGCTAAGGCCAGAGACACGAACTATACGCTTAGTAGATCGCGCTTTCGCACTGGAATCATCAGGTTTAATTCCAGAGTTATAAAACATCCACCTTACGCCAAGCTGGTAGGTTTGATCTTTATATTCGCCTGGTTGAACAATTGTGTGAACAAGGGGAATAGTTGTTATACTAGTTGCTGTGACACTCACTCCAGTCGGTGGTTTGTTAATTACAGGAATAGTGCTAGTAGAAACCTTGATTGCCGCGTCATGACTCATGCAAAACATTTCGATCTTCTTTGATAGGCTTCCGTTCGCGGCCCGCGATCACAAACCGGTTTTGCCCCCGTCAAGTGTGAGAAATTCGGGCTATAATGAGCACCGTAAACAACGTTCAGCTTTTGTGCATCGCTGATCCACAGGTAAGAATGATAACAGCAAATCTAGACGGAGGGTGTACCTTCATTGAGAACGCCGAAAGTAATAGGAAAATCAACCGAAATTGAAGTAGACACGCCCCATCTCAGAACGAATCGTTTCGCCTCTGATGATGTTTTACAATAGTGTCATATCATCGTTTTCCCATCTTTTCAGCGTGCACTGGCGGCCAGTCTGGTCGAGGGAAACATAAAACACTTTCAGTACGCTTTGAGCTGTGGCGCCGATCCGAATGTGCGGGACGAACGCACGGGTTTTACGGTATTCGAACTAGCTTGCCAGAGAAGCGGTAGCGCCGAGTTTATTCAGGAATGCCTCGACAACGGCGCGGATGAGCAAGCGGTAGGTAGCTTTTGCACATTATTACATGCTATCAATGAGGGAAAACGATGAGTATTACTGCCGTTCTACGCATAATTGTCCCATGGTTCAAAACATGCAATCGAGAAAAAAGAGTTTGATGATGTGAGCTTTGTGATGACAGATTTGGTGACAAATTTAAATATATTCTTCGTAATAATATAAGGAAAAAAGTGTTAATTAGAATCAATAGTTGGTTTTATCAGTAAAATGAAAGTTTTGCAACAAAAATCCAAGGAGTACGATGGAAACTTTTAGTCAAACAACAAATTTCATATGGATCTACCAATATCACATAAATCTCCCACATGGATCTATAATCTAATCATATAGATATCTATATTCGTTCTTCACACCGCGTGCTACTAACTGATGTCGCTATCAGCCAGCTCTTCTAATCAAGACTTAGTCTGCATTAGCGCAGTGGTTCTCAACCATTTTGAAGCTGCGACCCCCTTTGAAGTTCTTCAGACATCACGCGGACCCCATACAATGATGTTCTTGAAATTGAAGTATTTGGAGAGTCTCATAGTGATTCAACAGATATGTTTGCTAGTTGCACCCTAAACTTACGTCAATAATCCATCACACATAATGCAATAACTCTTTGTAGTCTATAGGTATACTGAGAAGCTAGCCAGAACTTCACTATGCATCTTTCCAAGATAAGAAACTTGAAAAGCGGATCTTGTCAAAATCCAACAAAAATTCTTGCAGGTTAGATAATTGGGAAAATCCATCATCAACCTGTCAAACTCACGGTTCCTCGAGAACCATCAAACAACATTTTCACAAAATTTGAACAATTTCCACAGAATCTGATTAGTTTCTGCCGAGAAATTTTATAAAGACAAGTTAGATATTCATCAACTGCTTGGAGTTTTGAAAGAAACTTTCTTTGAGCAGCCACTAACAAAAAACTGAAAAAAAACACTGTGAAAGGTATCAGTTGAAGCTTGCATACAAACTTCTGCTGATAGGTTCGAAATGGTGGTAACAGCCATAATTGTTAATTTCTTCAATCCGATAGTTTGTCAAGGAACTTTGAAGTTTGAAGGAGATTTCACAGAAAGCAGTGAAAATCGTCCAAGGATAAAGCTAAAACACGCCGGAAATTTTCTATGAATGTCTACAGAAACGATGTTGGTTTTATTTTCAAATTCGTGCTGAAAGATATTTAAGCAAAGCTGGTAAGGTAAGCTTACTTAACTAAGGCTGAATATCTCTCAATGACAAAATAACAGTTCGATTATCATATCAGTAACAGAGCAACGAAAAAAAATGAATAATGTCGTTTTCGATTATTCCTGACGGTGCACCGTGCGAGTGTAACAGTTGACACTGGAAAATAGAACGGTTTCGGTGCAATATTTTGACAGCGTATAATGGTGTTAGTGAAGGCGTCAACCAAAACAATATGCCATTTTACAAACAGATAGAACAGCTGTTTCTGTTATTCTTGATGTGCTGTAGGGATTCGGAAACATTAGATTCATTTGTGTTTTGGATAGTTTGTTAATGCTGTTTACAGCACTGGCTCGGAACATAACTATGCCGAAAACGAAAATAAATGTTTGGTATATGAAAACAAATTTATTTTTTCTGGGAATAATTGATATATGTTTCGTAATTCAATAAAATATATTCAAAATTCTGAATTTTCAAATTTCAATCCTTTAAGGACTTGTTTGACTTCAACGATCCTCTCTCTGGTTAATAACTTCGCCAAAACTCATACATCAGCAATGTTTCTAGCTCACTCTGCAAAAGGTGAATCAGTTTTTTTTTGTAGTAAGTAATGCGAAGAGAGCAACAGAAATCAATCATTGCATTAGAACATCAATGAAAAATTATTATCAATTGCTCGTCAATCGACTAGTTTTGAAAAATATAGAACCAGAGATTTTGTAATCCGTGTTTAAAATATGGAAACATACAGCTCCAGCCGATGCTGATTCTATTTCGTTGGCTCCCGTGAGCGAATTTCGGAAAACTTGACTAAAATAAAATGTTTTTAATGTAGTGCTGTTATACTTGTAACCCAAACATTTGAAAGAAGAATTTCATTTTCTGACATAAGCTGTAAAAGTTCCTACTGATAAAACATACCCATACATAATAATACCCCTTATTATTCTTGTGTAATCTGTATTTATTTATATTAAAAATATTCAATTCTGAAATAAATCAATTTTTATCCGCTCAGCCGAAAATGATCGCAAAATGAAGAATCTTGCTCGTTCGTTACCGAAAACAAGAAATCTACCAAAACAAGAGCGCCACTGACAGCTAAGAACCATATATGTATTGGTAAAAAGAGTGCATTACCTGCTACACCCATTTCGATCAGGGTGTAGGATTTTCTGCATCGGTGGCGATCGATTGTAAAAACGGTGTGCTACCTGCGGAATAAAAGAACGGTTTTGGTGCAACTTTTGCTACACCGGTGGGAAAACGGTGCAGGCAGTGCAAATAAAGAAAATCGACATAAGTATCGTCAAACGAGGTATCTTGCAACAGGGGTGAAACTTGCAACACTTCGACATGTAACCGAACTGACGTTTGTTTTAGCATTGAGTCAAATCATCATAATTAATTCCGCCGTTTATTGACCTTAGATATACAACAGAAGATTTTGGCAAGGGTTTGGGTATTGTTGATTTTTCGGTTGGTTGGCTTAAGATGAAAATCATATTACACATTCGATTGTATAAAATTAATGCTGAAAAACGTTCCTCGTACCACACAAACGGTAGAAATATGTCATTCGAGGCATTTGCTATCAGTTACAGTACTTAGTAGTGTACAAATTGACAATCTAAAAGTTTTGATAGTTTGATGCTTAAACACTAAAAAAATTCAAAAACGATTTTGACTACCCTAGTGGGGTAACTTGCAACAGCAATTTTGATTTCAATTGATTGATAATGCTTGTCGCTTGTCTTCGAAAACACATGCATAGGCAAAAGTAAACATATAGTCTGTTCAGTAACATTCAAATTTTTGCATCTCTATCAATTCAATACATTTTTTGTACTAAATCTTAGAAAATTCACAAGAATCACATTATTATTAGATTAAGTTTTATTTTCTTCATGAAAATTATGACAAATTTTGAAAATCTGTGTACGAATTAACTTGCAGATCTACCATTGGGAACTTTCTACATGAAATATGATGAAAACACCAACACCGACCATTTGAAGACATATATTTCAATATGTAATACGTCGCGCTAATTTAAATATGTATAAAAAAATAAGTTATGTGAAGTAAAACCTAAAATACCATTGTATTTGTTGAAAAGTTGCATTAAAACGGCTCAATGGCTTTCCAATAACTGTCAAGACTTATGATATGCTAGAATTTCCTCGTAAGGACACCCTATGCAATGCCAATGGAGCTTACAATTATATTGGGTTTATACCAAGGTTTATACTTATTATTCAATCAGTAATTATTAGTTTTTTAAGAGTAGAGTAGCCTGTTTCTGATTATTGTCATGCTTTTACTGCAGAAAATTGTTATCATGGTACACGATATACGATATATTTTTAATAGTTTAGAACTGTGTGTTGCATGTAACCCCACATCAGGGGTAGCATTAAAAATGCATATTATTCGTCTCTCCTGATCCCAGAAAACAAAATATTGGTAAAATGAAATCCGCGTGGTATTATTTACATGACGATTAGGATACCAGATGGTTTTTGTCTCACCTGAATCTTTAAATTTTGAATCCATATAGCTTTGAAGTTGAAAATTGTTGCAAGTTACCCCGTTTGACGGTGAATCTTATTTTGGAACTACAGTCGACTCTCCACATCTCGATGTTCTACATCTCGATATCTCTCCCTATGTCGATGATTTTTTCGGTCCCTTCATTCTGCATACATTTTCACTCTCCATGCCTCGATATCCTCCTTATCTCGATATCTCCATATCTCGATGTGATTTTCGTTCCATATTTTCTCTCCGTATGTCGATATGCTCATTATCAAAGGTTACTAGACTAGATTTTAGAGATTCAAAACAATTTGAGAAGACGAAATTTCATCTGTTTGTTTTTGATTTTCTTGGCAACAGAGTGATTTTCAATCTAGTATTCGTTAAAAATTTGTTCTATGTCTCGATCTCTCCGTATCTGACTGAAATCTGAGTTACGATCTTTTTCGCTCATAGCACTACCTTTGCAGTTCTACCCTCAGGTGCCTCCACTACAGGGTGTGGGATACCTGTGTGCAACACTCCTCCTCATCACACAACCTTGGAGCCGCACAATTGCCATCTAGTGCCTTCTGTCCTCTGAACTGCTTCTGGCTGCCGAACCCCTCCAAGCCTTGAGCTCCTCCTGGTCAGCCACACCATACACCTCGTGGTCAACTGTACCTTGTACCAAGCTACCGAGTTCCTTCCAACAAAGCTGAGTTCGTCCTTAGATCAATCAGCAACCGCATCTCGTCAGCCTCAACCATTGCATCTTGGCCTTCGACTCCTCGTCGAAGCTGCCTTCTGTCCAGACGCTACCTCATCGTCTAGGCTCTATCGCCTCAGAGAGATTCTGCCTTTTCATCCAGGTTCTGCTTCCTCGTGGTCCCTCAGTGAAATTACCTCTATCCAGCTTTTTACGCTAAATTGCTATAATATTTGAACCACCCCTATTTGACATTTAGTGCAAACACTATAATTTTTTTTATAGCTTAATCGAAATAAGCTTTGAGGAGATAGAAATTTCTAATGTTGACAATGTAATGCCAGAGTTTAACGGGTTTACCACTCTTGGTATCTGAAAATCCAAACTAGAATAGGTATTTGATTTTCTTATTTTTCTAATGTGCTTTACTATCTATTTTAGGTTTATATTTAGCAGTGATAAGTGCCTTATCGATGATGATTCATGATACAATTATTGGCTACGAAATAATTGGTTTTGCATAAAGACGTCATTCGGCTTTGCGATTTAATAAGAAGGTCATTTGACCTAGAATAAGTCTGTCAAACATTTTCGAGTCGTGGGCGAATGTTCAGAAGAATATTGTCGAGTGGTCACAAATGTTACTGCATTAGCAATTCTCGCGAAACATTACTAAAAGACCTATGTGTCGGATTCACTTATTAACAACGCACTTCTTTAAACTTTTACAAAGACCTTTATTTGCGACTATCCGTTCACGCTACCGGCCGATCCTCAACTGCCTTTTCTCTCTCCTCTACACAACGTCCTGTGTTGCCAGACTTACCTATTTTATAACCCAGTATTACAAAGGGCCTAGTTAGTCCCGACATCCCCCCTTTTCTTTAAAGTCTTACACTGCATCCGTTTCGTATTCATTAAGATAAGCTGGAATACGATGAAGCCTTTTCGGTCGTGTGGTGTTGGATTCACCAGCAACGTTGTCGTCAATTATGGATTTATTCTCGTTCATTCCCGTTGACGTTGGTTCTTCCGTTTGTTTACGTTCATCCGATTTGTCACTTGTCAGCCGTCTGAGATGAGCCACATTTCGATGCACTTCCCGACCCGAGTTGATTGACCGCAATGAGGCATCTGAACCTTCCAATCTAATGACTTCATACTCCTCCGGTGCAAATGTGCTCGACAGCTTATTCTCCTTCACCATTCGCTTGCACACTACTACATCGCCCTCCTTTAGGTCAGAATGCTTTGCTTGCCGGCGTTCATTCGAGTATTCCGCATCCTTCAATTTCCGCTCCCAATCTCTATCACGTATTGCTTCTTGATCCATTCGTAATGATACATCTCCGAAAGCAGGAAGTTTGTCACGTAATATGCGTCCAAACATTAAAGTTGATGGAGCCACTCCAGTTGATGCATGGGGGGTTGAATTGTACATCAATAGGAATGATCTTAGATCCCACATCCAATCATCACTTCCTGTCTCTTGACTTATTTTAAGGTGCTTCAAAATTGTTTTGTTTGCCCGCTCTACTTCTCCGTTGGCCTGTGGCCAATACGGTGTCGTCCTCAGCAATGTGATCCCATATTCTTCACAGTATGTTTTAAATTCCTCGCTAATGAACTGTGGTCCATTGTCTGATCTAATAGACTCGGGAACACCGAATCTACTGAAGGTTTCATGCAGTGCCTCGATTGTACGCCTTGCGGTAATCGTTCTCATAACAACTGCTTCCGTAAAACGACTAAAATAGTCAACTATTACAAACAGCGAGTGACCTGAGGGCAGTGGACCCATAAAATCTACTGCGATATCTTTCCAGGGCTTTTCCGGCATTCTGGTGCGTTTCAATGGTTCTGGAGCTCCTAGACAGGAAACTATAGTACACTCTTTACACCGTTTAACAAACGACTCCACCTGTTTGTCCATTTGTGGCCACCATACCTTCTGGCGAAGCCGCCGTTTCATAGCTGCCATTCCTGGGTGAGCTTCATGGGCCAAAGTAACTATTCGTTCTTGTAGCTGTGTAGGGATGACTAGGCGATTACCTCTCAAGAGTACGCCATCAACCGAGCATAATTCATCAACATACGGTTTGAATTCTTTGGGCATATTCTCTCGGATTCCCTCCTGTAATGCTTCAATGGCTTTTTGAATACTTGCATCATTTTTAGAATCTTCAATGACCTTCTCAAACGTTACTGCCATTGGTATTGATTCTGCAACGATATTCCGTATATATCCTTCAGTCGGTTCATCAAACGTCTCGTTTACTGGCAAACTTAATCTCGATAGTGCATCTGCTATGTTTTCAGACCCTGGGACGTGTTCTACCTTGAATGTATATCCCTGAAGCCTTAGAACCCAGCGCTCAATGCGGGCACAGGGCCTCGATCTAGGGTTAAAAAGAAACTTTAGAGCTTTGCAGTCAGTTACTAAAGTGAACCGGATGCCTAGAAGGTACAACCGGAACTTTTCGATTCCCCAGACTAACGACAAAGCTTCTCGCTCTGTTTGAAAATATTTCCTCTCCAACTCCGTTAAGGCCTTACTCGCGTATGCAATCACCCGACATCTTCCTTTACAGTCTACTTGCATAAGCACGGCTCCTAGTCCGGTAGGACTGGCATCGGTCATTAATTTGGTTTGATCTTTTGGGTTGAAAAACCCGAGATGATGAATTTGAGAGATTTCATCTTTAATCCGTTGAAATGCAGAATTGTGCTTCAATGTCCATTCAAATTGATCTTTCGAACGCAGCAGTTGTCTCAGAGGATCTGTCAATGACGCCAGGTTTGGGACAAATCTTCCCACGTAGCAAACCAAACCCAGGAAACTTCTTAATTCTGATAAATTGTGAGGCTCTCGGAAACTCTGTATGGCTAGAATTCTACTTTCCGTTGGTTTTACACCTTCAACGGATAGCTGATGACCCAGAAATTCTAAAGTGTCAGTGTTATACACGCACTTTTTCTCGTTAAGCAGAATCTCGTACTCAGCAAACCTTTCGAGAACCGCTGCCAGTCTACGGTCATGTTCATCAACTGTAGTTCCGTAAACGACTGCATCATCCAAATATACAATGACTCCATCCAACCCCGCAACAACTGACTCCATTACCTTTTGGAATAGCTCGGGTGCACAACTTACTCCAAACATGAGTCGTTTGTATCTAAATTATAAAAGTTAGGAAAAACGTATTTGAAAATAAAACTTGTTTTTACAGTATTTATTTTTTCCTGAAATCAATTACTAATAACAAGAAAACCCCGTTTTATTAAAAACTTCTCTCTACCTGAATAGACCCTGTTTGGTTATGAATGTGGTAATTGGCCGCGAGCGTTCCGAAATTTCGACCTGATGATAGGCATCTTTAATATCGATTTTCGAAAATCGCACGGCTCCGCAAACCGATCCAAGCAACTCGTCAACTAGAGGCAAAGGATGCGATTCGCGCAACACTGCTTGGTTGGCTCTGCGCATGTCGATGCACAAACGAACTTCACCTGAATCTTTCATAACTGGAACCACTGGTGATACCCATGGAGATGGCCCTGAAACTGGTTCGATGATGTCCAGATCCAATAGAGTTTTCAGTTTTGCTTCTATTTTTGCTTCCCACGCGATTGGTGGCCTCCTGTAGGCTTGTTGAACTGGTTGAACATCAGGGTCAATCGGTATTTCGACGACAACTCCACGAATTTTCGGAAACGGTTTGTTTTTGTTTGTGTCAACTGCATTTATGTCAAATCCGACTTTTAGAACGTTTAGTTCTTTTGCTGTTCGGTCGCCAAGTAAACAGCGCTGACCATCCTCGACCACATAGAACTTTGCAACGGTCTTGTTCTCTCCGGCCTCGATTTGTGCATTGAATGTTCCAGCAATCTGCATTGGCTGCTTACTGGCATATCCAACAAGCGATCGGTCTGCCTGTGTTGTCATTTCCATTGCATCCACCTTAGCTTCCTTCAATTCCTTCCATACCTTCTTGGTGATGATGTTCGCATCCGATCCTGAATCGATGGTCATAGGTATTTGAATTCCTCCAACTTTAAACGTAAACACGTTGCCTCCCATCGCATAGAATACGTAATCCTTCGATTGCTCCTTCTCGATCTCTTCAGCTACCGCACGGATTCGCTTTGCCTTAGGATACGATACAGGATGGTTCATTTTACGTTTTACTCCACCGGAACTATAACAACGTTTAGCCCAATGCCCAACTTTCCCACAAGCAGCACAATTAGTATGCTTGGCTGGACATTCGCTACTTCCGTGAATATGTCCTCGACGACCACAACCGTAGCAACTGAAACGGTTGGTTTGATTATATTTAGGCTGATAGCGAGGTTGAAAACCGAACTGACGCTTCATTGGTTGTTGGTCATTTCGGAACGGTCGATTTGATACTGCATACACTTCCGGTTCGTGGCGTGTAATGGGACGGCCAAGTTTCTTGGATTGCTGGTGTGACTCTGCCAAGCTTGTTCCCAACGTTAGCACTTCATCCAGAGTACGGTCTTTCTGTAACAACTTCGTCCGTAGCTCCTCCGAAGCACATCCTTGAGCAATACGATCCGCAATGAGTTCATCCACCACACTAGGATCATAACTGCACCTTGCAATCTGCTTACGCATACGCATTACAAAATCCGTGAACCTTTCGCCGGGTTGTTGTACAATCTGATGAAACAGATGCCTTTCGTATGTCTTACGACGAAAAGGCTCGAAATATTGATCAAGACATTTGATCGCGACATCATAGTATGGTGGATCGATTGTTACGTGTGGAACCTGATTGATTCCAGGAAGATGGCGAAGTAACTCCTGTAAACCAGGACCTCCAAGGTATGCCAGTTGCGCTCGCTTGTCCGATTGTTTGTCTATGCCATGTGCCAAAAAGAATGACTCCAAATCTAGTTTCCATGTCTCCCATTCGGTTGGTAAACGACTGGTTTCAATGGAAACATCAAAAGGCTTGATTCTGCTTTGCAAAGCCATCCTGTGAACATTTTTTTTTATATTTAGACTCAAATTTTAACCAAAGGAAAACCCTTTTATGCTGTTGACGTGCGTCTCCCAATATCGAAATAATGTGATTAAAGCACCGTTACTTGGTATGTTTAATTTCACCCTTTTTGTATATTAAATGAGAAAATCTGCAATGGCATAAGGATGTTTTTTTTTCCTACAATTATAAATAAGTAGCAATAAAACCTTCCACATTACGAAATGTTTAATAATCCATGTTCAACTGGAACTAAATATTTATACAATTACAAAATAGAATATTCGACTTACCCTAGTTGAGCGTGCAACGATTGTTCATATTCTGTGCTGAATTACCAGTATTTTTTTTAACGGTGATTCATTCCGACATCAGTTAAGTAACACTTACCAATTCATTTATTCAAAATGTTATCATGTCAACATATCACCAGTTTACGCAACAGTCTTCAAATTGGTACATAACCATTACGTAATCATTTGTTCGGCACACAGCTATCATTATTTCTTTCTTTTGGTACAAAACCATAATACAACGACACCAGCGGTACATAACCATCTCTTTCTTAATCAACTCATTCAATGGTACAAAACCAAATCACCACTACAATAATTATTATTTTCTATCTTCAGCACAAAACCGTTTTCACCCAATTGATGTAGCATTCAATGCAGATACACAGCCACAATCATGTAGTAATCTCTGTATTTTTCAACATTTTTTTTCCCACAACTTCATTCCTTGGACATACCATGAATACCTTGTCACTTTTGTTTTTGTTTTCAGTCGCCTTCTCTACATTTTTTTTTTAAATTTTGAACACACTTTTTTCCATGGTACAAAACCACCACCACTCTCTATCATTTTCATAAATATTGTGTATCTTTGTCACATTTGTTTTTTTTTTCAGCTGCTCTCTCTTATTTTTTTTTTTTCTACTGGAGCATATCCTTTCCATGGTACAAAACCACCACCGCTCTCTTTCATTTTCGTAAACACTTTGTATCTTCAGGTCAACGAAGGAAAACATCACAAATTCCCCATTTTTTTCTTATAAGAACACATCTCTTTTCACAGTACAATAAGGTATATTGCTCTCTCTTTCTTACGTGTTTCGTACTAGCACTGATAATGTATACAAATTTCTGGTACCACAACCTGGAACACCAAACACATGCATATTTTTTTCATACTCATTCTCCATTCCTTTCTGCCATGCGATTTTTTCTCATTTAACAAACACACTGGGAAAGCACATCACAGCATTCCCCTTCATTTTATTCGTTTCTCTTTTTATCTCACTTACGCTCACAGCTTAGGCACAACAGGCCCAATTCGTTGTCGCTCATCCAACCGTTCTTCACCGCAAATCAAAATGGCGTTCACTCGCGTCTACTGACACAGATTTTTTTCCCAAAAAGACGTCTTGGGTCGATTCACAAAAAAATAATCTCGGGAATCCCGATTTAGTTGAAATTTGCACTTTTTAAAAATCACGTTTTATCCCGTCGTCGCCAAATATGTCGGATTCACTTATTAACAACGCACTTCTTTAAACTTTTACAAAGACCTTTATTTGCGACTATCCGTTCACGCTACCGGCCGATCCTCAACTGCCTTTTCTCTCTCCTCTACACAACGTCCTGTGTTGCCAGACTTACCTATTTTATAACCCAGTATTACAAAGGGCCTAGTTAGTCCCGACACTATGTACAAATGAGAGGCTCTCATTGTTTACTTTCTCTTTGATTAATAACTGAGTCACATTAACCCTTTCTGTTGCGTTTTTTGTATGAAACGCTAGTCATGGAAACTGTCTTTCGATCTGTAGCGAAAAACTTTCCAAAAGCTTTAGTATTGCACTGTTATAATCGAAAGAGAGCGAGAGAGGAGAGAATCTCTCATTTGTACATAGGTCCTTTAGTAATGTTTCGCGAGAATTCTCCTAATTCAAACTGTTTCGTTTTACGCCTAATCTAGCGTTATGTGAGAGTCCCGCCAAGGATTCGGGTAAAGTTATGTCCTGATCGAGATTTGCGGATTATACTTCTCAAGACTTAATGGAAATTTTGCAATGACCCTCTGTGAATACCTCTCAGGGTTGCGCTAGGTTCATGTTCAAGGTTCTAAAGAAATCGATATTTGTCAAACGTCTAAAATACCGGCTTTCAGATTAAATTTTATCATCAGCATCGTTCTTAGATTCATATTACGAGGATTACCAAGGATGAGCCAAATATTCGTTACATTTAGCGGTCCTAAGAAGGGTGATTAAGGTACCAAAAATGAAATAAAACAAAAACTACACCTTTAAATATAGCAATTATATGAAAATCGAAATAGGAAAAAAATCATAACAGTGAAGTGAAAATCTTCGACACAACAAACGCATTTCACTGCCTACTAAGACCTAACTATAAAATCTGGGAACAAGGAATGTCAAACCCAAATCCCCCCCGGGTTTTTTATAGCCGGCGTAAAAAGCTGGATATGTACACCAGAGCATTCATGGGCCCATAACCTGTTGAAAAAACGACAATAACTATTTTCCATGCCTAAACAATTCTACCCAGCCATCTCCACTACAGTGTGTACCTGCGATCCGACAACAATACTCTAGATTGTCATTATTGTAGAAGTGTCCGAACGTAAGACAGTTTGTATTCTACATGTAATGTAAAACCAACGTAAAAAAGTAAGAGGTTGTTTCCGAGATACAACCGCCAAGTTGACGTTGGATAACGTTAGCTTCTTATATTTCCAAGCTTGAGACCTTATGAAAGATTTCTACTGATAAAAATCCAATCAATTTTCATACTATTTATTGCATGTCAATTCTGACCTACTATGGTGTGTTAATATTTGGTTGGTTCAGTTACCACTTCAATACCGATAGAATCGGTCGATGAAAGAAGTAACATGAGCGGTAACCCTTGCTCCCTAAACAAATATTCCGGTTGAACGTTAGGTCCACGCATGATCCACTAAGATTGGTTGCTTTAGTGGGTTCCGGATCCTAACTGGCCTAACTGATCGGTTTGTTTCATGATACCAACCTGTGCGCGATCCACACCAAGCGTGTCAGCATCATGCCGAAGGACATCCAGTTGACTCGTCGTATCCGTGGAGAACGCGCTTAAATTGAATTGCAGCACAATAGGGCGATATTCAAAACTGAAAAGGCAATAGATGACTCTTTTTCAGTGGTAGTAAAAACGAAATCCTGTAGCAAAGAAAGCACAATGAAAGATGAACTAAACACAAAAAGTTATGTATTCATATTACGCTTGATTTCTAATCACTACTTTTTCGATCCAGTTTCCTAATTGCAAGTAATTTACGTTTTTCATTATTTCCCATACGTTTTGACAGTTCACCGACTACCATTCTTCCATGCGCTTGTGTTTGAAATTTGAGAAATTTGAGAATCCAGCGTAGCGCGATCAGTGAAAGGAATACACACATCAGTGTCGCCGCTAGCGGCCAGCACAGATAAACTGAATGTTCGAAGGGTTGTTGTCTATACTTTTTGCCACTGGCGCCAACTGTTAGCGATTAAGATCAAAATAAACAGTCGTTACCCTATTGCGAACCATGTTTACTTATGGCGACTTAAAGAGAAAACACAAATTCAATCTCTAATGATACACTTTTCACTTGCCCCACCTGATAAGAAAATTGACGGTGTTTAAATTTAGTTATTTTTAGGTCTACGTCGAATTAATTCTAAAACTTTTTTTATTGCAGTTTGAAACTGTCACAGAGGACAACTAAGAAGTGGTACAGGATATTGTTTTCCGCAACTTTTTTCCACTGAAAATATTAAAATAAGATTGTACGCTGCCAACTTGTTACGGAGTAACAGTTGACAGGTTAACAATTTTTCACTCTATTATGCAATAATGGCTGAAAAATCTCAGAAATATCTTACCTATCGTAATGTTCTCAATGGCCTCAAAGGTTTACGCATGAGTTCAAAACGTTATTTCACATATTCAGTGAAATATATCAATTGTTTTCACTTACCCCATTTACCAACTTGCCCCGCGGTACCTTACGTCAAAACCTTATAAAAGCAAGATAAATGTGCTTTTCTATGAAAAATAAGACATGCCTCGATATTTACGAATTTTTCAATACTTTAGTCGTGAAAATCAATAGTTTTCATTGTTGGAGTAGCTTCGTAGAAAGATTTCCAATCGATTGGTGCAAGAATCTTGAAAATCTATGCAGGCGTTAGTAAGTTATTAACAGTCAAAATCTAACCACTTTTCGTGACGCGAGCGATTTTTCGTTTTTCTAAATTGTACCCCAGTATGTTGCTGTAAGACGTTATCCAACGTCAAAAAACATTATTTCCTGATTTGAATTTTGTTCGAGATAAGCACATTGAAATATGAAAAATGTGAAACAAGAACATGACTGCAATAAATGACATGGGACAGTTATGCGAATAACGGCAGTAACAATGATCTCACTCTTACCACTGTGCACTTATGGTAGCAAAAACCTCCATTGAAGTCGTAAACAATCGCGACAATGACTTACGACTATTTAGATTAGGAATTGGTTTAAAAATAGAACTCGATATTCTTTTCATTGCAGCAACATGAGAGTGGCCAGTATCCCATCCACTTTGCCGTATCATCACTAGATCCGAACAACGTTCGAGCCCTGTTGAAACATTCCGCCAAAACTGTCGATGTGCTTTATCAAAATCGAACGGCTCTGCATCTGATCTTCGAGGTGATCGACAAAAGCAATTGGAGCGACGCCTTCGAGTGTGTTAAAGTTCTGCTGAAGAACGGCGCAGACATCAATATTCCCAATGGGGATAACCGCACACCCCTAGGTGTGTTTGTAAAGAACTGTAAAACGTGGAAAGCCAATTCAGAGTACTGGCGGAAAGACATACTTGAGTACTGCCTGAATCAGACCAACGTGGACGTCGACACCTTCAGGAAGGGGGAGTTGAGGAAGAAGATCGGGGACTTCTTCCCGGGCACCAAGATACCATCCTACGTCATGGAGACGAATTTGAACGTGCTAATATCTCTGCTGAAGTCGCACAAGGACGCAAAGTTCGACATCGCGTATAGACAGTACAAGGAAAAGACTCAACAGGACTCATCCGCATGGAAGAAAGATAAAACACAACTGGTGCAAGCTGCCGTCCATGCTGGGTCCCTAGCGTCGGTAAAGAAATTGTGTGAAGACGATTACGCTTTCGACGCCGATTCGGGACTTGCAGATCTCCTAGCCAGATGTTGTAGTTACGGAAACCACGATATTCTAGAGTATTTGCTGAGCCTAGTTGGACACACGGAGAAGGATCTCAAACAGATCAACGCACATCCGCTGCTGTCGCTGGTCATCAAAGAGATTAACACCCTCAAAAATAAGGACAAATGTCCGTTTTTCAAATGCCTCAAATGTTTACTAGCCGATGGGCGCATCGAAATCGACAAAACAGACGACAAAGACTTCAGCGCGCTCCACTATGCCGTAAAGTATAAGGTAGATGATGCAGTAGATTTGCTGCTGAAAAGTTCCGCCTACATTGGCAAGCAGAACATGTTCAAGGAGCTGCCCATTTGTGAAATGAGTCCGGAAATGCTGGAAAGCTACCTTGACTCGTGCCTCACAGCCAACGACAAGCGACCGGGAGACGATGATTATGAAATCAATGTCGATTACTCCTGTTTGGTTCCACCGGAATACAAATCTAATTACACCGGTGATAGAACAGTGGCGGTCAGCAATTTTGCCGACGAAATGCTGCCGATTGTGTACATGTCCAAATCGTCAGATCTGAAACATCTATTGAAGCATCCAGTGATTTCCAGTTTTGTGTTGATAAAGTGGTTAAGACTTAGCTTATACTTTTACATTAACTTCGTAATATGCACATGCTTCTTCCTGTGTTTCACGTGGTACGTGGTGGGATGTTACGGACAGGATAACGTCGATCAGTTCCTGAAAGAATCTCTGAGAATGCTGTCGTTGTTGGGTGCGACATATATGGCGCTGAGAGAACTCGGTCAGATGATGCTACACGCAAAGATGTATTTCAAGTCGTTGGAAAACTGGATGGAGCTGGTATTGATCGTGGCATCATTCACGGTTCTCGTCAAGGAATTCCAACACGAGATCCGGCAAGTCATTTCAGCAGTGGTAATTCTGCTGTCAGCCTTCGAATTTACCCTGCTGGTTGGATCGCTTCCAGTGCTCTCTATATCCACGCACATGGTGATGCTCAAAACGGTGTCGAAAAATTTCCTCAAGAGTTTGATACTGTACTCCATTGTTCTGGTTTCCTTCGCATTTTGCTTCTACACATTGTTCAACGTGGGAAGCGCGAAAAGTAATGCAGCTGGGGCAGACGGCGATGCCGATGGAAATGAAGACAAGTTCAACAAATTCGCCGATATCAGAACGTCACTGCTCAAAACGGTTGTAATGTTAACAGGTAAGAAACTGCAATTTGCTTTACATGGGAACACCACTACACGACTACACGAGATGTGTATGGAAAATTAGGGACATTTAAAAGCTTGTTTGTGCGATTATACACAGTGAGAAAAAAAACGAATTCTAAATCACAACTTTTAGAAGCCGCCATTGGCGTAGCTAGGAATTTTTTCTGGAGGGGGCCTTAGGGGGGCCTAGAAAATTTCACAGTTTTATAGATTGTTTAGTTTCATAGTTTTGTAGTAGTGACCCTCAGCCCTGTTTTTTCAACCATTTTAATTCCTGATGGTGGATAGTTTTCGTAATAGTTTTGTTTGATGTTCTTTATAACGTTGAGAGTAGAGCAATTTCCCGAAGAAAAATTTTGCTTTTCCGATTTAAGAGATACAGACATCACGTGCGGCCCGCACTTTGGTGAGCACGGATTTATAGCATCCATAGCAAAAGTTTTAACAGATTTGTATTGAATTTAATTATTTGTTTTTCTGTCTCATAGTTCTAACAAAAAATCACAAAGAATTTCCTTTGTTATTCTTCTATGAAATTTTTGGTATTCATCGATGTGTTTTGAGAAGGTTCCTCTGAAAATTCCTACGGCCTTTTCTTCAGGAATTATTTTCGTACTTTTCAGTGCTTTCTCCAAGAACTCGTTTACCAGTTTTCACTGATTTTGTCCAAGGATTTCCACGGAAAATCGTTCATCAAAAAATATCTTGAAGAATTCCGCCAGATAATGCATTACCAACTATTTTAATTATTTATCCTGGAAAGTCTCTATGTACTTATTACATAAATATCAATAATTAATTTAAAGTATCCTCCAGTTGCTCATTAATGATTTGATTATGATTTTTAGGAATTATTGAGGATTTCTCCAAAAAACAGCACAACAAGCTCTAGGAGTTTCAACAAAAATGTCTTTAAGATCACCAAGCAAGAATTAATTCCACGGAAAGTTCACAAACAGTTTTTTCAACTTTGCTTTTGAAGTTCGTCCTAAAGATCCTCTACAAGATTGTTGGAAAAAATCTTAGCAAAAATTATCCAAACTTCCTGCAAAAAACCTAAATGACTTATCCGGGCGTCATCGTAATATCTCACAAGAAATTAAAAATAATTCAATTGTAAAAATGCAAATTATGATTTCTCATAGAAACTCTCCGCAAATATATTTGTATTTTTTTCACAAAATATCATGTTTTAGATTCTTTCAAAATAAAGGAGTAACATCTCGTATTCCTTGAAAACGCTTTCAAAAATATTTTTTATTTGTTTAAAAATACTTAACTCAGAAATGTTTAAAGAAATCATCCTTAAAAGTTCCTAACGCTCAACCGTTATTTAAAAAACTCTTCCGCGAAATTACTCAAAGATTCCTCGAGCGATTTGTTCAGGGATTTCTTAGAGAATTATACTATCGTTTCCCTAAGATTCTACCAAAAAATTAGGTAGAGTATCATCTAAGTATTCTCCAGAGATATTTTTTTTTTTTCGTTAAACCGCACTCACGATTCTTTTGGGACTTGTTTAAATATTGTTTTCACCAGATTAACTAAGATTTTGCAATTCATTCTTGAACTTCTCAAAAAATTTCTCCATAAGTTCCAAGAAATATTGTTTTAGGTTCTAAAAATAACTTCATTTTTTTACGAATGGTAATCTCATGATTCTTCCATAAACAAATATTAAAATTTATCCACTCTCCATTTCAAGTTCAAAAACTACTCGAGAAATATTTCAATATTGTTAGTAATTGATTTACAAATTCCTATATCAATCGCTGCATATCAGATTTCTAGAGAAACACATGAAACGTGTTGCAAGAAGTCTGTTGGGTTTTTTTTGTGTAATCGCAGCTTATATAGTTCGGAAAAAATACTTAGTTCCTGTCTTAATATTCAAGAATTAAACCATAGAATTTCTGGAACTTGTTCACAATGTACCTTACAGAAAAGCTTAAGTGGTATTTGTAGGATATAATACAAACATTCTTGTTCTTTTTCTTCGTCTTTTATTAATATAAAATAATTGGTGTTAAAACCGATACATTGTTTACTGAAAATATTTGTAATTAAAATCTTAGATAATATATTGTATGAACCTCGAAGTTTCATGATACTATGATGAACTATGATGAAGATCCCATTTTTCCTACCTTTATAAATTCCCAACAAACTTTGTGAAAAGTCTAATTTCGATTATTTTGTAGTACTGTAGTACTTTTTGGAGCATGGAAAGTGTTCCATCCGAAGGAAGGTGAAACAACAAAATGTTGAAGTCGGTAGAACAATAAATGGGAATTGGTACAAAGAAAAACAATGTATAATCTTTTCTTTATATGTAAATTACAGGATAATTAAAACCTCTCTAATAAATTTCCAAATACCGTAAACGGTGTATCTTTGATAATGCGGTTAACATTGATTGTGAAGGACTCACAATATACTAAATGAAATAATATAATTTATGTTAATCAGTAAAACCCATTATCAAAGTTACCGCAAAACCGAAAATAAACTTTCAATTATATGAAAAATTATTGATCGATTCAACATGAATCGTCATGCAATCTTTTAACAGCTGATAACTGAAATACCAGAACTTTTTTGCAAAATATTTGATAAATATATTTCAAAACTAATGCATAAATATTCAGATTTTCTTTAAAAAAAAACTATTAAAGTTATCCCGTTTCACGGTAAAACAAATTTCTCAAAAAGTTCCATCAGAATTTTCTTTAGAAATTATCCTTGAAATATATCCTACTTTGACTTCTGGTTTTCTAGGATTCTGCCAGAAAGCCTCTAAATTTCCGCCCTCGTATCGCACAAAATTCAAACCAAGAATATGGATTCTGCCAATAATTGATAAAATTGTTTCTAAGAAGTATATTAAGGAAGACCAGTTCATTTGTTTATGAATATCTTAATAAATCTTTTCCTACTTCCCAGTTATTTTGCTACATATTTTTCTACAGATTACTTTACCCTATGCCAATTTTGAAAGCAAAAGTTTTCCTGGAGGTTTTCAACAAATTTCTTCTGATTTTTAAACAATCCGGGGGTTTGAAGCAAAGTTCCTTGAAAAAGAAACAATGTAGGGTTTTTTTTACGCAATTTGTGATGTATTTTAGAAATATTTCTTAAGGACTCAAGAACTTCGTGGAAAAAATGTAATATTTTTTCTTTGGAAAAACTATTTAAAGAAATGGCTAATAGAAATTTCAGCGAAATATCTTAGTATTAGATTTGACAGAATCAATGATTTATGGAGGAATGGCGAGGAAAAACTGAACTTTTAAAAGATTAAGTAACATTTTTTAGGTAAATCCGGGAACATTGTCCGGAACCAAATAAAAAGTAGACATAGAAGGAATGGATGTCCTCCAGGAGGAATTCGCTTTGAAAGTATGAACAAGTCCCACAATTTTATTTGACTAATTTCCAAGAGATTTGTAAAAGTTTTGAAGCCAACCTTTAATGTTCCTTGAGGAGTTTGATTATACTAAAACTCTATAAAGTATATCGAAAAGTTGTTTTTGAAAAATGTTGCCACAAATCTGTGAAAAAATGAATCAAAATCAAAGAGAGAATTTATTGCTGGAATTAACACTCTAATTGATTTTGTTACGTTGTTTCACACCAGTTTTATGTTCTATCATTCATCTGAAGACAACTAGGTCATGCCGAAATAACTTAAAATTTGAGCCTTATTTTTCCACAAAAATTCCTGCTATGGAATTAGGATATTGACGCTGTTTCGTACCACGGTATTTATTGCAGCGAAGATGTCGAAAAATTGCGTATATCGCCTACTACACCAAGAAGCTAGTCTCAACAGTAACCAATCGATCAACAGCCGGATGATTAAGCTTTTGGTCGTGTTCCACCGAAGTCAGCACCACCACGCTGATGCTGTAACGTAAAATAAAATGAAGGGATTTTTGTCAAAAACAAGAGTCATGGACATTGTTTCAGAAAGTTTTGCTTCATGGTAAATTGTTTGTTGTTTTAATATTTATTATCATCAAAAATTCTGGGGGGGGCCTGGATGATTCTGGAGGGGGCCAGGCCCCCCTGGCCCCCCCTGTTCTTACGCCAATGGAAGCCGCTGGTTTTCAATATTATGTTGTAGCTTTTGCTTCTTTATGGTTTTACTTCCTGACTGAGACAGAGTCTGCTTCCCGGCTTATTGTTCTTATGAACACTCAATTCATCTCTCAATTCATAAGCGAGAGCTATCTTTGATTATTTTTAAATGTGTATATCTCGTGTTTGGCAGATACTAAGGTACTCTATGCCTTGGGAAGTCGAAAAAATCCTCCTTACGAAAAATAAATCATAGACCTGTGGGACTCGAACTCACGACCCTTAGATAGATTTCAGCTACGGCTATCTAAGCCCCTCATGTACAATATTATACAAAAGATTTGCAACTTTTTCGTTTTTCCATACAAAATGACCAATTTTGGTAAGCTAGATCTCAATTGGGTCCTAAAGCCCTGTCCCAATTTTAGTGCCAAATGCTTAAGTTTAGGCCATAAACACTTGTTTACTCAATTTTTTAATGTTTTCCGTTTGTTTAAGTCCACAAAACATTTTTTATGTTTTTTATTAGATTTTGTCACACCCCTTGGCTTAAACTCAAATTTTGGGTGTATTTTGTTTTCCGTGTCCCTTTCGAAATGTCAGATAGGAACAACCCCAGTGAAAAAACTATAACCCCTGTGGTGTTTTTGTCGACTGAGCGAACGTCAAGTGTCAAGGTTCATTTATGGACCTAATTTTTAAATTAAAGTTTAAACATGATATAGCCGTTATTTGAGCGGGAAAAATTGCTAAAGTAGTTAAAGTAACATGCTCTTTCGCGTTATTAAATAAAAACAAGATTTCATTCAACATTTTAGGACCCTATTGTTTATGGACCGATTCGGATAAAATTTTCACAGAACATCAGACATAACTTGAATTTTAACATAGCTCGTCGAGGTTCTACCTTCCGAGGATCACGAAGCTCCTCCTCAACTCGAGCCCTGTACAAGTGGTCCGACTCCGATGCTTGTACATGCTCCGACCAATCAGCAGCTCCTCCTACGGATCCCGTGCGGCGTTACACGGCTTATGCGGCCGATCCTCCTGTAGGGCACACTCGCAGATGAACCGTTCCTGGGCCCATAACCTATTGGAAGTACACCAAGACAATTCCAATTCCAGGATAGCTTGTTGAGCACAAAGAAAACAGACTAGTCTATTCCTCTGCAGACAGCTACTGACTGATAAGTCAACTAGCAACTGCTGTTCCTTTTATTTCATCCAGGTATCTACAATTCATTTCCACTAAGCACAGCATAACATACCTCTAAATACTACCACCGACGATTCCCGTATATTCTACCTACGGGTGCGACACTACAATCTCAACAAGCATGGCACTATGCAATACTGCATTCGAGTCCAATGATTCAGCGTAGTTCAGCACGAAGCTTCCTTTAATAGTGGTAAGCTCCATCGAAGTTAATACCCCAATCGCGTATTATCCTCGATTTTAGCATAGTAAAATCGAGGATAATACGCGATTGGCGTATTAACTTCGATGGAGCTTACCACCATAAGAATCACAAACTGTATAATGTTTTCCGTGTATCCTTCCACGGTCTTCCCTCGAGGTTTTAAGCCCGTTGTTCATTTTTCACGCACAATCGACAAGCTTTACATGGTACGATAAATGGCGCTTCTTGGCGTTGTATCTTGCTTTCAATTCTTTTTATGTTCTCTTGCGTTTTTTGGTGAATTCATCATCGGCCGTATAACTTTTATTTGAGTCCAATGGATCATTGAAGGTAGTTTTTGCAAGTGCTCACCGCTTCAAAACAAAGGCGCCACTGTATATGTGGTTTAACATTGTGACAGCATTGCTGTTCTGTCAAACACACAAGGCTACGGTGGCGCTATCTATGATTTACATAGCGGCCGTTTTGGTTATTTTAATGATCCATTCAACAGTCCCCGTCGCATATTCAGTGTCATCCAACGATTTCAAATACCTTGCCCAATGCTCACGGTACGTCTTCGATGGAACCTGAAAGCTGCCGTCACCGCTAACATTGCCGTCACTGCCGTCCTTATCTTCGAAGCCAGCAAAGTTGTTTTCAGTGCCCGCGTCATTGTCCAACGGGTCGCCATCGGCCAAATTCCTGCACTCATCCTTGGAACTATCAGAAGTACCATAGCTTGTGAAATAATCGAGAGCAGATATTTTCGCGACTTTTAATGCGGACACTAAACTGTCAAAACAACAATAATTCACATGTGACCGATGCATCATAGTAAGCACTAATACTGTTATGCGTTTATTCTCGTAGGGTAAAAGCACCGCTTTTGGCCATCCTTAGAGAAAAAGTCAATAAAAATTAAATGGAAAGCTGTATCTATATTACAAATATGTCAAAATCAAGCTTTCAATCCATATTATGTATGTAAAATATCAAAACTAAGCTATAACCATCATTGGCGTAGCTAGGATTTTTTTCTGGAGGGGGCCTAGGGGGGCCTAGCAAATACTTGTTTTACAGAAGTAATGTCGGTCGCAATAATCACGATTTTCACAAATTTGGTAGTTTTTACAGATTTGTATCGATTTCATTCATATATAATTTTGTCTCATTTCGTGGCATATCAGTGATATTTGTAAATTTCAATCATCGCTACGAAACAGATTCATTTATGTTGTAACCAGTCAAAAATCTTCAAAGAATTCTAGCAAAAAGCTCACAAGGATTGTCTTTTGTGTTTCTCCTTTGATTATTTCAGGAATTAAATCATGTGCTTGGAAGAGTTTCCTCTGAGAATCCCTACGGGAATTTATTCATGAATTATGTTCGCACTTTTCAGTGCTTTTTTCAAGAACTCCTTTACTAGTTTTCATTGAGTTCATCCTGGGATTCCCCAAGAGAATCATTCTCAGACTTTTGATCTCATCAGAAAATTTCTCGAACAATCTCTATCGAACTGCTTAAAAAATCGTTTGAAGAATTCCGCATTACAAATTCTTTTAATACTTTCTCCTCGAAAGTCCTCTAGGTACACATTACATATAAATTCCAATTGTGAGTTTAAAGTATCATAAATAATTTGTTTAGGATTTCTAAGGATTTCTCCAAAATATAGAACAAAAATATATAGGATTCTCACCAAAAACGACTTCACAATCAACAAGCAAGGATTCATTCCACGAATTCTTCAGAGAGTTCACCAACAGTTTTTTCAACTTTGCTTTTGAATTTCTTTCTAAGGTTTCTCTATAGAATTGTTTGAAGAAATCGTAGCAAAATTATCCAGACATCCTGCTAAAATATCAATTGGCTCTTCCACTTCCAGGTGTTACTTTAAGGACTCCTAGCAATATTCCACAAAAATTTCCTGAGCAATTTAAAAGAATTCAATTGGGAAATTTTATTCCTCATTGCTCAGAGAAGCTCTCCGCAAGAAATTTGTATTTTTTCACAGATAATATTTTTTTTTGATTTATCTAAAATCAAGGTGCAACATCTTTTCCGTGAAAATAATCAAAGATTCCCGAGTAATTTGAACAGAGATTTATTAGAGAATTATATTATTGTTTCTTGTAGATTCTTCTGAAAAATTACCAAAGATTCATCTTAGCATTTTCCAGAGCTTTTTTCATGAAACCGCACTAACGATTCTTTTGGGATTTTAATTGAACATTTTTTTCACCAGATTCACTAAACACTTGCAATTCATTCTTAATCTTAAAAAAATCTCCAGAAGTTCCATCAAGTATTCTTTCAGGTTCTAGAAATAACTTATTTTTTTGCGAATATAAATCTCAGGAATCTTCCTTAAAAAAAGACATATAAAAATTTAAACACTCTCCATTTTTTGGGTCTAAAACTACTCCTGGAAAAACTTAATATTTTTTAGGAATTGCTTTATAACTTCCTCTATGAATCACTCCATATCAGATTTCTAAAGTAACGAAAGGTTTGAAATAACCTTGTTGATAAGTTATTGAATATATGCAGCTTAAACATACTTCGGAAAATATCACTGAATTCCTGTCGTAAAATTTAAGAATTTCTGAAACATGTTAACAATGTACCTCACAAAAAAGCTTAATTGGTTCTTGTAGGATTTACTACAGAAAATCGTATTCTTTTTCGACGTCTTCTATAATAGAAAATGATCCATGTTAAAACGTATGAAATTTTTACTGAAAGTATTTGTAACTAAAGTCTTTTATAATATTTAGTATGAACTCTGAAGATTCATGATACTATGGTGAACATATTGATGTAGAACCCATTTTTTCTACCTCTAGAAATTCCAAACAAACTTTTTTGAAGGTTTTATGATCGACTATTTTGTAGTACTGTAGAAGTTTAACGTGAAAATGTAAGATTCTAATTGAACCCTTTCTTTCCCACAGCTTTGTTTGACAATTTAACTATCAAAATGGCGTTTCAAAAAACAAAAAGGTTTTACAAATAAGCTATATTATTCAAAATCACAATATTTTTTTATTGTTTTTCAATAGTTAGTTGATTGTTTTCCAATAGTTTGACCCTAAGGTCACTTATTTCGATGTTTGATAAGACAAATGAGCGAATAAATTTATTCCAATCATCAATTCGGTTTAGCTATCGTTCGTTGAAAATCGGTGGCACCTGTGCTACCATGGGAAAGAGAGGGTTAAATCTTAGTGAAAACTTCTGCATTACTTTGAAATTTTGATAAGGAATTCCTGATGGAATTCCTGATGGAATTAGAAACCATACGCAAAAGAATTCTGTAATTTTTCAAAGCGGTTTGCGAAGGAAGAAGAAACATTAAAATATTGAACAATAGGTGTGCAATGGTACAATGAATTTATAATATCTTCTGAATTTATAATATCTTCTCTACAGGTAAATTACAGGATAGTAAATATGGATAATGGATATGTCAGAAAAATTGTGCTTACCGCATACAACATGAAGCTAGTTCTAACAGTAACCAATCGATCGACAGCCGGACGGATAAGCTTTCGGTTGTCGCGTGATTCACCAAAGTCAGAACTATAACGCTGATGCTGTATAAGACAAGCGAGGTTTTCTCGCTATAGTGTTCTACAACATAAAATAACGGAGATACTGGAGAAATTACCTAGTCATGTACCTAGATTGATTTAGAAGATTTTTCTGCAAGTTAAATTGTTTGTTTGTTTTTTAATTTTTAATTTTATTATCATCAAAAATTCTGGGGGGGCCTGAATGGTTCTGGAGGGGGCCAGGCCCCCTGCCCCCCCCCTGTTCCTACGCCAATGATAACCATTCTTTCGCTTTGAATATCCCGTTGGTCAATATAGGCCAACGGAACCAGTTTCGGCCAGAGATTTAACTTCGGTTCCCAAACTGGCCAATCGCATTTATTTTTCATGACCAATTTTTACGAGTAAATGAATGGTAGATCTATCATGTGAATGTTATCTACTGAACACAAAAGGTTTCATGCTGAAAAAGAGAATAAAGAAGTAATTATTTTCATGAAAAGTTTAATTTACCTAGTAAGAAATACATACGTTTTTGTCTAGTTGCAAAGTTTCAATGCTTTTTCTTCAACATTACTCGGTTGTTGTACACCTATACTTCCGTCAATATTTTTTGGTAATTAAATTTTTACATGATCTTCTACAGTACCTTTGATCATTTCTTTAGAATAGTTTTGATTAGTTTTTAAATGTTTGAAGCAAATTGCTTTGATATAATGACTTAATTTTTTACCATACATCCATTCACAAGTAATATAGAGAATTTGAAAATTATTTGCAAACCTGTAATTAGTCAAGCTAAGTTTTGATTTTCGTCGAGTTACTTCATCAGAATAAGGAAGTCATACATGAAATGTGATTTGTTATAACTAATATATTATCTTGGAAAATCACATTATCTTTATTTGTACTGTTCAATTTGTACTTTTATTTCAACCAAAATACTAGTCTTATTGAAAATTTGAGAAATCCCAGGATCCCGGGATCCCGGGATTTCCCGGGATAACCTTAAATTTTTGTCCCGAATCCCGACGAGCAGAATGGCCGGGAAATGGACACTCTAGCTGTAACCTTCGCTTCAAATCAGGTATAAAATATGAAGTGATACAAGATTCTTCGGTACTCAACGCATATTTACCTTGAAATCGATCTTAAACAGGGTTTGAGGTTCAGCAGCTCCTGAAGTTCTTTTGAAATCTAGCGGGCACCATCTTAGCATTCGAGCTCAACACTGAATGAACGTGCAATTTGCAGATGCCAAAATGAATTTAGGTGCATACGTGATTTTCACGTAAGTGCGATAGGTAACACCAGTAACAATCATCGAGTCTGCATTTGGGTTTTATGCATGGTTTAGTAATAATTACCTTAGTCAGGCGAAGTGGAGATAAAATGAACTTGGAATGATGTACGTGATTTTTCACGTAGCAATGACGTTTGGATTATTTTCAGTGTAGGATTGCGAATAAAATTGCGGGATAACGTTGGATATTGAGCATATGTCATCATTCTACCCATGGACGCAGTCAGGATGTTCATCAGGGGGGTTAGCAAGCGACCTAAGAAGCTCATTCACAAATTGAACGCAAAACTCTACACCCTTTTTGCATAAAATGTTAAACTTTGAAGGATATCCACCCTCCCTTTTTCACAGTGAGCAAAGACGAATCCGAAACGCATATTGGTTCCATTTGTTGGCTGAGTAATGGATCCATCAAACTCTTTGGAAAAAGCCTGAAAGTGCGATTGGTAGAGTTCTCCATTGACCGGCAATATCAGCCTAGCTATTTTCTGAAATTGGATAAAAGGATTTCAAACAGTTCCTCCAATAATTAGCTAGATTCCCTCAACATTTCTTCCAGGAATAACTCTCAAACTTTTCCATGCATATCGTGAGCATTCCTCCAGTCTCTAATGAATCCGACAGATAATATGTGGATTTTTCTCCAGGATTTGTTTTCAGTTTCACCTCCAAATAATTTGCAATCTTCAATGATATCTCCACAATATATTCTTAAAATAAATACTCAGTGCATGAGTTTCATACCAACATTTGTTGCACAGATTCCTCCGTAAACTTCTCCAAAGATTTATATTTTTCTAAGAAATCAACAAGTGATACATTCAATTTCTCAACAAATGCCTCGAAATATTTCCAACTGAATTTCTCAAGAAATTTATCTAAATTTCAGGAATAACTTTGAGATTTTTTCAAGAAATTCTCTTAAATTTCATCTATTTTTTTCTAAAATATCGTCAAGATATTTCTTTAGACAATAATCCTGGTAATTTAGAGGACTGAGCCATAAATTTTCCATGAATTCCAGCAAGGATTTTATCAAAAGTGCTTTCATAAAAATGCTTCTAGTATTCCCTGTAGAACTTCTTCTTTGAATCTACTTAATTACAATTCCAAAGAATTCCTCCAGAATTTCTTCCAGATATTTCTACACATACTTTCCCGAGAAATCTTCAAAACTTCGTCAAGGTGTTTCTCAAGAAATTCCTTCTAGAAATTCGCCAGAAATTTTTTTAGGGACTTCGTCGAGGATTTGTCTAATATTTCTTGCAGAATCATGGAGGCATTTCCTTTTAATTATACGGAGGGTTTTTTGATGTTCTTAGAAGTATTTTTATATGAATGATTGTTAATCCTTAATAAGGTATTATAATGTACTGTTTGAATATTTGGACGAATCCTGAGAAAAATCGTTGAGATTTATTCCCGGACAAATCAGTGCGATACGTTTTATACGTTACTTCTGTAGGAAATTAAATTACATTACTTATTTTATATCAAAATGAAATCAAATTATTACTAAATTATTATTAAATTCCGAATAAATTTCAGATAAAAAAAATGAGAAATTTCTGTATGCTCTCGTAGGTATCCCTAAATATTTCATTCAGGATTTTTAGAGATAATGATGCCAGGAAAATGAATTTTGGAGACATCCTTGAAGAAGTTTATGAATCACAAGAGGGGTTTTTCATGGAGTCCAGAGAACAATTCTCTTGGAGAGAGAAAAAAATCACTCTCTTTACTTTAATTTCAGAAAGATATTGAAATCATTCTCATTTTTTACTGAATACCCGTTAGCATTTGTGAGGCTTAAGAAACTCTTTAGGAATTTAAAACCAATAATAGACTTACCTTGAATATTTTGATAATATATCTAGAACTGCTTGAAAATTTTAAGATATCAATTGTAAAAAGATTAAATATGATGTTCACACCTCTGCTTTTTACAATAATCATTCATATTATCCAGGCCATTTATCACATTTCTACTAATAAAAAAATATGTAATTCACAGGAGAATTCGAAGCTGCCAACATACAATTTGACGCCAACAGTACGAGCTATCTCATTTTCGTCCTGTTCATATTCTTCGTGGCCATCGTGATCTTCAATCTGATGAACGGTCTGGCTGTTAGCGACACTGCGGTATACTTAACATCAATTATCATGTCGACTAGTTATGTAAACCAAAACCTTCTTTCGTTCTAGGCAATCAAAGCTGAGGCGGAACTGATTGGACTGTCGCAAAAAGTTGAAGTCATTTCCAAGTATGAGAACGCCTTGAAAATGACCGGAATCAACGGTTTTCTGTAAGTAACCGACATACACCGACAAGCGTCTTGTCTCTAATCACCCCCTTCCCATTTCTAGCACCCAATCCATATTCAAGCTGTTTCCGTCGACATTCCTGCAGCTGTTCCCGGAGTACCTACCGATGCACTACGTCATAGTGACGCCCAACCAGTCGAATAGCATTTTCATACCGCGACCGTTCCACAACGGTGACGCGACATCCCGAATCGACGTCGAAAGTCACATCGAGCTGCTCCCTCTGAACAAACATCCGGAGGAGAAGATCCGCCTGACGATCGGATGCTGCGTGCTGCCCTCGTTTTCCCGGATGGATGGGAAAATCATGAAGTACGCCAAGGAGATTTTGCATTCGCGCAACAGGAAGAGCCAGACGGTGGATAGGATACAACCCTTGGAGGCGCGATTGAGCAAGATTGAACGGGACCTCGAGCGGATTCTACAATATCTGAGCCACTCTCAAACTGTGAACTAAGCTGTGTTTTGACGTGCTTTGTAGAATTAAGAAAATAGTTTATTTATCTGTTGACAAGATTTCATGATTTAATCGCGCATTTTAAAACAGTTCCAGTAATACATTTATTTAATTGATATTGTCTGATTTGAATAATGGAATTTGTTACGATTTTAATAAACATGTCATTTACACAATAAAATTCTTTTACATTCATTCCAAACGCAATTACAAAAGCTTTGAAACAATTCGACGAGGATGTCGGTTCAATTCACTCATGCGATTTGCTGATTCATGATTGCAAACCGCAAATTGCTTGTTTCCAATCGATTCCACAACGATGACTCGTCGTAGGGAAGTCCCTAAAGAACAGTCACCTATTTTAGTTGAAATGGATTTCTCTTCGATCCCCTGTGAGTATTTCGAACCCTGTGATCAGAATCCTCTTTTGAAGAGACTCAAGTGTTAATGGATTTGTCACACTAATGTGCACTTTTTGGCATCAACACTGTCATTCATCTTTCGTCGAAATGTTTACCATCAAATCATTTTTCTCTTATAAGCAGGTGAAATCAACTCACCTGTAAAAATTCCTAACTGCTACGGCAAATGAAGTGTAATATGTTGCTAACAAAATGTCAATAAAAGTTTAATCTTGTTATACCAAATTAGGATGATAGTGTTGTCTAACACCTAGAAATAAGAAATGAATGTAATGTTTGGATTATTTATTTTATTTACTTGGTGTTACATCAATTAGTTTGATAAAACCTCGTTAACGATGTTACGCCAATTTACTCGGTCCATGGCTGTGTCCCTCCAACTTCGATTTTGGCCCACGCTCGCCAGATCTTGTTGTACCTGATCAAGCCAACTCGCTCGCTGTGCTCCCCGCCTTCTTGTGCCAACCGGATTCGACACGAACACCGTCTTTGCAGGGTTATTGTAGCCTTGCAACATGCCCGGCCCAGCGCACCTTTCCAGCTTTCGCTTCTTTCTGGATACTGGATTCACCGTAGAGCTTAGCGAGCTCGTGGTTCATTCTCCATCGCCATAATCTGCCAAAGATTGTCCTTAGCACCCTTCGTTCGAACACTCCAAGTGCTTGCAGGTCCTCTCCCAGCATGGTCCATGCTTCATGTTCATAGAGGATCACCGGTCTTATTAGCGTTTTGTACATGGTACATTTGGTGCGGGGGTGAATCTTTCTCGACCGCAGCTTCTTCTGGAGCCCATAGTAGGCGCGACTTCCACTGATGATGCGTCTCCGCATTTCACTACTAACGTTGTCATCAGCCGTTAACAAGGATCCGAGGTAGACGAACTCATCAACCACCTCAAAAGTATCCCCGTCTATCGTAACACTGCTTCCTAGGCGGACTCTGTCGCGCTCGGTTCCGCCTATCAGCATGTACTTTGTTTTTGACGCACTCACCAACAAGCTGGCTTTTGTCGCTTTACGTTTCAGGCAGGTGTACAGGTCTGCCACCGTTCCAAATGTTGTGCCGACAATATCCATATCATCCGCGAAGCAAACAAATTGGCTGGATCTTGTGAAAATCGTACCTCGGTTATTGAACCCAGCTCTCCGCATGACACCTTCTAGCGCGATGTTAAACAGCAGGCACGAAGGTCCATCACCCTGCCGAAGTCTCCGGCGAGATTCGAACGAACTGGAATGTTCGCCCTTCACGCTATTCTTTACACCGTCCATCGTTGCCCTTATTAGTCTTGTGAGCTTCCCGGGAAAGCTGTACTCGTCCATGATTTTCCATAGCTCTTTGCGGTCGATGCTATCATGAGCCGCTTAAAAATCGATGAACATGGTGATGCGTTGGCACTTGGTATACACGGCATTTCTGGAGGATTTGCCGTACAGTGAAGATTTAGTCCGTCATCGAGCGGTCGATGATGAAACCAGCTTGATAACTTCCCACAAACACATTTGCTATTGGTGATAGACGATGGAAGATAATCTGGGATAGCACTTTGTAGGCGGCATTTAGGATAGTGATCGCACAATAGTTTTCACATTCCAGTTAGCCGCCCTTCTTGTAGATGGGGCATATGACCCATTGCTTCCACTCCTCCGGCAGCTGTTCCGTTTCCCAGATTCTGACAATCAGCCGGTGCAGACAGGCGCCCAACCTCTCCGGGCCCATTTTGATGAGTTCAGTCAGCTCCAATACCATCCTTACCAGCTGCCTTGTTGTTCATGAGCTGGTTGATCCTTAACTTCCCTCAATGTAGGAACAGGTTGGTTTCCTTCATCCGCCGTGCTGACGTAGTCACTTCCTCGGCTGTCGTGACCCTCTGCGCCTGTGTTCTCCGTGCCATTCAGGTGTTCATCGTAGTGCTGCTTCCACTTCTCAATCACCTCACGTCCGTCCGTCAAGATGCTTCCATTCTTATCCCTACACATTTCGGCTCGCGGCACGAAGCCTTTTCGGGATGCGTTAAGCTTCTCGTAGAACTTGTGAACAGTGCAGTTGTTCCATTTCTTCACTTACCGCTTCTTCTAGGCGGCGCTTTTTGTCCCGAAATAGGCGGGTTTGCAGCTTTCGTTTCCTTTTATATCGCTCCACGTTTTGTTGCGTTCCTTGCTGCAGCATTGCAGCTCGCGCTGCATCCTTCTCCTCCAAAACCCTCCTGCATTCTTCGTCGATCCAATTGTTATATGTCCTCCTTTCCACGTACCCAACGATGCTCTCGGCTACGTTGTTGATGGCTGCTTTTATGGTGCTCAAGCAGTTCTCATTCGGGGCTTCGTCAAGCTCGCCCTCTTCTGGCAACGCTACCTGCTGCGCGTATGCGTCGACGTTCGGTTGGCCAGTCGCGCTAGGTCATGCCGAGGCGGGCGTCGATACCGTACATTGTTGATGACGCATAGTTTTGGGCGCAGTTTCACCATCACCAGATAGTGATCAAAGTCAATGTTAGCGCCACAATAGGTTCTGACATCGGTTATATCGGAGAAGTGCCGTCCATCGATCGAAACGTGGTCAATTTGTTATTCCGTCTGCTGTGGTGATCTCCAGGTGTATCGATACGGGAGGCTGTGCTGAAAGTAGGTGCTGCGAATGGCCCTGTTCTTGGAGGCGGCAAAATCTATCAGTCGTAGACCGTTCTCGTTCGTCAGCCGGTGGGCGCTGAACTTTCCAATCGTCGGTCTGAACTCCTCGTCCTGGCCAACCTGAGCGTTTAAATCTCCTATGATGATCTTGACGTCGTGGCTTGGGCAGCGGTCGTAATCGCGATGGAGCTGCATAACCTAATAAAGAGTTTAAAAAAAAACATCTAAGCATCAGTAGCCGCTTATGTCTCTATTAGCGCTCACTAGTGTAAAAACGAATTTTTCACACTGATATCGTCTAGCTACCTCAACAACAAATGATGTCATCTGACGTTATTTTCATTGGTTAAAATAATTCTCACAATTGGATCAGTAGGAATTTTTGTGTGTTCCATGAGCGGCTGTGCAATAAAATTAACATGATTTAACAAAATATCGATTTTAGTATACACCTTTCGTTATTGTTGTTGTAGAAATGGTTTGACCATAAAAAGTACCAGAGTGAGTAGCAATATTCGAAACATTGCATTTTTAGGTATGTTTGCCAAGAAATTGGTTTACCGTGAGCGGAAATACGAAAACATTGATGTTTATAAAAGTTATTCTAATTAATTTCATTTTGCCGACAATTACCTATGCTTATTGGAGCTACATTGTGACATCAAAATAGAGTTGATCGATTCAATAAATTTTTATTAAGGTACCCCGGGGCAAGTGGGACATAAAAAAAACGGTAGTTCAAACAGATTGTTCAATATAATTTAAATATGTCATTTTTTTTTGCAAATCCAACAACATGGTCACATTTTGGCAACATATTTGCTGGTGTGTGCATGAATTTGATCGAATAATTTTGAAATTGTGAAAACCTGAGAAGAAATGTGGACAATGAGCCATTAGACGCAGTTACCTCGCTAAACAGGGCAAGTGGGACACATCCAGTTTCATGCGTCAAACCACATCAGTAAGTCAACCATTGCAATAATAGGGTTGATAAAGCATAGATTTTCAAGTTTGAGTACATATTTGATGCATATAAGGGATCAACAATAATTTTTTATGCGATTATTTGAAAGTACAGAAAAATTGCAATCGAAAAGTACTTAAGTAAATTTTTTCTAGGTTGCATCAATTTCGAGATATACTCATATTTATATAAAATTTTCAAATAAAAAAAGTAAAATAGGCCCTTTTCAAACATGTTTCTCCATTCCATTGAGTGAATCGTAGCTGAATTGTTTATTGTTTGATCAAAACCTATATACTAAAGTATTTAAAAAGGATGCACGGTAAAACAAATATAAACGAAATTTTCAAATGAAAATTTGAAGTTCATTGTTCTTAAAACCCGCAAAATTGATGTTATTGATTTTTGGATATGTTTTGCAGCATATTGTTTGTAATTTCTTGCACAATGCCTCAAAACGGAAAATTTTTGGATAAAAAATCAATTATTTAAAAAAATAAAAAAAAACGAATTTATGTGAAACGATATTTTTGGTGCGTTTTTTTTTGAGTACAGAAAAATAACTATATATTTTTAAATATGAAAAATTTCTATCGAAAAATACTTAAGTAAAATTTAGCTGAGATGCATCACTTCCGAGATATGCACGGTAAATCTAAACGTGGCATTAAAAATGTGATTCTATCACAACGGTCCCCAGGGCTAAGCCCGGCTAATGGGTAAAGCCCTCTCATCGCGGCAAGATCGTACAACCAGAAGGAGTTTGTTTTTTTTTTGTTTCTTTTTTTTTGTTTTTTTATATATAAATACTGCAATTTTATTTCTTAATTATATCCACTACTTTCTTGTTATCGTCACAGCTCGAAAATTGTCTAACTTCAATTTGTGTTTCAGAGATAGGGATAAACGAGTGGTATTTCTGAGTGCCTTGAACTGTTTTTGCACTTGAAAATAGTTGGTTAAGTTCTTGTGCAATGATATCATATTCCTCAGTAGTTGAATAACGAAAGAAGATTTGTGTAAGCTGCTCTTCTTTCCGATTTTGAGCCCAATCATATAATTCCTTAGCATTTTTATCGGATGTTCACGTTCTTTGGCAAGATTGGCTCTGGTAGCCATACGTTTTAGTGTCCCTCCTATGGCATCGCATGGCTCTTTTCCATGTGATGTTGCAAAAAAATTCCATTCAACTTCTATATCATATTTGATTTAAAATTGCCAAAGAGTTGAAAAGTTCCTCCTATTTTTATACTGTGATGCAGCTCCGTCAGACATAAAATATACTTGTTGACAGTTAATTTGTGATCCAATCGCAAAAAAATCATCATTTTAGATATGAATAAGTTGACAGATACAGAATCGTGGCGCAAATCTTCTGAAATTACAACAAAACTTAAATGATTGACTTTGCCATCTTGACGATAAAATATTACAAACGGATGCAAAGTAGCTTGCTGAGCATTCCAATGATAGCTTTGAACTTCATCTTGAAGAATAAATGTGTAGTTTTCCGAAAAATCACAAATTACCACAAATTCACCTTCTATCAAATTGTTTTTTGTGTTATTTAGAAATGTAGCTTGCTCTGTTTTGATGAAATTATGAGGTATTAGTTTCTCCAATTTACGAGTAAAATATGATACAAATTCATCAGGCTGCTTTAAAAAAGTTTCAATATCACACCTGTCGGTTGTGACCCACTGTTCAAATTGTAATTCGTCAATGCCATTCTCTTCGATTTCTGATAACCAGCTTCGTTCAAAGGTAGTAGAATCTAGAAAAGTTTTACTTAAGTACTCTTCCAATGCATTTTCTATTCTATCAAATACACACATAAAAAAATATTGTTTTCCTTTATTTCGATTTTTTTCAAAATTTGTAATATTTTATAAAATTATAACTTTTTTGTCCATTATTCTTCCATTATAAAACATTGTGCAATTAATCACATAAGTTGTCCCCTAAAACATGTCCAAAAATAATAAAAATCACAGATGCATTTTCATAGAAAATCGATTTTAATTTTTTTTTATTAAAAAAATCTGTCATTATTTTTTACCGTGCATATTTTTTTTCCAAATAGTCCTAAACAATACCTACAACAACCGCAAAATTTATCCAAAAATTAATAACATCAATGTTGCGATTTTTAAGAACTATTAGCTTCAAATTTTCATTTGAAAATATCGTTTATATTTTTTACCGTGCACTCTTTAATCAATACTTAAGCATAAATGTTTTGATCAAACGATAAACGATTAAGCTACGATTCGCTCAATCAAAATAATTTTTTTTCTGGAATGGAGAAACACGAAATATGCTTGAAAAGAGCCTATTTTTCTTTTTTATTTGAAAATTTTATATAAATATGAGTATATCTCGAAATTGATGCAACCTAGAAAAAAATTACTTAAGTACTTTTCGATTGAAATTTTTCTGTACTTTCAAATAATCACATAAAAAAATATTGCTTTCCTCTATTTCGATTTTTTTTTCAAAATCTGTAATTTTAAAAAAAAATCATAACTTTTTTGTCCATAATTCTTCCATTTTGAAACATTGTGCAATAAATCACATAAGTTGTCCCCTAAAACATATCCAAAAATAAAAAAAAAATCAAAACTGCGATTCTGGAGAAAATCGATTTTAAAATTTTGTTTTTGAAATTAAAAATAATCTGTAACTTTTTTTTACCGTGCATATTTTTCTCCATATAGTCCTAAGCAATACCTACAACTTTGTAGAAGATCTCAAATCGATCGGATAAACCGTTTTCAAGTTACAGTTTTTTAAAGATTTGCCATGCATTTTCCGATACGCCCTTCTCAAAAATAAGGCGAGGTTCAAAATGGCGGTCTGAAAGTGCATAATGGCATTTTTGGTCATAAAGAATCTGTATGCAAATTTTCAGACGATTCAAAAAATACAAAAATAATCGGGTTTGCGAAACGGCGTGGAACCGCTCTTGTTATAACTGTTATGCAAGGCGGAAAACCATTTAATGGGATGGAACTGTTTTCCGCAACTACTGAATTTGGTAGAAATATCAAATAAAGTTCAATAAAAATAGTATAGTAATCGTTCTCATGATGTATTTTAAATTTTAGCTCTGCCTTTGTTCAATTTTTAACTCATATTTCAAAAATAAAAATAGAAAAAAATATTTAGAAAAATTAGTCATTTTTTCTCCCAATTCAACAATTACCGTAAAATGGGGGGAAGTTGATCACTTTTGAGCGATTCTGCTCTGTAACTCCTAGTAGGATGCGTGTATTATCATCCAAATATTTTTAAAACCTGTACTGGTTGGATGTTTATCGAGTTATACAAACGAAATTTTGACGAAATGTTCTCGTAATAACAAAACAATATTTGGAAATCAAAAATTGGGGTGAAGTTGATCAGTTATTGTGATAGGTTTCCTAAAGTAAAGAAATATGCTATTCACTAAATTTGGGGTCACTGAATATGAATCAAGTCTCAAAAATCTTACAACTTGTTGATTTATCGATCAGTTTTAGATTTGAATGTTAAGATTTACAGAATACACCACATTAAACGCCTAAAGGTATGCAATTTTCTTTGGAATTAGCGACTCGCTCACAAAATATACATTTTTTTTCTCGTAAAATGACTTTTTATCCACAATGCAAATTCAAAACTGGATTCACAGAACATATCTGGAATGTATGAAACAGTTTATTTAATCGGTGTCTTCATATAGCCTTGGCAATAATCGATTGTTTGAAGAAGAACCCTTCAACAGTTCATCAAACATTTCCCTAAAAATCTCTTTTTCCGTGGTATAATTATCTTGAATGTCAAATCAAATTTAGGAATATCAAGAGATGCTGTCAGGTTAGGCGACATCACAGAAATTGTGCTAATTGAAATCAAATTATAGCTCTATTGACAGTTTATACATGTGGGTATGTGAATGATCAACTCCTCCCCAATGATCAACTACACCCCGAAGTACGGTACGTAATATAAGATAATTATTTTGTAATCAAAATCATTCGTTTGAATATTTTAGAGCTACTCTTTAGGAAAATGTTTGAAACGTGTAGGAAAAGTTTTGATTCTGGTGCTTGTTTCGATAGGTCCCACTTACCCCAGGTATAAAGAAATTTTAGGGTAAGTTAGACTATAGAAATTTTCATACGAAATGAAAACAAAATACCTGTTTAACGTAAGCAGCTTGTAACAATACTTAAAGTTGTAGCTTACCGATGGTAATTCGATTTATAGCACAATTTTTTTTGCGAGCCAGTGCAGAACCTGTAACGTGTCAAAATTTATCATGCAAGTTGAAAATGGTGCTGAGCTGACAATTGTTACATGGAGCACATGGTATTAAAAATAACAATATTTTTTGTACTAAATACTTTCATTATCATTGTATCTTCAACTTTCTAGAAGAATACCCCCTTAAAAAACTTTTCCTAAACGAGCTATGACGGAATGTCCCACTTACCCCGGATTCTCACTTGCCCCGGGGTACCTTATAAACATTTGAATAGATATAGGGTTACCATCTGACCTTATTTAGTAGGACAGTTATTTTTCATATTTCAAGGTTTGTCCCGCTTTTTGCTGCTTGACGAACAATGTGAGATGTCAGAGATATTTCGAATTAGAAAAAGCTTTTCTTGTACCAAAAAACAGCAAGAATTTTCAAATGGCATCTTAAAAAATCCTTGTTGGGTTTTGTGGTTCAGAAACTGACTTCAGCTGCATAGAAAGTTTGGAATGCGTTTCATACTGTATCAACACCTTCAGGTTCAGTCGATGTTTGACGATTTAATGTTAAAAATAGAATCCTTTGGGTTCGTATTTTCACAGAATTCTATCGCCATCAGAATGAAAGAGATCTTCGAAACTGAAATAATAAGTTTCAGCATAGATGGGAGCAATCATAGGAGCATAAAACTGTTCCCTATCTTTCTACAAAATTTCGAAATATCGCGATGAGGCATACTCTGTCATAATTTGAACTCAATGAAATATCAAACGGAAAAGCTTGTACGATTGCTGCCATGGTTGAAGATGTTCTCAAAAGGCACAATATGTCATTTCATCTTTGCCAGATCTCTCTCAAAAATTTTTAATTGATTTTTTAGAGGTCTCTTCATGAGTTTCTAGCGAGATTTTTGACGATTTATCACGAAAATCTCAATGAATCGGAAGTATCTTTGTGAAACTACTTAAAAAATCTTGGCCGATTGTTTGTGAAACCATGATTTAAAGGTTACAAGCGGCATTTCCTGAAATGTTCTTTTATAAATCTCCGAAAAGACTTTAAGCGGATCCCGAATATTTTTTTTTTTTTTTGATTCTAATATAAATATACTTTTTTGACTGTTTTTTGAAGTTCTTTGTAATTTCCTAGCCAGATCTTCATGATACACTGATCAGATTTTTATTGTAACCATCGGTAAATTATTGGCGAGATTGTTGCAGCATTTCCTGGACTGAATGTTTTGAGACCCTCGATCCATTCTTAAAAGATTCTTATTGTTAAATTCCTGAAGAGATACTTGATATATTTTTGAGCGACAATTCTGTGGATTTTAGCAGATTTCAAATAATAATCTTTAGAAAATACTTGTTAGATACGTAGCAAAAAGTCAAAACACCCTAGGATCTTCTGAACACCTGAGCCCTTCCTTAGCCGTGTAGTTACAGTCCGCGGTTACAAAGCGAAGCCATGCTGAAGGTGTCCGGGTTCGATTCCCGGTTGGTCCAGGATCTTTTCGTAAAGTATATTTTCTTGACTTCCCTAGACATATAGTATAACAGTACCAGTCACAGGATATACGAATGTGAAAATGGCAACTTTGGTACAGAAAGCTTTCAGTTAATAACTGTGGAAGTGCCCTTGAGAACACTTAGCTGAGAAGCAGGCTCTGTCTAGTGAGGTCGTTAATGTCAAGAAGAGGAAAGTCTTCTGAAAAGTAATAAATTATTTTCTTGGCAAAAGGCTAGTAGTATTTAAGAAGAGGAACATGGTCCAAATCGAACCTAGTAACAGTTTTTTGACCATATATTTTCAGCATGATGAACGGCATGAAAAGTTTTATGTTTGAGTGAACGCATGAGCAAAATTCTCCAGAAGGTCCGAATTGGACCAACCCTGTTTCAATTTGGATCCCCCATGTTCTAATTCGGACCACCCTAAGTTTTATAGTTTATGCTATGTTGATTATAAAATATAACTCCGATTGTTAGGTATTAAAGCTTATTGTTCTGTAAACTCAAGCATTGAAAATAAATTCAACAAACGTGGTAATTGAAAATTCAATTTAACTCAATTTAAGGAGAAGATGAATCGAAACCAAACCTCAAATGTTCAAGAGCATGATTCTGCAGAACCAAACATCCGTTTAAGCTGAAAACTCAATCGATTGGTCACTAGCTGGTGGTGACTAATCGATTAAGTTTCCAGATCAAACGAGTCTTCAGTTCTCTAGATTTGTGCTCTTAAAAATTCGAGGTATGGCTTCGATTCATCTTCACCTTAAGTAAAATGTAAATTTCTTAAATAAAAAAACGCCCGCAAAATCTAAAACTGGTTCAAAATTAAGTATAATATACACTACCTAACTCGATTTCAAACGGAGATATCGAGATGAAGAACACATTTTTGAGCTTTTTGTTATTTTATTTTGACTGTACTGGTCACAGCACTCGTAAACGTTTCCTTTTGGTAACGTATTGTTAAACTATCTTGGGAAGCTGTATCCAAAATAGGCTGAAGAGTAACTGGTTTATTGATTCTTTTACTTTTTGGTGGTTCATCGTATTTCTTAAATTTTTTCGAAAGCTTTTTCTTAACCGTACCAGAAACATATACATCATCGATCAATATAACTTCTGTGATTTTCTTCCAAGCCAAAAAGACTTTCACGGGGTGGAATAGACTGAGTGCTCGTTGATAAGCAAGAGGTCTCTTTTGGACCATATCAACCAACACACATTTTGTGATTTTTAAACTAGTTGAGCACAAACAGTGCATAGACATATCAAAACCATATGATCAGATGAAAGTTTAGGCTTGGAGGATTCGATTATAAAATAACACAGAAACATTGGAGGTTTATTGTCGCTTACAGAAGCTTGGAAATAATGCTAACCGTCAGCACACAAGAGCTCTTCAAAAGAACAAACTAATTTAAAAATCAGACGGATAAACTAAAAGGCGTCAAATTTATTGTGTTGGATCCAAGCTAGACGGTGGATAGAAATTCGGTACACACGATTTTTACAGTTGCGCCTGTACTGAGAAATGCTTGATGGTCCGAATTAGAACAGGGTCCGAATTAGACCAGGTTCCTCTACTTATGCTCGTACCTGCTAACTTGAAGTTTTCGAGATCATACATTACAAGTCCTCAATGTTAAAAATTGAAAAAAAAAAAAATCTTTGTTATCGCTTCTGTTAGGAATATGAGTCATATTCAGAATTTGGAATGGAAATTGCACAGAAAAATTGTGAAAATTGCAAAATGCCCTGATTTTGATTCTCCAGGATATGGTCACCCTAAACAGATAACATCCCTCCCGTGTGATATTCTTCACTTCTCAGAATATGAGCTAGTCAGAGTATGAAAATTGTCATATTTCTTAGAGTATCAATACTACCCCTACAGCACTCCAAAATAAGACTAAGTTTGGTTTTCGTTAACGATCAACGCTACGTCATCGTAATCATCGTCATCATCGAAACTTCAAAAGCAGTTTTTCTGTTCATAACTTAAAATTATTCGATGAAAATGTGTTCACTGTGTTTCGGTTGGAGAATGGAATACAGTGAACACATTTTCCTGTAAATTTTCTTGATTTTGAACGAAAAAAACTGCTTTTGAAAATTCAGAAATCAATGACGGATCCTGCCCCCTTAAGAAAAGTAAAATCATTCCTTGAACGAATAGGGTAGACTTACCAGTATTCGCCTCCCTAAGGAAATATATATTTTATAAACTATTCAAAAGAGTTTTGGATGTTGTTTATGCATTGAGCGAAAGCTTTCAATCTAAGTGAGGATCAAACATGTCGCGCGTCGTTCGGGAAGAAGTGGAAAAGCGCCGCGGGTGTTAGTATTGTTTGATCCTTCGACCTGGTTGCTTGCTCCTGCGGGGGCGAGTGACGAGGGCAGGATCAAACATGTCGCGCGTCGTTCGCGAACCACGGTGGAATAGTATCGCGGATCGCATTAGTAGTGTTTGATCCTTTGACCTTGTCGCTTGCTCCTGTAGGGCGAGCGACGAACACTTGTTCGGCGTTCAATGCTTTTATCGAGTAATATCGCGAATCCGGTTAGGCGCATTAATTTCAAATTATATATTTATCGTTTACCAAAACGAATCCTTTACCCAAACCTTTCCCATATCCAAACTCCCAGTCTACTTGTGGAAGTGCAGAGGACTCCTCGGCTTCCGTAAAGCAAGTGACACGTTAACATTTCCCTCCCATCCCTAAATTGACCTGCATTCGGACGCAGCCGGCGACACTACTGATCCCGAGTATTGTCTGTTGGTCCCTGTGTAAGTACAGCTGTTCTTGCAATATCGGAGTAGCATCTGCGGGCGGTCAATCATGCTCATGCTCATGCTCATGAACGAAAGCTTTCAATCTAAGTTTTACAGGAAAAATATAAGCACTCGTCAGAAACATTGTTTTCGTATTGAAAATACGGCTAACACTTGCACCAATAGGCAAATGTTTTCAAAGCTAAACGATCGACCCGATATCTGGTGTTTAGTAGAAGAACCGACAAAAAAGAGGTTGGGTTAAGAACGCATCGTGTCTAGGGTTACCATATTTGCTCTTACTGAAAAGATTACATTTTTTCATCTCTGTAAAAGAGTACTTAAGAGTACTTAAAATAGGCTAACCTTGAAAAATTTTAAATGTACTACTAATTATTGATTTCGACATTTTTTTTGCAAAAAAAAAAGTTTGGTTCTTAAGGCCCAAACGTAATGAAAGCGGAACCGGTTCGCCAGCATGAAACACACCGTCCTGAACGAACGAAAGTGAACCAAGTCTGAGTCGACAAACATGCTATAGTTCATGCTGGCGAACCGGTTCCGCTGTCCGTTGCCGTTCCGCTATCGTTGCGTTTGGGCACTGACACTTTTCCTACATATAAATTAAAATTAAGTTTTTCAGGGAGACACTATTCTCAACTTTTTATCAAATATTTTTCGAAATTTAACTCTTATTTGTTACATGCCATACTCTCTTACTATATTGAACATTGACCCTAAGTGAATCGATTTTTTCTATCAATTTTTTTATTATATTTAATATCCCAAAAGTCGTTCGATTTTTTTAAATTAATACTGTCTTTCAAATGAGATTTGTTGAAAAAATTCTTAAGAAAATGTAGAACAATTTGAGTTTGTGAAGGAACCAAAAGAACTAAGAAGAGTGAAATGTGTAAAAATAACCTCAAGCATTGTTTTCGACTTTAGTTTTATTAAGGACGTTATAAAACAAGGAACTTGATTGATTTAACAGTTTTTTTAAATGATTCCCATACTACACTTCAAACTGAAATCTTTTCATTCCCACATCTTTGTTCATCAAAAATTGCATCGCCAAAATGACGTTTTTATAAAAAGCGTTTGACAAAACAAGTTGCTTCAATAAGATTAAATTATTCGAAACAATGTGATTTTGAATTTTGGTTGACTTTTTGTTATTGAAAATAATTAGTAGGTTGATTGTGTGCCAGTTTTTGTCAAAAATCGGTGAATTATCTGTATTATCCTGGGAAAAAAGTTGATATGATTTCTTCAACAGGTTATTTTATTTGACGATTATCGTCAGTAATTTACTGAAAAAAGTACACTTGAGCCCGTTTAGCAAAAAAGAATAATACACAATTTTTTAAGGCAAAAAAGAGTACCGTAATTTCGGGTGAAATTGATAATTTTTCACGGTTTTTCTAGTCTGTTTTCTATAATGTTAACAATTCCAAACAACTAAATGCAGGAAAACAAGTACGAAGGTGAGCCTCATCGACTCATGTACCGAAATTTTCTAACGAATGTCATTTTAGTGTTAAGAAATATCTCTAAAATAAAAAAAATAGGGGATCTCATTTCGGGGTGAAATTGATCACTTGTCAATGCCTTTATTGTTAGTTTTAAAAACAACTCTACATGATAAACTTGAGCTCCTTGAATCCGAATATGCTTGTCAAAATCTTAACAATGCACTATTTATATAAATAACGAATAGTTAAATTTCAATAATTACGTGGAAAACGCCTAAATGTATGCAATTTCCTAAGGAAATCAATGATATCTAACAGAAATTCAATTATTTCAACCATTTGAGCTAATAGGGCGATATTCAAAACTGAAAATGCAATAGATGGCTCTTTTTCAATGGTAGTAAAAACGAAATCCTGAAGCAAAGAAAGCACCTCGGAAGATGAACTAAACACAAAAAGTTATGTTTTCACTTTACACTTGATTTCTAATCACTACTTTTTTGATTCAGTTTCCTAATTGCGAGCAATTTACGATTTTCATTATTTTCCATACGTTTTGACAGCTCTCCGACTACCATTCTTCCATGCGCTTGTGTTGAAAGTTTGAGAAATTTGAGAATCCAGCGTAGCGCGATCAGTGAGAGGAATACAAACATCAGTGTCGCCGCTCGGCGGCCGGTAAGAGAAACTGAATGTTCGAAAGGTTGTTGTCTGCAATTTTTGCCGCTGGCGCCAACTGTTAGTGGTTATGAACGAAATAAACAGTCGTTACCCTATTGGTACGAGTTTTGGTGATGAAATCTGGTTTGCGAATACAGGTCGGACTCGATTATCCGGAGTATCGTTTTTTTTTTCACTCCGGATAATCGAATCCTCCGGATAATCGAATCACCAAGAAAAAAATTGAAATCTTCGATAAAAGAACATAAATATTATCTCTTTTCGTTGTTTTATCTATATGACGCGTTGGCGTAGCCAGAAATTTTTTTCTAGGAACAGTAGGGGTCATTACAAGAAAAAAACAAATTTTTATCAGTATGCACAAAAAACCACTTTTTCAAACCCTCCTTTTCTTAAATACGTTCAAAACTGCAAAACCATTCATATTGTATATTGCAATATCAAATTATCTCAGATTTATGCATAAAAATTGAAAAACAAGATCATCAAAAAACAAATTCCGGATAATCGAGTCTAAAATTCCGGATAATCGAATCCCGGATAATCGAGTCCCCGGATAATCGAGTCTCCGGATAATCGAGTCCGACCTGTATATCTCAAGCATCCTCACAAACTTTCAGGTTTATACTATGTTCAAATCCTTGCTTAGAAATAGAAGTTTATAGGTGTTTGTCAATACTGCACCGTGCATGATTTTTAAATTTTACATTATTTTCATAGTAATAAACATTCTTTAACGCAAAAAACTTCACAACACACAATTCGACAATAGTAACGATAGTGTGTACACAGTCAATTCAGATTACCGACCCCAGTAAAATTTTACTGGGTTTTGGAACTACGGTTTTTTCGGTAATTTTTACGATTACCGAAAAAACCCAGTAGGGTGCCGGTGCCATTAGTGGACTACCTAAGCTATAAAAAATCATAACAAAATAACGAAAACCTTAGCAGAGATCTTTTGGCGTCAACAGAAAGATTTCAACCTCTACTATATGGGAAAAATATAAAAAGAGTGATAAAACTAATTTTTTAACATAAAATCGCTTGAGCCACTATTGGTACACGTGTTCCAGTAGTTGCGCTAGTGCTCCAGTAGTAGACGTTTGGGAATTATACAAGGAATTTTAAACAAAAAGGCAAATTTTTACACAGGTTTAACATTTTTCCCTTCAAACAGCAACTAATATCTTTCGAATGAAGCATTAAGACCATCTCTGGGACTGTTCTTCATTTTTATACATCCATTTTAAAAACTGCTTCCATCCGTTGATCCACTACTGGAACACGACGGCAACTATTGGTGCAAGGGGGCAAATTTTTTGCGTAAACTTAATTATTTATATGACTTTTTGATGAAATAAAAAGCTGAAATTTGGCAAATCGACTAAACTAGAGGCGATCTATCCAGCAAAAATAGCACATGTCGTTTTTATCAAAAAATGTACGTTTTATTACATAGTCCAATCTACTGGTACATTACAACCATTGGTACCGGCACCCTAAACCAAAATATGTTTTGATTGATTGAAATTACTGACTTAAGCTAAGTATGCTGTTTCGCTCAAGAAAAGTAAAGAAATTCCTTGATTGAAAGGGTCAAGAAATTTCCTACAGAGAGCCCCCTTTGAAGTGACATTTCTTCTCAACTGCGTACTGCGATCAGAAAAATGTGATTTTCTTGACCATTTCTTGGGAGAAATTTTCCACTCATCGAGATAGGCGATTCCTTTTCTTGTCAGTAGCAAACCGGCCTTTAGTCAGTAAAATTGAAGAGCGTTTTTACTGGCTTTCCAGTTTCCAATGCTTCATGCTTTGCTTCTCCAGCTTCTGTTTTTTCAGAAATCAATACAAATTAAAACCCAACCGACATGAACATGGACATCGACATGCATTTTCCGTGCGAATAAACATCTACGGTATGCTCATATCTCAGTGGAAGTAATCGAAAAATGTGTGATAAAATCATTATTTGGTTGGTTTGCATACAAGAGGCAAACTCAATAATGCAGATGAATTTACATCTTGTATGGAAACCAACCGAAAACGTAAGCAGTAATCGTTCTTAGCGGAGCCTTTTGGTTGCTTAAAATGATTCAGTTTCTCACTAAATTTCGACTACTTACCACGAGAAAGCGCAAAATAGGTGCAGGAATAGTTTGGTTGCCATAGCCGTGTCTCCCGGTGCCGGACGATTTTACAGCAGGAGATTCTCATTTGACACTTTCCCGCATGCGCATCTGTTTGTTTTGATTTGATTTTAACGACAAGTCAGTAAAAAACATCAACTACTGAATAGTCGGTAATTGTTTTTACTGACTTTTCGGCCTGTTCGGTAATGTAGCAAAATTGGGTCTGACAGCTACCGTAGTTCAGTAAAAAGTAAAAATTATTACTGAACATCAGAAGTTTTCAATCAAAAAGCTGAAAGTTCGGTATTTTTTATGATTTACAATTCGTACCCTGTATTAAAAATTACCGAACAAGCATATCGTGATTGAGTGTGTTCTCAGCAAATTTTATGGTTGCTATATCGTTTTAAAGCGGTTGAATGACCACTAAATGATTTATAGCTATTACCGAGTACCGGTACCTTCCCTAGGTTTCTACAGAGAGCTCCATTTTAAATGACTTTTTTTTCAAATGCATACTGCGATCAAAGAAAACTGATTTTCGTGACCAGGGTTGGGAAAAAATCTGAAATTCACTCTACAGTAGTCAAACAAAGCCAATCACAGTCAGCGAAGCCAGTGAAACTCACGCCCATCGCTGCTGTAGGCAAAGAGCCTTGAAAATTGCAAAACACCCGTTGCTAAGGGCAACCCAAAATTACTGTAGAAAAATGTTCTATTTCCCGCTGTATTTCCCGCATTTAGAGCCTTCAATGACACTACTGATTTAGAGTAAATCATGTACATAATATAGGCTACTCGATGAGATTCACGATTTTAAGCTACTGTAGTGAGAGAGCCACGTGATTTTCGCGAAATTCAAGCCTACTACTATTACCATTCCCAGCACTGTTCGTGACCATTTCTGCTAAGTAATTTTCCACGCATCGAGATAGGTGATTACACCCGATTCTGTTTTTGCACGGATTTTTTTTACACGGCCGTGCAAAAAAAGTTTCCATATATTTTTTTCCGCCAAAACCTTATTTTTGCATGAAACGTCGAGAAATGGTGTTACTTTTTTTGCACGGTTTTTGAAATTTTGAACTGAAAACTTTTTTTGCACGGTACGCATCCCCCGTGCAAAAACAGAATCGGGTGTATTCTTTTCAAAAGTAAACCCGTCTTAACAAATCAATATTAAAAACGAACGCCATAACTGGAAGGCGTCAGTTTTTTTGCATTATGTGCAAGTCGGACGATAGATGAAAAAATAGATTCATACTATTTTCACAGTTGCGCCAGGTTTGAGAAATGTTTTATGGTCCGAATTCTACCAGGTTCCCCTGCATTTTCCTATCATGTCAGGAAAACATTCGCTATTCAATAGTTGCATAATGTACCGAATAATGATTCATATATTAGTGGTACTGAATAAATAAGGAACGATGTAGGTACGAGAAATTCAAAACATTTGATACATTGAGCAATATTTATTAGGGTCTATTTGTACACGTGAAACAATAAGGTTTTATAGATAGTCATTCAAAATACATGTTTTGCACCACCCATATTTGGCCTCGCAATGGCATGAAGGATACAGAATACATGCCAACCTTGCATGTTTGGGATTCTCCTTGTGCAGTATATAAGTGGTGGGTGTCCAAACAAACAACCCAAGCCACGTGCTTCGGGTGGCATGCTCTCCAGATGATAGGTAATACATAGGCCGCGTGTATCATCTGGCCACTAGTAATAACGGTCGGGCACATGTAAACAAATCCCGCGAATCTTTCGAACCACCCGCTTCGGCATTCGCGGCATTCAGCTGTTGCTTCCGATCGGCAAAAAACACGTTTGTTTACATTTATTACGCATGCGTTCCGAATCAATCGGAATAATTCGTCTTGGATTCGTCTTTTGCATTTTCCAGTCTACTTTCAGTGTTCAAGTTTTATGCAGCATCAGAAACCAAATCCAAAAATTGAACCACAAAATTGATCAATTTTGTGTACCAGAAATACATTTTATAGTGTTCTAACGAAACTTTATTCTCTAAAAAGGTGAGAAATCGTGAAAACGGGCACGAAAACCGTTAAAAACACGCGAAATCCGAAAAAGAAAATTGATGTTCAACGCCCACCGTGAGCCATCTTGGTTTTCCCAATCAAGTTCAATTTTTTCTCAATTATCTCCAAGGGTACAAGTGAGGATTATCTTTCGCAGGTGAAAATCTAGGTGCAAAACATGCATTGATTCAGGAAATGACTTTTCGTGCAGCAATCAACGGGAGGAAAAACTGTGTCAGGTGAAATTGCAGAATGAATGGGGCTCGGACTCTTGATACATCCGCGGCTGAGCCATGGGAATCAATCATATCTCAGCCAGGATCAACAATTGGAATTGATTTTGCACTGCAATCATACGGGCAACCTTGATGGGGCACGGTGCTGCCATCTGGGATGAGTCGAGCGTTTGCATGAGAAGGTATAGAGCGAGTGGACTTTGAAACTCAATTAAAAAACTAATCGATGCTTGTCGGTCCATGCGTGTGATGGAATCATGCGATGGATTATCAAATGGACCAATCATGCCTGGAAGAGCACTGGTGCAGTGAATTAATAAAAAGTGATAAGCTGCAGCTTTTTCAAGGTGAAGCTGCAATAGCACGCATTGCATATACAACGATACATTGAGCATGAAAATTGAATTAAAGCTGTAAGTGGTAGTGTTGAATTCAAGTCGATATGCAAGGATATATTCTTTCAGATGTGAACTATTGGGGAAAAAGTGATTTCCTCTTTTTTTATGGGGCAATTTATGTTATTCACTTTCTCGATTTTTGAATATATAATTACACTTTTAAACAATGACTATAGTAAAAATTGAACACAGATTTAGACTAAGTTAAGTCCGATAGTAAAGTATATCCTCATAAATATTTGAATAAGGAACAAAAATGTGTTGTTTGTTCTCAATCAAACTCAAATCATGTTGGTTCCTAATCAATTCTGATTGCCCTGTTTCTTTTTAGTACACTACAAGAATTTACAACGCAAATCGTAAAATTCATTAAATTAAACGTTCCATTTCTTTAGAAAATTTCATACACTCTTACTTAAAAATATCCTTATATTTTCATGAATTTTGCATCTATTTTATATATCCAAATTTTCCCTGACTATGACCCAGATAAACATTGAAACTTTAGAAAATGATGGGAATCATGCTAATTTCAATATTATTAATACACTGGAACATCTTTTTTCTAACATGATGGTTCATCGGTGTAGCCTAGTCAGAGAAGAGTGTGTATATCGTGTGGAAGGTACGAAGATACTCTATGCCCATGGAATTCGAGAAAATCTCCTTTACGGAAAAATTCTCGACCGGTGGGACTCGAACCCACGACCCTCAGTTTGGTCTTGCTGAACAGGTGCGCGTTTACCTCTACGGCTATCTGTGTCCTGCATTTCATGTCTTATGTTTAATTAAGTCAGAGTAAACTTTTGAATGATTGGTGTCCAACTAAAACTCTCCTGCCAAAGATCTTACCAGAAACAATACGTTTTTTTAACAACAATTCGCTATGGATTTTGCGGGAGATCTGACAAAAAAATGTTATGAAGCTTGTCAAGTATCTGTTAAGTTCCTGGATGAAATGAATTCATCCAAGTATTCTCCCAAGAGTTCGTCAAGGAATCCGATTAAGGATATCTCCACAAATTCACTAGCAATGCCTCATTGAATTTCTATTTATTTTCCACCATATATTTTTCTTTAGATCCTTCTTGAAGGGATTTTTTCGATAACCATTCCAATATTTTTTTATTTTAGAAATCAATATCTCAAGATAGCTTTCTGCTTCTCAAAATTATTCCGAAAGCGTAACTTTAATTTCATCCGAGAAATTCTACAAAATTATCACAAAAGATTTCTCTCAAATCACCTTTACGAATTTGTCTATGGAATTTAAACAAAATTAGTTCTTTTTAAACACCGTCGATGGGGATGACAAGGGGTCAAAATATAATTTGAAATATCTCAGCAAATATTTGAAGTATTGATATACAGTCTATTTTTTCTACATGTATAAAGCAATCATCAATAAATTATCTAAACAAGCTTGAAAATAACGCCTTTTGAATTGTTTATTTTATGTCGTTATACGAATTCAATTTAGAAGGACTAACACTGTTATAGAACATAACAGTATTCTTATGAATTCTCCATGGAGTTATCTCATAAATTTCTTGAAAAGTTCTTCAAAATTCATAACTCATATATATATTTCTGGAATGTGGAAATTTACAAGGATTTAATCAGAAGTAAGGTACAGTGGGGTAAGTGGATCATTCGTTAATACAGGTCGGACTCGATTATCCGGAGACTCGATTATCCGGGGACTCGATTATCCGGGATTCGATTATCCGGAATTTTAGACTCGATTATCCGGAATTTGTTTTTTGATGATCTTGTTTTTCAATTTTTATGCATAAATCTGAGATAATTTGATATTGCAATATACAATATGAATGGTTTTGCAGTTTTGAACGTATTTAAGAAAAGGAGGGTTTGAAAAAGTGGTTTTTTGTGCATACTGATAAAAATTTGTTTTTTTCTTGTAATGACCCCTACTGTTCCTAGAAAAAAATTTCTGGCTACGCCAACGCGTCATATAGATAAAACAACGAAAAGAGATAATATTTATGTTCTTTTATCGAAGATTTCAATTTTTTTCTTGGTGATTCGATTATCCGGAGGATTCGATTATCCGGAGTGAAAAAAAAACGATA